>NC_090939.1:949768885-950412116 GCF_040938575.1 Ambystoma mexicanum
AATATATAGCAGAATAAACTCTTTGCCTTGAATAGGGAGACTCTGCAACAGAATACACTCTCCCCCTTGATGGGGTAGACTCTGTATTAGAATAGAACCTCTCCCTTGATGGGGGAGACACTATCAGAATATGCTATCTTGCTTGAAGAGGAGACTCTGTATCAGAATAAACTCTTCGCCTTTGATTGGAGAAGACTCTGTAGCAGAATAAACCCTCCCCTTTGAAGGGGAGACACTGTATCAGAATTTAGGGTGTTAGCATAATCTGAAAGGATGATGGCAACGATCACAAAGGATCTGTGTGGAAAGGTCAGGTAGGCAAAGATGCAGCGGAGAATGCGCAAGTGTATGTGGCAGCTCTCTGTCACCGAGTTGATATGATGTGATGGGGTCAAGTACGCGTCCATCATGCATTCAAGGTTTTTTTTACTGTGTTTGAGGTGGAGGGGGGTGGGCCTAGAGAGAGTGGCTCTGGGGTGGGTTGGGGGAAGAAGGTAGTCTTACCCCAGAGTATGGTCTAGTTTTTTCCTGGATTGAGTTTGAGGTGGTTGGTTTTTTATTTATTTAATTTTTATTGGATATTTGTATGGCGCATATACAACAAATGGTGTTTCAAAGTGCCACAAGACAAAAAAAAAGGGGGGAACAAGGGAGAAAGATAACGATACTGGTCCTACTAGTCCTGGTGACATTCGGAGCGTGCTAGTGCAGTAACAAGAAGTGCAAGGAAGATGGGGGAATGGGGGATCCGGTAGGGTGAAAAGCAAAGTGCTATGGTGGGAAGGGAAGTGCAGGGTAAAGAGGAGAGAGTGCAAGAGGAAGGGGGGTGGAAGACGGCCACAGGCAGGGCCTAGGTGAGTGCCAAGGGGAGGACAGGAGGGCAAGTGCCAGGGAATTGCTTGGGGGCAGTCAGTGAGGGTCCACATGCTAAGTGCACGGAGGAGGGTGGACTGGGTTGGGGGGGTTGCTGGTTCCCTGTAGAACTCAGAGGGAACTAGGCAGCCAGTCACTGCAGCAGACAGGGGTGTTATCAGAGGAGGGGGAGAGGGAAGGAAAAAGGGAAAAGGAGGGTTATGAGGAGCATTCGGAACTGCGATCTGGCTCAAGCCTAAGAGGCGCAGGGAGACCAATCGGAGAGAGGCTCCTGCAGAGGAGAGAGAGCTATCCTGAGAGACCTCTGATTTGCAGAGTTGTTGGAGCTAGAACACCAAAGGGCTCTAGCAGGGGGGTATTTCGGAAGAGAGAGATGGATGTAGCAGGGTTCCAGGCCCCAAAAAGCATTGTGGATGATGCAGAGGGTCTTGAACTTGATCCTAGGAGCAGACGGGAGCCAGTGGAGAGATTTTAGGGCTGGACAGATGCGGTCTCTGGGCTTGAGGCCAAGGATAAGTCTTGCAGTCCTATTCTCCAGCAGTGGGTCTTTCATGGATTCACATGCTGTGAATAATCCCCGTTGTCAGGCTGGGAACCTCGGTCATTTTAACTTGGCTTTTTCCTTTGGAAAACTTCGACACTTCATTGTCCTATCAAAGTCCTTTTTGGGTGCTTTAGCCACCACCAATAGGACGTAGGGTATGAATAGCCCCGCCCCGCGGCTTCCCTTCAGATTTCAACCGTCTCCAAAGTGTTGGGATCACCTCGTGCTCGTTGTGGTTTCTGCACGTGTTGGTGCGTTGTTTTTTTGCGATGTCTTCAGGACTGAAGAAGGCTTTGTTCCGGCCCTGTGCAACTTGCGGGCTGAAGGTGTATGAGGGGGACAGGCATATGGACTGCCTCTATTGCCTTTACCCCAATCACTCGGCCGATTCTTGCGAGATCTGTAAAGCGTTCTCACAGAAGACGCTTAAGGACCGCAATCGGCGGTTGGTGTGTTGGCTGAATGAGGGTACCTACCCTTCCTCGGAGGTGGGGTTGGTTCGTAGCCTGGCGTCTGAAAGGCCTGTTCAAGCGGCGGGTCATCGTTGGGAAGAGTGGTTGCTCTGCTTCGAGTAAACACCTGTCGAAGGGGGCGTCTTCATCCAAGCATGCTTGGTCGGACCAGTCCCGAGGGTCTGGAGGTAGGCCTGAGAAGTCGGCGTCACAGGTGAAGGCCATGAAGGACTGATCGTCGAAACACTCCTCTTTAGGGGACCATCACCAGTCGTCCTCTAGCAGGGAGTCGTCTAAACACTGGTCGAGTGGGACCAGGCAGGCGGGATCGCCTGAAAAATCTACACCGTAGGTTGCGGTTCCAACTAAGTCATTGTTGACGGGAGTCCCGACGTCGGCGGTTTCTCTGCCAGCTCTGATGCCTTCGTCAACAGTTGTGTCTTCGGCTTCGGCGCAAGAGGGGATAAGGGCCCGATGTTCTCGTCGTCGAGGATGGATACAGACAGCTTGCTGCCAACGAGTCGGGCATGGCAGTCTTCTGCTTTTGACTTGCTTCTGCCTGACCCTCTTGTACATCAAGAGGCAGCTTTTTCGGTGTCATCGGAGGTGGAAGACAAACGGGAGCCGGTGGTGGGCCTGTCGGCCCTGGGCTTGCAGTGTGTTGGTCCATCGACAGGGGTGGGGGCTGGCCCGTCCAGTTCCGCTGGTGAATTCGCAGGCAATGTTGTCGCTCCAGGTCCTGTCAACGCTGCAAACCTTGTTGGGTCAGCTGGATTCCAGGTTGCCTCCTCTGAATATGGCTACTGTGAGACCTATTGTCGACGCTGCAGGTGTTCCTCCACGTTCGACGGCTGCGGCTGATTTGCCGGCACCTCTGCCGTTGAGTGAAGATCATCCACGTTCCCATCCGGAAGAGGGTGAACTGCTGGACTCTGAGTCGGACAGTGTGCCTAGGGAGACCATGTCTACTGGCTCTTTGTCGCCGTCGAGGATCCGGCGTGGGATTCGGACGTTGAGGTGGAACTGCCTCATAGTCCGGCACTACCGTCTCCGCCCGATGATGTTTGGGCGTTCCACGCCATGATGGCGAAGGCATGTGTGGAATTTGGGTTGGCTCCTGAGGAGGAGCGGAAGGAGTGCTTCCTGTTTGACCAAATGGGCAAGAGACGGAAAGCTGTGTTCGCCGTGCCTATCCTGGACCAAGTGTGGCAGGAGGGCCTACGCACGATGCGTCATCCCTTCTCGGAACCGGCTGCCAAAGGGAGGCTGGAGAAGAAGTTTAAGGCCCCGGACTCTACTCCGAAGTGCTTAGTGTCGCAGCCCACGCCTGAGTCGGCGGCGGCTAGCCGTAAAGCCAGGAGCTAGCACCAATGTATTACCCCTCCAGAAAGTGACGCCAGGAGACAGGATGCCTCGGGAAAAAGGTTTTGACTGTTGGGGGCGACAACAGTGAAAGCGGCCAATTCGTTGGCGATCATGGCTCACTATGATCGTGAGATGTGGCATCGGCTGGCGCCTCTGTTGGAACATCTACCTGAGGAACACCGTAAAGCTGCCATGCTGTTGGTACGCAAAGGGGAAGAGGCGTCCAATCATAGTATTAACATTGCTGTGGACTTGGAATCTGGTTTTAAACAGGTTAACAACGGTGTTGTGCTGCGTCGACATTATAAGATTCTGGACATGCTCTGTGAGGGGGAGCAGTTGTTTGGTGAGAAAATTGATGAGGCCCTCAAGGGTATGAAGGCAGACTCTGAGACTGCGAAATCGTTGGGAGTTTTGCAGAGTGGGAGCTCTTTTCGCCCCTTTTGTCCCTTCCGCGGGGTGTCGGGAAATGCCTGGTTTACTTCCCCCAGAGACCAGCGTTACGGTCATTCTGGTTACTCCTCCCAAGGGTATAGAAGGTCGGCGCAGTCGACGCAGAAGAGTCAGGACTTTCAGGCCTCCAGGAAAAGAGGTGGCCAGGCCTCTTCCTCCAAGGGAAGACAAGCTTAAGACACAGCAATGACTGTCATCGGGGAAATCTGCTGGGGGCAGGGTAGCACTGCACGTGGATGAGTGGTGCAAGGTTACATCAGACCACTGGGTGTTGGACGCGGTGCGTTTGGGCCACTCTCTGGAGTTCAAGTGTTCCCCGGTTCCCATTCTTCCAGTGTATACCGTGCAACCTCACCTTCACATCCTACGGCAGGAGGTTGTTCTTATGCTACAGAAAGGGGCTATAGAATTGGTTTCTGTGGCCGAGAAAGGCCAGGGGGTTTACTCCCATTACTTTGTGGTGAAGAAACCCAACGGCAAGTGGCGACCCATTCTGGATCTTCGGGCGTTGAACAAGACTCTGCAAAGCCTGAAGTTCAAGATGCTCGTGCATCAGGAAGTCATTCGGTCTGTACAGCCAGGCGAGTTTCTGGCCTCTTTCGATTTACAGGATGCATATTTCCACATTCCTATGCGTCGACGGCACCGCAAGTTTCTGCGGTTTGTCGTAGAAGATCATTACCAGTTTCGAGTGCTCCCATTCGGTTTAAAGTCGTCCCCCCAGGACGTTTACAAAATGTTTGGTGCCGGTGGTGGTGTGGCTCCGACGGGAAGGTAATCACGTCTACCCATACCTGGACGACTGGCTGGTACACGGTTTGTCGCCGGGGAGGTGCAGGAAAGTCTCAGCGCCACCATGCAGCTTTTGCAACGGCTAGGCTTCGCCGTCAACTTCGAGAGGTCCTTTCTGTCGCCTTCCAAGGACTTGGTGTTTCTGGGGGCAGAGTTTCAGACTCAGCTAGGTCTTGTGAGACCCTCGGGCGAGAAGGTTCTGAAGCTCTGGCAAAAAGCGGCAGAGTGGAAGATCGGTACATGGGTGTTTGTCCGGACCTACATGTCACTGCTGGGGGCCATGGCGTCCTGCATTCCGCTGGTGAAAAACTGTTCTCTTCATGAGGCCGCTGCAGGAGTTCCTCGCCGACAGGTGGGCTCAAAGTCGCGGATTGTGGTCCGACAAGGTGGTGATCGACGGCGGCCTGGTGGAAGCTCTTCGATTGTGGCAGTGCTCAGACAATCTGGTTCGGGACATGCCGTTGCTCGAACCGGAGTTCCAAGTTACAATTGTGATGGATGCCTCTCAGACAGAATGGGGGGCGCATCTCGAGGGCTCGCAGGTCCATGGCCTGTGGTCTCGGGAAGAGTTGCGTTTCCAAATCAATGTGCTCGAGTTGGGAGCAGTACATTGGGCCCTGAAATAGTTTCTGCCGTGCATGCGCAGTTCGGTGGTGAGGGTGTTGACGGACAATATCACCACAATGTTTTATTTCAGGAAACTGGGGGGAACGCATTCCAGGGTGCTGTCGAAAGAAGCACAAGAACTTTGGCATTGGGCCCTGTTGCACGACATCGGCATTGAGGCATTTCATCTGCCGGGAGTGTTGAATGTGCAGGCAGACGTGCTCAGCAGGGAGGTAGGCCAGCTCCATGAATGGCAGCTGAAGGAGCAACAAGTGTCCATGATCTTCCAGAAATGGGGCCGTCCTTCGTTGGATCTCTTCGCAACGAGGGAGAACAAGCAATGCAAGGAGTTTGCCAGCAGGTGGGCTCATCCCGAGTCCCTAGGGGATGCGTTGTCGTTCCCGTGGCAAGACCGGTTCATTTATGCATTTCCCCCGTTTCCGCTCATTCCACGGACCCTCCAGTGGATTCAGAGATACCCATGCCATGTGATTCTGGTGGCTCCATTCTGGGCCAGGCAGCTGTGGTTCTCGGATCTCCTTCATCTGTCCGTGGCAGAGCCGATTCGGTTGGAAGTGACGCTGTACCTTCTGTCTCCAGACAAGGTCGCTGTCTGGCACTACGATCCAGGGTCTCTCAGCCTGACGGCTTGGCTCCTGACTTCTGAGTTTGGCCTGCTAAAGCTTTCTGGTGACTGTCTGCGCATTTTGGAGGCGGCAAGAGCTACGTCCACAAATGCCTTTATGCCTGTAAATGGAAAAGGTTTGTGTGTGGTGTAAGGGCTAACCTGGGGTGGACCCTTTGAACATTTCACTGGAGCAAGTTCTTCCCTACTTGTTGCAG
This sequence comes from Ambystoma mexicanum, assembly GCF_040938575.1. Classification (NCBI taxonomy): domain Eukaryota; kingdom Metazoa; phylum Chordata; class Amphibia; order Caudata; family Ambystomatidae; genus Ambystoma; species Ambystoma mexicanum. The sequence goes on from NC_090939.1 coordinate 949,774,814, forward strand.
TTGGCAGAAAAGGGTTTGGTGTTCTCCTCCATAAAGGTACACTTGGCAGCAATTTCTAGATTCACTCGGAAGAGGCATGCAGTGCCTCTGTTTAATGATTGTCTCATCAAGCATTTCCTGAAGGGGTTGTTTCGAACTTTTCCTCCAGTCAAGAAGTTTCCACCGGTGTGGAGCCTTAATGTGGTTCTGTCAGGTCTGATGAGACCTCCGTTTGAACCAATGTCAACGACTTTGCAGATTTTGTCTTGGAAGGTGGCGTTTCTGGTGGACGTTTCTTCGGCCAGAAGGATATCCGAGTTGCAAGCTTTGGTTGTGGACCCTCCATACTTGAGGTTCTTCAAGGACAAGGTGGTGTTGGCTACTAATCCGCACTTTATCCCAAAAGTGCCAACCACATTTCATAAACTCTCTTCTATTGTGTTGCCATCGTTCTTTGCTTCAGCTTCCACGCCTGCAGAGCGGGCCTTGCATTCGCTGGATGTGAAGAGTGCGTTGAAATTTTATCTGAATCGTACTCAGGAGTTAAGACTTTCTAAACAGCTGTTTGTGGCTTATGGAACGTCCGTCAAGGGACGGGCAATCTCCAAGCAAGGACTTTTTCGTTGGGTGGCATCTGCTATCTCATTCTGCCACGCTAAAGCTGGAAAGCCTTTGAAGAGGAATCCGAGGGCGCACCTGACGAGGGCTACGGCTTGGTCGGCGGCATTATGGTCAGGGAGTCCGCTGGTGCGACATCTGCCAGGCGGCCTCCTGGGTGGTGCCGCATACCTTTACTCAACATTACTGTCTGGGACAGCAGCATGGTGAGGATGTGCAGGTGGGACGCGTGGTCCTGCAACGCCTGTTTCAATAAGGTAAGCCCGCAGCTTCGGGGTGTTTATTTTGAACGTTATCACTGATGGGTTTCTTATCTCATGTATGTGATTCTGTTTTCTATATTGGTTTGCATTTGCACTCCGCCATGCATGATGGATACTGCTATGTAATCTATTCAAAGCATGTGAATCCATGAAAGAACCAATGCTGGAGAAGGGAGTAGTTTCTTACCTGTAACTCCATTTCTCCAGCGTTGGTATCTTTCATGGATTCACATGCACCTGCCAACCGCCCCTGCATGCAAACCTGGTTCGGCTTGCCTCTACTTTAGAGGTTGAAATCTGAAGGGAAGCAGCAGGGGCGGGGCTATTTATACCCTACGTCCTATTGGTGGTGGCGAAAGCACCCAAAAAGATTGTTGATAGGACACTGAAGTGTCGAAGTTTTCCGTAGGGTCCTTTTGAATTTTGAACATGATTTGGGTGTCCTCATAGTTGTAGCAAGTAAGGCTGTGGGATCGAATGAGTGCTGACAGTGGGTCTCAGGTATATAATTTTTATATATATAATAATTGGTTATTTATAACACGCTTAATACCAAAGTGGTTTCTAAGCGCGGACTCGGGATTCGAACTTGGGTGGCTCTGCGCCGTCTTGCTTCCAAGACGAGCGCGTCGCCACTAAGCTATACTGAGGTAGAGGTTGAAGAGCCGCGGGGATAAAGAAGCACCCTGCGGAACTCCATGGGCAACTGGCGAGGAGAAAAGAGTTATGTGTATTATTTGCTATTTGTTGGAGAAGGGGGGAGGATATCCACCTCGGAGCTTCGTCCCTGATGCTGAGTGAGTGGAGTCTATCCTTGAGGGTTGGGAGGTCAATGGCGTCGAAGGCTGCTGAGAGGTCGAGAAGTGGAGCAGGGGTCTCCAGGAAATCATGAGGTGTGGCTGTTAGTAGTTTAAAAAATTTGGGGTGGGAGAGTGGAGAGAAGGATAAGGAGAGCAGGAAGATGGCAGGCTGTCCTAAATTCATGGTCGAGGCCGCAGGGGAAGTAGGGATTAGCGCTGCTATTTTAGTGATGATGGAGATATTTCTTTCTAGGGCTAGGTTGGGGAAGTGGTCTGAGAAGCTTTCGCAGAGGGTTTGGGTGTGGATGGTAGTGGAGGTGGTGCTGTAGAATGATGTTTTTTAAACTTTGTCTCTTTCATTGAACTCTGCACCTTAGGGAAGCCGTTGACTAGTGTTAAGACGGATTTCTGAACTCTGTCCTGGTGGCGCAGAAGTTCAGAAGGCCAACCTAATTACTTGGAACAGGGTAACCTCTGGACAAGCCAGACCAATCAAGGTAGCGATCGCGGCGGTCATGACTAGGTCTCAAGAGGGGTGAGGGTGACTGAAAGCCCGCAATGAGCACACAAAGCAAGAGCGCTTACAAACTACTCCAAACAGTTGTTATATCAAAAATAGATACACATTTATTTTAAGGCCTTTAAAACAATGACCGTAGCGAGAAAATCACAATATCACAATATTAAACCAACACATACCATATCAACACAATATATATACAAATACACAGTCGCAAGCGTTTAAAGCACGAAATATGTAGTCCACCTGAAAGGAAAGGAAAACAGGCAGTGCGATAACGCTTTAGACTCAGTTCGCCTTCAGAGGCACCTAACTAGATGGAAGTCCGAGCCCTGCGAAGAGTGGAGCCTTGTGCTCAAAGTACCTGCCACGCCGGTGCCAACGGGCAAAAGGGGAAGCTCTTCGGAGGAAGTCAGGCAGTTCGGGTTAGTGCACAGCAGAAGGAGAACAGGTTCCGCAACTCAAGCGCAGCCTCCGCAGCGGGCAGAAGCAGAGCGCGAGTACGGCCAAAAGGGTGCTGTTTTTACACAGCAGGGAAAAGCAATGGGATACTGCAGGAGGGCGACCAGATCCTAGCTAAACTACTCACCGGTCCCCGAAGCAAGCAGACCCAGGCTTCTCCACGTTAGTTTCAGCAGCTGGCAGGTTCAGAAGTGCAGGGAACGCCTCGTAGTCGTGCAGAGCAAAAAAACGTCCCAATCGACGAAACCAGCACAGTTTGTTGCCGCAGCAGGACAACGGAGCGGCCGTGTGTATTCAAGCCAAATGTACACTCCTCCCTTCAGACTTGGGAACGCCAAGTGTACGAAGCGTGGGAGAGTGACAAGGACTCGAAATACAACACAACCTGGCGGCAGTTACAGAGCAGGACTCCCTTGTAAGCTGGTCAGTCAACTGGATGGCCCAGAGACACTTCCGAAGGCTTACTTGGCAGGAGATGATGAAGTCGCCGGGAATAGCTGTTCCTGCTATTCCAAAGGTCGAAGCACCAGTACAGGCCTTCTGGTTCGATCCAAGGAGGAAAGGGCTTCACAGGACGACAGCAGTGCAAAGGAGGATTCCTTCAGCGGGTCACCAGCGATTCCTCGGTCCAGCCTCGTAGTTGCAGGATACTTGGCTCCTGTATTCCTTCGTTCGTGAGAACTCAGGAGATCGACATGGTAGTGGTGTTTCCAGCCCCCTCTTATCCACGGTTCCCTTCGCGCCAAAACGGAGGGGAGCCAATGGGAGATCCGCTCATCAACACACATACCATACGTGGACCAATCACGGACCACGGTGGTCCCAGGCATTCACACCACCCTAGACTCTCTGGCACCCAGGATGTGTATTGGGACCAGACATCCCAGCCCACACCCTGGAGGCACACAAATGACATGTAGAAGCCTGCGAAAGCAACCACGTTTCGCGGGAAAGTACATGCCCAAATAAGGAAGGCCCCGGGTCGCCCGACCTGGGGAAGGTGAAGGGAGCAAGACGGTCAGTGGACAGGACAAAGGAGCCTCGTGGTCTGGCCATTTTGGGAGCCAGGCCACCATTTTGGGTTCAGTGCGAAAAACGTGCTCAGAACGCCAAAAGGAGCTCAAAATAAACAAAACGATCGCTGCCACCATTCCAGTCCCTGAATGACTTGCACCGATCAAATACCATCCTAAAAGAGTATCTAGGGCCTGTAGAAGGCTAGAGACCCAAGAGAGCTGTAACTTAGCTTACAGTGCCCTCTTGTGTCATGTTGCACTAAAGCCGCAACATGATAAAGGAAACTACGGGAAACAGCGTTCCCCGGTACTGACTGTCTTAAGGGCATGTCAGTTTCCCCGTAAGAAAGGAGCGAAAGCCCAGAGAAGTGCGGCAGAAGGCTGTACTTCTCTGGCAAAGTCAAGAACAAGGTTAAAAACAATAGCAAAAAGTTTAGGGGTTGCCACATGGAAGGAAAATTCCCTACAATTACGAAATCTTTCCTAACACTCGCCCCTCCCAGACTATGGACAGGGGGAACTAATCCACCCCTGGATGAGTCTCTTGTTCAGGTCGGTTAAACATTCTGGACAACCCATCAGCATTGCTATGTTGGACACCTGGCCTATGCTCAATAGTGAAGTCGAAGCCTTGTAGACTTATGGACCACCTAAGCAACTTTGGATTCTCCCCCTTCATGTTCATTAGCCACTTTAACGGCTTATGGTCAGTTTGCACAGTGAAGTGGGTCCCATAGAGGTAGGGCCTCAGCTTCCTTAGGGCCCACACAACAGAGAAACATTCTTTCTCTACCGTGGACCATCTGAGCTCTCTGTCCTTAAGCTGGCGACTAATAAAACCGATAGGGTTTTCCTTACCCTTCTCATCTACTTGTGATAGTACAGCTCCTATCCCAGTGTCAGAGGCATCCGTCTGCACGATAAAAGGTCTTTGATAATCAGGGGCCCTGAGCACAGGGGCCTGGCACAAGGAGTCTTTTAAGCCATTGAAGGCCTTCTCACACTCGTCGGTCCAAGTTACCTTCTTGGGTTTCTTCGGAGTTTTGAGGGCAGTCAGAGGAGCAGCTATGGTGCCATAGTCTGCCACAAAATTGCGATAATACCCCGTGAGTCCTAAGAAGGCTCTCACTTGGGTTTGCGTAGTGGGGGTAGGCCAGTCTTGTACTGCTTGTACTTTACTGGGTAGAGGCTGTATCCTCCCTCCACCTACTTCATGTCCAAGGTAAACCACTGAGCCTTGTCCAATCTGGCATTTACTAGCCTTTATGGTCAAGTGGGCTTTCTGAAGAGCCTGGAGCACAATCCTGAGGTGTTTCACATGGTCTTCCCAGGTGGCACTGAAAACTGCTATATCGTCTAGATATGCAAGACAGAATTCGTCCAACCCATTCAACACATGATTCACAAGCCTCTGGAAAGTGGCAGGTGCAGTCTTCAACCCGAACGGCATTACCCGGAATTGGTAAAGGCCGTCTGGAGTAGAAAATGCTGTCTTCTCCTTGGCATGTTCTGCTAAAGCTATTTGCCAATAGCCAGCAGTGAGGTCAAACGTGCTGAGGTACTTGGAGGCACCCAAAGTATCCACCAGCTCATCTGTTCGAGGCAAGGGGTGTGCGTCTGTCTTGGTGACAGCATTCAGAGCCCTGTAATCCACACAGAACCTCAATTCAGAAGTGCCTGCTTTTGGAACCAACACCACTGGGCTGGACCAAGGACTACTAGAGGGTTCAATCACCCCAAGGTCTAACATCTTGTTGACCTCGGTCTTAATATAAGACCGTACTTTATCTGACATCCTGTATCCCCTACTTTTGGTAGGTACACTGTCTCCTGTGTCAATGTTATGTTTGCACCAAGGTGTCAAACCAGGGGACTGTGAAAACAGGGGGGAAAACTGCCTAAGCAAACTTTTCACCTCAGCCTGCTGATCAGAAGTCAGGTGAGGGGCCACTCGGACACCCTCAACGGAGCTATCTGAAGGACCGCTGTGGAACAGGTCAGGGAGAGGTTCAGACTCCTCTTCCTCAACATCTGAAGCCAGTAGCAGTGCTGCGATTTCGACTCTTGGGACGAAAGCCGTCAGCCTATTCACGTGAAACACTTTTGGAGCCTGTCCAGGCCTTCCAAGGTCTACTAAATAGTTCACCTCACCCAGGGGCTCCACCACTGTGTAAGGGCCTGACCATTTGTCCTGTAAAGCTCGAGGCCTTATTGGATTCATGATCAGGACTTGCTGACCAGGTGTAAAGTTGATGAGGGAAGCTTTCTGGTCGTACCAATGTTTCACCAGCGCTTGCCCTGCCTTCAATTTATCACTAGCCAAGCCCATCAGAAGTACCATCCGTTTTCTGAGCCCTAGCACATAATCAACTACGTTGGTAGTAACAGGGGGAGTGGGCATCTCCCATCCCTCTTTGACGATGGCTAAGGGTCCCCGTACGGGATGACCGAACAGAAGTTCGAAGGGGCTGAAGCCAACACCCTCCTGTGGTACCTCTCGGTAGGCAAACAGTAGGCATGGTAAAAGAAGATCCCATTTTCTTCTCTGGGGCTCCTCCAGAGCCCCAATCATGCTCTTTAACGTTCTGTTGAAACGTTCCACCAGACCATTGGTCTGGGGGTGGAATGCAGAAGAGAACTTGTAGGTGACCCCACATTCTTTCCACATAGCCTGCATATACTTCGACATAAAGTTGCTGCCACGATCTGACACAACTTCTTTAGGGAAGCCAACCCTAGTAAATATGCCGAGTAAAGCTTTTGCAACTGACTTGGCAGTTACAGTTTTCAATGGGATGGCCTCAGGATACCTGGTTGCATGGTCGACCAGCACCAGGATAAACCTATTGCCCGAGGATGTTTGCGGGTCAAGGGGACCAACGATGTCGATCCCTACCCTTTCAAATGGTACCCCCACAACTGGGAGCGGTACCAACGGAGCTTGGATTGTCGCGCCAACCTTACCAGACAACTGGCAGGAGGCACAACTCCTGCAGTGACTTTCTACTTGCACCCCCATCTAGGGCCAGTAGAAGTGCATGGATAACCTTTGCTTGGTCCTCTTCATACCAAGGTGACCAGCAAGGGGAACTTCATGCGCCAACTGCAGGAGGAAGGGCCTAACAGCAAGGGGAACCACCAACCTCCTATGGTCTCCTTCTGTAGACTCTGTGGGCTCACTATACAGGAGTCCACCTTCCCAATAAATCCTATGCTTCCCAGGAGGTTCACCCTCAAGCTGGGAGCAGGCCTGTCTTCTTAGGCCTTCCAGAGATGGGCACTCACGTTGGCCTTTACTGAATTCGTCTCTATCAGGACCTCCTTCAACTAACAAGTCTTTTAGTTCAGGATGATCGTTGGGGTCGAATACTTCAGGCATCGCCACCTCCTCGTCAGGCCCGGGCGATTGACCAACTTCCTCCACCGCAGTGGTAGGCGAGCTCGGGGGAATATTCTCTTTCCCTCGTCTTGACTTGTAGACTCCTTTCGCCTTGGGTTTCCCCTTCGGCTGGGGCGGCGTATTGGACTTGGCCAATGCTGCCCGTGCTTGAGACCGTGTGTAGGGTCTTTCGGCAGTGTCTCCTACGAGCCCTAAAGCTCTGAGATCATTACCCAACAGGACCTTTCCCGGGATGTTTCTCTGAATGCTCACTGGAATCCTGACTGCTGTACCATTTAAAGTAAGATTTACAGGGATCACGGGAAACATACGGAGGGGGCCGTCAGCCAACTTAGTGGGCATCAGAGTAGCTCTGGCAACTTCCTCTGAGTCTACCAAGGTAGAATCCACTACAGTTCGACTGCACCCACTATCCCTAAGAGCTGGAGTATCCACTCCATTGATCAGCACACTGTCTTTAAAGTAGTGCTTGGTATTATCCGGAATCCTAGCATAAGCCTCTGCGACTTTAGGCTCCCAGGAACCCAGGGACACTAAAACTACCTCAGCCTCTATCCCGCTGGGAAATGAGTCTGAGGAGAAGGATGCTCCTGTAATCTCTTCTTCCTCGTAGGAGGAGAAGGCCAGATTAGCGGAGTGGACCCCCAAAGGTCTAACCTTACAACGGGGATCCCCCTTCACATGGTCAGTTGCTCCACAAGAAAAACAAGCCCCAGTGGGTCTGTTTACGTAGGGAGGCTTATTGTAACCAGAGTTCTGTTTCGGAGGCTGACCTCCACTACCCTGTGAGTTCTCTTGTGTCTTACCCTTGTTTTTCTTTTTGTGGCCCTTATGGGAAGAAGATTTAGCAGATTCCCCACCCTCCATATCTTTGGACTTTTTCCCTTCCTCCTGCTTACCAGGATGAGTTTTGTCCTTATGGAACACTCGATGTGACACCCATAAGTCTGCTGCAATGGCCAGCTTCTTAGGATCTATCTCCTTTGAATCGGCCAAATGCTGCTTAAGCTCCGGGGAAGAAGAAGCAAAAATGTGTTCCAGCATGACCAGATTGATCATGCCTTCGAAGGTAGAAACCTTATAACCTTCGACCCAGCCAGTTAAGTTTTTCAAAGATTCAGCGACATAAGATACCCAAGTACCACCTTCCTTTTTCTTATACTCTCGAAAACGCTTTAAATATTGGGCCGGAGTCTTCCCAAACTTTAAAATGAGAGTTTGCTTTAACATTGCGAAATCAGCCCGCTCAGCCTTCGACATTTCCATAATGGCACTGCAGCCAGAATGGGGCAGTCTACTGAGCAACCACGCAATCTTATCAGCATTGTCAACTTCCTGGACCTCGCATGCATACTCAAACGCATTCAGCCAGTCCATAATGTCATTCCTTTCTTCATACACACTGAGCAGATCTTTCGGAAACCGTGGATGAGAGGAAGCCCCAGACCCATGTCTAGGACCCTTGGATCCATTTGCAACCTGAAGCAAAGCCAGACCAATCAAGGTAGCGATCGCGGCGGTCAAGACTAGGTCTCAAGAGGGGTGAGGGTGACTGAAAGCCCGCAATGAGCACACAAAGCAAGAGCGCTTACAAACTACTCCAAACAGTTGTTATATCAAAAATAGATACACATTTATTTTAAGGCCTTTAAAACAATGACCGTAGCGAGAAAATCACAATATCACAATATTAAACCAACACATACCATATCAACACAATATATATACAAATACACAGTCGCAAGCGTTTAAAGCACGAAATATGTAGTCCACCTGAAAGGAAAGGAAAACAGGCAGTGCGATAACGCTTTAGACTCAGTTCGCCTTCAGAGGCACCTAACTAGATGGAAGTCCGAGCCCTGCGAAGAGTGGAGCCTTGTGCTCAAAGTACCTGCCACGCCGGTGCCAACGGGCAAAAGGGGAAGCTCTTCGGAGGAAGTCAGGCAGTTCGGGTTAGTGCACAGCAGAAGGAGAACAGGTTCCGCAACTCAAGCGCAGCCTCCACAGCGGGCAGAAGCAGAGCGCGAGTACGGCCAAAAGGGTGCTGTTTTTACACAGCAGGGAAAAGCAATGGGATACTGCAGGAGGGCGACCAGATCCTAGCTAAACTACTCACCGGTCCCCGAAGCAAGCAGACCCAGGCTTCTCCACGTTAGTTTCAGCAGCTGGCAGGTTCAGAAGTGCAGGGAACGCCTCGTAGTCGTGTAGAGCAAAAAGACGTCCCAATCGACGAAACCAGCACAGTTTGTTGCCGCAGCAGGACAACGGAGCGGCCGTGTGTATTCAAGCCAAATGTACACTCCTCCCTTCAGACTTGGGAACGCCAAGTGTACGAAGCGTGGGAGAGTGACAAGGACTCGAAATACAACACAACCTGGCGGCAGTTACAGAGCAGGACTCCCTTGTAAGCTGGTCAGTCAACTGGATGGCCCAGAGACACTTCCGAAGGCTTGCTTGGCAGGAGATGATGAAGTCGCCGGGAATAGCTGTTCCTGCTATTCCAAAGGTCGAAGCACCAGTACAGGCCTTCTGGTTCGATCCAAGGAGGAAAGGGCTTCACAGGACGACAGCAGTGCAAAGGAGGATTCCTTCAGCGGGTCACCAGCGATTCCTCGGTCCAGCCTCGTAGTTGCAGGATACTTGGCTCCTGTATTCCTTCGTTCGTGAGAACTCAGGAGATCGACATGGTAGTGGTGTTTCCAGCCCCCTCTTATCCACGGTTCCCTTCGCGCCAAAACGGAGGGGAGCCAATGGGAGATCCGCTCATCAACACACATACCATACGTGGACCAATCACGGACCACGGTGGTCCCAGGCATTCACACCACCCTAGACTCTCTGGCACCCAGGATGTGTATTGGGACCAGACATCCCAGCCCACACCCTGGAGGCACACAAACGACATGTAGAAGCCCGCGAAAGCAACCACGTTTCGCGGGAAAGTACATGCCCAAATAAGGAAGGCCCCGGGTCGCCCGACCTGGGGAAGGTGAAGGGAGCAAGACGGTCAGTGGACAGGACAAAGGAGCCTTGTGGTCTGGCCATTTTGGGAGCCAGGCCACCATTTTGGGTTCAGTGCGAAAAACGTGCTCAGAACGCCAAAAGGAGCTCAAAATAAACAAAACGATCGCTGCCACCATTCCAGTCCCTGAATGACTTGCACCGATCAAATACCATCCTAAAAGAGTATCTAGGGCCTGTAGAAGGCTAGAGACCCAAGAGAGCTGTAACTTAGCTTACAGTGCCCTCTTGTGTCATGTTGCACTAAAGCCGCAACATGATAAAGGAAACTACGGGAAACAGCGTTCCCCGGTACTGACTGTCTTAAGGGCATGTCAGTTTCCCCGTAAGAAAGGAGCGAAAGCCCAGAGAAGTGCGGCAGAAGGCTGTACTTCTCTGGCAAAGTCAAGAACAAGGTTAAAAACAATAGCAAAAAGTTTAGGGGTTGCCACATGGAAGGAAAATTCCCTACAATTACGAAATCTTTCCTAACACTAGTAAGATTGTAGCCACAGAATGTCTGAGTTGACAATGTGTTTCCTAAGCTCTGCAAAATGGCTTATCTGATGTTACGTGTGAGATTATAACTGCATTGAACGACAAACTATTAATGTAAAGGTTATGGAAGTGATTTCCCTTAAAGGGAAAGGCATCTTTTTGTATGCTGGAGCTTTGGGTCTGCTCAGAAAGAGAGCTTTCAATTGTGGATAGGGTCTGTTACTATTGCCCTGTATGGTCTCACAAGGGATTTGGAGGGTTAAGGCTCTTGAAGCTTGCCTGCCTTAATTGGCTGGTGCAATAAGCAGAATCCAAGCCTTTAAGACCAGCTTCTAATGAGGCAATGAGATTATCCCCTGCAATGTGACAAAGACCAAGGCAGGGTGGTCAGGGGTGCATCCCCACCCATTTCTACTTGTCCCTGTAAGTCACCATCTTGGTGGGCAACATAGCCAGACACGGGACCTAGTTATATGCCCCAGAAGCCTGAACTTTGAAAGGCTGAAAAGAATTGGCATTTCCTCAGTAGCTGCAGCTCCTGATCTCTGTTGTAACTACCAACTGCTTCACGGCTTAAACATCTGAGCTATATCTGGTGGCAGCTGGAGCAATGCTTAAAGTGTTAGGACAGTGTAGGTACTTGGAAATGAGAAGACCAGCCTTCAACACTTTAGACCTACTGACTTTTATTTGCAGAAACAAACAACAAACTTCTTTAATTCTGGGGAAAATGGGGGACAACATGCCGTTTGCTTTTCTTTCTCACAAAGGTGAAGATACTGCTCACAAATCATTCTGTTGAGGCTAACAGTGTTCGGGAGTCTTTTCCAGAAGATGAGACTCTATTGCCTTTTATTCTCTGGAAGCTGTTTTCCTAGGGATCATTCATCATCAATTCCTTAAAGTCTCGTATTGTCTCCCAAGCCTCTCTATTCATTTCTCTATAGTTCTCCAGAGAGGAGGTCTCCAGCTCACACCCTCACTGGTGTTGGTTGTACTCCAGCCTCCTTGGCCCAGCCCCTCCCCTTGTTGGGATGGCTTCCTGGACAACTGTTATCACGGTCCTCTGCCTCTCTGTTCATTCAGTCTTCCTCTCATTCACTCGACACTTACCTTTGTTTCCGGATGACAGACGCCTCCAGCTGGGTCTCAAGTGCCGTTAGGGCCGTCAGCAGCAACTCTCTCACGGCTAACTTCTTCTTTGGGGATAAATGTCTTAGTAAGTCTCTATAAACGGGTTATAACAGGATAGAGCACAAAGGGTGCAACTTTGACTACTGTTTCCTTATGGCCGGACGTCAATAGGCCCACCTCCTCCTCAGGCCCCGGGCCCTCCTCCAACTCTTCTCTCTAACTCAAAAGACAAACACCAGAGGCCTGTATCAGTATGACATCCTTGGAATCTTTCTTGTTCTAGAGCATAACCATTGGTCCAATTGTCTGTCTCTCCCAGGTTGTAGCCTCCCTCCATTATGACCTCATCCCCCAAGGTCTCCCAGGTTGTAGCCTCCCTCCATTATGACCTCATCCCCCAAGGTCTGATTGGCTTCTTGCTAGAGGTCTTGTCCTGGCTCTGATCTTCCTTCCTTTCCACCGCCTTGTCACAAATCCTCCCCCTTAAGCCCTTACGATCGGGAAGGGCATGCAATCTGGATAAGTAATCAGCTTGAGCCATTTTCCTGCCGGGCTGATGGATGGTGTGGAAAGAGCATGGTTGTAGCGAGAGAAACCATTTTAAGACACAGGGATTTGTATCCTTATTCCTGGGCAGCCAGACCAAGGGAGCGTGGTCCGTAACCAGAGTAAATGTTCTTCCCAATAGATAGTACTTTAGAGTTTCTACGGCCCATTTCACTGCCAGGCACTCTTTATCGATGGTTGCCTAATTCATTTCATGAGGTAAAAGCTTTCTGCTGATGAACAAGACAGGCCTTTCTTCTTCTCCCTTACTCTGGAAGAGTACAGCGCCTAATCCTGAACCAGAGGCATCTGTATTTAGGTAAAAAGGTTTCTCGAAATCCGGACACCTTAGAATGGCCTTATCCGATAGGGCACTCTTAAGGGCCACAAACGCCTCTTCGGTTTCTGTATTCCTCCATTCTCTCTTACGTGGTGCATTGGCTTTCAGAAGGTTCGTCGGGGGGGCAGCGATTGTCGAGAAGTGTGGGATGAATCGCCTGTAGTATCCTACGAAGCCCAGAAAGGCTCTGACCTGTCTAGTCGTTACAGGGAACTGTAGCTTACTGATGGCCTCTACTTTCTCTTGTTGAGGACGGATCTCTCCGCGACCGACATAGTAACCAAGGTATTTGGTATATGTGTTGGCCAAATGGGTCTTTTTGGGATTGACATTTAAGCCGGCTTCCTTTAGGGTTTGGAATATCTCCTTTAAATGTTTTAAGGGATCCGGCCAACTTTGACTGTATACCACTATGTCGTCTAGATATGCTCCGATGTATTCTTCATGGCCATTTATCAAATAGTTCATTAGCCTCTGGAATGTGGCTGGGGCACCATGTAGCCCGAAGGGTAACACAGTAAACTGGAACAATCCGGCCGGGGATGCGAAATCTGTTTTCTCGCGATCAGCATGGAACAGTGGTATCTGCCAATACCCCTTTGTCAGGTCAGTTGTCGACAGGTACTCCGCTTTGCCCAGCTTCTCTAACAGATCGTCAATTCTGGGCATAGGGTATGCATCGAATTTCGAAACTTCATTTAACCTTCTAAAATCCATACAGAAGCGAGTGCTCCCATCTGGTTTAGGGACCATTACTAATGGTGAACACCACTCACTGTGAGGTGGGTCTATTACCTTCAGGCGTAGCATCTCTTCTATTTCTTTATTAACCGCTTGTAGCCTGGCTTCCGGGATCCTATATGGTCTCAGCCTCACCTTTGTACCTGGGGATGTTTGTATGTGGTGTCATGGCAATGATGATCTACCTGGGACTGAAGAAAAAATCCCTGTGTGACGATTGATTAAGTCACACAGTTCTTCCTTTTGACGTGGGCCAAGGTCTGGGTTGACATTCAGGGCTTCTTTTTCTATGTGGTCTTCCGCTGAGGGTAGATATTCTGGAGCTATTTTGTCATGCTCAGTATTAATATCCGAAGTTTCTTTAACGGCGTGACCCCCTAGCTTTAGTAGCTGCTTTGATGGGATCTATTCGGTCTTGAACGCCCCTATTGTGGCCACCGGCTCCTTCCATTCCTTTAAAAGATTAATGTGGTATGTTTGAAAGGGAATTCTATTCCCAGGTTGATTGACTCGGTAAGTAACAGGGCCCAAAACTTCTTTTATCTGGTATGGACCCTTCCAAGATGCTAGCATCTTATTTTCTGTAGTAGGGAGTAGCACGAGGACTTGGTCCCCCACCTGGAAGGTACTTAACTTCGTTCTTTGGTTGTAATAACGCTCTTGTTTGACCTGAGCCTGTTGTAGATGTGACTGTGCCACCTCCTGCAATTGACCACTCTGGACTTCAGCTGAGCCGCATATTCGGTCAACGACACTTCTGTACTTGGCTGCTCCTCCCAACTCTCCTTTAGGATATCCAGGAGAGTTCTTACTGGTCTGCCGAATAGCAACTCGAAAGGAGCAAAGTCCGTAGATGATTGGGGGGTATTTCTAAGCGTCATCAAGATCCATGCTATTAGTCGGTCCCAATTCCTCTCTCCTGGCAGGATGGTTTTCCGCAGCATTTGCTTTATTGTCTGGTTGTATCTTTCGATGAGTCCATCCGTCTCGGGATGATATACTGCCGCCCTGATTTCCTTGATACATAGGGTGTCGCATACTTGCTTTAATATACTGGACATAAAATTAGTGCTTCGATCCGTGATTATTTCTTTGGGGATCCCCACTCTGGCCATGAAAGGAACCAAGACGTTGCATATTTGTTGAGTATTCGTTGAACGCAAGGGAAAGGCCTCTGGGTACCTGGTGGCATAATCTACTATTACTAATAAGTATTTGTGGCCCCGACTTGAAGGGTCCAGAGGTCCAACTATGTCCAACCCTATACGTTGAAAGAGTTCCAATATCAATGGCATGGTTTGGAGGGGTGCCTTAAAAATTTTGGGATTGTTCTTCTTTTGGCACTCAGGACAACGCTGGCAAAAGCGTACCACCTGGCCATAAATCCCTGGCCAGTAGAATCTCGCCAAGATCTTCCGAGTGGTCTTCTCTGCCCCGAGGTGTCCCTCTCCCACTTGAAGATGAGCCACTTCTAATACAGTCTGATAGTATTTGCTAGGGACCAGAAGTTGTCGTGTGGTTGCTTTTTCTGTAGATTCTGTAAGGCGATAATATAAGCCGTTCTCTTTCACAAAGCATGGCATTCTTCCATCCGGATTGTCGACCACTGAGGCTCTTGGGTGTTTCAGGATTGGGTCTAGCTCTTGTGCCAATGCGAAAGCTGTCCCCCATGTTCATCAATCCTCCAATCTAAGTTGTCGTGTGGTTGCTTTTTCTGTAGATTCTGTAAGGCGATAATATAAGCCGTTCTCTTTCACAAAGCATGGCATTCTTCCATCCGGTTTGTCGACCACTGAGGCTCTTGGGTGTTTCAGGATTGGGTCTAGCTCTTGTGCCATGCGAAAGCTGTCCCCCATGTTCATCAATCCTCCAATCTAACGCCACTAGACACACATTTTTCTCCCCTTTTTTTTTGGCCTCTTGGTAGACTTGCTCTTCTTCAACTTAGGCTTTCCGGCGTTTAGGTCTTGGTCATAAAAGGGGGCTTCTTTCAGCCAGTGGTTTTCCAATTTGTGGATAAGGACGGGAAAATCTGGGACATTAGAGCCAATTAAAAGCGATTCAGGCAACGTTGGCATCACAGCGGCTTTTACAACCATTTGCTCACCTGCTAACTTTATCTTGATTTTCTTAAGTGGGTATATTTTAACATCCCTGTTAACACAGTCTGATAGTATTTGCTAGGGACCAGAAGTTGTCGTGTGGTTGCTTTTTCTGTAGATTCTGTAAGGCGATAATATAAGCCGTTCTCTTTCACAAAGCATGGCATTCTTCCATCCGGTTTGTCGACCACTGAGGCTCTTGGGTGTTTCAGGATTGGGTCTAGCTCTTGTGCCATGCGAAAGCTGTCCCCCATGTTCATCAATCCTCCAATCTAACGCCACTAGACACACATTTTTCTCCCCCTTTTTTCTAGCCTCTTGGTAGACTTGCTCTTCTTCAACTTAGGCTTTCCGGCGTTTAGGTCTTGGTCATAAAAGGGGGCTTCTTTCAGCCAGTGGTTTTCCAATTTGTGGATAAGGACGGGAAAATCTGGGACATTAGAGCCAATTAAAAGCGATTCAGGCAACGTTGGCATCACAGCGGCTTTTACAACCATTTGCTCACCTGCTAACTTTATCTTGATTTTCTTAAGTGGGTATATTTTAACATCCCTGTTAACACATCGAATGGGTAAATTTTCATTTGAACTTCTCACCTCTCTTACCAGTTCCGGTTGGACTGCTGTCTGTAGACTTCCAGAGTCCAACAAGGCTCTGGATGGCCGACCTTCCACTTCAGCCTCACAAACAAATGGATAGGTGATCTTGTGACTTGGGGTTGATCCGCATGGATCTACCTCCTTTCCCCCAGCTCTTTCAAAACTTCCGATGTCCATTGGCTCTGACTTCATTTTCTTTGGACATAACCTCGCCAAGTGCCCCCATTCTCCACATTCAAAACACTGGTGGCCCCGCAGCAGGGCACTTGGGGTTCGGGAAGGGAAGGTTGATCCAGGAGTTTCATGGTTAGGTCGGGGTCTTGACAGGTCCCAGTCTGTTCTGCGGAACATCGAATTTGGCTAGCGTGGATTGTTGGCCTGTATAGAGCCTATGTTATTAGGGACTCCGACAGCCCTACCTTGAAGAGGATAGGAGGCCAATCTCCCCTCAACCGCTTTCTGGTAGGCAGAAGCTATGTCCACTGCTTCGAGTAGGGTGGGTTTATGGTGTTGTCACACCCATCTCTGCATTCGAGGAGGAAGGGCCTCCACGAATTGCTCGAGGACCACCTTCTCTGCCATCTCATGCGCAGTAGCAGAAGTGGTTTGCAACCACTTGTCCCCAAGTTCCTTGATTCTTTAAAACAACTGTCGGGGGGTGGGGGGGGTTCCTCGGGCAACAGCTTGGTATCTCTGAACTTGATCCTGTAGGCTTCTTCATCGTGGCCCATTCTCTCTATGACGGGCCTTTTCATCTCAGGGTATGTAGTGTCTCCTATGGGGTTAGCGGCCTGGTATGCACTCTGCATTTCCCCCATCATAAGGGGAGAAATATAGTGCGTCCACCTCTCGACTGGCCATTGAGCGTTTCGGGCTACCCTTTCAAAGTTAACAAAAAAATGGGCAGGATCTTCCCCTGGGGAGTATTTCTTCAACACTGACGCAGGTACTTGTGGCTGTGCTCTAACTGCAGTAGCTTCTAGCAGCAGAGCCTGTTGCATTTGAATAGCTTGCTGGAAAGCTTGCCGGTCAGCCTGGGCTTGCTGGCTCTGTATCTGAAGGGCTTGTTGCAGCAGTTGTTGTCCCTCCGTTAGGGACTTTATCAGCTCTTCCATCGTGTTTCTTGATCCCACTGCTGACACCAAATGTAGGTACTTGGAAATGAGAAGACCAGCCTTCAACACTTTAGACCTACTGACTTTTATTTGCAGAAACAACAAGCTTCTTTAATTCTGGGGAAAATGGGGGACAACATACCGTTTGCTTTTCTTTCTCAAAAAGGTGACGATGGTGTTCACAAATCATTCTGTTGAAGCTAACAGTATTTGGGAGTCTTCTCCAGGAGATGAGACTCTATTGCCTTTTATTCTTTGGAAGCTGTTTTCCTAGGGATCATTCATCATCAATTCCTTAAAGTCTTGTATTGTCTCCCAAGCCTCTCTATTCATTTCTCTATAGTTCTCCAGAGAGGAGGTCTCCAGCACACACCCTCACTGGTGTTGGTTGTACTCCAGCCTCCTTGGCCCAGCCCCTCCCCTTGTTGGGAAGGCTTCCTGGACAATTGTTATCACGGTCCTCTGCCTCTCTGCTCATTCAGTCTTCCTTTCATTCACTCGACGCTTACCTTTGTTTCCGGATGACAGACGCCTCCAGCTGGGTCTCAAGTGCCGTTAGGGCCGTCAGCAGCAACTCTCTCACGGCTAACTTCTTCTTTGGGGATAAATGTCTTAGTAAGTCTCTATAAACGGGTTATAACAGGATAGGGCACAACGGGTGCAACTTTGACTACTGTTTCCTTATGGCCAGACGTCGCCTCCTCCTCAGGCCCCGGGCCCTCCTCCAACTCTTCTCTCTAACTCAAAAGACAAACACCAGAGACCTGTATCAGTATGACATCCTTGAAATCTTTCTTGTTCTAGAACATTACCATTGGTCCAATTGTCTGTCTCTCCCAGGTTGTAGCCTCCCTCCATTATGACCTCATCCCCCAAGGTCTGATTGGCTTCTTGCTAGAGGTCTTGTCCTGGCTCTGATCTTCCTTCCTTTTCACCGCCTTGTCACAGACAGCTTGCCGTATTTGGATTGGGAGTGGAATTTGTAGGTCGCCTCTTATCAGTGCATGGTCTGGCTGTGAGACCCTGATCATCATTCGGCCTGTATGACCCATAAGAAGCCCACTTCACCAGACTAGAAATGTGTATCACTGACTCAGACATATTCCATTTCTATGCATCTACATTCAGAAAGTTGACAAGAAGTGGAGATGTAAGTTAATGTAAGGTAATAATGTGATGTGTGTTCATTTTGAGAAAATGAGGCCTTCATTTAGCCAAGAAAGAGAATTCATTTTGAATAAATGTGAATGCAGGCAAAAAGAAAACAAGTAGATTTGCAATTTAACAATGTGTTTATTCTCACATTTTGAAACTGCTGTAGAAGCGCAATTATTTAGAAGATTATGGTTGCTTCCAGACGAACACAATGTTCAATTGTATTTGTTATACGCAGCTGCAAAAGTTATGTCATGAGGGCTCGTATTTTGGTTTTTTTGTTAAATCTTTTTATTAAGTATCAAACATCTTAATTGAAACAGCCCGTTAGATAGGTTGGGCACATGAGACGACACATTTGTGGAAACCGAATGTAGTCAGAGGTATTATTTCCACTGCTTAAAAGTGATTGTCTTGTCCCTTCCTATGAACGGGGCTTCCAAACACCCACCCCCCTCCCATTTCCCCCTCAATGCTCTGTAGGTTCCCACACACACCACAAGTGTCCTATGACTTAGCGTATTGTGTCTTACCCCGTAAATATTGTATATTGAATAATACCCTATAATATTGTGCTTCTTATCCATGACCTTCATCACCGGTTTGTGAGTCGTGTAGTCCCCTGTGTCCCCAGTTGTATATTTTGTTATATATTATTGCACTATGCTCTTCTTGATTTGACTCGTCTATGTGTTATCCTCGCCCGCCGTATTGCATCTATATGTGTTTCTAGGTTGTGTACTCAGCCCATTGGTTATTAGTCGTGTTGTGTTTAAAGAGTTCACATAAATGGTTCGGCTAGTCCTCTGAATCGTGTTGCTTGCGTCGGTCGAGCACAGTGTTTGTAAGCATTAGATTCTAGGGAGCATAATTTGGCGAGTAGTGTCTGCCACATGGATTTGGTGGGTGGCTTAACTGCTTTCCAGTTAAGGACCAGACTTTTACGCGTAGCGAATAGCATTATGTGTATTATCTTGCGCTGAATGGGGTTGCAGGTCCAGCCCTCTTTGTCCCCCGAGTAGCAGAGGGTCCAAGGCCATCCCGATCTCTGTCCCTTCAATGCACGAGATCTGTCTGAATACCTTGCCCCGAATTGTCTCTATCTTTAGGCAGGACCACAGAATGTGTCCCAGCGTTCCAAGACCCCATATAGTTGGCAGCAATCTGGGGAGTGCAAAAGATCCTTCCGAAACAGTTTACTTGCGTATAATACATCCTTTGAATTAGTTTGTATTGGATGTCTCGATTGCGAATGTTCACCAAGACCATTGGTATGGCTTCGAAAAAGTCATATAGATTGCCTGGGTGGAACAGAGTCCCCAGATCGTTGGACCATTGAGATGCAAGAATACAAATGCGTTATTGGGGGTGCATATTGTGTAAATGTTATTTAGGTGTGGGTATGCTGTCGTGCTTTACTCCATTTCTGATTCACCTGGCATCGGAGGGGCCGTAAGGGATTGCTCTGTGGTATTTTTGCAGAATACCAGTGGTGGTAGGGTCATGCATTGGAGCCAATCTGATTCGCCCAGCAGGAGCAGACGCCTCCCGTCCGCGATGCCAAGCAGGGATTGATCTTCATAGAGGTCCATTAGCCTGACATGTTGCCACATTGCAACTTGATTGTGGTGTACCCTGTGGCATAGAGCATATGACAATAGTGCCCTGATACTACTCCAGCCAAGGTTCGTGTGCACTGGAGAACCCAGCATCGCTGGGAGTCTGTCATTGCGTAAGCGTTGGTCCTAGTACCGGGTGCTTTTTAATTTCGGCAGGTAGTTTGTTTAGGGGGATAGCCAGGACCTCAGCCGATGCAAGCGGAATCATTAGGGACAGTTTAATTTTTTTCCCATCTGGTCAGGTCTGCTTCGTTGATCCAGCGTTTGGCCCAGCATACTTTTGCCTCCTGGTAATATGTTCTCCAAAGCGGTAGCGCTAGGCCGCCGTCCGCTTTAGAGGGTTGAAGGATTTCGAGTCTGAGACGTGCTTTTTTGCCCCTCCAAATAAATTTAGATATGGAGGTGTCGAATTCCCTGAACATGTGGCTCTTAGGGGTAATGGGAGCATCATTGCCAGATAGGTCAATTTTGGTTAGGAATTCATTTTGAATGCATTCATCCTTCTGGAGAGGGACAATGGGAGCGAGTCCCATCTGAGTAGATCTTGTTTAATTTTTAGTAGAACCGGGGGATAATTTGGTTAGAGTATTTCACTCAGGGTCAGGCAGATTTTAACCCCCAGGTAAGTGATGTAGTGGAGTTGCGTTTAGCCGCTTGTGGTTCAATAGTAAGAACGTATAGAGGGGCATCCTTGTCGTATACCCGAGTGTAGGTCAAAAGGGGTAGACTTAATGCTGTTTGTCACTAGTGCCGGTTACATAGTAATTTGACTATTTTTCTTCTTTTTTTTTTACTTTGATTTAATTAACACATTACAATGCTTACATAGCATTCAATTGTGCACATGTGCATGTAGTTGGACTTTTATACACATTTATTACTATGCGTCCTCTCGACTGTTTTCACTGGAGCTTCTCTCATTCAAGTATTGCCTGAATCCTCCCCAGATACCTTTCGGGCGGCACCTTTATAGGTAATAAACTAGAGTATACCTCTTCATTATCGTTAGCCAAAGTCATATCACTCAATCATTCTTCCACCCTAGGAGGTTCCTTACTTTTCCAGTGTAGCAGTATCGGCCGCTTCGCTAAGAGCAGGCCTAGATTTAGTAGTCTGTGCCAGATTGGGTTCATTCTGCTCACACAGCCCAGCAGCCCAGCACACAAAGCCCTGGATTCCAATCTATAGGTTGGTGCAGCATTTCTTCTAACGCTTTGCACGCATTGTCCCAGTATCTAGAAAGTACATTACAAGACCATAACATGTGGCGTATGCCTGCCTCTTCATTTCCACACCTGGAACATTTCCCGGTTACTCTGGTGTACATGCTCTTGAGACGGGCGGGAGTTAGATGCACTCTGTTCACGATTTTGAAGTGGATTAATCGATACCTGGAGTTACAGGATATGTGTTTCATTAAGCCGCATAATTGTGTCTGAGAGAGAAATCCCCAGGTCCCCTTCCCACTCCCCTTTTATATCTGGTGTTAGTACCTTCCTGGTTGACAGTGTGATTTTGTACAGTGCTGAGGCTGTTTTCTTCACCGTTCTGGCAGCTAGTACGTACCCTAGACTAGGGTGTGAAAGGGGTTCTTCCGAGAAACTATCCCACTGTGCTGCTATCGCTGGACGCAGTCTGAGATACTGTAGTTTCTGCAGTGGGGTGTCACCTACAATTACCTTTTATCTCATCCCAGCTTGCAAATTGGCTCTCATAGTATAAATCTCTGAAGTGATGATTGCCCTTGCCTTGCCTGTGCGCAACCAGATTTTCATCTAGCGTTGGGGCTAGGTATGGGGTGCCCCATATCTGCATTTTTGAGTTGCACACCACAGTATTTCTGGGGTGGCCTATTCGTCTAGTCCGTGCTGTGTGTAACCAGGGCTGGATCTATTTGGTTATCGCCGTTTGTCTTCCCTTCAGCCAGCCCATACAGGAGACTCACTGGGTCTCTCCCTTGTGTTTCAAGCGTCACTTAGGTTGCCGTTGGGCCACCTCGTGCTCAGTACACCTCGTAATAAGCTTGTGCGGACAGGAAGTACAATTCAAAGTCAGGTGCCGCTAGTCCGCCTTGCTCATATGGCATCGTTAGTAGTCTCCAGCTATCACGTGCCTGCCCTTTCCATATCAACTTTGAGAATGCCCCTTGTATCCTTGAGAGGTGGGATCTCCCCGGCCACACTGGTACTGGTACATTTTGATCAATACGAGACGGCCCATGGGCAAAATTGGAAGATGGTTCCAGCGCTCAAGCTTAGCGCAGAGCACCGCAACTAGATCACTGTAGTTAAGAACGCGTGTCAGCTGTGCAGTACGTGCTATGTCTATGCCCAGGTATTTCACCCGCTGAGGTCTCCGTTTGAGACCGTACAGCTCGTTGGACTCCCTGGTTGTCTCTGTTAAGGGAAATATCTCATATTTAGTGGTATTCAGTCTGAGACCCGAGTAATCCCCAAATTCTCATACAGCTGTTAACACTCTTTATAAGTGTCTCTCAGGCTCTCTCACGTACAACATATCATCCGCGTATAGGGTTATGAGCTCCACTCTTCCTGCTATAGTTATCGCCATCCAGCTGTGCCGCGCCCTTGGAAGGTCAGCCAGCAGTTCAATCACCAATGTGCATACCAGTGGGGACAGCGGGCAGCCTTGTCTCGTACCCCCAGCCAATTCCAAAATGGATGAAATGTTCCCGTTGACGCTCACCCTCGCATACGGCTGTGTGTAAAGTATACAGACCCATTTAATGAAGTTCGGACCAAACCCGTAATTGTTCAGGACTCTAAATAAAAAGGGCCAGTAGACAGTGTCGAAAACCTTCTGCATGTCTAAAGCGACTGCGGCCCCCTTGGAGTTTTTTGGGATCTTTTCTATTATGTTGAAGCACCTCTGTATGTTAGTCGCTGTGGATCTGTATTGTATGAATCCCGCTTGGGCCTCATGTACCATATATGGCATCAGGGGTAGCTAGAATCATTGCGAATATCTTCACGTCAGTATTTGAGTGACAACGGCGGTATGAACTGCAGTCCTCCTGTGGCTTCCCTGGCTTCAGCAACAGGGTTCTAACTGCCTCGCGAGTCGTGTCCGGTAAACTGCCAGTTTCCAGTGCCTCGGTCCACAGTGAGTGGAGGTGGGGGGCCAAAGTATCCATACATTCCTTTTAAAATTCTGCGCCCATCCGAGCCAACTGATTTCCCGCTCAGGAGGGACTTTATAGCTTCTTTTATCTCGTTTAATGTAATGGGCGTGTCTAGGGTGTCTCGGGATTCAACAGATAAAAGGGTAGTGGGTTTCTTAGCTAGGTAACTATCAATTTCGCTGTTTGTGGCTACACTTTGTGGGGAATATAATTTGGCGTAAAAGTCATAAAACACCTCACAGATGTCTTCCCGTTTTGTTACCACCGCCCATCACTCCTAGTTATGCACAGGATATTCATGTTCCCCTTCTCCCCACGTATCATGTGTGCCAGCAGCTTACCGGGTCTTTCTTTCTCCCCATATCTACGTGCCGCCGCTGGTCTATCAAAATAGCGCAGTTCCATATCTGCCGCCACCCGAAATTCGTCCAGTTGTGCTTTAATATCAGCAGTAATCTGCGCTGTCGGGCGGTCGCGTATAGCGACTGAAGGGTAGCTATTGCTTCCTCTATCGCCCAAGTTCTCTACGTATATCTCGTAATACACCAAACTCTGTGGAAATGGCAATACCCCTTATATAGGCCTTGAATGTTTGCCTGAGAACTGCCTGTCTGATGACAGACCCCTCATTGTTCTCGAAAAACTCATTTACATGTTGTGCTAGGTTAGTTTTGAATACTGGGTCTGTCAATGCAGCAGCTTTGAACCACCATGGAGACTTCTGTGAGCCACCCTCGGGGATAACAATCGTCAATGACACCGGTGAATGATCTGATAGCGTTCTGGGAAGTATTTGAGACTCAGATGTCCAGCCCAGTACCGTCTGTGGTATCAGCCACAAGTCTATCCTGGAATGCATATCATGGACCGAAGAGTAAAAAGTGTATGCCCTTTGTGTCCAGTGCAGTGTACGCCAAGTGTCCCTCAGACCCAGATCTGTAATATGTGTCTGTATTGTGCGCACTGCTTCAGTTAGGGTTCTTGGGGTGGAAGATGTTCTGTCTAGTTCAATGTCTAGTATAGTATTAAAGGCCCCTCCACATATAACTAGGGCCGTCAGGTATATAGCGCTTCTCTGGAAGACCTCCTCATAGTACTGCAGGTCATCAATGTTGGGACCATATATATTGATCAATAGGACTTCGGCGCCACCCAATTTGCCATGCACTACTGCATATCTACCACCTGGGTCACTCTCTGTCGTGTATTGTGTAAACGCTAGAGACCTGTGTACTAGGATCATGACCCCACGGGCTCTAGTGGAGTAGGAGGTATAGAATTTGTGTTCTACGCACCCTGCTGCGATTTTACGTGCATGATTTTCTAATAAATGTGTTTCCGGCAGAAACAATAGCTGTGCTCCTTGTCTGTTTACATTCCTCACCTTCACAGGAATGCCCAGACCCCTCATATTCCAGCTAAATAACTTCATCCCCGCTAGTTCCTTTGCTCGTTCTGGTCGGGAGTGTCCCGCAGGCCAGATTGGGAGCAATAATTGGTCAATCGCGTCTCTCTGGCAAGTCAGCCTTCGTGGGTCGTCATCGGGCGGTGCCAGGTCTGGAAGTGCTCCTCGTCTTTCTGGGTGCTGCTGCAGGTCCGCTTCCCGGAAGGGTCTGGTCCTTGCAGTGCGCCAGAGGAGTCAGCCCGCAGGCTGGTGGGCAGGATATTAATTCACTGGATCTTCCGCTGACTATTCAGGTCATTCTGGTTTGGCTCGGTTTGTGCGGGTGAATTGAGAATGGGGAAGCTCATCTACATTGCAGCTCCGTCACCGTGCCGCCATCATGCTCAGGCTCTCGAGCGCCCCCTCCATGAGGGTTTGGTTGTGACCTTGGATTTAGTCTGAAATAGACAGGCATCAGAGAGCCTGTTATTTTGCTAATTGGAAAATACCGAACCCTCCTTGATGAGATCATAGTAATATTATGCTTAGTGCATTGAAAGTAATGTAATGAAAAATATATAAAGATATGTTGATCTAGGGAATGGTGGAACACGGTCTAGAATTCCATGGGAACCTGTATCGTCTTCTTGTATGTGTTCACCGGAAGTGCTGCTATTAAAGATTTCACAAAGTAACATCACTCTAGATCAAGGCCAATGTTAGTTTTCCGCAGCAAGAAATCATGTCACAAACCTTAACTTTGCTTTTCTCTAAGAGGTTTGGAAAAAGGAGTTCAGGGCGTCCCTGATATCAAATAGATTGTCATACAATGTATGTAATGCATTCAGCCCAAAAAGCTGCCTTCATTTTCCTATTTTCAATACATTTGCTGATTTGGGGCAAGATGTCCATTACTAAATTCTGTGGGTTTGTGGCCAAGTCAACATCTTCCAGATTAACTTGTCAATGAGACACCCTTAAGCTGCAGAATATTTCCTCATAATTCAGGTTGACACCTTTAAATTCAGAGTTAATTGACCTGAGCCAAAGAGGCGAGGTAAGGTGCATACCAAAAGTACCACAAGTGTGAGGTTCAAAAAGATGTTAGTTTTAGATGTTTGGCCCTGCCTCAGATACATTGCGTATGTCAAAATATGGCTTTTTCAGTCTATTGACATTGCATACTGCCCCTCCTCTCCTTCTTGTGCTGTCCCTCCTTCCCCCCGCTTGCGCTGTCCCTCCTTCCCACCCATTGCGTTCCCCATCCTCCCCCTTGCGATGTCCCTCCTTCCCAGCTCGTGCTATCCCTTTTCCCCCTTGCGCTGTCCCTCCCCTCGCCCCCTTGTGCTATCCCTCCTTCCCCTTCGTGATGTCGCTGCTCCTCCTTGCGCTGTAGTTCCTCACCCTTGTGCTGTCGCTCCTCCCCCTTGCACTCTCACTCCTCCCCCTTGTGCTGTCGCTCCTTCCCCCTTGCATTGTCACTTCTTCTCTAGCGATGCGATGTTGATCAGCCCCCTTTTGCTTTTGCTCTGCCCCATTTGCCCTGTCACTCCTTCCCCTTGTGCTTTCACTCATTCTCCCTATTTGCACTGTCACTCCTCCCCCTTGCACTGTTGCTACTCCCCTCTTCCTGAATGTGGGTTTCCCTCTTGTGCAGTCCCCCCTTGTGCGGTCACTGCCCCCCGTGCGGTCGCTCCTCCCCCCCTGCGTGGTCGCTTCTCGCCCCTTGCTCAGTCACTCCTCCCCCTTGCGCTGTCCCTCCTCCCACCTGGTGGTGTCGCTCCTTCCCCCTTGCATTGTCACTTCTTCCCTCTCTAGCGCTGTGATGTTGATCAGCCCCCTTTTGCTCTGCCCCATTTGTCCTGTCACTCATTCTCCCAATTTGCACTCACTCCTCCCTATTTGTGCATCACTCCTCCCCACTTGTGTGGTTGCACCTCCCCCCTTGTGTGGTTGCTCCTCCTACTTGCAGGGTTGCTCTCCCCCCTTGCACAGTCGCTCCTCCGCCCCTCCGCAGTCACTCCCCCCTGTGCAGTCACTCCTCCCCCTTGCACTGTCGCCCCCCCTTCCATTGTCATTACTTCCCTCTCTAGCGCTGCGATGTTGATCCGCCGCCCTTTTGCTTTTGCTCTTCCCCATGTACCCTGTCCTCCCTTCCCCCTTGTGCTGTCCCTTCTTCCCCCCTTGTGCTGTCCCTCCTTCCCCCCTTGTGCTGTCCCTCCTTCCCCCGTGTGCTGTCCCTCCTTCCCCCGTGTGCTGTCCCTCCTTCCCCCGTGTGCTGTCCCTCCTTCTCCCGTGTGCTGTCCCTCCTTCCCCCGTGTGCTGTCCCTCCTTCCCCCCCGTGTGCTGTCCCTCCTTCCCCCCCCTTGTGCTGTCCCTCCTTCCCCCCCTTGTGCTGTCCCTCCTTCCCCCCCTTGTGCTGTCCCTCCTTCCCCCCCTTGTGCTGTCCCTCCTTCCCCCTGTGCTGTCGCTGCTCCCCCCTTGTGCTGTCGCTCCTCCCCCCTTGTGTTGTCACTTCTTCCTTCTCTAGCGCTGCAATGTCGATCAGCCCCCCTTTTGCTCTGGCCATTTGCCCTGTCAGTCATTACCCACCATTTGTCCTGTCAGTCCTTCTCCCCATTTGCCGTCAGTCCTTCTCCCCATTTGCCGTCAGTCCTTCTCCCCATTTGCACTGTCACTCCTTCATTCAAATGTTGTACAATGCTGCTGTGTACTGTCGCTGGCCTACCTTTCATCTATTGGATGTTATTTTTTTTTCTTCCTTGCAATGTCACTTATTTCTTCTTCCTCCCCATTCAACCCTCTGCGTTGCCCTTCATTCCCTTCCATGCTGTTAACTTCTCTGGGCTGTCATTTCTTATTCCTTTCCTCCATGCTAAATACTATAAATAAATACAAATGTTAAAACTATTGGGTTTGCTAATGCTTGTTTTACTGGGCATCTGTGTTACAGCAAGCGTTGTGTTATTATGTGGCTAGATTGGCATTTTCGAAAAGGTTGCAATGCATCTATTTTTTTTTTTTTTCATGAGGTACCTCACAAAATCAATTGCAAACTGTCTGCCTTTTCAACCAATTTTTCCCTTAAAGTGCACTGTAAAATGCACCATTTTCACCCGTTATTGAAAAAGATTTCTATGGGGAAGAACTCCCACAAACCTCTCCTTGATGGTTTCAGGGTCCCTCCCAAAGCTCTGTCACTGATGCATGTTTGTAGGAAATATTTATGCCCTTTCAATAAAAAAATCACCAGCCACCACTGAGCATATCACTGCCTTTATGGCACTGTCAAGCAGGTACATGCAGGCATACCGATATTTCATAGTAGTAAAATGCTTGGGGAGAGTTGCTAATGACACAGCTACCGGCCATTTAGACAGGTCTGTGGCATGTGATAAATTGTAAAAGCAAAGCAAACTTGACCTTTGCGTTACTTTACTGTTCCATGAAAATACTGTTGGACTGTTAAACCTAACTAATATCCAGTGCGCTGAAATCATAGTGCCTATGGCCAATTCCAATCGGCGTGAAGTTGGGCCATGGGCACTATGATTTCAGTGCACTGGGTATACGTGCAAGTTTATCAGTCCAAATGTATTTCAAAATTGGCTTGAAGTTGGGCCAGTGCCCTGCTGTATATAAAAAAAGAAAATCTGATTTAAAAAAAAAATTAAAAATAAAACTGCCATCAATGATATGATAGTTTTATTTATATAGCGCCTATAGACAATGTGTTTCAAAGCGCTTCACGACAAGGGAGGGAACAAGGGAAAATACAAAACATTCTTACAGGCCATGAACAACAAGAATGTAAAATTAACTATTGTACTCGGCCTAGCGACATTTCAGATGGTGCAAGTTGCTAAGACACAGATAGGAAGGAAATGGGAACAGACTGGTGACTACCATACTAGGTCTGACGACATTTCGGGTAGAGCTGGAGAGTTACACGAGGTGAGGGAGAGGGGAGGAGAGAGGAGGGAGAGGAACAAAACAAGCGACTATCATACTAGGCCTGATGACATTTCAGATAGTGGTGGAAGGGGAGCGTGGATAACAAGTAAGGGGGGGGACCAACAATGACTCTGTAAAGCCCTTGCCAAAGCTAGGATTATGTTATAAATGAACATTAAATGAATGCTGGGAGAAGAGCTTTGATCAGTAGGAGTATAATGTTAACATAATTTAAACCATACCAGAGTTCACTGCTGGACTGTTTTTATATTTTCAGAATACATAATGTTTTTCACAGAATAGGAGCTGCCGCTCAAATAGATCGAAGGACTAAGCTCCAGCTTGGTGTAACAACATGGCCTGATACGCAGGCTCCAATCCTGCGTCAGATGTTAAAGGCAATGCTGTTAATAAATGCATAGCAATAAAAAAACAGGCTGTTTAATACGGACACGGGGTTCAGAATAGTCTCTGGGGGGGGAATTCTTTCTTAAATTAAATCGCCAGGGGCGGAGTCTGTGCAGGGGCGGATATATGAAATTAGCTTGTTCTGTTTAACATATTTTTAAATGTTTGTATTCATAGAAAGTCTTTTTCAGTTTTTTTTCTTTTTTTTTCCTTCGACCATGACCGAATTTGAAAATAAATGTTCGTCTGCACTATTATTTGGGGGTTCTTGCTAGGGAGGAAAGCTTGTTTTCCGGGGCCTTCCTTCCCCTGCATGATCGAGGCATTTGATGCTGCATTTAAAATGTTCTGGTTCCACCATAGGACGATGCTGTGAATATGGCGATTTACCAGGCATGTGTTGGCATTCAAGCCTACAGTGCTTTTATGTTAGTGGGATTCGTATTGTGCACCGCTGCCATATGCATGTACTGCAGGTGCTCAGGCAGATCTGAAAATGAGACCGGGGTGGGTTTGTTAGTGGGAGGAGGGGGCGAGCACACCATTGCTTTTACTGTGGTGTTGGTAATTTCAGTTGGGGGAAACAGCGGTCTATATGCATATGTCTGGGTTAGTGGGTGTACAGGTGCTCAAGTACATATTGATTGCCTTTAGTGCACCCCAAAAGGATGCATTGGTTGTGTTGCGATTGTGGGAGTTATGGCAGTAGGTGTGGAGTTCTGCTGTTTGGTGTCAGTGTGGGAGAGAACCAATATATGCTGTGTGTGTGTGACATAGCTGGTTTGCATGTAGTAAGTTTGCAGGGGTATGGAGGGTTTTGGGATGGGTTTGTTGCAGGTAAAGAGAGAACGATCCTTATGGTATTGGGTTAAGACGCAGTCCCACAGGTAGCTTATTTGGTTCAGCTATGTGTGGTCTCTCTTAGACAATGATATATGGCTTGCAAGTTAGCTCAGTATATTCAACAGCTATTTTACTGCTTTCCTGAAGATTGGGTGTTTCTCTGTTGCGCGTATTCCCTTGAGGAGGCAGTTCATAATTCATTATTTCTTGAATGGGTCAGTTTGTTCCCCACCTTGGCCGTATCTTACTGTTGCCTTTTTTTGGGAATAAAGGCACTGGATGGGTACCAAAATAGCAGGTGGAATCTTTTAAGCATTTAAAATATTCCAAAGCTTGTTCCGGGCGACCAAATCAAACGCTGTTTTAAAATCGATAAAAAGTAAATGTATAGATTATTTTTTTTAAACTACAAATGTATTTAAAACCATAAATAACCAAAAAGCTTGTTCGATTGTACTTATGCCCTTGTTAAAACCTGCCTGGTAATTAGACATGATGTGATTATCTTTGGGCCAATTTTCCAGACGATAAAGAATGACCTTCCCCTAAACTTTTTGAAGGCCATCAATCAGACCGATAGGTCTGTGGTTCCCTCCTGCCTATGTCCTTTCTTGTATATTGGAATCATTTCGGCTTGTTGCCAAATATGGGGAACACTATTATTACAATTTAAGTGTTAAAATACCAGGTGAGAACAGGTACCCAAATGTCGGGTTCTCTTTTGAATAATTCGATCACAAGTTCATCCAACCCTGGGACTTTGCCATTGCTTTGAGCAATTAATACAGACCTAATCTGTGCTTTTGGAGAATTGGAATGGGCATAATTGTGGAATTCAGTGTGTTTTTATTGGGTTCTACCTTGATAATGGTGCTTTTATACAAATTACTAAAATGGGAGAACCATAAGTCCTTTTGAATATAGATTTCTATCTCATTACTCACTGTATGGTGATGGCCTAATTGCTCTGCTATAATGTACCAAAAGGATTGAGGATCATGTTTCACTGAGGAATTGTTCAGTTTATCCCACATCTCTTGTTTTACGCATTTCTTAATTTAATGAATAAAAATGTTAGAGGACTCTCTAAGCGAATGTACATGGCCATCATGTTGATTATTTTTAACCTCTTAGGGGAGTTTGAATTTGGCTAGGTGACATTCTTCATTGTACCAAGTATTTTGTAATTGTACTTGCTTTTTTAATCAGACTAGGTTCGGTAACCAAGGTGTTTTATAGCTTCAATGAGAGCCACATACTCGCCCTTCCTTTGGACCGCCTCTGTCGATTCGTATTTCAAGAGTAGGTAGGACAGGCTGATATTTTATGGGCGCCATTGAATCATAAGCCAAGTTATCCCACTTTATACACTTTCTATTACTAAGGCTAATCTCGGATGGACAGTTTTTTATCAGCATGGTCGGGATGCTGTGTAAATCACATGCTAATTGAGGCATGGTCGATCTCCACCTACCATATCACTTCCAACAATAGCCCAGTGTGCCATAATCTGATCTGTAGTTGATACGTGTGGATTGAGTGCCGGTTTTGTCAGCCGATCTCCTGCTAGCCAACCATTGTAGCAACGAACTCCTAGGGTATAAAGTAGTGCACTGATGATATGGCTGTGCTTGGATGCTTGTTTAGAGGGTTGGCAAGCTAGATTCGGGATTCCCCATGCATCGCCTTCCATGTTAAGATCAACAGTGGGGACTGTCTCTATTTGAACGTTAAAATCCCCCACAAACATTATCTGTTTGGAGGATCCATTGATAATATCATTAGCGTATTGACTGACTAGGGCCTCTAGCTTATCTAGGACACTCTATAGGTGTTTAGGCTTCTACAGGGGCTAAATCTATGTTAAATACAATTACGGTTTCACCAGAGGATGGGGAGATCTTCACACCCATTAGATCACTATAATGGGATCTCTGTTTGTGTAATGTTAGCATTGAGAGTGATGTTGATCCATGCAAACAAGCCTCCACTGGGTCGCCCTCTCCGATTAATTGTAGCTGTCGTGGAAAAGGTGACAAATTATGATTTCTGGGGAGCTTCCGTTACCCGTGTCTTCTCTAGACAGAATATGTGATGGTCTTCTACAAAGGTATACCAATCCTGGTCCTAGTCTGGTTTGTTCTTTTATTTGGAAATATTCCAGGATAAGATACAAATGTTTGACATTTGAATAGAGCTTAACGGGTCCATCATGACAGAAGGTGGCAAGTTGACATGGGATGCAATTTGTCAATCTAATTTACCACACACTATTACATCAATTGGTGCAGGTTGTATAGTCAAATTGGCAATGTTTCAAATGACCATGTACAGCAGGGATTTCGTATCTCTCGAGCACTAAATGTGAGCATACATTGTTGTCATGGTATATAAGAGTAATTGCAAGTTTAACAGGGG
The DNA here is from genome assembly GCF_040938575.1 of Ambystoma mexicanum. NCBI lineage: Eukaryota > Metazoa > Chordata > Amphibia > Caudata > Ambystomatidae > Ambystoma > Ambystoma mexicanum. The sequence goes on from NC_090939.1 coordinate 949,806,870, forward strand.
GAGAATCCTCTAGTCAATTGACAGCAGGCCTTACACCAATTTTCTTATCTCAAAGCACTGCTCCCTAGATTTTGGCGCTGCAAATCATGTTGTCTATATAAAACTAGGATGTCCTCGCAGATAATTGATAGGCAGCCTTTTTTATGCTGCAGTCAGTGAATTATCTTATTAGTCATAGTCTTGTGTTTCTCTTACCCTTAGACCAAGCTTTGGAACATGAATCATGGTAAAGGTGTCTAAGTGATTAAGCTGGAGATTGAGGATTTACTTTGGGTTAAGTGGGTTCACAATGGCAATGTGAAACAGAGAGGGACTTTGTTTTGCCCAGCCCATGAGGGATAGGGGCCACTGAGGTGAGTAAATCTGTTAGCCATGTACCGACCAAAATATTTTGGGTTATGTGAATGTGGTTTCAAACCTAGTTATAAACTTCAGCATTATTAGGGTGCCTTGTGTTTTCATACTACTAGGGATGAAGTTGCCACTCCTTAGCCTGCTCTAGGTACCGTTTTGGGTTTACGCCTTAGCGTTGCACTTGAGGTTTCTGTAGCCCTGGGTTGGTGGCAGACGACTGTTTACACAGAATGGGTGGCCGGTTGTGTTAGAATTCAGAAATGGTTTTGAACAAATCACTGATTACTTCTTTAAGGTCATTAATCACCTTACATAGTATCGATAACTCATTACAGGTGGTGTATGCATGCTCTCTCCCCCGGGGAGTGTATCAGCATGTATATTCAGCCATAGCATGGGCACTATTTTAACACAACTCCTAGGAGGATATACTTTTAGGGTTACATGGGATACCGTCCTTGTAGGTTTACAGTCCTCTTTGTCTCTGGAATCGGATGTAGTAGCAGCCAAGTGACTGATATCTGCCATTATGGGCTTGATTCCTCTAATTGCATCACACGGAGTGAGAGAGTCTATGCAGTTGCCAAGCACAGAACATCTGTTTCCAAGGGGACATCGGGGGCATACAGGTCTCAGATGTGTCATTTATAACCATTGCAGTAGTAGATGTCTCTATCAAATTGTTTCGCTTGTGGACCATGGCGGGTAAGTGCCCCCCCCCCCCTCCTTTCTCCACTGTACCTTGTGGAATTTTGTATGGAGGCGAATCTTCTATGTCCACTATAGTGGGCCTAAGCGCAGGGTTCTCATATAATACTGCGCCTTCCTTTTGTTTAGAGAACATTAATCTTGTCTGGGTTAGTTTTACGACTCGCCTCATGGCTGTTCCTCTTCCCTTTTGCACCTGCAGGGGCCTTTTTCTTCGCTTTTTGCAGCACCCACGTTCCCTCCAAAGCTATCCAAAATACTTTTGAAAGATTTGATGTCTTGCAGTAAATCAGTGTCCTTTTTAATAGGAAGAGTTGTTAAATCTTGTTTTGTTATTCGTTCTGTAGAAGTGGAGCCAGGAAGTAGCTTCCTTTCGGTTGCCATGTTCAAATGACATTAAATAGCATTAGATATCACACTTCTAATGCCGAAAACATAACCTTGTGTATTTCGCCCAAATGGTTTATGGGGTATCCTTTATAATCTTTGTTCTAATTTCCTGTTCGTTGTTTGTTTTCTTCAAAGCACTGTCATGGGGGTGGGAGAGAACCATCTTGCTGCCAATTTCTTTTGGGAGAGAATGAACAGTTTCTCCAGTGTTCTACAATCTAAGGCGTCTGCGATTCATTTTTTTGAGTCTTGTTTCTTTTGGTGGGAGTAGGTCTAAGAGAGAATGGTGTGCTGTTGTGGATTCCAGTATGGTGTCGAGTTCAGCTGTGTTGACAGACTTCCAGTTTCTTATCTCAATTGGAGTTACATTTTTGTGTGCGCGCGTATGCTCACTGGAGCGTGAATCATAAAAGGAGCTGTTGTAGTTAGATTTTTTTATTTGTTGCTGAACAATTAATCTAATGTGTGCTGGCAGCATGGGTTGCCCTTTCATCGTTTGTTATAGGTGCATGCTGGCTAGGTAGAAGGTTAGTGGTATGGTGTTCGCTTTTCTTCTCTTAAAGATTAAACCACATGTTAAGTCTCCTAGTATGATCAGGTACTTCTGTCCTACTGTTATGCTGCCTGTGAATTTCTCTGTGAAGGTCGAGTTGTATGTGGGTGGTCTGTAAATAAGTAAGACGGATGGATTCCTTTGATGGTCCAGTGCTAGCTATTCACAGTTAGGGATGTTTAGCAATGGTGCTGCTGTGATTCTTAAGCATTCTTCGTAAGCGGTGGCTCTAGAGAGCCTGACCAAGATTGTTGCCTTTCCTTGAGCTCTGCGTGGAGCTCCACTAAATACTCAAAAAAAGCATCCCTACTTGTGCTGGGTAGTCTCGAGAGGTGGTAACCAACGCTGTGGCCACCTTGCAGCATGGAAAAGCCCGCCGACATGTGGAGGAGTTGACAGAAGGTGGAAGACATTCTGGGCCCGACCCCCAGAGGGGATGAGGAGAGCCGAGACGTCTGATCCTGTGAGGCGTGAGGGGGTCAATCTGGCGGACCGACTGGGGTCAATCCGTGGAGCAACCTGAGCGGAGTCGAACCCTGCTGTGCCCAATCGGTGGAGTCTATTAGCCTGCTGGCGTGTGGAAGGGCTGGCGGGCTTTGGAAGGGGCTCTGCAGTGTGGATTAGCCTGCTGGCGTGAGGAGGAGCTGGCGGGCAGTGAAAGGTTCCCCGCCGTGTTGATTAGCCCGCTGGCATGAAGTGGAGCCGACAGGTGGTGAAAGGTGCCACACAGTGCTAAATAGCCCACCGGTGTGAGGAGAAGCCGACGGGCAGTGAAAGGTGCCCTGCTGAGCTGAATAGCCCGCCTGGTGTGAGGGCTGCCGGCAGGCAGTGGAAGGTACTCCGATCCCGACCATGGTTGGGGGACGGGAGAGCTGCGGCACCCGCACCTGCAGGGTGTCTTGCAGCTGAACTGGAGCAGTGGCTCGGGCGGCCACGGTCTAGTCTGGCGGCGAGGAGGGCACCAGGCACTGGTGATCCTGAGCCGGCTCAGGAGCGGTAGTAGTCCAGAGGCCACCCCGGGTCTGGCTGGTTGAGACTGTGGCTCTGCTGTGGTCTGCGTTCCTGGGGTAAGCAGAGGGGGGGTGCTAAACAGTGGGTCACATCCTTGCCCCTCCTCCCCCATGGAGGTGTCGTGAGCAGCGCCCCCCATGAGGAAAAACTGTGACCGACCTGGGGCCCAGAAGCAAGGGGGAGGTGGGGCGCTCTCTTGTGAATCCCAGCTGGGTGTGTCTGGCCTATGAACCCGACCGCTGGATTGCGGGCTGAGGCACTGCTCGGGCTGGTGCAGTCGGCGCCTTGTCTTACTGAGGGACCAGTGTCCCCTCATATCCAAGTCCTATACGGCGGGAGCAGAGGCAGTTTGGAGCCCACACCCCACCACAAAATCACAGTGGTTTCAATAACGGACTGTCATTACAGCAGAGAAAGGACACAGTGGGGGAAGCCGGGTGGGGGCTGCCCCGCTTGTGTGCCCGGCAGTGGTGTGGTGCGGTGGCTGGTGAACAATGGACAATCTAGCTGGTGCTTGGAGTGGAGGCTGGACTGACCTGAATGTGCTGGAGAGGAGGCCAGTCTACAAGTGCGTGGGGGGACTGCGCAGGGACTGGTGCCCGGTCTCGGAGGACAGCTTCGCCCGGGAGAGAGTTCCACCCAGATAAATTACAACTAGCCATGGGTAATGCACCTGATCACCAAATAGACTGAGGAAGTTGACTGGTCCCTGCCGCTTGAGGGGACGCTGTGCTCCCTATAAGAAGTCACTGGATCTTCTGGTCGCCTTTTGATAGACGCCAACTGGGCCCACAACACAGGGAAGGTACAAGGTGAGGCTGGAGGCAGACAATCTCTGCCCCACCATCATTTACGGCGAGGGCTCCAGCGAGGATTTACACATTCGTGGGGACTAGACTTGCGGCTGGGGTGCCCTGGCAAACTCCCTTCTCCCTCCTCCCTGGGAGCCGGGTTGAACTCCCCCTGTAATAGTGATAAGACAGACAAGTACCAGCGTAAACTCTCTTTCGCAGGGAGAACGCCCTCCAGGACACCTGGTGCACAATGGTGAAACGATGGGGGAGGCTGCTGTGATCCCGGAGTTTGACATTAGGGAAATCCTGCCTGACTTTAACACATGCATTGGCGGCCTTGACTCGAAGCTGGTTTCGCTCTCCTTCAAGATCGACCTTCTTCAGCATCGATTAGACAAACAAGGAGACCGGCTAGACGAGGTAGAGCACAGAGTATTGGGACTGGAGGACTGGTCGGTCTCGCGGGTTGCCAGAGTCTCCTCCCTGCAGGTGCAGATTAAAGCTGAAGACCTAGAAGGAGAGCCCGGAGAAATAATATATGGCTGGTGGGGGTCCGGGAGAGACACAACGAGCACAATATGGAGGATTTCGTAGAGACCCTATTTAAAGAGCTCTTCGGTGGGCCTGAGTTGTCTGCGTTGTTCGTGGTGGAACGAGCCCACCGTATACCTGTGGCACGGCCAATACCCAGAGCGGCCCCCCACCCTATCATTGCATGCCCCCTTAACTATAGAACCCGGGATGTGATTCTGCGTATGGCCAGAATGAAAGGAGATCTCCAGTACAAAGGGTACAAAATCCCCATATATCCGGACTTAACCTTGGCAGTACAGTCCTTGCGGCGATCCTTCGCTAGGGTCAAGAGACGAATGAGAGACCACAGCATTTAATACTCCAAGTTGTTTCCTGCGAAACTCTGGATCCAGCACAGGGGAGGACTCAATTTTGCACAACTCCAGAGGCGCCGAGTTCGCTTCTGGATGAGGTCGGCAGACACTCCCCCCGCAACAATCCAAGACCCCGGGCAGGAGATCAGGAACGGGATCGCGGTTGTTAGGAAAGATTTCCATTTATGTTTAATTTTCCCTCCAGTTATGTACCCCCCACCCCAAACTTTTTGCTGTTGTCTGACAAGCCTAGCTTGACTTTTGCCAGTGGTGCACAGTCTTCTGCTGCACTCCGCTGGGCTTTTGCTCACTTTGTTATGGGGATACTCACATGCCCTTAAAGACAGTCAGTACTGGGAGACTTTGATTCCATTAGTCCTTTTCCTATGTTGCAAGTGCACAATGTACCTTACAGTACAGTGTTCTGGGGCCTTCCTTTTGTTTCCAAAGGCCCTAGACTCCCTCAAAGGATTTGTTGGTAGATGTACAGATGTGCCTTGGCCAGGGCTGGTGGCAGCTTTTAATTTTGCATATTTTGTAACCCTTGCTTGCCATGCAAACCACATTTAACGCAGTTGGCACGGGAAAGTGCCCTGGCTCCAAAATGTCCTTGCCACGAGGTTCTTTGTCTAGTCCTTTGGCCACCTTGTCCCTGTGGCTTTCCCAGGTCGAGTAGTTATTTGGGCATGCAGTCTCCCGCGAAACGCCAAGCTTTCACAGCCTTCTGCATACCTTGTGTGTGTGCCTCCATGATGCGGGCTGGATTGTCTAGTTTCAATACACATCCTTGGTGCCATAGAGTCTGGTGTGCTGGGAATGACTGGGACCACCGTGGTCCATGATTGGTCCATGTCTGGCATGGCTGTATGTGAGCAGATCTCTCTTGGGTCCTCTTCGTTTTGGCGCGAAGGAGATTCTGGATAAAAGAAGGGCCCAAACCCCCATACCAAGTCGATCTCTTGAGTTGTCACTGAACCTAGAATAGGATCCAAGCATCCTGAAATTAAGAAGCCGAGCCGAGGAAACGCTGGTAACCTGCTGGAAGGTTTGGCCCCCTGAGCCTACTGTTGTCCTGCAGGACCCCTCTGCATCTGATACAACAAGAAGGTCTGCAAAGACGCTTCACCCCATTTGAATATTGGGACCAACTATTCACGGCACCTCCACCTTAACCTGCAAGTGAGCCTTTTCGGAAGTGTTCCTGGGCCAACCAGTGAACTGACCAGCTTGCGCAGGACCTTCGCCCTGGAACTGCTGGTGTCTTGAGTTAACTCTGGAGACTTTGGAGATCGTAAGTACTGGGTTGAAGGCACTCTCCAGCCAAGTTTCATACACCTAGGCACCCTATGTCTGGAATTAGGAGAGTACACCTGAACCCGAGTAGATGCAGTCACTGTGTTGCCCAGCCGGGATGAAGAACTTTGTGGTTGCGCTGCTCCTGTGCCCCCCTCTCCCCTGAGACAGGCTGCAGTGAAATAGAGTTGATCCCTTCATCAGGAGAGGAGAAATCGCCACTGTCCCGTCACAGATTCATCTCTGGGACTCAGCCACTGAAAGCTGCAGAGCTGCACTTTTGCAGCATTTGAACTTGCAACCGAAGTGGACCCAACTGGCGAATTTTGGTCTGTTGAGTGCGCCTTGGGTCGGCGAGTACTTCCACCCTTATCGGTGGCCCCTGGCGCATCCATCCATTTTTACACACGAGTGTCCCATGAGGGCCACTCACCTTTATCGAAGTAGCCTGTGATACCGAGCTATTCCCAATCCTTGGAGTCTGTTTTGCCCTCTTGGGGAGACCCTCCTCGAATAGTGGGAACTTCTTCTTCACTGCCGCACCTGCCTTCCTGAGCTGCCCCTGCAAGAGACCCTGTTTTTGCCCAACCAAATGATCGTGTGCATCTGCATCCGAAAGTACATTTGAGAATTAGGCTCCACTCTTCATAGCGACTGCACTGCCTTTCAGTTAGGATTGATAAAGTGAAGGAATGCCTAAAGTATATTCGCACTGTTTGCTCCTTTCCCTTACAGGTTGTGGACCCTTATTGTGTGCCATTTCGTTAGGCCATTGTAACCGTATATATGTTCTATAGTAGTGTGGTTGTAGTTTAATTCTTGCTGTTGATCTTTGCTTGTGTTTCATTTAAAAGGCCTTTAATAAATGTATGTGTATTTTTGATGTACACCTGACTGAGATAATCCCGGGAGGATAGCTCAGCTGCAAAGACGTTCGCCTTGGAAGCAAGACGACACGAAGCAACACAGGTTCATCCCCGGGTCCGCTCTTAGACACCTCTGGGTGTTTAAGCGCGTTATAAATATGCAACTAAGACAAAAAACAATTGCGCAACTAACACACAATTCCTGTAACAGCGCCTCGATGCCAGTGGGCCGTGTGAGCGCTTTAAAAATGCAATATATATATATATATATCACATCGCAACATGGTTACGGGCAGCACGCCACGGAATAGCCAATTGCAATGTTCTCCACGGAGCGAACAGGGAAATGTGACCACAGAGCGGACATAGATATCATACTTTTTGATAGTTTTTAAGGGAATTACTGGATGGATTGGCACAAAATTTGCAAAAGCAAACTTTCACACCCAAGCCACTGACTCAAATTTGGTGCAAATCCGTCCAACGGTTTCGCCTGTAGCCGTGCGCAAAGTTTTCCCCCATTCAGTCTATGGGGAAAACAACGTTTTGGGACCCCCCCTTATAACTTTGCCCCCCCCCTGGACCAAACACCACCAAACTTTGCAAAAAATTCGTCCAGGGGGTGCGAAGTTATAAGCCGCCCAAAAAGTGCTCTTCGTATGGAAACAGCAATTTAACCATAACTACACGGATATATATATGTGTGTGTATATATATATATATATATATATATATATATATATATATATATTTGTAGTGTGTCCTTCACTGTGTGTGCTCATTGTGGGCTTTCTTCACCCTCACCCCTCCTGAGACCTAGTCTTGACCACCGCGAATGCTACCTTGATTGGCCTGGCTTGTCCTGAAGGTTACCCTGTTCCAAGAAACTAGGCTGGCCTTCTGAACCTCTGCCCACCAGGTCAGAGTTCAGAAATCCATCTTAACAGGGGTGACCGGAGAGATCCGGGATGATGGAACTCAGAACGAATAGCTGTGAAATAGTTACCTGTATTGCAGTGTGATGACCATCAATATTCTCTCTCTCTCAGATAGTTTGCCTCAGTTTGTTTATATACTGCCTACGGGTGGTGGAGCCCTGTGGGTTTGGCTGGGCACTAGCCCCCCGTGCACGGCAATGTTATGATTCAATGGTTCGGGGGGCATAACTGGCAGGTTTGCCGTTGCCCGTGGGGCTGGACGGATGAGGAGGTTGCAGGGGGTGAGGAATTCAGGTTTTGAGAGGAGGGAGGGGGTAGAGGGGGGTGGGAGTTACGGGGTTGTCCTGGTTGAGAGAGGTTGGATTCCCTGCGGTGTGTCCTACCGTTATATCCCACGAAGCGGTTGGGCTCTACTCTCCGGAGTGTACGAGTGGACGGGCGAGAGCAGTCGTCGGGATCCTGTGCGCCCTGGGAAGCAATGAGGTTCTGGGAAGCAAGCTGGAATATCGGGGGCGGGAATAGCCCCTTCAAGTTCCGGAAAGTAGCGCAATACCTTAGGAGGCATGAAGTGAAGTGGCACTCATCCAGGAGACTCGCCTTACCCCATCCTCTGAGCGCAAATGGGGTGCCAACTGGGGATGCCATAGGTACTTCTCCTCCTATTCTTCCTTTGCCAGGGGGTGGAGTGGCCATTCTGATAGCCCTGGGGGTTAGGTTCCACCTGATTTCAGTGGCAAGAGATTATGAGGGGAGAGCTCTCCTAGTGTGCGGAGTTCTTGAGGGAATCTCGGTGGCTCTGATGAAATCCTATGGTCCTAATGTAGACAACCCAAATGCGTTCGACTGGGTCATGGTACAAATTGCGGGCTGCCAGGGGGCAACCATCATCTGGGGAGCGGATCTAAATACAGTGATGGACCCCATACTTGATAAATCCGGGGTGAACAGAGGCGGCGCAACTAAGGGGAGCCTGCAGATCCGAGAAATGTGCACAGTATATAATATTATTGATGCAAGGAGGCACCAACACCGGGTGGTCCGGGATTACACATAACACTCCTGGGTTCACGGATCCAGTTCTAGACTGGACTATTTGCTGGTGTCCTGAGATGGGGTGTTCCAATGCAGTGACCGTCATATACTCCCGCGCACTTTCGGACCACTCCCCTGTGCTTCTGGAATGTATCTTAGGGAGCAGAGCACTGGGAGGAGAGCACTGGAGGATACTCTTGGAGATTTAAGACGGGTGCAACTCGGGGACCAGTATTTCTCCAGGAACTGCAAGTGGAAATCTAGGCTATCTTCAGAGAAACGAGGGCTCGGTTTCTACCGCGGGGGTACTCTGGGAAAGCCTCAAGTGCTACATTAGAGGGGTATGTTTGTCCAAGGAAAAGGGGATTCTCCGAGACATCACACGATAACTTGCATCAGGAATCTTGAAGCAAGGGGCTAGAAGGACAAGATGCAGCGACAGCCAACCTATAGATGCTGGCGTAGCTCCGTGAGGAGTTAGAGAAGTTTAGAAGCAACGCAGACCGGGAGATTAGTTTCCTAGCTCGGGCCATCAGGTATACCAATACGGGGAAGGGTAGAAGCCGGGGACGCTTTTGGTGTGGTTGATAACGGCAGATAGGCGACCCCCGCAGGTGGATTGTGTAAGAGACTCCCAGGGGAGGCCAGTGCACTCGGAGGAGGAAATTGTAGCAGTATTCTAGTCTTTCTATGAACAACTGTACGCATCCCAGTATTCGGGGGACCCAGAGGCCTTGCATGACTATCTGGAGGGGGCTGAAATCTATTGGGTGGAAGCGACCCTCCGAGAGCCTCAGAATCAAGAGAGCTCCTTAGAATAAATTCTACCAGTAATCAAGGAGCTCCCGGGATCCAAGTCACTGCGGCCCAATGGTTTACCGGATGAGTTTCATAAGCCTTATGCCCCGATTCTGGCCCCGCTGCTTCTCAAGGATGTACAGGGAGTCATTGGCAACGGGGACACTGCCCTCCACACTGCGAGAGGCAAACATACTGCTGACACACAAGCAGGGGAATCCACCCGAAGACTGTGCCTCGTATCGCCCAATTTCCTTAATAAACGTTGATAATAAGATATTTGCTGAAGTCCTGGCAAAGAGGCTGCTCCCTCTGATGCCTGGCCTAGTGATAACAGATCAGGCTGGTTTTATTCCCGGGCAGAATACCACCCACGGCCTTTGCCGTCTCTTTGGGGTTATTGAGGTGCTCAATCCCTCGTCTCAGGTGGTCTCAATGTTTCTCGATGCCGAGAAGGCCTTCGACTCGATCGACTGGCTCTTCATATTTGCAGTACTACAGGGGATGGGGCTTGGCCCTTACTTCATCAGACTGGTCTCTCTACTCTGGCCCGTCAACAAGAATAGTGGTGGGTTGCACGAGATACGCTGGCTTTGTGATGGGGACCCGACAGGGGTGCCCCCTCTCTCTGCTTTTATTTGCCCTGGTAATGGATCTGCTGGCAGCGCTCCTTAGGGATCGGCATATTCAGAGGGGATTGAGCCTAGGCCTGCACAGATTGATAATATCGCTGTATGCAGATGACGTGGCGCTCTTCACCAATAACCCTGTGGGCAACCTGTGCCCGATAAAGTGCTGAGGTTTGGGGCTTTCTCGGGTCTGAGCATCAATCACAATAAGTCTGTGGTGTTCCCCCTCACGGGGGAGACCAGGACATTCGCAGACAAATTCAGCCTCAAGTGGGAGCCTCAGATGGGAGACCTCAGGAGAACGCAATCTGGGGATAATGGTGTCCCGTAGCCGGGGTGACCTGTACCGGGAAAACTATGGGGGGTCGTCGGGGAAACTCCGGGAGGCTGTGACGAGATAGCAGCAGCTCCCGCTCATGCTAACTGGGCGTGTATCTTTGGTAAAGATGGGAATTCTCCCCAAACTCCTTTATCTCTTCATTAACGTCCCCCTACTGTTAACGGGCGTCCTTTTCCAAAGGTTGTGAGGGCTTATCCTTGACCTGTTGTGGGCCGGGAAACCAGCTAGAGTTGCACACACACGACACTGATGCAACCAATGACTAGTGGGGGACTGACTCTGCTCGACCTGGAACGACACTACTGAGCTGCGCAGGCGCAGTTCCTTGGGCACTAGTACGCCACACAGTTTGTGAGGCCGCATGTACAGGTGGAAAGGGCTCTGGCATCCCCCATCCTCTTATACATTTCACATTTTTTGCACCAGACCTATCACTCCCCGGCTAGGATTCACAAAGGCTTCCCTACCACCCCCAGCCGCATGTGCATTTACTCTGGCGGATTTTTTCAATTTGGCATGGGAATGTCCACAGATCTCCAGGTTCAGGGTGGAGGTGCTAGTGGAAATATCACTGATTATCGGGGAACCGATGGAGCCTGATCCTGTTGTTGCCCTGTTGGGATGTACAAGGGCCCTGCAGCCCGCACTGAGACGACTAGCAAGACTGCTCCTTGTGGTAGCCCGCAGGAGGGTGGCCATGTTCTGGAGGAGGGGTCGATCACTCTGTCTTCAGGGTTGGCTTCAAGATGTTGCCTATTGCTACGATACCGAAAATGCCTTTATCCGGACCTTGCCCCTACATGCTCGCCCCTCAGAGATTTGGGGACCATATGCTCAATACTTGATCACAACTGCGGACTGATGATGCGGAATGTTCCAATGACTGCACCATTATTCTTTTTTTTTTGTGCCTGTGCTCCATGCTTTCTGTCTGAAATAGTTATGTTTGTGGTTTACACCGAGAGGGAACTGGGCCATGAGTACGTTTCCTGTTGTTGGTAAAATGCAAAAATAAAGTTTTTTTTATTTTAAAGCATTTTTCATAAGCTCCGGGTAGACCTCTACCATCTTTTCCTTTTCGTTTGGCTTAACAGAGTTTGAAGTTGCTAGGAAGGAATTCATATGCAACTACTTTAAAGTCGTCCGCTAGCTAGGTTGCTGTGAGGAAAAGCATTTATTTCCCCTTCATTGAGAACCTTGTGTATCTCTGTGCTATGTTTCGACATTGATCAGGCATTAATCAGATTGCAATGAATCTTCTTGTTTTCATTTTTGTTATCCATTTGGGGCTGCATCGGTAGTGCGATTACCCCTTGGTTCCTCTTGACATTTGATCCATTAATTGACCTTGGTTTTTCCCTCTTCTTCATTAAGGAGGTTAAGTAAGTTGTGTGTAGGGTCGATGTCGCTTTTGCAGCCGCATGTGAATTTGTGAGCTTGTATTCTGTTGGATTGCCAGTCCTTGGTGATAAAAGGTGTGCTCATGTAGGTCACTTCTCTCCTTGTTCATTGGGCATTTCGTAGTCCGTTGGTGGAGGTTGCTTCTTCTTTCCTGCTGTGGCCATGACTTCTTGGGATGGCCGGTTGTGAGGCTTTTAGGGGGACAGTATCACGAGACAGTGATTTTGGTTGAGTTTTCACAAAAGTGTGACCTTCTTTGTGGTGGGTCTGTGTGAGATGACCTGTAGTTTAGAGGTTTCATGAAGTAGTTGGTTGGGTTATTTTGCTTTCTTTGCTGGTACTTGCATCTTTTATGTGTAGTTCGCGTCTGGCGATCTTTCGGTGGGCGTGGGATTTTGGTGTGGTTGCTGTAATTGGCTTATGGGAAGATGTGATCGGAGCGGAGTGCTAGTATGTTGCAGGGCATTGGGTGCCTGCCATTTTTCTTCTGAGTGCCTTGTGCTTACGTTGGTTAATGGGAACTGATTTTTTTTTGTTATATTGGCGGGTTTGGTGGAGTTTACTTCACCTGTTGAAGCAATGCGTATTTCGCTTTGGCTTGTCAACAGTGTTGTTAATATTGCAGTGAAAGTGTCGTGGAATCTGTCAGAGTTCTATGACTATAGGAGAGTGCAGGGAGTAAGTGTTGCAGTGAGGGAGTACCTAAGCAGAACATATATTATCAGAGTAACAAATTATCGAGTGGCAATCTGGTTACGAGCAACTCAGTACAGTATGTGTCAGTGCATTATCAAATGGACACCTAGCTATGCAACACAAAGGCAAACAAAATGTAACAGATTTGTAAGCCATCATAGAGATAACCATAAACAAAACACAACAGGGCACAACATAAAGCAATGTAAGCTCCCTCTCTCTGTAGCTATATGTGAATGCAACAAGTCACAAACAGGGAAAGATGCAGCCTGACTGCCCAGATATAGTTTGATGTGAGACTGAATGCCAAACAGTTAGACATACCTAAATGTGAACATCCTGGAGCACAATATGAAGTAAAGTGCCTCAACTGTAATGCCCAGAAATGAAACCCAATAGTGAAGAAGATAAAATAATTTAGTGTGCCACTCCAGGAGTACCTGGGCTGAGCTCTGAAGGGCACAAGGCAAAGTGGTGAAATGTGTCGTTCCGGGTGGCCAATAAGTAACAGTAGCAGACCACAATTCAAAAGCCATGCAGGTATAGTTAGATGTGAAGCATAACTATGCAATGCCTTTTGTTAAGGCTATATAGACCAAGCAACATGGTGCATCTGCGTGGCAATTCACTCTCACATGAGCACCTAGATTTGAAACCGTGGTATATAAGATGCAACAACTCAAAGCCCCATACCAGTGGGACTTAGATTTTGGGTACATTATAGAGCAGTGTACTGTGCACTTTGGGAGAAGTCTCCATCTGATCCCAGCAGAGAACAAATTAGCTATTATGAAGCACGTTTCCTTATGGATAGTTAATAGTGCGACAGTGTCTCAATATTTCTTAGTTTTATGCTAGGGAGAATTTGGTGTGAAAAGCATGAGGCACAAAAGGTGGCAGCATACTTTCAAATGGATATCCATACGTGAATATACTGGTATACGCATTTATGCTTTTAATTCTGTTCAGTTTGGAGTGCCCTGCCAGGACCAACTAAATGTCAATCACAACAGGGCACAATAAAACACTAATGTAATGCATTTGTTTTACATTGCTTTTTGTAAATTCTACTCTTGTCTTCACCTAGACACCATATCTAAAAACAGCAAGGCATTTTGTTAGTTTTACTTTAAGGTTTCCCTAACGGAGCTCAATATAGATTAATGTACTTTCAAAAGGCTAGATAGTTATGAAAATACAGAATACAATCTGGAATAATTCAATGCGCCATCTAGAGATACCTAGTTTTGAGGTACATCCGTAACTGTATAGAACAACGTAATGTGCTTTGACAGAGTACCTAAATGCGATGCACCATTTTGTGCACAATATAGACCTAATGCAATGTACTTTCCTAGAGATGCCTAGATGGAGACAATAACTGAGCACAATATATAACAGATGCAATGTGCTTCGTCAGGATCCTGTGTGGAGCCAGTGTTAGGGAGAATTCTCCAAATGTGGTAATTTCCCTTACCTTTTGAGACCGCCCAGCAACTATGCTGGATTTCTAGGATTAGATTTTTTACCTGGAAAGAGTTTGAGCCTTTTTTTCCCACTCTCATGTATTTTGATGTGTGTGTGTGTTACTTGTGTCGTCTTTGGTTATGTAGTTTTAAAACAACTCCAGTGGCATCATCTTTTTCTGTGTGTCACACAGCACTTTCAGTGCATTGGCACAGTGGTGTCTTTCAGACTCCCCAAGGTTTAAATACCTCCCTGGGACTGACTGCTGTCTCCCAGGGCATGTAAAGTTAAATTTACTTTACTAGTCTCTTTAAATTTAATGACCCAGCACACCCTATCTTACTAAAATCTACCCCCTCCTCATACCCTATCTCACCTCTTCCTTTAATACCTGCCTCACATTTCCACTTTTCCAGCTCCTTTCAAGCATGCAACTGTTATTCCTATACCCAAAAAACCTTCAGCTAACCCCCACCTTGCTTCCAACTATCATCCCATCTCTCTCCTACCCTTTCTCTCTAAACTTCTTGAACGATTTGTCTACTCTAAACTTTCCTCTTTCATCTCTAACCACTCTCTCCTGCCTGCCACTCAATCTTGTTTCCGCCATCTACACTCCACTGAAACTGCCCTTGCCTCTGTTCTCAACTCTCTCCTCTCCTGACGCCACACCAAACATTCCTCTATTCTTATTCTTCTCGACCTCTCTGCTTCTTTTGATACTGTCAACCATACTCTTCTACTTAATTCTCTCTCCTCATTTGGCCTGAAAGCCCTTCTATGGTTCTCTTATTACCTCTCTAACAGTACCTTTGCCGTCTCCTGGGGTGGCTCTACCTCTCCCACCCTTCCTCTCAACCATGGCGTTCCCCAAGGTTCTGTGCTTGGTCCCTTTCTCTTTTCGCTCTATACTCCTTCTTAGCCCCCATCATTTCCTCCTTTAATGTCTCACATCATTTCTATGCGGACGATGCCCAGCTCTTTCTCTCCTTCTCCTCCTTCTCTCCTGACATCCACGAGAAGCTTTCTTCCTGCCTCTCTGCCATTAAATCTTGGATGTCCTCTCACTTCCTTACTCTCAATACCGATAAAATTGAAGTCCTTTTCTTTCCTGCATGCACCCTCCCTCCTCCATCTCCTCCCCCTTTCATTCTCTTTCCCCCCTCCAACCTCTCCTTCTCTCCCCCTGCGCGTAACCTTGTTCTTTGCCTTGACCCCCACCTCTCCTTTTCTCACCATATTTCTCTTACTGCTAGATCTTGCCGCTTTCACCTCTACAACATCCGTAAAATGTGCTCCTTCCTAACCTTTCACGCTACCAAACTCTTAATCTCCTCACTCATCTTCTCTAGAGTCTTCTACTGCTCAACTCTCTTCTTTGGACTCCCCTCCTCTCACCTCTCCCCTCTCAAGTCTATCTACCACTCTGCCATCCGCTCCCTCTGCCTTCTCTCTCCCCATGACTCCATCTCCTATTCTCTCCTCCCTAGGTTGGCTCCCATTTCATTCCCCGCTCAAATTCAATTTCCTCTGTCTCGTATTCAAATCCCTCCATGGTCTTGCCCCCCCCCCTATCTTTCCTCCCTCCTCACTTTCTACACTCTAGCTCGCTCTCTCCGCTCTTCCAATCTCTACCTACTCCCCTCTCCACCTCCACCCTGTGCCCCTTCTCGCTTCGGCTCTTTCCAACTCCTTGCCCCTTTCCACTGGAACCGCCTTCCTCTTTCCATCCGCTCTACTTCCTCCTTTACTTACTTTCGTACCTCCCTAAAATCCTACCTCTTTCATTCACCACCTTAAAACCTTTTGCTTCCTCCTACTTCTTTTAGTATTCTCTCTAACCCCTCCTTTTCCTTTCCTACTTCTCTCCCCCTCTCTCCTTTCTCTCCTACCTTATATCCTGTATGTTTCTCACCCTCCTCTATTCCTTCCTTCTCCTTACTCCCTCTGCCTCCTCTCATACTTCTGCTATCTCCTTTCCTCTCACTCATTATCTCCTCTCTCTCCCTGACCCCTCCCTCATCTACTTCCCCTTCCATAATATAAATTGTTTTTTGTACTGCTTTCTGGTATAATTCAATTGTTATGTAATGCTTGCTTTTTATTGTTGGTTCCTCCTGTAAAGCGTTTTGGATTAAAACGCTATATGAATTCAATAAAATACAAATACAATACTATAGAGTGCTGGAGGGGTTGCCTAGCTACCCCCCACCCCCGAGTCAAAACACTCATGTAACAGTAAAATGTTACCCTTTCCTATTTTAAATGGCTGGTGGCAGTGGTTTGGATCAACTACCGTGATTTTTCCCTACCGCTAACAACGGTAGCTCAAAATCAGGTCAGCCATATTTTTCAATATGGCGCCCAAGACCTATCTGTAAAAACAGACTCTGGTCATCTTTTTTCGCCATTTCTTTTATGAAAGGTCCTTCTTGTGTTTGTCTCTGTGCTCCAAACCAGGTTTGGTCCCTTTGTTCGTTGGCCTTTGGCGGGCTTCAGTGCTGAAGCCCTCCTCTGGTGCCAGGGTGTCTGGGGTGGACAGGATGTGAGTGAGGTGCCTGAAACTCCCTGTGCTTAGTCTCCTAGGAGACCTGATGTTACATTTCCCCGGCACGGACCTGCAGTACCTGCCTTTTCTGGGAAATACATGCGAGGGACGGCGTGCTCCAGATCCTCGCTATGGCTCAGGTATCGGTTGCCATGGCGCCTGTCCATGCAGCGGAGGATGCCAGCTCAGCTGAGGCGTTCCACGCACGAAGAGCGCGTAAGGAGGCCCCGCCCCCCTGCACAATAAAAACCGAAGAGCTCAAACAACCAGCTGCTGCTAATCGTGGCGTTACTCTTCTTCGGTTATTTCCCGCTCCTGGATTACCTCATCCTTTAATCCATTCTGCCTTGATTCCTGTTGCCAACCTTGGAACGCCTCCGGACAGCTTCAGCCTTCTCCTTCGGTCCATTCCTTGATTCCTGTTGCCAACTTCGGAACGCCTCCGGACTGCTTCTGCCTTCTCCTTCGGTCCATTCCTTGATTCCTGTTGCCGACCTTGGAACATCTCTGGACTGCTTCTGCCTTCTCTCTATTTGGTCCGCTTACCTCTCGACCTCTGTGCAGGACGCTGTTTTCTGCGGACGTTCCTGCTGAGTTTCCTTCTGCTCTTGCCCGTAGCTATTTATCCGGCTGCTGTGTGTCACAGAAGATACGGGGGGATTCCATCTCCCCCACCAGCACCCAAACAAGGTAAAGACACGTTCTGCTTCCATCCTTAATTGTCTCTATAACTTACCTGAACCACAACTTCCCTTCCATTGTGGTGTGGATTCCTGGAACTTTGCATTGACTCTACAACCTACTGAACTTCTCCACCGTGCATTTAAGTGACGCTTTCCGGTTCATGCACTGTCCCGTGACTAGTGCGACCCTCGTGCCACCCGGGTATTACTCCTTTTACTAACCTTACTGTTTGCTGTTTTATACCTGCCATTGTTGTTCCTTCTCTTTTGATATCCCATGGGAATTCCACTTCTCAGGTCTGTGTTGTGAATTAGTCATAAGTAGAATCATTGTTAGCGAGTACAGATTTCTTATATTTGGGTTTTCTTGTAGGTGCAACACATATCTCTACACCACGACAACCAACCTCTAGGTATTCCCAGAGTTATCTGATTGTGTTGATTTGATTCCACATTACCATATCGTTCCTAATCATTCTGTATTTCCTTTGCAGCATTGGTTTGGCGGTGTGTGTTTCTCCCCCGCTCTTTTATGGGATAGACTTCTCTGCTAGTCCTCATCCTATTAGCAGAGAGGTACATTGTGGAAAAGAGCCCCTCTTTTGAGGAAGCCTGAATCTTTGAATTCAGGGGAGCTGGATTCCTGAGGCTGGATTGTACCTATCACGCATTCCCTTCCTTGGTGAGGTCTGCTTACTACGCTCCAATCAAATACCGGAGTGGTAAGTAACACCTGAATGCACTCTGGTGTGATTGGCAAGGACAGCCACCCTGCTGCTTGAGTGACAGCCAGGCTGGAATGAATGGGGGAAAACTGTTTAAAAGTAAGTCTCTGGGACTTGGAAAGCAGAGTCGACCACTGGAACGAAAGAACCGAAAAAGAGAGGAAGGAAGAGGACTCTGCAACTCCTGGACGACCGGTGAAGCTCTGCTGCAGGTCCGAATTGCCTGAAACTCTGACAACAGAGAAGCCCTTCAGGATTAACTTCTTCCCTTGAGTTTGGTGGGAACAACCAACTCGCAAGCCACCTGGACACCGTCGCCATCTGGTCAAATTTTCATCAGAGTGCTGTTGAAAACTGCATAGCCAGAGGGAAGGAAACCAGCTTGTGGACTTTAAGGCACTCGCACCTTAAACCGATGTCTTGCTACAGCTTTTGTCCTCTTCCCTGGGCAGTGCAGGAACCTCCCGACATCCTACTTCTTGTCCCCACGACTGAAGCTCAGGAACAGCGAGATCTGTTCAAACTGCCAGAAACAACTGCCTCAGCTACAGCTTTCTTCATTGACAAGGTACTGTGCAAACGCGGTCCGGAAATCTTTTCGGCCATCGAGAAAGTGTGTGAAACTTTCCTCAACTACGAAGGCTTGTCCTTCCCTAAACATTCGTCAAACTTTTCTCCTAGCCAAAACCTTTAAAAATCTGCGGCAAAGACTTAACCGTTACATACCAGAACTGTGCTTTCCTATACAAAAGACTCTGAACCATTTACTTTGGCCCAGGCCTATTGGGAAGAATTGCTAGTTGTATTTAACTGAAACCTTTTTGCCCTGCCTATGAATGTATTTGGGCTGTCTATTCTTATAACCTTGTCTTTTCCCTCCCTTATTAAGTACCTGAAGTGCCATTTTGCTCATACTTCAGTTTTGAGCTAAATTTATTCAATTACTTACCGGTTGGATTTTTGTGGTGTATTAGTGTGTGATAAGGAGCTGCTTGTGTTAGTGTAATGTTGTATAACTGACTGAGTAAATGAATGTAAATTCTTTTACCAAATAACCTTGAGTAAGTGTTTACTTAAGTCACTGTATTGGTTGGTCCTTTGTGTAACTTGTTCTACTGCTCACTTAAACTCTTGAGATAAGTCTGGCTGCTCAGCCATCGCTACCACTTTACTGTGTAGTACAGCCTTGTACCAAAGGTGAAATTGTACTTACACTTGTGGTCCTAATTACCTGTAGTGTTCCCAAAGGGTACTACACGTGATTCTACCTAACTACCTAACACTGGTGTACAGTGGTGAGGATAAAGTATACTTGTAACATTTAGAGTGCTACTTTTACTTTTGTTCAAGCAATCCTCCCAAGGCAAAGCAACACTAGTAAAGCAATTTTTTTATCATGACTGATATGGAAAGCTACCGACAGGAGACCCTAGTGACTTTAACTGTTGATATGTGTAAAGCTAGGAATCTCACTGGAAAAGGTAAAAAGGTTGAATTGATAGAAAAGTTAGAATACCAAAGTCTGAGGATTGGGTCTGAATCCCCCACCCATACAGCAAATGTGGAAAATGTTGAAGAGGGTGATAATTATTCTGAGAGTAACTCACTCAAATGTTATGGATGAGTTAGATGAGGAAGAAGAGTCTTCAAATTTAGGCCCTGTTTTACCTGTACCTGCTCTTAGGCCTCAACCTCTGACCACAGGGACCCTACCAGCTCCAACATTAAGTCCTGAAAATTAGACTTGAGTTGGAGTTTGAAAGAATCCAAGCTCAAACTGAATGCAAACATCAAGAACTTAAACTCTGAGAGATGGAATTGAGCCATGCACTAGAGATGGAAAAGTTGTCTGTTGAAACTGGTTCTCTCTGAGTCTTCCAGTCCTTCCAGTCCTAAGAGGCCTTGCATGCCCAAAGATGCAGTAAGTATGTATGAGGTTAAGCTTGATATTTTGGATTGGTTGGCTGCTTTTGAATATAACCATGGGATTCAAGACATTACAGGAAATCTGTTGATTCCTTGGCTTTTTTCTAGACTACACCCTGTTGCAACTGATGTGGTAATGGAGTTGGGGGATATAGACAGAAAGGAGTATGAAACTGTGAAGCTAGCTTTGATAGCTAGATTTGGGAAGACCCCTTCTCAGAATCTTAAGAGGATAAGAACCCTCAAAAAGCACGATGGTACCCCTTGGACTACCTGGGTGACTGACTGTTTGAAAAATATAGATGGATGGGTTACGGGTTACAGAGTGAACACTTATGAAGGTATGATGAATTTGTTTATGTTGGAATCTATTTATGATGCCTGCTCTCCTGAGCTGAGACAGCACTTAGCTGACTCTAAGGAAATTGATCCCAAGAAGTTAGCAAGGGGTGCTGACTTGTGGGTTGCCAACAGGGCTACTCACAAGGATTCTGGGGCAACTCAGAAGAAGGATCAGGGGAAGCAGCACAAGAAAGATACCAAGGAGAGTTCCAATACTTCCACTCCAAAAGAGGGCCACCAACATAACAAGGGTAAGCCTGAAGGGAAACCGAATCAGGCTAGTGCACCCTCTGGGAACAAACCAGAAGGATGCCAGAACAAACCCCCATTCATAAAAACATTTGGTAAATGTTATGCTTGTGGGTCAACTGACCATGTGAAAGGGGATCCCAGATGTAATGGTAAACCTTCAGGGGTCCACACTGTCTCCTTAGCCTTCTCCCCAGTGGATGAAGTACTAATGGCAAGTGGAAACTTTCACTTACTGGCTGAGGAACCCATGTAAGTCTCATCCAGTGTCTCTGGATCTGTGGGAATAACAGAATTTAGATGTTTACAACTCTATTCCAGACACTGGGGCCAGCATAACTGTAGTTGATGAATCATTTTACAAGGTTGAGGATGTTGCTAAGGCACCCAAAATCCTAACTAAGCTTGCTGGAGGCCTTATCCAAATTCATCCACAGTTACCAGCTCTCATCCAGTGTAATGATATGACTGTCACAATACCTCTAAGTGTGCAGAGTGAAGTACCTGGGAGAGTCCTGTTGGGGATTGACTTAAAATCCCTTGGAGTTGTATCAAGCACCCCCAGGCCTCCCAGAAAAAGGAAACCGGAGCAGACTAGGAAGGCCAGAGAGAGTACCCTAAGGGGCTCTCCAGAGGCTATTATAGAGGAAACTATAGCTCTCAGACCACAGACTTACTGACTTCAATTTCTAGGAAGGAGGAGGAACAGGGGCAACCTAAAACCTCCAGGAAGAAATCAGCCAGCACTCCTGTGCTACCAACAAGGACATCCCCGAGAGGACTGTCCAAAGTCACATCTGTGACTCCTCCACCAGCTGAGGCTGAGTGTGTGGAGCAACCTTGCGTGGTTGAATCAGCTGCTCAGGAATCAGAGCTGGAAGAGAACCTTGCTCCTGTTGGAGATCTGGATCCTGCAGACCATTCTGAGCTGCAGTCCTTACTGGCAGAAGGTGGACCCTGTAGGGCAGACTTCAGCAAAGGTCAAAGAGAGTGTCCTACTCTTGAAGGTCTTCGCCAAAAGGCAGCTTCCCAGCTGGATGGGCAAGAGCCAGGGAAGCATAGGTTATACTGGGAAGATGGCCTCTTCTACAGTGAACCAACTGAGTCTATCCCAGGGGACTACAGAAAACTTGTAGTGTCTCTTGAAAGCAGACTCCAGTTCCTACAGTTAGCCCATGAGATACCGTTGGCTGGTCACTTAAGTTTTAAGAAGACCAAGGAAAGGCTCTCTTTATATTTCTACTGGTCCAAGTTGGGGTCTCATGTAGATAAGTTCTGTAGGAGCTGTCACACTTGCCAAACCTCTGGCAAGAGTGGAGCGGAGAATATGGCACCCTTGGTGCCTCTCCCAGTGGTGGCAGTTTCTTTTGAGATGGTTGGAATTGACATCGTTTTTCCCTTTGACCCTCCCACATCTTCAGGAAACAGGTTTATCCTGATTGTAGTAGACCATGCTACTAGGTATCCTGAATTCTTACCTATGAGGACTGTTACAGCTGAGGTTGTTGCTAAGGCCCTGCTTGGTATTTTTACCAGGGTAGGTTTTCCTAAGGAAGTTATCTCTGACAGGGGATCCAATGTTATGTCCCACTACATGCAGGCCATGTGGAAAAATTGTGGAGTAACTTATAAATTCTCAATTGCCTACCATCCTCAGACAAATGTATTGGTAGAGAGGTTCAACCATACAATGAAGAGCATGCTAGGTGCTTTAGAGGAACCCCTTAGAAGAAAGTGGGGCCTTCTACTGCAATGCCTTCTATTTGCATATAGAGAAGTCCCTCAGGAGGGAGTTGGATTTAGTCCCTTTGAACTTCTTTATGGCCATCCTGTTAGAGGCCCTTTGGCCCTAATTAAGGAGGGGTTGGAGAGTGCTCCTTCCCCCAAGTCAGTGAGAGTCACTGACTATATGATAGGTCTCCGGAGGAGAATGTCACACATGATGGCGGAAGCATCTGATAACTTAAAAGCAGGTCAGGCTCCGGTCAAACATTGGCATGACCAGAAGGCCAACATGGTTGAGTTTACTCAAGACCATCAAGTTTTAGTTATGGTACCTACAAGGCAGAGGGCCTTCCAGGACAAATGGATAGGACCCTTCAAGGTTGTGGATAGACTTGGAGAGGTCAACTAACTGGTGGATTTAGGCAATCCTAAGGAGGCTCCCAGGGTCTTTCACACCAACCGTTTAAAGGCTCATGTCTCAAGACCAGAAGTGGGAGCTTTGCTTCTATCTTCAGCCCAAGAGGAGGAGGAGAGTGAACCTCTACCTGACCTACTCAGAGGCCAACCTTTAGATGAGAAACTAGGAGTTAATCTCTCTTCTAACTTGACAACTGAACAACAGGAGGGCAAGTTTCTGTTAAATCAGTTTGCCTCCCTGTTTTCACTATCACCAGGCTTGACCCCTTGGGGCCAGCATGATATTCAAACTGGTGACTGTTTACCTGTCAAAAACAGAGGCTATAGGATGTCAGATCATGTAAGATCCCACATAAAGGAGGAGGTCAACAAGATGCTTGATCTCGTGGTAATAGAGCCCTCTACCAGTCTATAGTCTAGTCCAGTTGTTCTACTACCAAAGGCAGGATCCAAGGAGTTGAGTTTCAGTGTGGACTATAGCGCTCTTAATGCAGTCACCAAGATTGATGCCCCCCTTTACCAAGGACAGATGCACTGGTGGATGAACTTGGTTTAGCCAAGTACCTCAGTACATTTGATCTTACTTCAGGATATTTGCAAATAGCACTGACAGACCATGCCAAGGAGAAAACTGCATTCTGAACCCCAGCAGGCCTCTACCAGTTTAAGGTAATGCCTTTTGGACTAAAGAATGCACCTGCTACATTCCAAAGGATGTTTAATCAAGTTCTGAATGGGATGGAGGACTTCTGCATGGCATACTTGGATGACATTGCAGTGTTCAGCCCTGCTTGGAAAGAACATGTTGACCACTTAGAATATGTTTTGCAGGCTCTTGAGCAGGCCCATCTGACTATAAAGGCTAGTAAATGTCAAGTTGGTCAGAGTAAAGTGGTATACCCTTGGACATGAGGTAGGAGGAGGTGAAATCAGGCCATTGCCTAGTAAAGTACAAGCTGTACAAAACTGGGCCACCCCTAGTACTCAAACCCAAGTCAGAGCCTTCCTATGCCTCACTGGTTACTCTAGGAACTTCATAGAGAACTATGGGACCATAGCTTCTTCCTTGAATGTGGTCTCCTCTCCCTAATTCCCTAAAAAGGTCTGGTGGAATGAGGAGTGCATTCAAGCTTTTGAAGGCCTAAAGAAAGCCCTTTGTCAAGCTCCAGTCCTGAGAGCTCCTGACTATAACCAAACCTTCATTGTGCAGACGGATGCTTGAAATACAGGTATAGGTGCATTCCTTAGTCAACTGGATGAGTAGGGTAGGGAGCACCCCATTTGCTTCATCAGCAGGAAGCTGAAGGAACCAGAAACAAGGTGGGCAACCATAGAGTGTGAATGCTTTGCTATTGTGTGGTCATTGAAGAAGTTTAGACCATACTTGTATGGATCTACTTTTGTGATTCAAACTGACCACCAACCCTTGAGATAGTTCATGCAAATGAAAGGGGAAAACCCAAAACTACTGATGGTCAATCAGCCTGCAAGGGTTTGATTTTACCATTGAACACAGGTCAGGGTGTAACCACCAAAATGTTGATGGTCTCTCCAGGATGTTTGACCGAGTGGAGTAAAGAGATTCACCCAGGAGTGGATTCAATCCTCCTGTCCCTTAGTCTGGGGGGGACGAGTGTTAGGGAGAATTCCCCAAATGTGCTAATTTCCCTTACCTTTTGAGACCCCCAGCAACTTTGCTGGATTTCTAGGATTTGATATTTTATCTGCAAAGAGTGTGAGCCTTTTTTCCCACTCTTTCATGTATATTGATGTGTGCGTTACTTTTGTGTTATTTGGTTATGGAGTTTTAAAACAATTCCAGTGGCATCATCTTTTTCTTCGTGTCACACAGCACCTTCAGTGCAGGGGTGTCTTTCAGACTCCCCAAGGTTTAAATACCTTCCCTGGCACTGGCTACTGTCTCCCAGGGCATGTAAAGTTAAATTGACTTTACTAGTCTCTTTAAATTTACTGACCCAGCACACCCTATCTTACTATAGAGTGCTGGAGGGTTTGCCTAGCTTTCCCTGAGTCAAAACGCTCATGTAACAGTAAAATGTTACCCTTTCCTACTTTAAATGGCTGGTGGCAGTGGTTTAGATCAACTACCGTCATTTTTCCCTACCGCTAACAACGGGCCAGCCATGTTTTTCAATATGGCGCCTAAGACCGATCTGTAAAAACAGACTCCGGTCAACTTTTTTCTCCATTTCTTTTAGGAAAGGTCCTTCTTGTGTTGGTCTCTGCGCGTCAAACCAGGTTTGGTCCCCTCCTCTGGCTCCAGGGTGTCTGGGGTGGACAAGATTTGAAGGAAGTGCCCGAAACTCCCTGTGCTTAGTCTCCTAGGAGACCTGAATGCACTCTGGCGTGATTGGCCGGCTGGCTGTCTGGCAAGGACAGCCACCCTGCTTTGTGAGCGACAGCCAGGCTGGAATGAATGGGGGAAAACTGTTTAAAAGCAGGTCTCTGGGACTTGGAAAGCAGAGTCGACCACTTCAACGAAAGAACCGAAGAGGAGAGGAAGGAAAAGGACTGCTTCAACAACTGGATGACCGGTGAAGCACTGCTGCAGGTCCGAATTGCCTGAAACTCTCTCTAGAACTTATCAGTGTCTTGTGGCGTCCTTCGGTTCCTTCGCGGCAGGCAGGAGGCCGCACTCCGGGGTCCCACCCCCACCATGCGGGCTCCCCGGCTTCAGTGTACAGCTTCCATGTCCTTCCCGGCTCCCGTTTTCCTCTGTGCTTTCGTACTGTGTTTGAATGGTGGTGAGGCTGCATCCAGGTTCCCGTGGTCGCTAGGAAGTTTCTTCTTCCGTCCCTCTCACGTTCACCACATGGCAGCCTCTGCAGCCCTTGGTCATTTGCCTTCCTCCCGAGCCTGCTGACTCCATGGTTGACTTGACGTCCTCAGTCCGTCAATCAACACCTGAGAGGGCTTGACTTCCCCAGGCAGCAGTCGCTCACTCCTTGCTATATAGTATGATATTTTATTCATAGTACACCTATATACAAGTGTTTCAAGGCGAGACGAGGCAAGGGGGGAGGACAAGACAATAATATTAGTAGGCCAAGTGCAATTGAGACCACGAAGTGCAAGGGAGAGGGAAGGGGAAAAAGTTCCATGGGAAGGGGCGGAGGAGAAATGCGGGACATAGGATCAAGACATTGAGAAAAAAGAGTGCAGCCAACAGGTGGCAGTGCAAGGGTTAAGTGCAGATAATAAGTGTTGAATAAGTGGAATGTAGGGGGACTGTAGGGATGCAGATACAGCCCCCAAGTTCAGGGTTGCCAGGGGGCAGTTCTAGAGTGCAATTGGCAGGGCAGGGATCTGGGGCTGTGATACAGAGGGTGGCCAGGTAACCAGTGTATTATCAGACAGGAGATCAGCAGGGAAGTGGGAGCGAGAAGGCAGAAAAGAGGAAAGTCTTGAGCTGCTTCCGGAAACGGAGGTGGTTCTGCTCTAGTTTCAGAGAGGCTGGGTGGCTGTTCCAGAGGGAGGCACTGGCCGAAGAGAGAGAGATGCCCCTGAATTGTTGCTTTGAAAAGCGACTGACCCTCAGGGAGTTGAAAGTGGAAGAGCAAAGGGCTTGAGAAGGAAGATACTTCTGAAGAGAAAATTTGAGTTGCTTTGGTCCAAGGCCTTGGAAGGCCTTGTAGAAAAGGCAAAGGGCCTTGAATTTGATCCTTGCAGACACTGGCAGCCAATGGATAGATTTCAGTGCTGAAGAGATACGAGCTCTGGGCTTGAGGCCAAGTACAAATCTTGCAGTCCTGTTCTGGATGAGTTCTATAGGACGGAGAGTGGAGGAGGGTAGATTTAAAAAAGGGCTATTACAGTAGTCCAGCCTAGAGAGAACCAGAGCTCTGTAGACAGTAAGATTCTGGAGGAAGGAGAGGAAAGGAAGAATACCTCTGAGGAGGTGCAGTTGGTAGATAGACTTCTTAGAGACATCGGAAATGTGAGGGGAGAAGCAGAGTGTGGAGTCGAAGATAAACCTGAGGTTCTTAGCCTCACAGGTAGGAGCAGGAAGAGGGCCAAGGGAGGCTGGCCAGAGAGTGGTAGGAAAGGGGGGGTGCAGGTTTGCCGATGGGGTAGGATCTCTGTCTTACTAGCATTCAGGCAGAGATCAATGGTGGCACACCACTCCTGGATTGTAGACAGACAGTCAAGGATGAGAGTAGAAGAGGCGGCAGAGTGGAGCCTGAAGATGAGCTGGGTGTCATCCGCATATCACTGGAAGTTGGAGCAGAGAGCAGCAATGCGGAGGGCAAGAGGTGGCAGGTATTGGTTGAATAACCAGGTAGAAATGTTAGATCCCTGGGGAACACCACAGGTGGAGAGAGAGAGATAGAGGAGAGGAAGGACCCAAGTTGGACCTGGGATGGTCGATCAGAGAGGAAAGAAGTCTGCCAGGCCAGAGCCTGATCCGTGATACCCAGATTATCACAGAGCCGGTTCAGCAGGATGGAATGGTTGACCGTGTCAAAGGCAGAAGAGAGATCTAGTAGGATGAGGACCGAGGGGAGGTTAGAATCATGGTTGAAGAGCAGGTCCTCACGGATGTTCAGGAGAGCAGTTTCCGTGCTTCTGGCTGCTTTGAAGCCAGACTGATGGTCATGGAGGCAATCACACGATTCAGTGTGAAGATTAAGCAGGGAGATGGCCAGCTTTTCCAAGAGTTTGCCCAGGCAAGGAGTGATAGAGATCTGTCGATAATTAGCCAGAAGGGAGGGGTCGGCTGAGGGTTTCTTGAGGAGAGGGTGCACAAGAGAGTGCTTAAAGGAATGGTTCGGTCAAAAGTGTTTATTGTCCCTACGGGTCGGCCATGTGTTTTTAAGCCTAAGTCGCTCGATTTTAGAAAAATTTCCTATGGACCTTACCCTAGTTTTCGTCCATTAAACGCATGCGAAAACAGGCACCAGGGAGCTGCCATTTTGTGATAATCCGATCACTTGCCCCATCGCCCTGGCTGACCTGCTTTTGCGGCACTAAATCATATCCCCCGCCTCTGAGCCTGTCATCAGCAGACGCGTACCACCCATTTCACAACGCCAAAGCAAGTCTCGAGTCAACAATCGCTCTGCTTCAGCTAATGACATGTCGCCATGGAAATGGCAAGACGCCTCTTTCCTCAATAAGTATAAACAGACCGTTTCACAACACACAGCAGCAGATTTTCGATTCCATTCCTCTCTCTGTGTTACTTTGAGTATTCTGTGACTCGTTTCTGTGCTCTGGTCATCTACCTTCACGGCTTGTAGCCCGTGTGAACACCTGTACCATCGCTATAAATTATTTTAGTTTGTTTACCACACAATGGCTACACTAATACCCTACATGTACGAGCCCGAGTATACAGAGGAGAAACAACTGGAAAGGGAAACTTTTGAAAACGATGGGGTTTCGGACGGCAGTTGGCAGGACGAATCAACGGATGAAGACCCTGGACCTAGTCGCATGGACGGTGTTTCCACCTGGTGCACATGCAATCGGTGCGAGCTAATGCCAGCTGAGGACGAGAACTGTTGCTGCTGTGAAAACTCGGGATCCGTGGCCTATATTTTGGAAGGCGAGCTACGGCTGCAATGCATCACCAAGCTGCCAGACTTCAGGGCAACCTGCCTCACACGGTCTGTGTTGAGGATAATGATGGTGCTTATGCACAAACTTCGCGCAACTGTTCGTCCTTGTAATCCGAGTAACGAGTAAGTATACTCTGCTTGTGATGCCACTACTATTTCATGGTCGTCTCCTATATCCAAAATTACATCTACATATCATTGTAACTCATTAAAGTCGTTCAATAGTGTGCAGTGTCTAGATAGCATTTGTCCGAGCAGAATGCCATTAGTTACAAGAATTGTCATTGACAACAAACGTTTAATAAACTTATCTTGGTCATTTAAAAAAAAGTTTTTATCATTCTTTTTCAAAGGTGGTACAGGCTGGTGGCCTATCGTTCCTTTACATGGTGGCTTCACAGGAGGCTTGGACACTGCGTTCGAAGAGTAATACCCCCCTCTGCCGTTCGTGCCATAAGACAAACTTTCCCCAGTGACAGTGGTCCGTACAGGGGATTTTCCCTCGCTGTGCTGCAACCTGACCTGTACAATGTGTAACGTTTTGTATTTTTGTGCCATCAAAATAAGAAACAAAATAAAACACCACATATATTTTAACAACGGTTGTTTCGATTTTTTAAATTAATCAAGTGTGTCTCCATTCAAGAGTCTTCCTGTGCCTTGTCTGCACACCCACCGGCCCATCCATCCCACCCCCCTCTGTCAAAGGCGGTTCGCGCCAGCGGATGCGCGCTGCCATGGGGGGCTGTCAGGGGCGTTAACGGCCAAGGTGCCAAACAGCATGTACACTTCAAAAGGTATCCCACGCCCAGGGGCCATTGGTCACATGGCCTCCTCAGACCCAGTGTCTCCAGGCAGGCCTCGCCTGACGCTGGCCGCCCTCCTGCAATCCACATAAGTGTGTCTACATTCAAGAGTGTTCCTGTGCATTGTCTGCACGCCCACCGGCACATCCATCCACCCCCTCCCCATCAAAGGCAGTTTGCACCCGGGGATGAGCGCCACCATGGTGTGCTGTCAGGGGCGCGAACGGCCAAGGTGCCAAACAGCATGTACACTTCAAAAGGTATCCCACCGCCCAGGGGCCATTGGTCACATGGCCTCCTCAGACCCCGTGTCTCCAGGCAGGCCTCCCCTGAAGCAGGCCGCCCTCCTGCAATCCACATAAGTGTGTCTACATTCAAGAGTGTTCCTGTGCTTTGTCTGCACGCCCGCCGGTCCATCCATCCCACCCCCCTCTATCAAAGGCAGTTCGCGCCAGTGGATGCGCGCTGCCATGGGGGGCTGTCAGGGGCACGAACGGCCAAGGTGCCAAACACCATGTACACTTCAAAAGGTATCCCACACCCAGGGGCCATTGCTGACATGGTCTCCTCAGACCCCGTGTGTCCGGCCAGGACCCCCCCCTTACGCTGGCCGGCCCCCGGCAAACCACATAATACCACGACATACACACGTCTTTCATTCACAAACACACCCCTGTTTCTAATACTTTAAAAACCACTTGATATGTCTCATGAGAACATCTTTGTGCTTTGCAAGTCAACTCCTGAACGTGCTACCTGAGAACCACTGAGATCTATGCTAATCTGCTCGTCGTCGTGCTATCCGTGAACTTCTGTGACCGCTTCGGGGAAACGCGTCAGTGTGCTACCTGTGGCCATCTACCTGTTCTCCTGCGACATACTGCTCGGCTTGCTGAATCCAACTGCTTGTTGTTCAAGGTAAGGCCATGTATCCTAGTCATATTTCGTTGATTTTTAAATTTCTATCTATTTGCGAGTAGAGTACTCAAAAGTGCTATGTTCATTGGTCTCATTGCTATTGACTTGATTTTCAATTGTTATGCTATCAATAGATCTATTTATTTTCATCTGTGTCAATTGTCATCGAATTGCATCCTTCGGGGGTCCAGTCTGTAATGTTAGCATGTTTCCTTCTCGTGCAAAACAGAACATCCAAGGGACGAGTCACATGTTCAGAGTTTAGTCACATCATTTATACATTTCTGCAACTTATGCAAATACTAAACCGCACATGATGAACTGGTATAGTTCCGGCGACAAAAACAAACCTTGCATTGAACATTGTATGGTTCATTTACTTTTGTATCACATTTTTATTCATCAAGATTGTATAATAATGTCGATATTTACTTTTCAGAATTTTCAACAATGCCTGCCTGTTCCATTAGCGGTTACCCTTCGAAGACCCTTGCTAAATCTGAAGGCACTACAATGCATGTATTCCCGAAAACCGTTGATCGAATAAGAGAATGGGTCAGACATTGCGGATATCCACTGGTTGAGCTGGAAAGTAGAGTGCAACAAGTCTTA
Organism: Ambystoma mexicanum; assembly: GCF_040938575.1. Taxonomy (NCBI): domain Eukaryota; kingdom Metazoa; phylum Chordata; class Amphibia; order Caudata; family Ambystomatidae; genus Ambystoma; species Ambystoma mexicanum. The sequence continues at coordinate 949,837,560 of NC_090939.1, forward strand.
GAGGACAAGAGGGGTGATTGATACCACATCTGCAGCCGGCACTTTTCCTCGAACATGTACGCCACATCTTGGGTAACAAAGAAGAATAAACGGCGAACGACACGAAAATTTCTCGCAATTGCTATTCCGACTCTATTCGTCCACATTCCACCACTGGTGAGTCAAGTTTCCGGATTTAGCTTTAGGCCTTGCGGTAGTGTGTAGGTAGCCAAATGGATTAATTGATATTTTAGGTGTTGTGTCCCTTGTAATACTTTCCACATTGATATGAGTGTATAGCTTTTTGAATAATGACATTTATCAATATATTCTTTTTCGATTTCGTAACCAACAAACGAAGTCTATATATGGGCTCAGGGAACTGTGCAATATTGCACATTTTCAATAGCATTACTCTCAAGTATTCTGTCTCCTTACATGGCAATTTTTAATATTGGCATTTCATTATCAATCAATAATTTACCTTTACAACTGCTTGACTATCCCTTGAATCTGAAGCAAGAACATTCAACATCCGTGACGTGCTCGCAGTTATCAACCACCTCTAGCACGTATCAGGTAATCTTACTTGGCTATTCCGCTACAGACTTGTTTTATGCATGTCAAGTAATAGTTTTTATGTATCGTGTAATTATTTTACCGAATGTTTGGTTAGTGCTTTCCAATTGATATACACCTTAGTTATCGTCCACTGGTGTTTGTTTTCAGTTACAATTAGTGTTATCCATACTAATGCAAGTACTGTCTTTCAGGGAGATGCTGAAGCGTCCACCACATTGACAACAGCCCTAGAAGTTCTTCAGCAGCACGAGGTATGGATACTGACCGCTCCATCGAACTAGATCATCAGAGCTGGAATACTTGTCGTTAGATTGTTCTACACAATGTTTCATTCGTGGTTAGCCATTGAGATGTACCTGTGCAGTCAACCCCAAGTGGGTGTTATGTTTTCAATATTGTACTCCTTACTAATGCAAGTACTATGAATCAGGCAATTGATGGAGCGTCAACCCCTGCACTTGATGCAGAGCCTGACATTCAAGTAATTCCAGGGGAAGTGGATGCGGGACCTTGCGTATACGAATCGGCGCAACAGCTTTCGGAAGTGCGCACTACATTTACAACATCCCTAGATATTCTTCAGCAGTACGAGGTATGGATACTGACAGCTCCATCAAGCGTGATCATATAACGTGATTCCATTTGCTATACTTTCTTCCCTATTAACCCAAGTACTGTGTTTCAGGGAGACGACGGAGCTTCCACTACAATAACAACATCCCATTTAGATGATGCAGATGCAAATAAATTGGAGAAATAAGTGAATGAAATCTGATCATATTTAGATATTCCTTGATTCTTTTAGACAATGCATCATTTGTGGTTATCTATTTATATGTACCTGTGCCGTCGACCCCAAGTGTGTGTTATGTTTACAATATTGAAAACCATACTAATCCAAGTACTGTGTTTCAGGGAGTTGCTGATGCCTCTTATCCAATACAATCATTCATGGCAGTCCATGCGGAGCCAGAGGTATGGATACTGACAGTTCCATCAAACTAGATCATCAGTGCTCGAATACTTGTCGTTTGATTGTTCCACACAATGTTTAATTCGTGTTTAGCTATTGAGATGTACCTGTGTGTTCGTCCTCACGTGTATTTTATGTGTTCAATATTGTGATACATAGTAATGAAAGTACTATGTTTCAGGGAGTCGATGGAGCGTCATTCCGTGCTGTCTATGCGGATACAGAAAATATAGTCGTTGCAGCGCAAGAGGAAGGGAAGACATGCGGAAACTAATCGAAGCAACAGCGTGCAGATGTTGAAGTTCGAGTCACGAAAGTTGCAAAGAAAAGAAACAAAAATAAGGTTAGTTACAAACAGTTCATAATTTTAGAAATTGTTTTGTGCTGGGGACTATATTATGTTTTTTTCCTGTCAATTGTACGATACTTTATCTTGTGTTTAAACTGAACATCCCTTTTCCAATCTGTCCTCTAGTTACCCGTGGGTGTACGAACTATACATACACAGACAGTGAAGCAAATGAGAGATGATGCTTGCCAGACCATTTACACTATGGAGGAACTATTAATTCAGACGCGGCGTGTTGAGACTCGAGATGCTTATGTCCAATGGCCAGAACATGAATTGAATGTGTCCGGAGAATCCAGTAAAGTTTTATTGGACCATTGCTACAGTGCGACCGCACCGCCACAAGAAGATGATACTGAATGTATTGAAGATAGCTCTGAAGTATTCGCAGATCAATTCACACAATCTCCACCTGTGAAAAAAATGCCACCCAAAAAGCTGTCGACATTGTTGTTTTCTCCCATCTATGTTGAAGTAACAGATGTTGAAATGAAAGAATGAACCAGCAGCAGCATTCACCGACGCATCAGAACTTGATATCAGCAATATTTCTTTCAATTGTGGTGATATGTCCTCAACGAGACTGTCCGAAACAACTTTGACGCCGGATGACAGTCTAATGAAAGAGGGCAAATACATAGTATTCGACAGTTGTTTGATGGATATTATAAGTATGCTGAAATGTGGGCATTCAGTTAGAGGGAAAGTATGTGGGAAGCCATTGATTCATGTGACTCGTCAAAAACAAGGCAGTAACGTCAAAATACATGCCGCCTGTAGATTAAATCATACGTTCTCATGGTCTGCACAACCGATGCTGGGGAAACTGCCAGCAGGCAATCTACTGTGTGCAGCTGCCTCACTTTTTAGTGGGTCCAGTTTTAGAAAGTTAGAGTCTTTCTTTCAGTTTGTGGGACTCCACTTCATTTCTAAAACGCAGTACTACAAATTCCAACATGATTATTTATTTCCGGCCATTAGTGATGCTTGGAAAATTGAACAATTGTCTCTAGCAAGTACATTCGAAGGCAAACGATTCAGGCTAGCCGGTGATGGACAGTGCGACAGCCCTGGATTTTCTGTCAAGTACTGCACCTACCACTTTCAGGACATGGATAGTAAGAAAAAAATTGTGAGTTCGATGATCTTGCAGGTGTCCCAATGTAAATCCTCAGTGGCCATGGAGAAACTAGGATTTATAAAATCATTGGAATATCTACAATCGAGGGGAATGCACATCGACCTCATAACCACGGACAGACACGTTTCAATTGCCAAGACAATGAGAGAGCAGTTCCCACATATTAAGCATCAATTTGACGTATGGCATCTTGCTAAATCAATCAATAAGAAAATCTCGGCTGCAGGGAAAAAAAAGGTTTGGAAAGTATTTCACAGTGGTCCCAGTCTATCAGCAACCATCTTTGGTGGAGCTCCAAAACCTGTGAAGGGTCAGTGGAAATCCTACTTGAAAAATGGCGGTCACTGATACACCACTGTACCAACGTTCACCGCTGGACAGAAAACCAACATTTCCACCAATGTGAACATGGCCCTTTGTCCACAGAGGAGGCAGGCACGGAAGAAGAAGTGGTTGATTCCATCTTCACCTACAGACAAAGCCATTGAGAAGATTGTTTTCGATAAAACTGTATCAAGAGATTTGAGGGGACTGGCAGAATTCTGTCACACAGTAGGTTTGGAGGTGTTCCACGATATGTGCCTAAAGTACAGGCCAAAGCGATTGCATTTCGGCATACAGGGCATGAAACATAGGACTCTACTAGGTGTCTTGGCCCATAACGAGAATGTGTACGGTGAACAATCTAGGACTACGGGAAATATAGGGATGCCTCGCTACACTACGGCCTTTGCAAAAAGAAGTAAGAAATGGGTGGTGAAACCAGTATATGAGGAAATGGAGTTCGACTTTGTTAAAGGCCTTATTGTTACTGTACTAGAGAAGCACAGACATGGAATTTTGAGCGTTTCTGTGCACAGCACTGATGCATTGCCACCGAACATTGCCACTGTGCCATGTCCACCCAAAGCAGAGCTTGTTGAGAAGTACAAATCCCAGTTTAAATGATTGTAATCTGATTGTCTTTTTGAAAATAATGTTATTGTACAGTGTGCATACAAAGTATGCTAACCCTAACCCCTCCCTTCACCATCCTGGGTGGCGAACAACATGGGTGTCATCTTTGACTTCTCTCTCTATTCACCTCATATCGCTGACCTTGTGAATGTGTATGTATATATTTTTGTTGCTGTAACTAAGTTTCTCAATCTCATGTAAATGCTGTGCACTGTTAACCGAGGGGAGGCTTGTGTATTGCAAATTATAAAACAAACAAACAATAAATCTCACTTTCAACTCCTCGGGTACTTTACACTTTCCCTGACCTTCCCCCAAAAAGTCAATGTCTCCATAGTTATGGTTCTCTAGGGCTGCAAAGCTCGCGGACGACAAGGACAAAATTGGGGGCCTTAGAACGCGCCAAGCGAGCGTTGCAGATGGGAGAGAAGCCAGTTCGCATTTGCACATTGAGGCCTAGTACATAGATGGAGTCGAAAATTCAAGTTCTCACAGATGGCTTTACACGTGATGTTGCAAAGTAAGAATGTATGCTCATGCAGATTGAAGGTCAGCGGCTTTGATTTTTTGCTCGCGGGCTGAAGAGGCCCGCGACTCGCATTGGCAGTATAAGGTTCTATTGTTTTTTTACCTTGAGAGACAGGGACCATGCTGAAAGAACTTCATTTGAAGGAGGGGTGCAATAACGTAAGAGACGATAAGGCTGAAAATTCTGAAACTAGACCGAGTTTCATGTTAGTTCAGTATATGAAAAATCGTTGGCACGAACACAGTGTGATTTACGGACTGCATTACGCAGAGACACAATGGAAATGGCAAATGTAATGTAAGTAACTCTTTAGACGCTTTTATACCGGAATGAAGAATGAATGAATGAATGAAGAGAAAATAAAACGTTTGTGGGATCGTCTTTCTACCGGGCACATGGGCATGCATGTGCCCATTCGACACGCATGTAGACAGTCGTTTTTCAGTGGTTCAACGCTAAAAAATCATTACATTGTGTGTTTACCTCGATTTTATTTAGTTAGTTATCGCATTGCTTTTAGAGCCGAACATACTCCATTGCACTATCCTCGCAAGCAAATAGTTTCAGCTCGGCCGTAATAAATAAAATGAATTATAGTAATAAAGATCGGCTTATGAGACTAATTTCAATGTGTGTTTTCTAAACAGGTACATCCTACCATACTGCTACTGCCACCTATTCCAGACCCAGGCTGACAGATTTTTCAGTCGCCAGCTGCAGCTTCTTGTAAACAACTGCACAACGTTGACCATTTTATGGGACGATCGCCAAGGGACCATATGCCCTTAAGCAGTACTAGCGGCTAGAAGCAACATATCAACCTTTACGGTGGCCTAGTGCCTAGTTGATGGAACAGCCTTGCGGTTCACCGTGCGTCCAAAGTGCTTCTTTTAACGAAAACCAACACCCTGTGTACCATAAAGGAACAGCGCACGACTCACAATCAACTTTAGAGGATTTGCGGATCGAGAGAAAAGAAAAAAATTCCATTCCGATTTAATATGCCAATTGCTGAATATTCTCCAAACATTTAATGTCAAATAAATGTCAAATAAATGTACTTTACCAAATGTACCGTATTTCTGTTTGATTTTAAAGTACAGTTTCATATTCCGAATTGTGGCGCACTGTGTTGTGAGTTGATCTGTGTTGGTTTCCGGGTTCTGTGTGAAGTCGCGTATAAGACGACTCGGCGCGTTTGCCTACGCAGCACAGTAACGTCACGGAGAGAGGCGGGGAATATGAATGTTTTGATAATGTCAGGCTCAGGGGCGGAGGATATGATTTAGTGCCGCAAAAGCATGTCAGCCAGGGCGATGGGGCAAGTGATAGGATTATCACAAAATGGCAGCTCCCTGGTGCCTGTATTCCCGTGCGTTTAACGGACGAAAACTAGGGTAAGGTCCATAGGAAATTTTTCTAAAATCGAGCGACTTAGGCTTAAAAACACATGGCCGACCCGTAGGGACAATAACATTTTCTGACCAAACCATTCCTTTAAGGGGAGGGGAAAGGTTCCAGAGGCTTAGGAGTGGTTGCAGAAGTCAGCCAAGGCTGGGGTGAGGGTGTCAATGTGGTCCTTGATGGTTTTCTGAAGAACCTGCTTAGATGAGGTTTTCATAGATCGGACTTGTCTAGAAACCTTTTCAAGGGAGAAGAGAGGAAAGGCAGAGAAGGCATGGGGGTGGCTGCAACGGGGCCAGAGGAAGGGGAGAGAGTGGAGGGAGAAGCAGGAGTGGCAGAGAGGGTGGACAGGATGTCCTGGGTTTTAGAGATAGTGAGAGGCCAGGGCCGTACAGAGGGCCTGGGAATTGACAGGGGAGGTAGAGACTGTGGAAGGTTTGGCCAGTTCCTTGCAGATTTTAAAGAGTTTGGCTGAGTTGTTAGATGCTGCTGAAACACAGGCTTGGATGCAAGCTCTCTTCTTGGTAAGGACAGAGAGTCGGTATAGCCTTTGGAGCAGGTGGCAGGCAAGTTTATCAGAGGATGTACAAGATGCCAACCATTTCCTCTCAGCCACCCTACACTTGAATTTAAGGGTGACGAGGTCAGAGTCGTACCAGAAGTTGCACTTGATTTTAGGCTTCATGTGGATCCTCGTGACAGGGGCAAGTACATCAAGAGTATCAGAGATAGCAGAGTTGATCATGGAGAGTGCTTTGTCATGGTGTGAGTCAGCCAAAGGTGCAGGAGGGGGAGAGAAAGATGTGGTGAAAGCCTCAACTCTCACACGCTTAATAGGTTGAATGACTGACAAGGTGGGTGACAGTTTGGGGGTAGGCTTGGCCTCGGGGGTAGTGAGAGAGAGAGGAGAGGAGAGGAGAGAGGAGAAAGTGGTCACTGCAGGAGAAATAAGTGGTGAGAAGGGTAGAAAGGGGCGGTCTGAGGAGATCAGAACATTAAGAGTGTGGCCAGTAGAGTGAGTTGGGCGTCAGGGAAGAATAGATGGGGAGAGAGAGTCGCAAAGGTTGCGAAAGAGTCCTGTGGCGGTTCTGGGGGCATCCAGATGGATGTTGAAGTCTCCAAGGAGTAGGTTGAGGCTAGGAAGGGAGGGAAGAGAGGTCTGCCAACTCAGAGAGCAAGGAGGTGATTTGGCCAGGTGGCCGGTAAATAGTAGCAACTGTGAGAGAGTGGCCAGGAGAGAGGGAGAGCCTACAGACCAGGCATTCAAAGGAGGAGTAGGCCTGCATAGGAATGATAGAGGTAGGGATACACTCCAGAAAAGACCAGGGCCACACCCCCACCGGGACAGTTGGATCTGGGCATGGAGAGAATCTTTTAGCCATCAGGAAGGAGAGTGTAAAAGCTTGTGACAGAGCTGGCCGTGAACCATGTCTCGGTGAGACCAAGGACATCAATGTCCAGCTCTTCCAGGAGACGGCAGATGTCAGAGGAGTGTTTGACAGCTGAGCAAGAATTGAGAGTGGTGGGGTGGAGAAGGTTGACATCCTTGAAAGACTTCGGGGAGGGGTACAAATTAGAGGTACTCCCTGCGGAGGTGGAGTCGGTAGGAGGAGAGTTAAAGGTAGCCAAGAAGGAGGAGGGCACAAGGGAGGTGGCAGAGGGTGGGGGCAAGGAAGCCGAGGAAGGGGGAGAGGGCACAGCAGGAGTGGAAGGGAAATGTATAAGTTGCTGGAAACATCAGTCAAAGTGGAGGAGGTTGGCCTGAGGGCTTTGGACCAAGATGGTGCCATTAAGGTAAATATTAATGATGACCTTAGAGGAGTGGAAGGAAGCCAGGAGGGCCTCCCAGCGGGTGCCACCATTAATGGGAGAAGAGGAGAAAGGAGAGGGCGCAGAGACCATATGAAGAGTCCATAGGTCTGATGAAGGAATGACAAAGAGGATGTCGGTGAGGGTCTGTCTGGAGGAAGCACTGGTAGAAGTGTCAGCCATGGGGAGAACCGGGTTGGAGATCAGGATATCCTTTTTGACCTTCTTCCTGCCAAACTATAACACTTCAATGTATCTAGATGACTATGGGAGATCATAAGAGTCATAAAATGACATATTGCAAATCAACTGGGCACACTTATCTTCCCTCCTCACGGTCCGGCCCCTCCACCGTTCCCTGTCCCATTACATTGTGCATATCCTCCTCCACACCATTTGGTAAGGGCTGAATGCCATATTTCCTTAAGAGCGGTGCACCATTCCATTTCCCTGGATGGCTGCAGATTGTGGATTACCCCCGTGATATTCTCCATCTCATACATCTCCCTTGCTTTAAGGGACCACATCCTTTAACTCCACAGATCCGGGCCTTTCCACTTTATTACCATGCATACCCTAGCTTCTAAATGTAGTACGTGTGGCATATGGGAGAGACATTCCCATCAGTCTTCCCCCTCTTCCACACCAAACAGCACCAACAAAGGGTTGCCAACCCTGTCTGTACCATCTCAACACCTCTTTCCAATACCTTTGCGCTCTCAGACATGTATACCACATGAGCCAGTTGTCTGCTCTTTGATGGCAGCCCCTCCAGCATTACTGGTCCACCCGGCAAACATTTTGGACAAGCAGTCTGGGTTGTATTACCATCTGTACTGGAGTTTGAGGTTGTGTAATTTATACGGAAAGGCTATGGATGTTCTGTGCACATTTCTGCACAGGCCCTCAAACTGTTGATCATCGGTGTCTCTCTCCATATTCTTCTCCCATTTTATTTTAAGGCCTACTACTCCTCCTCCACCCCTCGCTACCCGCAAAGCCCTATAAATGCTTGTGATCAGTCCCTTAGTAGACACACCATTGCTTAGAGTCATTTCGAACGCTGTCTGATCCCTTACACTGCCTCTTTCCATTTCTCCATTAGAAGGACTCTCTTCAACTGCAGTTAGTGGAAGACCGAAAGCGTTCCAAATGCAGTTCCTTCCGTAGGTCAGCTAGCGTTATAAAGTTCTCTCCCTTAACCCTTACCAAACCTCTCCAATCTGGCTTCACACCATTGCTGGAATCGGAGCGCTCCTGAATGTCATCCCTGATAGTGAGGGGGAGAGGCGATATGACTCCAAGGGGATGGCCTTGTGGTCGATACCTTAATTTCAGACCTTGTCCACCACAGTCTCCGTAGTGGTCACAGTAGTCTATGCTGCAGCACCTTTCAGGGTATAGCTGACTTGGGAACTGTGTGGATGGGCCTTTTAATTATCTTACCTCAAACAGGCCCACCGCTTAAGAAGTGAGTACACAGTTGTACATAAAGCAAGTTAATTGTGCACTTATCTGGGGAGCAGTTAGATGGTGCCATAGGATCAAACCAATCCAAGTCTCAACGTGCCACATCAGTTGACATCTTTTATACATTTTTGCAACCATTAAAACACTCCCAGATACTTTATTACAATCCACCCCCACATTTGATTGGACAAAATCCTCTTCAAAGAAATCTCATCTTTCTCCAATTCCTACTTTTGCATTGGCCAGTTTTAGCTTAACTATCATCTTCAGCTCATGTGTAGAACACATCTCTTCTTAGGATTAGTTGTGGTGATGTCATTATTTAGTAAAACATTTGTGTGCAAATATTCATTACTAGGAATAACTGGCCTAAGCCGTTTAAACCTTCACTCTTAATGTATACATAGTTCGCATGGATATTCCTAGCGATCTGCGGAAGGCTGGGTAAATAATTTTTCTTTGCGTTTGTGATGCTATCTCATTCCCCAGGCGATTGGTTTCATTGGGAAATTCTAATCCAAAATAGCCGCCACCTTATCGCACAGAGCACATCCGACAATACAATTGCAACCCCTGTTTTCTCATTAGTTAGCCTTGGGCATTGGCTCACCACGTGTTTTACTGCCAGCCAAAACAAATTGTGAAACCCCTTCTGTCACGCTCCCATTCATCAGGAGAATTACCTCTGCTGCCTGCCATACTTATCAAATCATAAGACTCATGGGCAGTTTCTGAGCTGATCGCAAAGATTGTGAAGTTACTTATTCACCCATCCCCTGGGTTCTAAAACCTCACAGAACCAGTTTAAAAGTTCACTTTGCAAAGCAGCCCTGAGTATCCTGTTTTGATTCATTTGTAAAATAAAAGACCACTATATTGAGATTCATGAATTCCCCATGTATTTGTGTTGATGTGTATCTATGTTTTTACATTTGATGGGTTTCACATTCTTTAACAAAAAACTGGCCACACCAGCCTCAATATATGGGGTGGAAATCTGGGGCCATGGAGAGACAAGGGCAGTGGATATTACAGAAAGTAATTTTTATAACAACTGATGACTCTCCCCCTGAGTGCTCCTTGAGCGTGTGCGTGCATGTAGCTAGATGTCATGACAGTGTGCGACTCTATTGTATTTGTTAAGGTTATGGCACAAGGAGGGTCTTTAGTGGCAAAGGGAAGCTTCAGCTGATTTGATGTCACTGAAGGGGGTGCAAGAAACTCAACTGTGTAAGGCACATAAAGGATACTGTGTTGAATGTGGGCGGACCCACCATATGAGAGTCATCCTTAAGCCCAAAAGACCATCCTAGAATAAAACAAGCCATGTCTGTGATATCTAGGAGCCACTTGGTAGAAGCAGCTAATAGATTGCAGTTGGGCCTGGAGTATTTTTAACATAGAATGGTAGTAGGCTTTGAAAGCAATCGAGATCAGATTAGCCCACCGTTTGAAAGGGCAATGTACGCACGGTTTGGGCTGGGGATACTCCCTTTGGCCCCACTTACAAAATTATGGCGACTCAATGAGAGTGAAGAATGTCCGCTCTGTGGGCCACATATGAGCCATTCACTAATTTTCTACTGATCTGCCCGAAGTCCCTCAGACAACTATAACAGTAGGTGTCTGTCAGACCAGTGATGCTTGGAGCTTAATGCTGTAAACTGTCTACTTCTACTTATTTCGATGTGGTATTTGCCACAGTGCGATACATCAACAGAAGCGGAAGCCAAAAGTACATCAGTGATAGACCAGCAGATGTATACATTTTCTATATGTGCTGAGGAGCTTTTATTTTTGCACTTTGTTCTGATTATGCGTTATTTTTAAGCAAAGTATCTGTCGAGTTTTTTTAAGTATGTGAGACACCAAGATCCTAAATTGCGCTGCTCCATAATAATCATACACATCTTGGAGGCCACTCTCGGCTTCTGCCCCTGCCACGCAGGACAATCTGGCTCTTGAGTTCCACAAAGTGCTTCCTGGGCATTTCTATTGAAAGCATTTCTGGGTAAAACCTTTAAATGTCCTGGCACCATTCACATGCTCACTAACACTAGAGCGTCTCTGGTGCGTCTCGTCCCTGGTCATTGCATTACTCCATTCCGCCATCTTGTCCTAGTATTTTTTGATGAATGGCAGTTGTAGGCATTTCTTGGTGTGTTGCCAGCTGCAGCATAGTATGTGGGTCAATATAGAGCCAAAAGTGATTGTGATACATAATAAACAATATTAACATAAACATTTAACAATAATGGTGGTTGTCTCCTTGTGGTTGATGAACAGTTCAGCGTGGGAGAGTTGCCAGGGAGTGGAGTGGAGTGAAGTGGGCGGGGGCAGGGGCATGGGATCAGGGATTTTCTGGCAATCGTCTGTTTAAGTGTCCTTATTGTGGTAGCTTCGTACAACATGGGGGTAATTCATTTAGGAAAGGAGTGATAATATCATTAGATTCATCACAATACCTAGATGGGAGTCAGCAATATAGAGCACAATGGGGCCCGGATAGAAGGGGGACGGTGGGGAGTAAAAGCTTGATGTCCCTTACCTGTTTGTGAAGTGAGGATCAGGAGATGTAGGGCGGGGTCACCAGACTAGGCCAACGGGAAGCACCCTTAACCTATTCCTGTGTCCGGCTGCCGGGCAAGGCTGCCCTAGGTTTACTGAAGAAGTATACAGGGGAGGGTAGGTGACATCTTGGGCCTCGCAAAGGGGTTATGGGAGAGGGGTGGAAATGGTTCCTTTCAAATCTGATTGTTTTTTTCAAATGCTACAAAAGACAGGGAAAGAATACCAATCCAGCTAAAGGCACACAAAGTGCTTTCTAAAGGCTTAACAAAGGAGGGAAAATCTGAAATCCATCTAAAACAAATCGCAACTACTTCAGGCATAGAAAACAAGCAGCACCTTCCAACACCAATCATCTCTACAGAACAAAAGACGGTGCTCTAACCTTCTTGCATCGTCATCTCAGGACTTGGGAATGGGTCAGGTGGAGAAGACTCATAACGAGGAGAGAGTAGAGGTTGATAATGCTTGAGATAATGTATCCTTGCTTGGGTAGAAATGAAGGTGCTTGCTGTCTAAGTATGTTTGGATTCAAAATACTAGGAATAGAAATATTAGTACCATCTTGAGGGTCTAGAATTTCCACATATAAAATTGCAGTGGCAATTCACTTTTTATGCACGCAAGTAGCTTACAAATTAAAATGTTTACCCCTACCCTCTGCAAGTCTTTGCCTTGTGCTTGGGCACTTCAACATTCTTGTGAAGGTATGATTAGGATTTTGGGTTGTCCAACGCTCGGCCTCGAGGGACGGAATCCTGGTGGGTTTTCAGGATATGGCTCATTAATATTCATGAGTAAAAATGTGCATATTAATAAGGGGTATCCTGAAAACCAGGCATGGATCGGGTCCTCGAGACCTGAAGTTGGACAAGCCATGATGGCAGCACATGCACGCGTTTCGGAGTTATACCTTAGAATATAGTGCCTTGCAAGGCAAATGATTGTATTAGAGCATTTCAGGCAGTTCTTCACATAAGACAATGGGGTTTTGCCATCATAAACCGCTTCTGTGAATTAGGCCCATTGTCTTTTGCAATGCTTGGTTCTAATTCCTTTGGTATCCTGTGTGAAGAGTTGCCACAGGTAAGGGTGTGGGAGCCTTCTTCTTTTATTTGTTTCAATTATTATAACACGCTTAGTACCAGAGACCAGTCTGTAAGCGTGCGACCGGGATTCGAACAGGTGTTGCTCTGCATTGTCTTGCTTTCAAGACAAACGTGTTGCCCCTGAGCTATCCTCTCGGCCCAATAAAATCACAAGGGTAATTCCATCTCAGAAAGCGTAGCCTGCTTATCAGTCCTCCCTTTTATAAGATCCATGCGAAAAAGTATATCATTCGCCTGTGCCCTGCTGCATCAGTCTTATAATCTGCAGTTCCTGCTCTCCAGTGACACAGCGCAGGTTTAGAGGTCACATGTGCTCTTTACATAGCTGCTGCGACAGACCAGCCATTTCAGCACAGAGGCTACATTTAAAGTCTGCAACTCTGTTTCAAAACCACATAGTCATGAGGAATTACTATTGGTGGCAGGTTAATCTTTAAACAAGCCATACCTTTTGTTTATGATATGGTGGATAGTAAATCACAGAACTTTAAGAAGCTACATCTGATTTTCATCATGGATATGTCAACGCTGTGAGCCTATGACCAGCTGTGGAAGGATGGTGTGTATTCTGGTTGACAGCCTGTCCCTGCCAGCAAGCAGGACAAGAGACTGAAGGACTGTGACTCTTTTGATCTTTTGTCAGGTCAGGTAACTCCTCTCTCCAGCAAGACAGCACCACAGCAGGAACTGTCCTGGGAAACCGGAATCAAAGTGCACATCCTACAAAAAAGGACTAGCCTCTCACTAGGGTGTTTCATACCAAAGGGCCTTTGATGCCATTGGTCTGGCGAGGGACGCAGTTAGTATAGACAGTTGGAGGTCAGCAGAAGTGGGGAAGGATTCCATCATCTTGTTTCTCTCAGTGCTTTTATGAACATTGTGGTGTTTGATTGCCTTTCATCTCTATTTCATTACCCAGAGTGCAGCATCTTTCCACCTATCGCATTTTCTGTGTTCTTTCCACCAGGGTGGATTTGAGCAGTATTTTTCTATTTAGTTATTTCTGCATATGGTATGTTTAATTAAAGTATATCAATTTATTTTATAGAACCTTTATTGGACATTCCTCTATTTTACACTGCTTTACTTTGCTCTTTGGGTTGCTACTGATTCACTTGCACACTCCTCTTAGGAATATAGCCTGCCCTCGGCCCACTTTACCACAAAAGGCGTAAGAGGTATATCTCTTACCAGTGCCACTTTCACCTTTTATGATTATGATCACTGCTCATCCTTGTACTGCTGGGCAGAAGTAATTTCGTCACAACCATAACCCTAATGATGGCTTATGTGTGTGTTACAAGTAATGACTAATATGTGTGTGCTCTTGTTACAAGGGATTTACAGCAGCTTTCCTACTATTGAGGGTAGTCCTCCATTTTCAGGCTTGAGTCAAAGAGCTGTTTCCAGGGCCTTTCCTATTGGGGCTGTCAAATTAAGTTAGAAATGTCTGCCCTTTCTTTAAGATACGTAGGTTTTTCTTGTGTAATGTTTATGCGAACGACTTTCTAATGGGGAAAGTAATTAGACGATTTGACTACTCTGGACATCTAAATTGATGGAACAATACATATTTCGTCCAAGTATGTCCCTGTGTGTCTGCCCAGTATGTACTACAATGCGTTGCACAGTGGGCTCTGATTTATTATGATGCGATGGGGTGATGATCTTCTTTTTGGAAAGTCGAATGCTACTTTCAAGCCATGAATACCATTTTACAGCCACGAGGTGGTAGTAAACTCAAATGTATTTCGTGACAAAAGCGCAGAGTTGTCGGGTAATGATTTTCTCTGTTTTAGATGAACGAGGAGGCCCTGGCTTGTACACATAGAGGCCAAATGCCTACGAGAAGGCTTCCTTCCCATCACTTTTCTTCACCTCCTGCTAGCACGAGACCTTTTTATTTTTTGTCAATTTCTTTTAATCCGACTCTTTTTTTTTAATATTGTATTCAATTACACGACAGGTTAACACCAATCACATATATATGGCCAGCCGATGTTCAGTTGTGGCTTATTATGACGCTCCCATTACAATCTGGTGTACGTCAAATCATTTAAGCGATTTTATGTCTTGACGTGTTGTGCCGTTATTTACTTGTGGAGGACACTATGCAGGTTTTGTTCATACGAAAACCTTAATGTCGAAATGTGATAAAAAGACCGATTCATGGACACAAGTTCAGTTGAATTAGTGCGGGTTTTGGCTGAGTGCATGCGATTAGACACACAAAAACTGCCTGCAAAAAAACCTGGCCCACTGACGCAAAACAGGGGAAAAAAACTTGTGTTGGACGTTAAAATGTAGCATTACAGGATTATCTCTGCTTTCTTTGCTAGATTGCGCTTAATGGTTTGACATTGTCAGTTGGACAGAGCTTATGTATTGTGCCTTTTTGCTTTTTCCTAATCATTTATAATTTAGTCGCAGCATCGTTCCATGACCAAGGATATGGAAAAAGAAAATGCATGAAAATAAAACATCCCATAGCTCTACACAAAAGGTTGAAGCCGTTTAAAACCAGACGGCATTATTCCGATTCTGAAAGAGATGTAGCCTGTGGCCACCTTTTGTCCAAGGAGATTGGTTGAGAATTTCAGTTTACAATAAGTAGCCTAGCCTTTAGAGGGATTTTAATTGATAGAAAGCCATCTCCTCGGTATAGATTTTTACTTTGTAGCATGCAGCCTAACTTGTTTGGGAATTTAATGGACACTATTGAAAGTGGTCTTTCTAAATCCTAGTCAGGTACTTAAAGTCGTTTTCATTTTAACCATAATTTCAAATACCTACAGTTAGTGTTTTGAAGCTTCTTTTTTAAAATAATTTACCGAATTGACTACTAAAATTGAGCAGTTCGTAAAACAAATCTATTTTCTGTTGACTTTTTTTCAATAAGCTTGCTACACTTTTTATTGCGCGTTTTGTTTCTTCATTTTTATACTTGTCATTAAATGTACGTCTGTTATTTACTTCTGTGACAACAGCGTCAAGCCGTTTTCCAGACAGGATGTTACCGTGAAGTACGTTCGTACCATATCTTTAGTTAGTCCTTCAAAAGTAGGTAATGTTCTACGGCTGCATTTTTTTTTAATGTAGATTTTTGTCAAATCCAATACCAGAAGAGTAGTTGTGTTGTTCACTTTGAAATGAGTTTCCTGTATTTACAGCGATGGCAAAAAATGGATCAAAAGCACCCCATGGAACACAGTGGTTCATTTCAAGCCGAGTGTACGTCCATTTCCGCTATTATACCGTAGGTAAGATAATTTAGCACTTTCTGATACAAAATTGAATCTAGTGCAAGTACCAGTGCTCATAGCATAATAGCGTTTCTATAATAATGGACACTTTTCTACAACAAAAGTGCAATTGCTGTAGAAGCAGGAGTCTTATAGGTGCACACCTATTACAGAATTTCCTTTATAGCAAGAGTGCCAAGGAAGCTTCCTGGGATTGTAGAAAATTATTGAAAATTCATCTTTTTGCAACAAAAAATTCTGTGGGTGGTCTTAAACTGCATACTCCAACATGAACATCAGAATGCAACACAAAATGAAAGGGCAAAGGCGTTTGACCTAGGAAGCTTTCTGAAACCCTGGCATAAAAGCAACCTCTCGTTTAATGTTCTCAAAAGTAAAAGCAATACACGTTATAAAATGAACAATCCAAACAACGCATCATGATTGAACTAACAGGAAGCCGTAGAAAGGGAAGACCATAGATGACTCCACTGTAGCAAATGTTCTGTTAATGGGGGTGCCATTAGGAACAGACGGAAGGTTTAGAATACAACTTAATGGAGATCTTGTTGAGTGCTCTATTCTGTACTGATTACCACAGTAAGCAATTTCAGCCAAACACCTTTATTTTGCAGTACCTCGCCAAGAAGAGGGAAATCACTTCCACTTGAGTTTAAAATAAGCAAAGATGAAGCTGAAATCTGTATCAAAATTATATATTCACGTTAATGGTGTAGTAAAAAGAAGCAATATCACTGAGAATCACTGGGATTCAAATCATATTTTTTTGGCACCTTTCATTGAATTGATATGTACATGTTCTCCTTCTTCCTTCTCTTATCAACTGAGCATTTTCTTCCTTTACTTTCCATACGTTATAAATACAAAAAAATAAACCCTTTTTTGTAAACTACCTTATAGATTTGTGCATTTTTTTTTCTCTCCATTTCACGTTGTACAGTTTTGTATTGTATTTTGATTTGGATCATATATCACGTTACCTGTATAAGAAGCAGCAGAACACCAGGGACGTCATTTCACCAAAATGGCCGGGATAGCGGGAGTAACATCACACGCCCTTTAACCACGTATGACATCACAGGCAGTGATGTTATCTGACCCCCACCCCAAAGTGACATCATGGGAAACGATTGAACACCCCTTGACAAAACAGGAAGTGACATCACATAACATTGTTTCTGAGTACACTATGAAAAATACGGTTACGACATCACTGTAAAGTTATTTACTCTGCATATAAGAATGGATCACCATATGTATCGTTAATATCAGTGCATATAGGCCCATATTACCAAATTACTGGGAATGCAAGCAGAAGCCCAAGGCCAAACGATAGTGATGTGTTATTATATAGCACTTAAGCGCTTCATATAGAAGAAATATACATACAATATCACCCAACCTGTGTTGGTACTCATTTATCAACCTCAGCAGGATGAAATGCTTGCCGGGAGTCGAACCTTCATATCCCACACACATTGCTGCAGCGAGCGCTCAACCCACTGGGCTATCTTGCCGGCTATAGTTACCAGAAAACCAGCCACTCCAGAAACAAAAAGCCAAATACTGCTGGCCACAGCCCAGTAGCCGCAATAAAATAAAAAATAAACCTTTTTTGAGGGTAGCAAGGGCGACCCCTAAAAAATGTCCCTGCAGAACACTGCACAAGAATTTGTGGTTAAGAGGTGGATGGAAGGGGAGGTTAGAGTAATCTGGCGAGCCCACAATACAGGGGCGATATATACCTAGGAAAAGCAGGTCCTAGGAATTCCCTGAAGAGCAGAGTCTTGTGTTCCTTACTGAACTGCTGGAGCATATAACCAGTCCCAAATGTGCCTGGGATGGCGCCCCAAATGGCTGTGGCATAGCAAGAGAAAGCCTTCTTCTGGGTTTTCTCTTTTCGTGCCAGTTTAGTCTCGAGAATCTGCATTGGTTCTGTTTCGTCGACGGGCAAAAGTCTTGTTTTAAAAACACTCTCGAACCATTAGTTCCCCCAACTCCCTGCACAATTAAATACATGTCAGTGGTTTCAGATGTGTGTGAGCCAGTCCAGGAAAACGGACACTCTTATCTGAAATGTATGAGGGAGAGTGATTAAGGCAGATTCCTACATCGCAAGCATTGTTAGACTCTCTGTTCTCTTTGTACATCCGTTGAACTAGATGTGCCAGTGATTACGCTTTTCTTTTGAGCATCTGTCGGAGCTTTTTCACGACTAAGCAATTAGTAAAAATGGACAAATGTGCTCAATGGTTTTCTATTCTTTTAGGGTGAATCATTACTCAGTGTTTTTGACGGACTGATAAGCCTGCGTTATGGATTTGCCGAAGGTCATTGCATTGCAGGTGTTTTTCGGGACCAGAAACTGGAAACTTCAGGAAACGCACAGTTCTTAGAAGACCAACTGCATCGGGGAAAGTAGCAAGTGAAGATGGATATTTACTCTGGGTAAGGGGTTGGGGGATTATGGGCACAGCAATAGCATTGTGGTGCAGTCTGTAAATAAGTATCAGTATAAGTAGAGTGCGAGACATGTCATGCAAAAACAGGACGTGTCTGAAAACTTCGGGGAAAACCCCTAACCTTCTTTCAAGCAGATGGAGGGAACTGTGCACACAACGGGGAAGCTGAAAGAAAAAAAACAGTAGTGATGAGTTTACACAAGTACCAAATGTACCTGTAAGTGATCAATTGAGAATGACGCAGAGTTTTTGGAGACATACCATAGAGATTCTGAGCATTTCAGAGGACACCAGGGAAATTTGTTTACACTGGGGCACCAAATAGTGCTGGGAGCTGGTCAGATTGCAGGGCCACAGGCTCCACAGTGATGGAAGTCAGGATTATGTTAGGGCAGTCTAGGAAGGTTTTGCCCAATGGTTTCCTCCACAAGAGCATTCATGTAGGTGCTGCGGGTGGCAGGACGGTACTATGTGATCTGGTTGAATTAATTTATTGGAATTCGATTTCATCTAAATGTGTTTTTTTTGGTAGATTTTTCTGCAAATATATGCGCTCACACAATGTTATGGTTTATTTGTGAAGTGCAACAGTAATTATCATGGCTGCTGTGGCCTGATGGCTGTCATACGCATAGAGTTCTTTTGCAAAGGGTGAGAGTGTCCTAGTAGAAGATTCACAGGTGATTGGGGTGGGGAGTAGGTGTTCCCCATCTTCAACACACTGAAGTATGATATAAGTATGTCTTTGGCTCAGGTGCGGTCAGGCTCATCTGTAAAACATGTATCTAGGTTAACCTACATGGTCTCACAGTAAACGTCCACAGTATATACTGCTTAGTCCTCCCAAAGGCAGGATTTTGATGGTGCAGAACAACTTTGTATTTATGACCTCCTACAGTTGGTATTCTCCAAAATGGATCCCTGTTTTAAAGTGCCTTTGTGGACATAGAGTTGTACTGGTTCTAAGGAAGGGTATAGGCATACAAATATGACCTTCACCCCCGTTTATCAGAGAAATGTAGACTTCTATCTAGTTTATTATGGTGCAAAAATCTTTGGTAAATTATTACTGAAATATTTGCTACCTCGAGTAGAGAGAGACAACTAATGCCATGAATGCAGACTGCTGTTAAAGGCTCTTTAAACCTATGCAATTTCATTGGCTTTACTCTTATGGATTGTAAATTAATTACATTGCATTTCTTTATGAAAAGTTTGCTGTTTTTGCTATCCTTCTTGGTAGTCGATAATATGAATAGAAATATCTCTCTGGATTGTTCGCTGCCCTACTACAGCTTTATTTTGACACATGGTTAACAATCTGATTGTGATCCAAGGACAAACGATCTAAAAGACGCCTTCGAGAATTACCACTGTATTTAGTGTTGTTTAGCATTCCTTCTTTTTAACCTGTATGTCTCTGACCTGCCAGCATCCTTTCAACATTTGTACCCTCTAATGAGATCTCCGTACAGGTTATATGATTGCAGGTCACTATTATTCGGTTCTGTAATGATAGTGTCCAACATGTTGATGAACATTGGGTATGAAAGGTAATACGTTTACCTTCTGATATATTATTTGCACAACATGTATTTTTGTATCTTGTAATTGGGGATACACTGCATATTGCTCTTGAAGATATAAGATGTGTACAACAAAGTTGGCTAAGACACAATAAAAAAAAGAAAAATTATTTGCACGAAATCATGGCCTTTTGGTAGCACATTATATTTTAGTTTTTTATTTTGACATATTGTTTTACATAAACCTTAAATACAATTGCAGGTATTAAACAAATAAAATAATCAATCATAACGATCCTTTATAAACACACACATAAAACTTTCACTGTGCCAGTTACTCCCCTAAATCATTCATTCATGACAATAATGCTTTCAGCATTTCCAAAAACTTACAGAACTATTTCCAAAATTCGATGCCATAATATTTCAGTTGCCAAATCATCTTTGCTACATGCAGATCTATTGAACAATCCTGTTCTAGCACAAAGCAATTCATATAAATGTCTTGTTTTCAATATTCCACAACGTTGAAAAGATTTATAAAAAGATTATAAATAAAATAGTTTCTCATGGCAAGCATAGCATAAACTGAACATTGCCATTTTAAAATATCTTCTTAGGTTCATCTGTAATTTCTGCTGTTTCCAAGTGATTCGGACAACATTTCTGAAAACAACTTCTTTCAATTCTAAAGGGGAATAGACTAAAAAACAAAGCCCTTCTTTTCTTATCTGGAAATATTTTTAAATACTGTAAGGCAAGTGTTTTGCACATGCCATTTTATGATTGTTGATTTAATGTTTGCTTTTGTAGGAAGTTTATGAATATCTTTGAAGAACATTTTTACCACGTATCAAGTAGTTTTGGTGATATCTTAAAAGTGTTTATCACATATTTTAGCGGAGTCCCTAAGCTCCTTCAATAATTAAATCACATTATTCCTATCCATTAATTAAAGGCCCTTGTCTTAGGCAGTGCAGACCGAGACATACATTCCAATTCTATGTCAAGACCGGAGGATCGCATTATGCTACCCTTTCTTTAATTAACATTAACAACAGAAATCTCAGCATCAAGATTTAACAAGGCAAATGTTCTTTGGAAGACAAAACTTGCATGTATTTGAAAACAAATCCTTGAAGAAAAGGTTTCCAAATATCCAAAAAGTAACCTGGAGATTCGCTGAAATCTATTTCCCAGAAGTCTCTGATAAGTTCAATCGTGGCCACTCAAAATGTCACCTACAACAGCCAATCCAACATCCACTTGGCCCCTCAGTGCTTCAACTACTGGCAAGACAAAGAAAATACCATATTTGTTGTCAAAGATAGGAACAACTTTGTGATCTGCATTGCATTAAATTTAATTTCATTCCCGTGCTCTGTCCTAGTAGGGTTTTTGTCTAAAATAATTTCGAAATATTTAAATTTTATTTACTTTTTAGCCCTTAAAAGACCAAATGAACAGTGAGTTCCATCTTCTATGAGTAAATCTCATGATCTTTGTTTTGAGATTCGTGACGATTTGCGGGATTCAGTCTCCTCCTCAGACAGGAGCCTTTTGCTTGTGGGGCTAGGGAGGTGAGCCCGCTATTCAATGTTCCCCCTAGGGGTGGTGGTAAGCGGGATCTTACTGGGAGAGACTCCCCTCCAGGGATAACTACTCCCATCCCATTCCGGTGAGGAGCACACTTGCCAACTCACTCGGAGATATATTCAGAACCAACCTGTTGACAGAAACCTCTCTCATTTGCTATTGTGATGTGTCAACCGAAGACTAATATCTCTGCAATACTGAGCCGAGTGAAGTGAAGGAGGTGAAGTACCAGAACAACGTCATAAAAGGAAGGGCGTGTGAGTATCTGAGAGAGACCTGGGTGTTTCAAGGCAGCAGCATCAGGGAGACCGAAAGGCCGCGGAGAATGCTGCTTAATGCACCAGCGAACAGTCGTAAAGAAAAGCTGTCCGAATTGGACTGCAGAAGGATCAGAATATCGAGACTCTGGCAGGATGAAGAGGGTCCCAGGAGGGTCGTTCGAGAAAGACTGGCCATAGGAAGCCAGAACGGTGAAGTGAACGAGTTGCACGGCACCAACCCTAGACAAGATACACAATCCCAGTACATTTTAGATAACTGGGAACGCAGGAGACTCAGGGAATGCAGCATTTATAATGATTGGCATAACCATATTCGGTTACCCATGAAAACCGAATATAACGGTTGAGTGCTCTTACTTGTCGCAGTGAATGGCGAAGAAGTGACGAAAAGTGAGGTCTTCCTGAGGTCAACCTACTCATCCCAATGAAGAACCAGATAGGAAAGGGAGTATGAGTCCTTCTGGGACGCAGCCTCCTCGTCTGCGTGAAGGACCAAGTTACAATAAGAGTGGGAAACCCACAGCCTCCTCATTGCAGTGAAGAGCCAAATACTAAGAAGAGGGAGAATCCTTCAAGGGCTGACACTGATCACTGGGTACATAACACAGATCCCAGTGAGGAAACTAATAGTCATAAAGATATAGCAAGTGCTAAAAGGAGAACTTTGCAACTGGTGAAAGTAATCGTAGAAAGAGAAAGTCTATCCATTGCTATTGAGAAGAATGAAGTTAAAGCGTATACAGGTACTAGGGTATCTAGAGCGAGGACTATAAGAAAACATGGAGAGCTAAAGAAAGAGACATGGAATAGTCTGTGCTAGATCCTATACTGAAAAGGACATTGCTGGATAGCAAGCCCCAGGAGAAGGGAGTCATTCTCCTGGTCTTTAGATGTATAGTTTAAGTGGTACGGTCGGCATAGACTAGATTTGAACAGAGGACAGTGTAGAGGAGGAGCCAAGTACCCCCACCTCAATCACCTGACCTATATTGCCTATATGTTGGGAGCCCGGATGTGAAAATCGTGCGGTACCAGTGAAACTACCGATACCTAGGAGAATCCTGGAGGCAAGGTTCCCATCGAGAAAACCATAACTGGATACAAGAAAATATGATGGCCGTTTGAATGAAATCCCGGAAAAAGCAGAGAAAATGAATGGTCTAGACGAATGGTGACATCACACAGTGCTGAGCTGACGTACATCGAAGAGATGCAGAGACTAGAGAATGCAGATATTCTATAAGGCATCAAGAAAGTATCAAGGATAAGTGACATCTTGGGATCAAGGTGTAGAAGCTTATGCCATAAAATGGATGAAGATATCAAGTCAGTTTACACATGTACAGATGCAAAAGAAATGCAAGCAGACTAAGTATTGTTGAGGCTAGCTTTATATTGAATAGGTTGTGGCATGCACCAGTATATACTTATATGCATAAAGAGTAAAGGATGTATGTTTTCAATACATGTCCTAGCGGAGTTAGACTAAAAAAGGAAGGCCTCTTCTCAGTGTGTCGCAGTAAGAAAACACATGAATTAAAAGTGAATCTCGAAAAGGCGAGGCTGGATGAACCATGAAGCCAAGCCAAGAAGCCATGGTCTTATCACGCTGAAGTTAACTAGCATTGGATATTGGATACAAAATCGTGTGAAAGAACAGCTCCTGTTCAAAAGACATGAACAAACAAGGAACATGCCAGAGGTCTATTAAAAAATAGTATTTTAAAGACAGTGAAAGCTCGATTTTTATGGTCTTCTCATGTGGAAGGATGAAGTTGGACGAGCAAGATGTTCACACCTACGCATGAGGGCAGAGCGTGCCTTCACTCCCCTGATTCTCCACAGTACAGAACAAACTAAAGGGCGAGCTTCAAAGCCTAATTGACTACGCTGACCACTGAGGTGATGATCTATTGAAATGCTAATTGGTGGGAAGCCGGGGTTAAGACGAGCTCACCAGCACCTGGATGTCCAATCTGCGTGCTGCTAGACGTAGTTGGAAAAGTACTGACGAAGGTTAGAGTGCCAACCAATTGTAAGGGACCGCGTAATTAAGGGTCCTATTGTTAGTGTAGCCAATGGGACGTCAGTTATTTTGTGACGTTCATAGTGGCCATTTTGAGGGGAGGGCTTAGTTGCCCCACCTGATGTTAAGAAACCCTATCACTTTCAGGGCCTCATTACGAGTTTGGCGGCAGCCATGGAGCTATTAGCTATTAGCTCCATGGCTGCCGCCAAACCGGGCTCCTTTACCGGGTTCCCAGAATGGGAAATTACTGGGCCATTCCAAGTTCGGAGGGCCCGGTAATTCCTCCCTCTGGGAACCCGGGCCCGGACCTTCCCCATTCCCATATGAGCCCCTATAGGGCTCAATGGGAATGGGAGAGGGAGCTAACAACGGGCCGATTACGACCGGCCCGTTGTTAGCTCCCTCTTCCCCTCGCGGGACCCGGTAACGACACCTGGTTTTACCAGGCGTCCTTACCGGGTCCGGCAAGGGGACCTCGTAATTTCGCTGGATGGGTTTAACGTGTCCGCCTCCATTAGCGGAGCCCGTTAACCCGTTCCGCGAAGGTTGTAATGACGCCCTCAGTCACTATCCCATACTAGTATGGATCATATACTTAGATATTCACTGAGAGCCTATCACAGTTGCTATTAGGTTTTTGTGGTTTGCCACTTAGGATGACGTTGGTAGTGATGTAGATCAACATCAGTGATGACAAGTTTTTGATATACGTTCAGCTTTTTATGAAACTCGTTGAGTGAGAGGATGGAGATGTTTGTTGTATCCCTGTTTTAGACAATTGAAAATAAAACAGTTATCCTTTTTACCAACTAAGTGAGTCGTTTTGATTATTGATATTTGAGTAACTTCTGCATCCCCCATCCATCTCCAGGGTAATTACTACTTATCTTAAAGGGCTGAGGTTATTCAATTCAACAGATTGTTACTTTGGACTGTAGAACGGACGGTGAACACCCTAGTTTAGTTTTGTTAGGTAGGGACACCCTTAGTGTAGGGAAAGTCAAGCATTTGCTTTAGTTTAAGTAAATACTTCTTGAATGGCAAACCCTAATCTTTCTCCTCCTTCTGACCTACCAGATATATTAATCTCCAGGGTTCCATTTGGCTTTTTTGCCCGTATTTCATTGCAGATAATTTGTGCATCTCCGTTCCATTTTCTATGGCCTCCTCGCTTTGTGGAATGCCCATTAAATCTTTCTTTTTCCTGGTTTGTAGCTGCAATCCCCTCCCACTCCTCTGTGACACACTGCCACTCTGCCCCACCTCTCTACCCACTTCCTGAAATGGGTTTTCCCCCCGCCTTGATCTGTCACTTAAGCCCCCCACTCATTGCCTTTTGTGAGAAACCAAAGGGTGTCTCACCCTCTACTCCCCGGGGTTCTCTCTCTCATGTGGCCAGGGCACGGCCATCGCCTTTGGATCCAGACACTTGGGGGTGGACCAGTGTGCGAGGATCACCTAGGAGAGGGGTTTTCAGTGAGTGGGGGTGAGATAGCCGATGGTGAGACGCAGTATTCCCCCCTTTTTTGTTCATGAAACCAATCCTATTTTTTAGGAATCTCCAAGGTCCCAACTTCCCCTCCACCCTCCCTTTTTACACAAACACAGGGCCGAAGAACAGGGTGACTGAGAGTAACAAGACTAACTCTGTCTCAGGCAAAGTCAGGCACTTGAGTTTAAGTGCATACACTTGATACCAATTCACACGGATAAAAGGCAGAACACGAGTACGAGCAGCACTTTCGGGGCAAAGGCAGTTCTACTGGTGCAGAGCGACGGACCGAGGGACGAGAGCTGCGGGTAAAAACCTCCAGGAGTTTCCTACTGGAGGTTGTTGCCTCCGACAGGCCTCAAAAGGTACGGGGAGAAGGCCAGATCCCACATCAGAAGGCTGCATTGAGTTCCAAGGACGCCAGCAACCCTGCCGGGTGAACAGCAGAGTTGGGGAGGCAAGGCCAAGCCTGTGGTACTAACCTTGACTCGTGAATTGAAAATCGTAACACCAAGAAAGAAACACACACAGCTGGTAAGTTGGCAAGCAACCATAGAGACCGGTGTGTGTTAAAGATTGAAGTGGCTACATCATATCGCAAGTAAAGGCTGGACGTAGGTGGATGAAACGCGGCGAGAGGCAGACCTGTGAATGAACTTTGAAGTAAGGACAGCTGTGAAATCAGCAGTACTGAGTAACCGAGTGGTCCGGCGAAAGGAAGTAGCCCACTCAAAAGTCTCAGTGAAAGGTGCAGTGTTTGTAATGATAGAGAATGAACTGCAAAAGCGAAGTAAGCAAAATCATCTCCTACAGAAGGGGGGAGTGAAAGTTTAACTTTTAATTGAAGTGATCCTGCGGAGGTCTGTAAAGAGAGCCTCGCACATTTGAAAGTCTTCGACATCCGCAAGCAGTCTGAGACCGACCGAGGGAAACATGAAGTGTAATAAGCTTGGGGTATGGAGTCTTGTTGAATTTGGTTTGGTATGAGCCCGACAGAGAGGGACCAATATGAACTTTTGTCTTGATGAGGTCTGAGTCCGACAGAGGGGGACCAGTGTAAACTTTTTGTGAAACATTGTTTCAAAGGCTGGTAAGAGCAACTTTTAACGTGGAAGGCCAAGCGGGCCTCGTTCCACGTCTTTAACTGTTCATGGGTTGAAACCCAGTGCCAGAGTGTGTCATCTTGCCTACAGGGACCGCCTTAATCCGTTTGGTTTACCGTGGGGAGGTGAGCTAATCCAGCCACATTTATTATTTTGAACATTAATTTTTCCTTTACATAGATTTCTCCCTTATGCACTTTTTGTGCAAGAGATCTGGAGGGCAGGCATTCGGTTTTGTTAGCATAGACCATTTTGATTTGACAGACTCCACTAGGACTGTTTTTGTTTTTCGTTTGATGGGGAAGACTACTCCCATCTTAGTTATAGGGCAAAGTAGGGGTTTTTCCAAATTGTACCTATTGTGTCAGTGTCATACTTGTGATACCATGCCTCCCCTATACTAGCCCCATCCTCACCCATATTTTAAAACTTAACTTCTCAGGTCCCCTTGTCCATGCTCTCCCGCTTCTGCCTCTATGCATGCCGTTGGGGGCCTTGTGATACTCGTGAACGTGCAAACAGCCCTTTTTTTCGTTGTCTCATCAATGTTTTTTTTTTTTTACTTTGAGCATCGGAGGATCACTGCAGGTGTTTTTCTTTGCAAACTCCTGTAACTTCACAAGAAGTCTTTGAAGACATATCTCTGGTTTGTCCATAAGAATTTTCTCATTGGCAGACAAAGCATTAAACTGGGGTAGTACCTGACTTAGGTGGGTAAATTGCAGGTTTTAGCCATATATTCTAGAAGGCTAGCCGTATACAGATTGAAAAGTGTAGCAACCTGGACACAACTCTGTATGGTTTCCATGTTAGCAAACCTATAGGTAATAGCTGGTACTTTTAGACTTCATCTTAACCCGCTGGACAACCCTCCAGACCACTGTTCTTCACCTGCCAAGCCATTACAGAAAGGGGAAGAACCCTTGGCAAATCAAACTTGGCCCCACCGTAAAAGCAGCAGGCTAGCCTGAATTGGGGAGCAGGCCTGATTTGCATATGGTCTTTCCTCTATCTGTATTGGCTTGGCAGGTTGAAGAGCGGTGGCTGGGAGGGTTGCCTACAGCAATTGCCAAAGGTTTATGATCAGTTTTATACATTCCTGTCTTCACCGGTTTTGTTTTGCTCTGTCAACTCAAGTGGGACGTGTATGCCGAGAAGTGAGTCAGAACCAGCTAGGCCTAGATACCCAAGATCAACCTCACTGATGATGCCCAGTGAGGTTGAAACATGTCTGGGTTGCTTGTGGTCTCCTGCAGAAGTGATGTAATCAAGCAGTTTGGGATGGACGGCTACTTTTGGGGTGGGACCAAGTCTGATTTGCATGTGGACTTTCCCCTTTCTCTAATGGTTTGGCAGGCTGAAAAATGATGTTCTGGAGGATTGCCCAGAGAAATTGCTATAGTTTTAAGATGAATTCTAAACCTTTCAGCCATCACCTCTTTTGATTTGGTTTGAATGGTGCGTCGTTACCTTAATTGAACTTAGATTATTGAGCTTGCAATGTGGTTGCTTAATGAAAGTGACAATCAAATTCAATACAACCGGGTCGATACTCCAGGATGTAATTTGTCCCATAATTTTGACCGGTTTACCCATTCAAATCAGCGCTACAATCTATTAATGCAGAATACAATAGGCACTTGTCACGGATGGCAGGGAGAAGGAAGGAAGATCAGACATGCAAGAGGAAATGTGGGCCAGGAGAAATCACATGGAGCCGGAAGCTCAATAACCCAGAGAAATACAGGAGTGGAGTCGGCACCGGATGGTGTGCTGAAATGGCCAGGATCGGAGGATCCGGTCTGGGGAGTCATCACACCTAACCTGATAAGACCTGTATGGGGGAACTCAACGGAAAAAACCATACAGGTACAAAGTGGACACAAAAGCCGGGAAAGTAATCCCAGACGGCAGGACATGGGGGCAGGGGGGCCAGAAGTGTCACTCACAGGCAAGGAAACAGCATATCAACTTTCCCCCGACAACGACTTTTCATACCAACATGACCTCTTTCCTCTCTTACCTTGAATCTCTGATAATTGTTCACGGCCACAGGAAAGGTGGCGAGCACAAGAATGCGAATATCCTTGAGGGTGGCGTGCCCAGTTTCTGTTGTACATGGAGGAGCCATGCGGAGGGACCGAATCTCTGCATATACTATCAGAAGTTAGTGGTCACAAGGGTGGGAGATACAAAGAGAGGAGGAATGTTGCATATGGCTGTCCTGAATTCATACTGGCACTAGCAGCAGAGTAGGCTTAAGAATATAGCTTGGCTTCTTGAACTAGATAAAAGCGAGAGTGCAACAGATGAAAGCAGCAAGTGGAGACACCACTGATTTCTCAGAAGGAGCGACAAAGATATGAGGGGTATTGTGGATAGCCCTTCTGCAGTCTCCACCTCACCTCTTCCCTCCCAGGCCCTCTGCAACGCACACGTCACACAGTTCACTTCAAAAACTCAGGACATCCTGAGCACCCTTGCTTCCCTTTGCCCTGCCCTGCTTCCTATGGCCTCCCATACCCCTCTGCCCTTCTCTCCTCCTTCTCTCCTATTACACCTGATGAGGTCACCAGAGTTGTCCGCTCCAAGATGGTCTCCTCCAAACAGGTCTCCCCTGTTCCTCCAGAACCATTAAGGACAATATTGTCTCTCTTGCCACTGCACCTGCTGATTCATGCAACCACTCTTTTGCTGCTGGATCTTTCCCCTCTTCCCTCAAGCACTCCCTTATGTGCCCCCTCCTGAAAGAACCTTCTGCAGACCTGTCTTGTCCGGCTAACTACCGCCACATCTCTATCACTCCCTTCCTTGGGAGAATCTTGGAGAAGCTTGTCTTCTCCCAACTGACCGAGCACACTGAACTTGTTGGTTGCCTACACAGCCATCAATCTGGATTCCAAGCATCCAAAGGCACAGAAACTGCTCTTCTGAACACCTGTGAAGAATTTCTCGCATCACTTGATTCTAACTCTCCAGCTGGTCTCATTCTACTTGATCCCTCCTCTGCATTTGACATGGTCAACCACTCTGTCCTCACAAAACGCCTCCACAATACTCGAGGTATCTCGGACTGGGCACTGCACTGGCTGACCTCTTTCTCCAATTACAGTCTTTCCAAGGTTATTTTGGGCTCTATCTCCTCCCCCATGTCTATCTCCACTTGCAGCATCCCCCAGGGCTCCAACCTTTCTACCTGGCTTTTTAACATATATCTTGCTCTGCTTGCACACCTGATTTGCACCTTCTCCCCTAGATTCCAGTGTTATGCTCCCTCTGATCCTCTCCTTACTTACTCCATCATTCCTGAATGCCTATCTGCCATACAGTCCTGATATGCCTCCAATGAACTGATATCCTTCCCATTGGGACTCCTGCTCCCTCTTTCTTCCCCTCACTCTGGCCACCCTCCATGGGCACTCCTCCTTCTCCATCATCTGAAGCCAGAGACCTCAGAGTCATCTTCGACTACTCACTTTCCTTCCTCCCTCACATTCAGGACTTTGCCAAGAAGGTCCACTTTCAGCTCCACCTCCTCAAAGGAATCCTTCCTTTCCTTTCTTTCCCCCAGAAGCTCACTATCTCTAGGGCTCTGGTTCTCTATAGGCTAGACTACTGCAATAGCCTCTTCCTTAATCTACCCTCCTCCTCTCTATGACCCCTCCAGCTAATCCAGAATAGGGCTGCAGGACTAATCCTTGGCCTCAAGCCCAGGGACCACATCTCTCCAGCCCTAAAATCCCTCCACTGGTTCTCGGTTGCTGCAAGGGTTCAAATTCAAATCCCTCTACATCATCAATAAGGCTGTCTGGGGGCGTGGACCATACGATCTACAACTGTTTCTCGCTAAATACTCTGCCTCCAGATCTTTCCTCCGGCACCAACTCTCTGTGTGATAACCGCTTCCCTAAACAGCGAGTTGGTGGCCGATGGAACAGCCTCCTCCTTCCTGTGGGTCTTGAGCCGGATCTCCTGAAATTTTGGAAGCTTCTCAATACCTTCCTTTACATCGCCTGCTCCCCTCCCTCCCTCCTCTGCCGAACCGCACAGTTGCTGAGATTGGTGACTGTTAGGGAGAATTTTCAG
This sequence comes from Ambystoma mexicanum, assembly GCF_040938575.1. Taxonomy (NCBI): domain Eukaryota; kingdom Metazoa; phylum Chordata; class Amphibia; order Caudata; family Ambystomatidae; genus Ambystoma; species Ambystoma mexicanum. The sequence continues at coordinate 949,868,268 of NC_090939.1, forward strand.
GTTAGTGGTAACCTCCTCCCACCTTAGAGACCCTCAGCTCTTTTGCTGAACTTTGGGACTTTGTACTTTTAATTCTATGTGTTTTCTGTGTTTCTTTTGACTTTGGAGTCTGACAAACTCCACAAGCATCATCTTTGCATTGTGACACACAGCACCTTCAGTACAGTGGCACAGGGAAGTCTCTTAGATTCCCCCAAAGGTTTAAATACATTCTCTTGGTGAAACTACTGTTTCCAAGAGCAGTGAAGTGAAATTGACTTTATTTACATTTTGTAACTTTGTAGACCCAGCACACACTATCTTACCATATGGTGCTGGAGGGGTTACTTTGTATCGCCTTTCTCTTGTTTCTCATGTAGCATTTTTATGTTATCCTTTCTACAATTAATGGCTGGTGGCAGTGGTTTACTTTATACTACCATTGTGTGTTTTTACCGCGAGCTGCATTCGCAGCTTTAGTAAGGCACCCATGGGCGCCCTTTTTGTCAAAAAGTGCCCCAGTCTTCTTTTTTTGACATTTCTTGAGGCAAGAAAAAGAAGGCAAAAAAATAAGGTCCTTCTTGAGATTTACTCAGCGCACCAAACCAGGTTTGGTCCCTTTGTTCGTTTTGCCTTTGGCAGGATTCATGAGTGAAGCCCGCCTCTGGCTCCAGTATGCCTGTCAAGGGCAGGAAGTGAGGAAGGTTCTCGAAACTCCCTGTGCTTATGTAAAGACTGGTAGGGGGTGTCTGTACTTCCGCTCTCTATATGGTAGAGGAGAGGCACAGAGGACCCCAGCCAAGATTCTCTATTGTGGTAGCAATGGACGAGCAATCAAGGCCTAGCTTTTCAGGAGGTGATGCGGGCTGGTTCTTAAGTACAGTGTAGTCCCCGAGCCCCCACAAAGGAATGTCCACACACTGTATTACTGAAAACACAGTCTTTATATAATTAATATTCAAAGGTAGGTACACGATCACAATAACGCACTTTGTACTCGGAAGTCAATAATGATAAATATATACAATTCTACAGTGGTACCACTAATGTTATCCAATCTCATTAAAGTGCATCAACTATACGGTTAAAATGTCACACAGATTAATAACGAGGAAACCAGCGATAGAGATGGGCAGGAACGTAAGATGGTTGAAACAATAGGCAGAATGCTGGCCCCGTTACCGAAACACAGTTCTGTGTGGAGATTCCCCCACCTGGGCAACCTGTAAAATAAGATATATCGCACAAGCCCAGTCCATATGTTCAATAGTCTCACTTCTTCCTATTAAGGTTTTACCCCCCCAATGTACCTGGTGGAGTAGAGTTCTCCGGTGATGCGTCGACCGATCCTTCTTGAGTGCCTCCCTTTCAAGCGGGAGCCACGGATCGTCGAGAGGCGTCGGGGAACTTGGCGTTCGGTGTCGGGGAATCGACGGCCCTTCTTGAGTGCCCTCCCTTTAAGGCAGGAGTCACGGGTCGTCGAACGTCCGACGGTGAACAGGGTGAACTACGGCAGGGAAATAGCAGCTTCGTTCATAGCGGTGCTCGTCGACGACAGAGCGTTGGCGTCCTGCAAGGAAGAGGCGTGCGAGGCACCTCGGTGACAATAGTTCTGGACCGCAAAGAGATGATGAAGAACTGTGGCCCAGCAAGGGCGTCGAGTCGTCAGCATCTCTGTGGTCCTTAGGTGGCGGGAAACCCACCGGTGGATGCTCCTTGGCGCGCCGACGGTCGAGCCTTCTCCAGCGGGAGACAACCGGATGACGATGCAGGCGAGAACGTCCGATGATCAATTGAAGTTCTTAGGCAAACGGGAGCGACGGCGGTCGTCGACAGTGGCGGACAACAGTCCGAGTGCTTCTCCTTGGAGTTCCGCAGCAGTCCCCGTATCGGGTCGGCAGCCTGTCGAAGGTCTGTCTACCAGGGAGCGTTGGCAAAGATCAGCTGTGCACGATGGTCCCTCGTAGCTCGGGAAGAGGGCGCCTTACCAGGTCCTCTCTGGGTCAGTCTTTGGAGGCACAACAGCTTTCAGATTGTGAAGGAGAGCAACAGCAATTCTTCTCGTCCAGCAGGGCTTCAAGGTCAAGCGTCAGTTACTCGTCGTAGTGGACTTCAGCTTCTGAACACGATTCAGTCCCCAGATATACTGTTGATCTCCCATTCATTCCGCTGGGTCACACTCAAGCATCCAATCACGACTACGGGCATTCATGCAGGCAGGCAGCCAATCAGGCACACGAGGTATTCAGGCCATTCACTTGTCTCCAGACACTCACAACAGGTTATGTGTATTGGGACAAGTTTTCGGGCAGGGTTGTCTCAGTCATTGTGTCAACCACCAGATACTAGACACCCACAACACAGAATGCATATTCGTCACACACTCTATTCACCCAGGTCCCACCCATAGGAGGTACCCACAACATACATCACCGGGAAGGCTCCAGCTAATCTGGCCGGGCCTTCACAAAAACACCATATATGGCACTTCCATCCAACAGCCAGTCAGGGGGAAGGGACAGAGTCAGGGCTTCCCAGGACTTTGGAAAACAAGGTAATGGGTAATGGAAAGCAAGAGGCCACAGGGGCCATCTTGTTTTCCATCAGGAATCAACTGATCCCAATGGCAGGGCCAGGGTATCCCAAAATGGAGGATACTCTGCGAACCTTTCGATTTCAGCATGGAGCTGCCACCAGCCCATACCCTGCTCTGTGGGCCACCCACAGGTGCCCAAAAACATACACTAGAGGCACAGGGTTGTACCCCCACCCATGGGTGCCATAAGGGTATCCCACGGGTCCGTTCACCAAACCAAAAGAGAGAGAGCTGCACCTCCATGAACTCCTGTGCGGAAAACACGACAGAACACGCAATAAAAAGCAGTAAAGGACAAGGACAAGGATACAGAGGCCCTGTCCCTCCGATGCATTTCCAGCATCACAGCTTAATCCCCTTGGTTACAGGAATGCACCCAAAGGTGATTGGCCGGCTGGCTGTCCGGCAAGGACAGCCACCCTGCTGTGTGATTGACAGCTAGACTGGAATGAATGGAAGAAATCTGCATAAAAGGCAAGGCTTTTTGGCTTGGAAGGCAGTCGACCACTGGACGAAGGAATCTGAAGAAGAACTTCGAAGAGATGCCTGCTTCAACTCCTGTACCGTTGGTTTGCCTGGTGAAACCCTGCTCTGCAAGGACGACTTCTCCCGTTGGGTTGGTGGGACCAATCAACCCCAAAGTGAACTCGTTTGGACATCCTCTCAGATCTGGCTGTACTTCCACTGCTGTTTCTGCTGGAACCGAAGTGCCAGGGAGAGGATCACCTAATTGAGTGGATTACTTTTAAGTCGGACCCGAGCGCCAGGAGGATCCTCCGGACTTCACTGAAGCAGGACTGACCAAGCCTGAGCCACCTCAGCAGAGTGCTGGACCCCAGATGTGAGGAAAGTCTGAAGTGGTATCCGAGAACCGCAATGTTGCTATTTGCTGTCGGACGCGAGGAGCTAAAACCGTGAAGTGCCGCTGAATTTAAGTCTGCCCATTGCTGCCGCTGACCTTCCTATTGCAGTGCAGGAGTCCCCAGACATACTCCTTCTTGTCCCCACAACTGAGGCCCAGGAACACCAGGATCTACAGAGCTGTACAGGAACAGAAGCCAGCTGGAACCATTTCTTCTAACCAAAGGTTCTGTAAACCTAAGAGGACTTAACTTCTTGTTGTGTAGCCTTACTTGTTCTCAGTTGAAACTTGTCTTGGTTGCCCTTGCAGAGTTGATTACAGCTTTGGCCTCACAAGCCTCCCAGCTTGTGGCCGTTCCAGTGAATCTTATTTCTACAAACATTTCTAAAAACATTGTGAAGGACCTTTTACTTACCTGCAAAGAAGATCTTCAGCTCCCCTAGAGTTTGCTCTGCTAACATTGGCTGTCCTGGCTCCCTGAGAGACTCCTCTTACCTCTGACTTTGTGCCTTTACCTTTCCCCCAGGAAAGGGTTAAAATTACTGTGCATCGGAAGGTTTTAAAAAGTACTTAGCTGTTTATGAAATATTTGTTAACCTTTGTTTATTCCCATATATAACCTTTGCACCCAACTCAGTATTGCTCTAAATGTCCCAGTGATAAATCAATGTCTACAGTGCCCTAGCTATTTAAGTCACCTGGGGGTGTAGGAAGTGTCTGTGTGCCATCCCCAATGGGTATCATCTGAATTAGAGAAACAGAGTGTGTTTTGGAGTATATAATAATTGTTGCATATTTTGCTCACTTCTGAAGAAGGCTTATATAACTGACTGTTAAATAAATGAATAATTGTTTAATTAAGAAACCTTGAGTGTAAGTGTTTATCTGAATAACTTACTGTGAAACTCTGTGTTGCAACCCTACTGCTCACATTGACCCCACTTGATATTATCCCGGCTGCTCAGCCACACTACCAACCTGTGTAGTACAGACTTATACCAAAGGTTGCGTTCCTATTGCCAGGAGGTCAAGGTTGCTGTAGTCTTCCAAAGGATACTGCCCACAATCTTGCTTAACAGTGACCAAAACCCTTATGTGTCCATCTGGGTCCTGGCCTCCCACACCAATCGCCTTCAGCCTCCGCCTGCACCCAGCACTTGCCTAGGCACCCACTGGCCTGTGCTAACACAGGCCTGTACTATATTTTTTGGCTATCACTGGCCTGCACTTACTTATGTATTGGCAGTCGACCACTCCCACCAAGTCACTTAACAGCTGCTTACTCCCTAGCACTTCCCTCCGGGATACTCCTAACACTTATCCCTCCCACCCCATCCCTTCTCTCTCTGCACTTGCATGTTCTGAATACTCACAAGGCCTAGTAGGACCACCTTTATCTTTCATTGTTATTTTTCATTTCGTTCCCATGTTCCCTCCCTGCTGCCCTGTAGGATCTTTGAAACACAATTTACTTGATGTATAAGTGCCTTACAAATGCACAATTAATAAATAAATAACAGCAGTACCAACAGTACTTCTGACTCCTAATTGTGGAGTGTTACATAGCTGCTTTAGTTTAATTTTCTACTTTACCAGAATAGTTTAGGCTTGGATATTCACCTCAGAAGACATACCTTTTCTAAAGGCAGTTTGGATACATGAAAGGAGCATGCGCGTGTCGTCAAAGCCTTAATTGCGTCACATATTATATTCGCGAGAGTTTTTGGGCACCTCCAGCATGAAGAATAAATGATAATTTTGAGGTTGCCCCATTCCTTTTCTTAGATATAGTTGTCAAGGTACTGTTTTTTTCAGGTAGATGGAAGTTCATCTGTTCTACCAATCTCCAGATAGAGTTGGAAAAAGACTTTCCATTTCCCTGGAGCGACCTTAACTATTGTATTCCACAGTCAATCTGGGCCTGGAACACAAGCGTGCTGATGTTTTAATTATTGTTTTAATGGGCGCCACTGAAAAATTATATTCCCATCTAGTTACACAGGAGTTTGGGAGCCCCTCTACTGAGAATGAACCTGGGTCAAATACCCGTTCTATGGAATTTCTTCCACTCAGGAGGATCTACAACCACGTTTTAGCTCACTGCACCCTTCACAGAGGAGAAATATCCATTTGCATATCAGTTTGGTACCACCCACAAGGGCAGTTCACCACTGAAATGCTAGGCAAATTTCCTCTGAACAGGAGTACCATCAGCAACCACAGACATGTATTTTGGCCTAGTCGGGCCACAACCGTGAGGTCAAGCTGAGCCGCGTTAAGACACAGTGAGCAAGGAGGCCACGCTTGGATTACACTGGGTAACCTGGGGTGAAACCACACATTTTACAATGTTACAATGGTGTGTGGGAGCCCCTCTACTGAGAACGACCATGGGTCAAATACTGTGATCTATGGAATTTCTTCCACTCTAGTTTTCTCCTTCGAGACTGTTTGAATACACTTACTAGGCGTTGGCCCGAAACTCTGCTTGAATGTTTTCATGCTTTTTCCGTTATGGTGGTATTTGGGAAACATCTTGCGAAGATGCCATCACTGTTTAACTGCCAAAAAAGGTGGTCATTTGTACTTGACTCACAGACAACAAAAGCGTTCAACTAGGAACCAGTGCATACGTTGTATTAAATTTAAGTTGTTTGTGGTAGTTTGGTTTTAATTTCAGCACTTGATTTGCTTGTTCTTTTCCTAAGAACCAGACTGTGTGGTGCACTGTTTTAGGGTGTGGTAGCCCAGACTACTTTACCTAGACTACTTTACAGAGGGCTATATAAACCACACCCAAGCTACAGAACGTGATTCGCGTTATTCTGCAGCCAGCAGCGTGACGCTCATCGTGTTCAGAGACCAGCACCCGGCGATCCTTGAATAGCGGACCTGCAGAGGAGACAAAAGAACATCATTAGCAGTCTCTTCTTACCTGCAACTTTCCATCCGTCGATTCCTGCTGCTCACGGTCTTCCATCCAGTCGGCAGCATCATCAGGACACCACGCACGCACCGGAACAAAGCTCCTGGAGGGAGAGAGAAAGAAGGACAACGTTAAAACAGAAAAACAAAATTGAGGTGTGCCGGTGTGGTGAGGCGCTGGGTTAGAACTAAATTTGAAAAGACACACTAAAGTCAATGCGACCCTTACAAACCAAATAAGATTGGGTTGCTGCACGAAAGAGGGACCAGCAGTCACCTCAAAAACTGCTAATAGATACAAATACTTGAATAATGTCACCTCTAAATGATTACGCAGCCCTAAGCAAATGGTAAATATCCTGTTCAAATTGAATATGTAACTGCACAACAAATACAGTGAAACAAAGAGTCCAAAGCAATAGATTCTTCAGTCAAAAAAAGCTGTTGAAACAGATTTTATGAGTTGATGCAAAAACAAGGCTGCCGACACGTGTTTCGACCCAAAACAACGGGTCCTTTTCAAGGCAAGACGTATGTTATTCAAACTGAGTTGGAAAACCCAAGCCCTCCTTAGGGGCAGATATATGGGCCAATTCTAAAGTAGTTGCTTTACCGTTAGCACCGCCAGAAAGGTTTTGAGGTGACCGAAGGAAGTATGCTGCATTTATGAATGAATGTCACCTTCACTTCCTCTGCAGACCGGGCGCATTCCCTAAAGATCAGGCACGAGTAGCATTTATTTTCTCATATCTGAGCGGTAGTGCAGTAGACTGGTCAGTGCCGCTTGTGAGCGATGATGATCCGTTACTACGTGACTTTGGGCGCATCCAAAGAGAAACGGAAAAGCTCTTTGCTCGACACACCAATGAACAAGCTGTAGACAGCGAACTCTTATCACTCCGGCAGGGGAATCAGGACTTACTAACATACATAGCAACCTTCAATAGGTTAGTGGCCAGAACCAGGTGGCCTAAAGACAAGAAAACCACATTGTTTCACTGAGGCCTTCGAGGGGAATTAAAGGACGTCTTGGCTCAGGTAGCTGACTCACCTAGAGACTGTAGTGAATTTATGAACCTGGTGGTGCAACTAGATCATCGACTCCAAGATCGGAAAGCAGATCGGTCCAGATCAGATACACAGGCTTTGTATCTACGAACAAAGGATGCTACTCCGCGCACGTCAGAGAATACCACAGAGCCAATGCAAATCGGAGGCATACGACCACCTTTAACAAAAGCTGAAAGAGACAAGAGAAGGCAACAGCAGTTATGTACTGCAGACAATCGGGGCACTTCCTAAAAGACTGTCCGATAAAACCCCCCAAGCGAATTGTGGGAGCTACAGAAAAGGATGAGAGTAAGTAGTCGAAAAACTACCTAGCTCGACAAAAGTAGAGGTCAGTTTTTCGAGTGAGAAGAATGAGCCACCGACCTCACATTTTGCAATCCCAGTGATCCTAATCAATCACCAACAACCTTCAAGGATGCATTCCGTTGAAGCTTACATAGACAACAGAGCAGTTGGGAATTATATTGATCGAGATCTGGCCGCACAGATGGGGCTTCCCTTAAGTTTTAAGCCGAACACAGAAAAGGTAACCACAGTGGATGGGACTGAAATTGCTTCCGGACCAGTAACCCAATGTACAGCAGGAACAACCCTGCTGTGCCAGGATGGACACCGGGAATCAATTTCCATTGATCTCATGAAGGTGCCTCAGATTCAGCTAATATTAGGGATGCCATGGTTAGTTGCTCATAACCCTCGGATAGATTGGCGTGCAAGAAAATTGACTTTTCCTCATGATTGCGCTTCCACCTGTTATTTCCAAGAAAACAAATCCAGTTTCAAGGTTCCTACGAGTCCTAGAATCAGCATATCTACACTTGGCGCAACTAGTACTCTCCATGAAGAATATCAAGATTTCTAGGATGTGTTCCAGAAGGAACAAGCTAATACACTACCACCGCATAGGTCCTTTGACTGCCAGATTGACCTCATACCTGGTGCACAGATCCCTTGTGGCAGAATCTATACGCTCACAGAATCAGAAAACCAGCATCTAAAGTACTATCTGGACCAGTACTTGGCAAATGGATTCATTCGCCCATCCAAATCACCGGCAGCCAGTCCCCTATTCTTCGTACCAAAGAAGGAAGGGGACTTGAGAACCTGTATTGACTATCGCTCCCTGAACCAGATCACCGTGAAAAACCGTTACCCCCTGCCCCTTATTCCCGAGATGCTGGATCAACTCAAAGATGCCCAGATTTATACTAGGTTAGGCCTCAGAGTAGCGTACCACCTGGTCGAGTTAAACAAGGAGATGAATTGAAAACGGCCGTCCGTACCAAATATGGGTTGTTTGAGTACCAGGTAATGCCTTTCGGGCTTTGCAATGCCTCGGCGGCGTTGCAATACTTTAAACGACGTCCTAAGGGAATTGATCGATGTTTGCGCCCTGGTCTACATAGACGACATCCTAGTGTATTCAACCTCAAAACAAGACCATGTCAAGCATGTCCGCGCTGTACTTGCCAAACTGCGCCAACATCGACTATATGCAAAACTTGAAAAATGCTTTTTCCATGTAACCGAACTAGAATTTTTTGGTTTCATTCTTACTCCGAAAGGCATTCGAATGGATGCACACAAGGTGGATGCCATTCTTAAATGGCCCTCTCCGACCTCGTTAAAAGGGGTACAGAGCATGCTGGGCTTTGCAAACTTCTACCGTCGGTTCATCCCAGACTTCTCTCAGATTGTGCATCCGATCACGTTACTTCTATGAAAAAACAATAAAAAATTAATGTGGACAGAAGACGCCGAAAAAGGCCTTCCAAGAACTTAAGGAAAGGTTCACCTCAGGCCCGATTTTACGACACCCTCGTCCGAATCTTCCTTATATTGTGGAAACGGATACTTCCAGCATGGCTATAGGGGCGGTTTTGTCTCAGAAAGACCCTGAAAATGGCCAATTGCACCCTGTGGCCTTCTGGTCCCGAAAATTCACACCCCCTGAACTCAATTATGCCATCACTGATAAGGAACTGCTTGCTATACAATCCGCCTTCAAGGCATGGTGACATCACCTCTTGGGGGCCAGGCATACAGTCACTGTAATCACAGATCATCGGAACTTACAATATTTAAAAACAGCAAAAGCACAATCCTCGCGCCAATTACGATGGGCCCTTTTCTTCGCCGAGTATGACTACGTAATCACTTATCGACCAGGCGTAAGAAACGGGAAAGCTGACGCACTATCTCGCATGGGCATCGATGAAAAAGAATATACAACCCCAGATCCAGTGGCCATTATACCCGAGGACAAGCTTTTAGGCCTCACCACAGCTTTAACACAAACTGAGCTTAGAAACGTGATCCAACGTGAAATAACCCAGAGCGAGTTACTGGAATGGCATACCAAAAGAAAACAATACACTGTTAAAAATCAACTGCCATATTTTGATGAACGCCTGTACGTGCCTAAAACCGAGCTGCAACAACAAATTGTTTCGGACTATCACGATTATTTGATGGAGGGTCACCCCGGAATTGCCAAAACTCTCAAAACTCTAGCCAAAGTGAAATGCAATTATTGGTGGCCCACTTGGCCTCGAGACGTCATCCAGTACGTTCAGTCATGTGGAGTGTGTGCACAAAACAAGTCATTGAAGCAAAAACCAGCTGGCCTCCTACAACCATTAGAAATACCTCCGGCACCATGGCACACACTTTCTCTCGACTTCATTACCGAATTACCTCCCAGCCAAGGGTTCAGTACCATTTTAGTAATAGTAGACTTATTTTCTAAAATGGCACACTTTATCCCTTTCAAAGGCCTTCCGGATGCATCCCATCTAGCAAAGGTGTTTTTGGAAAACATTATCAAACTGCATGGATTCTCTTCAGTCCTGGTCTCTGATTGAAGCAGCCAATTCATATCTAACTTCTGGAAAAAGTGCTGCGCTATGGCTCACATCGACATCCTGCTATCCACCAGCCATCACCCCCAAGAGGATGGTCAAACAGAGAGGACCAATCAGACTCTCGGAAAATACCTATGGTGCATGCTGCACCAAGTCGAAGGAACCTGGAGAGATCTAGTATGGATAGCCGAATATGCTTACAACAATTCATTGCATTCCAGTACTGGTCAAACACCTTTCTACACCCTCTACGGCAGACATCCACATACTTCCGAACTAGATAGCCCTTGCAGTCTAGAAATGCCGGCTGTAAAGACTCTTCATGCAAACATCACTCAGGCCTTTAAAAAGGCAACAGAACAGTTAATCCAAGCCAAGGACAAGCAAAAATGGTTTGCTGACCAACATCGGAAAAAGGCCCCTGACTATCAGGTAGGAGACAGAGTTTGGCTAGCCGTAAAATACATACCGCTAAAAGGAACCCAGACTTTTTACCCTCGCTATTTGGGACCAAAGCCATCATCAACCCAGCAGCAGTTAAACTAGCATTACCAGCCAACATGCGAATTCACCCAATATTCCACGCCTCACTGCTAAAACCAGTACAACCCGGTACACGAGTTAAACCACCACCTGAACCCATCATGATCGATGGAGAACCCGAATTCGAAGTGAAAGAAATCCTGGATTCCAAATATACCAGATCCAAACTATACTATCTAGTCGATTGGAAGGGTTACGGCCCTCAAGACAGATCTTGGGAACCTAGTGAGAACATTCATGCACCGCGTTTAATTAGAACGTTTCATCGAAACTTTCCAGACAAGCCTGGACCAGGCAGGAGAATCACCTTAGGAGGCGCCTGGGGGGGAGTGCTGTCACGACCCATGACCCAAAACCCCACTGGCATGGTCACATGCCAGGTAGGGTTAGGACTCAGGGTTCACTTGGGGCCCCTAGGGCCTTGCATTATCATCATAGACTCTCCTGGAGTCAGTCCTGGCACCTTTGGCGCCAGGCTCATGTTCGGATTGGGACATTGTCTTGAAGGGACTACTTTTTCTGTGAAAGCCTGCAGCCAACATGAAGGCACCCTCACAGTCTAGTACCTAAGAACCAGACTGTGCGGTGCAGTGTTTTAGGTTGTGGTAGCCTGGACTACTTTACCTGGACTACTTTACAGAGGGCTTTATAAACCACACCCAAGCTACAGAACGTGCTTCGCGTTATTCTGCAGCCAGCAGCATGACGCTCATCTTGTTCAGAGACCAGCACCCGGCGATCCTTGAATAGCGGACCTTCAGAGGAGAGAAAAGAACATCATTAGCAGTCTCTGCTTACCTGCAACCTTGCATCCGTCCATTCCTGCTGCTTGCGGTCTTCCATCCAGTCGGCAGCATCATCAAGACACCACGCACGCACCGGAATGAAGCACCTGGAGGGAGAGAGAAAGAAGGACAACATTAAAACAGGTTACTCACGGCATTCACACCAGTAATCACAAAATCCTCACCTGGCTGGGCATTTCTTGACCCGTTCCGCTCCGGAAATCTTCACACGACCAGAAATACCATCGCGATCTGAAAAGGAATAAAGAATACAGGTTAGCAAGAAAAGACATTACCGCGCTGCACTCCACGCTTAACCTACCATCCATCATACGCTCCTGCGTCCATCATCCTGGCAGGAGCCTGATCCAAGTAGCGCTCCCACCGAACCTCTGTGCACCTAAGGAGAAACAAACAAAGAAAAGACATTAATAGCAAGAAAGGAAAGCAAGGACATTTTAAGACTGCTATAACCAGACTTACCTCCTTAAAGACACTTGAATGGGTTAGCACCAGTGAAGTTAACTCGGTCCCTTCAACCCGCAGAAAACTACCCGCCCCAGCACAGAAGGCAGGATGGAGAGCACACCAGACATCATAACAAGGTGAGGAGTGGGCCATCAGGTCGAGTCCAGGGGGCTGGTGGGAGGAAACGAAATCTGTTCCTAAGTCCAGTCCTCCTGTGTTTTCAGGCCCGACCACCATAGAAGGCATTGTCCAGAATCGGGAAGGTCCAGGGTGAATCCGGTAACCAGGGCATAAGGGCATCCCAGTGGATACCAGGTGAGCGTAACAATTGTCTGCGTTCTGCCTCTCTGTCGATATGGGCCTAAAGGCAATCACCTTATCTATCCTTCCCGGACTTATCAGGCTGGACCTACACTATCATTGAAGTTAGTGCGAAAGGCATTGTAGGGTTGTGCCTTTCAGCATCTCGAGCCCCATTCTGTCTTCTTCCTCTCCCCTCCTCTCACTGCTATTCTACACTCCTTCCGTTAATCTCCTCCCTCCAACTCCACCCTGCTTTCTCTTCTAGTACTTCCACCTTCTTACCGTTTGCTCTATCACGCTTTTTCTCGCTTTACCTCCACCCCTTTTTCTCCTTACCTCTCCATCCCGATATTATTCTTACTCTCTCCTGCCCCTCTCCCCTTTACTACTACTCTCCCCTCTCCACTATTACTCTTGTCACTCCAATACACGCATGCAGGCACTTGGATAGGGGACAGGAACCCAAGAGGAAGACAAGGCTGACAGATCCAGACCTTGGGTGTGGGCTAGCAAGGGAGAATCACCTAAGAGGAGGGCCCTTGGGGATTGGAGAGAGGGCACCTGAAGTCGAGATATGGTATCCCTCCTTTCCTAATATCTGCCTACCCTACCCTCCCTTAGCCTTTATGGGCTATTGCCAATCTCATCCTATCCTCCCCTATAGTTTTCCCTTAAGTACTGCAAAGAAGAGGCAACTAAGGGTAGTGCAGATTTCCTATTCAAAACACCACTCTGGTACTGAGACGAAGAAGAGTGGTCTGAATGCATATGGCAATGAAGGTCAGACATGTCACACTAATAGACTCAAGGAGGTTCAGGCAATTGAGGATCCCTCGTTTCACCTGCAGCCTGTTAGTAATAGAAGAGAGTATAAAATGTGGAATCCAGAACACACGAGCGGTGCAGTCCCAGAATGAAAAGCGAACCGAAGAATCGTTGTGCTGTGGAGCGAGAAGCTGAGACACCGATGAAGATCCCGAGAGTCTTACTGAGGTGGTGGTGCAGGACTCGGAGCCCCTCTGAGGGAAGGCGTACAGCAGTGCTGCTAGGGAGCCGAGGCCGAGACGAGCACGTAGGCCGGCGTGGGCTGAATCGAGTATTCAATGAACGGACAAGTTGGTTTTTCCACTTGGGGAGAAGCCACCCGCTGCAGCTACAGAGACGCGGTAAGTGTCGAGAGGCACTGAGAACGCCGGAGCGCTCCAAGGATCCTCGGAATTGGTAATAGTCTACCGAAGTAGTGAAAACTACATTTTTGTAATACCAAACTGCCTGAAAGGTGCTGCTTAAGCTCACACAAGTGAAAACTGCATTTATTGAATAACAAACTGCATGAATGGTTTTATTCAAGTTTGCATAACTTAAAAGTACAGTTATTGAAAGCCAAACGGAATGAAAGGTGCCATCCTGATGAATGCAACATTACATTTCCTGAATCTTGAGAGGCAGGAAAGTCGTGGTTTGAGTAAAACCAAGTGAATGTTACATTTGTGAAATACTGAACGAAAAGAAAGCGGTTAATTGATTAGAATATGAAGAGTGCAGATACATTCTGGGACAATCGAGTATATTAAGTAAACCACTATCAGAAAAGCACTTTAACAATAATGTGAAATTGAAGAGTTTTCTTGAACATTTGAACTGAACAACGGCTTTTGGGAAACTTATGGTTGCGTGACCTGTGATGGGTGGATCGTGTGGTCTGACAACTGCGCCTAGACCAGGAACCACTATGTATTGCAAAAGCAGCTAAGAAGTGTGCGTCTTGGGTGAAACTAACCAAAGGACGGATCAAACAAACCAGGTATTCTCTTATGAACAGAGAAAGCAAGTTAACTGTTCAGTGTAAATCGTGGGGAAGGGAACCCTGAACACCAAAGAACTGTAAAGTGTTTATCTTGGGAAAGGAGACCCGAGATCACAGTGTTGTATGAACTTGATTACATTTGACCTTGGGGAACAGACACCCAAGACAGTCTTTTGATGCAAATTGTGATGCCAGTGAACCTACAGAAGGTAACTTCATAACGTGATCAATCCTGCTTGAAACAAAGTTTTCAATTCAAAGGGATTTCTTTGATATCAACGTCTTATGCCCAGCGACCAATTCACTTCCGTTTGTTTTGTGTTGCGCATGTGAGATAATCGGAGGACAGAGACCTATCCTCCGCTATAATCAGTAAGATTATATCTCACAACAAAAAGCTGCGCTACAATTTGGTTTCAGGATTAAACTAATTTTTAATATTATGTTTCCACTCTCATAGAAAAGCCCATGTGATAACACGTGTTACGGCACACCCTGTGCCCTTTACAAATCTTGGCATTGTTTTTGTCCAAAACATCAGTTGCTTGCATACAAATATAAACATCACTGTGCATTTCATACATGAACGAGATGACGGAATGGTGAAGGGGAGGATAGTTAAGGTTTAGTACAATAAACAAAACAGACAACATGAAATGGGAAAAAACACAAAAGAAAGAAATAAACCTTGTAAAGTTCAATGTTCATATACATAAACATTAATACATCAGTGTAGCGGTACTAACCCCGTCGCAACAATTGTCCCTTATCCTTCAATCTCAATGCAAAAGTACTAATAATATGCTTCACGCATAAAATCCCCAAACCATTTCTCATTTAAAAAATAATAATAAAAGTGATGTTGACTCCTTCTGCCTTTTTCGTTTTTGATTTATCATGTTATTGAAATCTCCATAAGCCAATAGTTATTCTTGGTCCTATTATCGAGTCTTTTTCCCGAAAACCACTGCCTTGTGTTTAAAGATTATTAAGAAACTTTTACTATTTCCTTACTCAACACAGGCATCTGACCACATATGCCTGTTTCCGTTATTCAGGTCGATTTCTGCAAATTTCACGGCTTTAATTCCACCTGCAAATAGTATACTTCATTGTTCACAAAATCGGGTACTTACTACTTCCATCGCTAGTACCAAACCTCTTGGTCACTCATGCAAATTTAATTTACCACATTTGTCTTAATCTTTAAGGCTTGTCTCCATCATTTACTCCCTTTCCAGAATGCTTATCTTAAACCTTCCATGAATATTTAAAGACTACATGTGCCTTTTATTTTAGATTGGCACTCCCTGCCGTGTTTTATTTTTGTTTAAACTTCATGGCAGTGTATCAAAAGCAATCGCTATACACCACGCTGTCCCTCCTGTGTTTGAACAAACTTCCTCCACTAGCCATATGTTTCACCACTGCGATTAGCATCATGCTTGTATTCACAAAGTATCTATTATACTAAAGCCAACCGCATCCTACAGCACAAGTGCTACATTACTTCAGTGCAGCTTACCTCATACTGTGATCTCCTGTCCCCGTGCGTCGGCTCTCGAATCGAACTCGAGACGCCGCCTTGCAAGCCTAATGTTTACTTTGGTTACCTTGCTAACCGCGTGCGGTCGTCCTCGCTTTCTGCAATCTCGTTTGCACGCACGGTCGCCATGTTCTGGGATGAACAAGCACTTCACTAATCAGAACCCATATACTTATTCCCATACTTCATGCCTAATATGTTATTGTTTATATGTAAAAAGTTCAGCAATAATGCATTACCGCTCTATATTCACAACAGAGCGAGTTTAGCATGAATTGTAATGCGCACTGTGTGATTGATCGATGTTCTCGAATTAATTCACATTTTTTACATTAAACTACCCAAATTGTTACTTTTTGTCCGCAATCTACCATATTCATGTCTAGATAACCTTCAACAAAGGACAATACAAAACAGATAATTATAATGGTTTGGTCTCATATTACTGCTAGTTAGATTATCCTGCTCTAATCTTAGATCCAGTGTGTGTGTAAAGGTTTACTGAGGCTTCAAACATGGATTAAACGTAAGCCGCCCAACTTCGTAACATTGCCCATCAGGCACAACGGATTCCATTGTCAGCAGACTTTTACATTATATACAGACTACCTATATTGGAACTCAAATTTGTTTTTAAATAGTAGTTGTTTGCCTTGCATTATAGTTCGTTTTATCTGGTTGCATTTATGATCCTCATTATTCAATAAGAAAAACCATTTGTTGGTTCCACCCTAGGGAATAAAAGCTTAAGATTACTGTGTTCTGTTAAGTTACTTAACCCTAATGGTCTTTAAATTGATTACAATGTTAACCTATGGGTTGTATGTTAGGTTATATTTCCTAAACTGGTCCTGTTAACACATTAGCCCAAAATGAGTTGTTATTATAATTCTTGTCTGTTTGGAAACATACCTGATCCCGTTAATATTTCCATTATTAATCTTTTAGATTGTGGCATTACCCCAAACTCATTCTTACCGTTCCTTCTACTTAATCGTTACTCATCAGTATATTGCAAAATCCCTTGAATTAGTGATTAGTGAATTACAAAAATGAAACCATCTCATTATCTTTGTTCAGTCCGAGTTCCAATGTCCTCAATCTGCAGAGAAGTCTTGCCTCTGCTTGTCTAACTAGTAGTTCTCTATTGCCCCCTCTTACCAAGCATCACTCTTTGTAGTCCAATAAACCTGATATCTTGCTTATTCTCCATCTGATGTTTGTTTTGCTAGTGTTGTGCAAGCGACAATGCTGAATCTTGATCATTTCTCGTATCGTGCTTCCTATATAAATCAGTTTTCATACACAGATTATACCATACCCGACATATTTGGTCCTGCAGTTAATGTTCTCCTTGATTCTAACTTTGATTGAATTTTTGTCTTTAAATTTGTTCGTGCTATCATGTGCATACTTACATATGGTACAAGTACCATATTTCCTGAAGCCTTCAGTGACGGATCTTAGCCACGTTTGTTGGTGTGCTCTGTTCATCAAGGAGTAACAATGGATTCAAACCATTTTTCAAAGTCTTTGCCCTTCTATAGATTATCTTCAACAAATTTAGATGTGTGCTGGTCTAGTTTTAAAAGGTGCCAATTCTTATGCAAGATTTTCCGTATCTCGTAGTGATCTGAGCAAAACTTTGACACAAAACATACTTTCTCCAGGTGTTTTGTTCCTGTCCTATTTTTCTCTGTTAATGTTTGTTCCCTTGATAGGTTTCTTGGCTTTCCTAGAGCCTTCTCGATACATTTACAAGGGTATCTTCTCTTCCTGAACCTTGAGGATAACCAGTCACACTCTTCATCAAAACTTTTTGGATTTTGACAATTCCTTCATGTTCGTATAAATTCACCAGTAGGTATGTTTCTTTTGACAGGTTCGTGGTGACAACTGGTTGCATATAAGGTGGAATTGACTTCCGTTTCCTTTCAGTATATCCGTGTTTCTAGGTGATCCTCAGCTGTGTATATTGTTAAATCAGGAAAGTTAATACTGGTTTGGCTGCTCATCCCAGTGAATTAGATTCCTACGTTGTTGCAATTGAATCTTTCCATGAACTCCTGTTCTTGCGATGCTTCTTTCCAAATTAAAAGCATGTCATCGATATATCGTACCCGTAACACCACCTTCTCAGAAAAAGCTTTATCCATAAACACTGTTAATTCCTCAAACATCCCCATAAATAGGTTTGCTAACGCTTGGGCATATCTGATACCCATCACCACTCCCTTTCTTTGTCTGTAAAACTTGTCATCAAATATAAATATATTGTGATCAAGAGTTGCCTTCAGCATTTCTTTCAACATCACCACATGGTGATAATGTGAAGCAGAATCTCCTTCAAACAAATACTCAATTGTTTTAATGGCTAAATCATGTCTGATTGACGTGTATAAAGCACGTACATCCAGAGTTACCAAAAGGTAGTTTGGTTCCCATTTGATCTGTTCTATGATTTTAATTGCATTTGTTCTGCCCTTCAGGTAGGCTTTCAATTTCGGCACTCTCGGTCGCTGGATGTTATCAAGGTATTCTGAAATCTTCTCAGTGGCCCAGCCAACGCCACTTAGTATGGGCCTCCCTTCGGGAATATGCTCAAATGGTTCATGTACTTTTGGGAGGAAATATATCGTAGGTATGACAGGTTGTCTAATATATAGATAAGTTCTTTCTTCATCTGTTATCAGTCATTTCCTGAGCCAACCTATGATCAGTTCCTCCAGTTGTTGAATTATGTCATTTCATAGATTATTGGGCAATCTTTCATAACATTGTGGTGTATCAAGGTGATTAATTGCCTTTGCAATGTAATCCTTTCTATTCATTATCAAGATGTTTCCACCTTTGTCCACCTGTTCAATAACGGTTTTCATGTCTTTCATGAGATCTTTGAGTGCTTTATTTTCATCTTCCATTAAGTTTCCCTTCATTGTTTCATCCTTGTTCTTCCTTTTCTCTGATGTAATATTGATATCCCTTGTAACAGCTTTGTAGAATGCAGCAATCATATTTTCAGGCGATAGCTGCGGTGTAAATCTCAATTTTGGTTTTAATTCTTCTTTAGACTCCGGTACCACTCTTAGTTTATGGAAGGCATGTCTCATCTGAACCCTAACTATCCTCCCCTTCACCATTTCCTCATCTCTGTCATGTATGAAATGCACACTGATGTTTATATTTGTATGCAAGCAACTGATGTTTTGAACAAAAACAATGCACAGCTTTGAAAAAGACAACGGGGTGTGTCGAAACACGGCTTATCACATAGGCTTTTCTATGAGAGTGGAAACAGAATATTAAAAATGTGTTTAACCCTGAAACCAAGTTGTGGTGCAGCTTTTTGTCATGAGATATAACCTTACTCCTTGAAACAAAGTTGCATTGGAACTATAATGAACTTGAACACTTTTTTTAAACATGTTTTTATTTTATTCAACAAACTAACAAACAGCCATATATCAATTCAGGCATTCCCCCAGGGGGGTAGTCGTTCCCCCTCCATTTCAGCCTGCGGCAGGTCAACCACCTCCCACAACAATTCGTGCACACCAGACTCCATGTTCCCCCATCGTGTCGGTACCTCCCAGCTCCTGCATCAACCTCCCCAGGGAACATACAGCCTCTAAGTCTCATCTTCACCCGGGTTGAACATATTCTGTACCAGGGCATTCCATGCCTCGATTCCCTCATTCCCTTCATGCACGCCCTTCTTAAACGCTTTATACCATAAAGCAGACTCGCCTTGGATCCGCCCACCAGGCTTCTATTTTAGGGCCTTCAGACGATGTTCATGCCATGGCAATTCTGTGTTTCGCTAATACACAAAGCAGATCCTTCATTTTGGTCAAGTGAGCCTTTTGTCTCCCACCTCTAGGGAACAATCCCAATAGACAGTACTCTGGAGGCCACGTCTGCATCTGGATGCCACCCCGTGCCACCCTTCCACATACATCCCCCCCAGACTTTCTGTATTACTGGGCACACCCAAAACATGTGAATCGGGTTTGCTCTCTCCTGTGTGCATCTTGGACAGGCCTGGTCACCTTGTTTCGCCATGAGACACCTTGTATGGAGTCATATATGCTCTACGAGTGAAATATAATTGGTTGAGTTTGAACCTTGCGTTTCTTGATACTCGCTTGGTGTAAAGTGCCCTTTCCCATTCTGCATCTGTAAATGTTCGCCCTATGCCCGTCTCCCACTTGCTGTGCACCTTCAGCCCTGATGCACCCAACCTGCCCAGGAACAGATCATATAGACTAGAGACCATGTGTCCCCCTTCTGACACGTCGTATATGGGGTCTAATTTCTCGTTTGCCCCCGCTTCACTCTGCGGACCAAGCCATCTTTGCCCAATTCTCTTGACCATGCCTAAGTATAGCAGGAAATGCCCTTTGTGTATACCATATTTGATGACCAGGGCCTGGATAGCTATAATTTTATCTTTTCTTACTAGGTCCCCAATCGTGGCTATCCCCTTGTCCTCCCAGTGTCTTCTATATTGCGCCAGTGCCTCTCGCAGTCCACCTATGATTTCCACCAATGGAACATGCACTGAGCAAGGATCCGAGTCTCCTAGTAGTTTCCAGCTTCTCCTCTATATGTCTTTACCCAGTTGCAACAGGAGGGAGGGTCTCCCTAGAGCAAGCTCCTTAACCCATAATACGTCCCTCAAAATAATATTGCTTCAGCAACGGTTGAAATGGCAAAGTGCCCTGTGAAGCTTCGTCCCCCAGCCAGCGCACCACATGTTGCAGCTGCCCCGCCAGGTAGTAGCACTCGAATTGGGGTACTTTCATTCCGCCCGCAGCATAGTCTCTCTGCAGAGTGCTCAAAGCAATGCTGTTTCTCCCCTCCTTCCAACAAGAAATCTCTCACCAACATGTTCAGCCTCCGAAAGAAAATTGCAGATATGCTATAAGGGACATTGGTGAAATAATACAAGAGGCAGGGTAGTACGGCCATCTTCAAGAAGGCTGCTCTTCCCGGTACTCCCAGGGGCTGCCTCCCCCAGGACTAAATGGATCCGGTCAGGTTATCCATGGCCGTTTGAGTATTATTCCTGTGTGAAGCCACTGGTTCGTGCCACACGTTAATGTCCAAATAGCGAACGTTTTTTGTCTCCCCCCCCCCCCCCGAAGTCCCAGTCTGGGCAGATGCTGTTCATCGAGGTCTCTAAGCCCTGTGAGCGGGAAGGACTTTTCCCTGTTCACCCTGATCCCTGACAGCACAGCAAACTGGTCAATGACATCCAACAAGTGTGGTAATTTATCCACTGGTCTGTTTACATACAGCAGCATGTCTGACTCCAGTGCTAGAATATACAGCATCAGCGATTGCGGACAGCCCTGCTTGGTGCCCTTCTGCGCTTCCCACACCTCAGAGGTCTGTCTGCCTGTCTTCACACAGACCTTAGGCGCCATATAGATCAGCTTTACCCATCTCAAGAAAGCTTTGCCAATGCTGAAATGTGCCAGGGCCGCAAACATCCAGTCCCAGTGGACCGATTCAAAGGCCTTGACTGCATCTAATGAGGCCACTCTACTTTTGTCCGTCAAATGATTAGTGCTGTCTGTGACATGGTATAGTTTCCGCAAATTCCATGTGGTGTTCTGCCATGGGACATACCACGTTTGGCCTGTATGTACTAGGTCCCCTATTACTCTCTTCAGTCTGTTTGTCAACACTGCCGTCAGGATTTTGCAGTCTTGGTTCACCATAGAGAGGGGCCTGTCCGATGTGCAGCACTGCAGTGGTTTACCCGGTTTAAGGAATGTATGTTAGTGGCTTCCTTCAGGCTGCTGGGTAGTACTCCCAACTCCTATGCTTCTGTATAGACCTGGGGCAGTCTAGGTGCTTGTATTCCCGCATATGTTTTGTAGAACTCCCCTGGGAGTCCATCCGGTCCAGGGTCTTGGAGGTCGGGAGTTCCCTTATCACTTCTGTGATTTATTCTAGTGTCAGTGGGGCATCTAGTGCGTCCACCTGGTCTTCTCCCAGTCTTGGTAAGTCTATTTTCCCCAAGGCCTCCTCTATATCCTCACCCCTTTCCGTTGTCTCGTCCGTGTATAAAGTTTTGTAGAATCTAAAAAACACCTTGTTTATCCCTTTCTGCATTCTTACTTACTCCCCTTGTACATCAGTGATGGCGTTAATCCTGTCTCTCGGTTCTCCCCGCCTGCACAGCCACGCCAGCAGTCATCCCGGTTTGTCCCCCTCCGCATGCAGTTTTTGAGTGTATTTTGCAAAGTCAAAGCATTCCAATCTTTCCAATGCTTCCACTCATTTTTGTCTCAGTTCCGTCACCCACCCTGCCATAGCAGGCGGTCCTCCTTTAGCTTTTTCTGTACTTGCTATCTCATTCTCAGTTTCTCCCAGGGTTTTTAAATATCTGCTCGCAAGCCTCCCATTTTCCCAATCGCCTTTCTCCGCATGATCACCTTAGTGCTCATTTTCGGCATGCTGTCTGTTAATACTAAGGTACTCCCCTATCTGGTCCCTCCGGTAGTCATTAAACAGTTCATCTTGCAGAACTTACGCTCTCAGGCCAATTAGGTATCCAGGGTCTCGGGGCCATGTTTTGCCATTTTGCTATCAGTGGGGTATGGCCTAATAGTGTTCTGGCCTCATATAGTATGTGCACAAAGTCACCCAGCCTTTCTTCCCCTGTGAACATGTAATCTATCTGCGTGTTTACAGTGTGAAGTGCCAAAAAGTGTGAGTAGCCCAGCTCCTCCCCGTGCCTCGCTCTCCATGTGTCCCCCCAATCTCAAATCCCACAGCAGGCTGCCGAGAATCCTGGCCGGTGGTGCCATATGTGTGTGTTTGGTGTCTGATCTATCTAGTACACGGTTAAGAGAGCAAGTAATATCTCCTCCTCACACCCATATCCCCTCTCTATACCTGGTCATCCTCGAGTATAATGACCTGAAGAACACTGTGGCATCATGATTTGGCAGTAGGTGTTTGTAATGTAGATTTCCCTGCTTTCCCACAGTCTGTGCATAACCACAATCCTCACCTCGTCGTCCTTTTTAAACTCCAGCAGTTGGAAGGGGGCTGTCTGAGCAATCCAGACAAGGACCCCCCCTCTCGCGTATGCCGAGAAAGGTGAGCCGTATAGCTTGCCTCCCCACTTTCTAACCAGCGTGACCTGTCTGTCTGCGGTCAGGTGTGTTTCTTGCAATAGTGCTATTTAAATACCCTTCCGAGGCAGGTAGGTATGTGCGTATTCGCAGTCCCTTAAAGTAGTTATTGAGGCCTCTTGCATTCCAGGTGACTACGTTCACTCCCATAGGCCCTGCTATAGCTGCGCACATACGGGCCCTTTGATTCACTTCGCCCAGCAGTCTGCCAAAGAGCGCTTCCCGCGTCTGCACCCCCGCTCGCCTTTCCCAATCTGTTACCTTTCACAGTTATGCATTCCTCTCCGAACACTCAGTTTCTATGGCTCTGCATGTCTTCTAACACCTGAACTTCTCGCACTTCCACCCCCTCCCCGATGGGCCCCTACAACATCCGCCCCCCAACTTCAGCCATTTGTACTCCCGCCTCGCCCTCCGTCTCTCCACCGAACCACCCATCCCATCCCACAAACCCCAACCACAGGAAAAACAACCCAATAACTACCAACCAAACAGCCAAGCAGTAAATCGCCTGCTCGGGCCCAGCCGCCTCCCCCCTTTTCCCCCCAACACCCTGCCTCCCCTCCCCTTCGGGCGATGTGCAGCAGCTTGATGCCTCAAAACTGGCATCTTAAAGTACAACTAGGGTTTGTGACAGTCACATCTGCGGCGGCCGTCTGGGTGCCCGTACTAGTCAGGCAACCCAGTACCGCATGCTCATGCGTTCTTTCCCATATTTACCAGCCTTTGCAGCAGAACTGTAGGGTGAAGGAAAACCAAAGGCCGCTCCCCTGCCACCACGCTAGGGTGTGTTATTGTCCCTGCTCGGGAGCTGCAGTATCCCCCGCGTGTCCATCCTTCCACCCGGTGTTCCAGGATCCTGACTCGCTCCAGTATGCCAACCACCTGGGTCTGGCGATGTTGGTCGGTTTGTCCTGCACTCTTAGGTCCACAGTACCCAAGCGGTTCGCCAGTGCAAGTACGTCCTGGCGCAGTAAACCGACATCCACTAGAAACACATTCATTTTATGCTCTAATGACGTCTCTAGCACGGGTATTGCCACCAGGATAGGGCCTTCTTCTTGCAGGGTTACCTGGATGGTGCACCCATTTCCTCTGTGTTACCCCACATTTTCCTCTTTGCACATGTAGTCTTCTATACCAGTCTGTCTGGCCTTCCCCTTGCGACTCTTATCAGGCATCTGGATTCAAAGACTGTGAAAACTTAGTGTGGGTGTCACAACAGTGTGTCCCTAATGGTGTTCAGCTCGCAGAAAGTACTCTTCCTTGTCCTCCTCTTCGTGCTGCACCGTCCCCTCCTGCGCTCACACCTCGTGAGTTGATACCTCGTCCGGGTTTTGTGCGTTTCATCTCGAGGTGACTTGTGTGGATTACGACCCTCAGTTGCCTGGGTCAACTGGCCCTCTTGGTCTGTTAATGTTGGTCTGTTCCCGCCCTGTCTTCCCACTTCACAGCGAGAGAGGATGTCAATACCGCTGCTCCAGCCCCCAGAGTTTCTGTATTATTGTCTCGTCCTCAGGGTGTTTACACTACACCTCGGTGTACAGAACTGGCACAGCCCACACACCTAGCGCACACTATTATCAGGCCTCGTTGGATCACCCAGGTCAAGTCCAGCTACGTAGATCCAGCACTGCTTGTTTTTCCTTCACCGCAGCGAGCAGTCGGGTGCCCTCGCCCGACTTCTTCCTCGAGCTCTCACACACTGGTCCCTGGCTCTCTGTCACATTGGGCTGCTTCGTGCCCACTTTACCGCCTTTTAGTCCTCTCCATCACTCCAATTGTTTGTCAGTAGAGAGTCGTTGATTCTCCCTCTCGCTGACAACTCATCGACACACAGTGGCCGCCATCTTGGGCCTTCTCGTGGTAATCTTCAACCACTCCGATCTCCAATGTGTGTCGTGTTTCAAAGTCACCCTGCATGCGGTGCCGGTCCACACAGCATTAGACCCCGTTTTAATGCGATTTTGTGTGAAATTGGGCCGGTACAAGTATCGATGTAGCAGGATCATGCAGGAGCTGCACAGATAGTGGCCCTCACTGCATGGCCGCTAGCCATGCCCCCATTGAACCTGAACACTTATATTTGGTTGAGCACATTACCCCACTAGATTGTTATAGTTGTGAGGACAAGCATAGGTTTTGACACAGACGCGTTTTGGTTTGGATTTATGTTTACTTTCTGCACTTTTAACATTAGTCCATTTGCACTCTTGTTTCTTCTTGGCAGTCTCTTGCTTCTGCCAACATGGGCCTTTCATACACTTCACTTCGCTGTGTTTACTCTCTTTTTATCACATTGTTTTTACACTTCCCAATAGTGCTTCTTATTGGACTTTACGTGCATTACCAATTCTCATTACTGGCTTTCACTTGTTTTTTCACTTTCATATTGTTTATAAAGGCTTATTCCTTAATTCCACCCTGTTGGTGAATACACATCACTTTCTCTCCATTTGTGCGATATTCTCATTTCACTTGTAAATCACTTTTTCTTAGTTTGATATTAAATACTTGCTAATTCTCAGTGTTAACAGACCCATATATTATATGCATTTATCTGTTCGCCCCTCTCTTTGGGCCAGATTAAGCCCCCGGAGTGCCCCGGTACGAGTGCTCTCTCCGTGTCACTCATCGATATACGGCAGCTCCTCCGGGTGCTTGCGCGATCCTCTTCTGCTTTCACTCGCTCCCCCAACTCGCATCGGGAGCATCGGAGAGCCGTGCTCACCTCTTCCTGATGTGCGTGCTGCTTCCTGCAGCAAAGTGGAAGCTTCTGTGCTCCCCAGCTCTGGCTAGGGACACATGGCTTGGATCACTGCATGGATCTGGACTCTCTTGTGGCTTTCTCATCCTCTGCGTTCTTCCCGCTCTCCTGCAGCTGCTGGCGCCCTTTTCACTGGCTTTTCCTCTATAGCCTGCTCCACGGCACCCTGACTTCCCAGGCGATTTCCTCTCTTGTGGGTACTCCCTTTTATATGCACCTGTAGCCTTTTAAAGGGTTGCTGGTCCAAATCATTTGCCTGACTACAATTATCTCCATCATGGAGACATGCATGAATTTCTGAATGGGTCTATACAGTCCTTGTCTTCATCCCAGTAACAAAGTGGTGTGCATAGGTGGGAGTGTGCATTCCTCCTAGTGGCCTCTTCCTCGTCGCAGTCTTAAAGGGACCTGAATGGGAAATATGTGTAGTGTGTAACAGAGGGGCAGAGTGGTAATGACCTATCCAGGTTTGGGTAGGGCAGGGTGTATTTTGACAAGGGAAAGTGGGGAGACCATACCTCACCTTTGCTTCACTCCTTGAGGTCCCTCAACCCAGGCGATCCTCCCTCGCATATCCACCCCTAGGGTCGGGATCCAAAAGCGATGGCCCATGTATATATATAAGATGGATATGTAGATTGATATAGCTAGATACATAGAGTAACATGCATAGAGACAAATGGATAGAGAGAGATGCATAATTGCATGGATGGGGATGTATATAGACTGATAAACGGAGATGGATAGGTAGATCTAGAGCAGGGGTGCACAACTGATTTTGACAGAGGGCCGAAAGTACCTTACATGAGGACTATAGTGGGCCGAAAAGTAAATGTGGGCGGGGCGGTAGGCGGGGCGGTAGATGGGGCGTGTCAGGAGGCTTTTTAAACCCCCAATTTGTACTAAAAACATGGAAAAAGAATATGTTTTTGAGGGGTAACGATTTTTATTTGCATTTCAAACTTACATTTTGTACTATACATTTTCCATTGTTATAATTTATTTCTATTTAGTTATTGTATCTCGTCTGTTTAATTAACTTATATATATTTTATTGACCCTAGATTGGACGTTCCGTTATTTTGGACTGCTATAGTTTGCTGTTTGGGTTGCCCAAGAGGAGTATGGTCTTCGTTGAGTCTGGTTTCTTCAAAAAGCAAAGGATGTTCATCTCCTAACTGTGCCTGTTTTAGCTTTATTATTGGGTTCACTCTTGGAGTGCAACACTATGCCCCATGGCTTCCACCCCCAACCAAACACTATGCCCCATGGCCCTCTCACCCCCAACCAAACACTGTGCCCCATGGCAACCTCGACCCCCAACCAAACACTATGCCCCATGGCCCCCACCCCTCAACCAAACACTATGCCCCATGGCCCCCACCCCTCAACCAAACACTATGCCTCATGGCCCCCTCCCCCCCAACCAAACACTATGCCCCATAGCCCCCTACCAAACACTATGCCCCATGGCCCCCACCCCTCAACCAAACACTATGCTCCATGGTACCCTCACCCCAACCAAACACTATGCCCCATGGCACCCTCACACCCAACCAAACATTATGCCCCATGGCACCCCACCCTTCAACCAAACACTATGCCCCATGGCACCCCCACCCCTCAACCAAACACTATGCCCCATGGCACCCTCACCCCCAACCAAACACTATGCCCCATGGCACCCTCAACCAGACACTATGCCCAATGGCCCCCTGTCACGCCACTTCGGGGGAGACCGAGGTCCAGGGCGATCGCTCTTCCTTCTCCTTCCTGGCGGATCTACCCGCGCTTTCGCGTCTGGGGAGCCGCCAGGAGGAGAGCGTCAGGAACCGCTGTTGGTGGGCTACGGCGCATGCGCGGGAGACCACTGTCTCAGTCTCGCGCATGCGCCGTAGATCAGGCTAGTGCATCGGGAAGGGTTCGCCTTCCAAGCCTCGTTTTGGGTCCGCCGGCGCTCGAGGGTGAAACGGCTTGCGTTTCAGGCCTCGCGGGCGCCGGCGGCCCATAAAAGGAAGCGGCAACAGAAGCCAATCGCGTCTCAACGCGGAAGCTTCGTTCGTGTTGCTCGCTCCTGGTTTTCTTGTAAAACTAGCTTCCTGCTATCCTGCCTTGTCTACAGCCTGTCTGGGAATCCTGACCTACTTGCCCTGCCTGGATCTACTTGCCCTGCCTGACCTACTTGCCCTGCCTGACCTACTTGCCCTGCCTGACCTACTTGCCCTGCCTGACCTACTTGCCCTGCCTGTCCTACGTGCCTTGCCTACTGCCTTCCTGGGTATCCTGTCCTACTTGTCCTGCTGGTACCCTGTTCCTCTTAGGGCCCTGTTGCTTACTTACCCTTTTGTCTGCTTGAGGGGTCCAGTTAGCTCTAGGTCTTTTGGGTCTCTCTGGTCCCTATTTCAGTACCTCGGTTCCTTGCTCTGCCCTGCGTCTTGCGGGTTCAAGGGTCCCCCCTGATTTCCCCTGGGACCTTTAGCTCGTTCCCAATCTGGTTCCCCTTTTCCAGTCTGTCTCAGCCTGGTGCATTGGTGCTCCATCTTCTTACCAGCTATCCGAAGTCAGCCTGAAGCTTGGTGCATCGACCTTCTACTTGGATCTCGCCTTGTTACGACACTTCAGACTGATCGTAGCCTCTCCTGTCTGTGCTTGCACAGTCCCATCGTCACGTTAATCGGGAGAGTGCTTTCCGTGGCGCTGGGAGTCTGCCCATCCTCCACCCTGTGCCATTTGGGTGGTGGAGAGGCGGGTTCCCCGAGTCACACACTCATCGTTCGGAAGACTGCAGTCTGGCGGCCTCAACAAGATCCACATCAAGGAAAACAGGTACACAATCATCACGAACATCTCAGCTTGACACCCCCTCAACCAAACACTATGCTCCATGGCCCTCTCAACACCCAACCAAACACTATGCTCCATGGCCCCCACCCCTCAACTAAACACTATGCCCCATGGCCCCCATCCCCAACACCCAAAAAAACACTATGCCCCATGGCCCCCTCACCCCTCAACCAACACTATGCCCTATGGCCTCCACCCCTCAACCAAACACTATGCCCCATGGCACCCCCCACCCCCAACCAAACACTATGACAGTTGGAAAAAACACCTTTTTGGAGGTGTACCATTTTATTTGTATTTAAAACTTAAATTTGTACTATACATTTCCCCAAATCATACAGGATGAAACAGTGAACTAGACATAGTTGATCAGTGAGAAACATTGCAGCATTTCTCAGCTGTCAGTTTCTGGATCTCGGGCTCCAGTGAGGTTGTTCCTACTCTCAGGATAGCATGGAGATGTTGGTCAGTTAGTATTGTCCTTAGGCTGGATTTATGTAGTTTCATTTGTGAAAAAACTTGCTCACAAATGTAAGTACTGCCAAACATAGAAACCATCTTTAATGCTTCCCGTGACAGATTGGGGAATTGAGCAGTGTCCAGAGGCTGATAGAAGACAAATAAAGGCATCTCTCTGTGCTTATTTTTGAGGGCACTACAGCACTGAAGTTCAATCAGTTCCAGTTGCAGTTCAGGTTGCACACTGTCAACATCAGCAGAGAAAGGGTCGGCAAAAAGTTTAAAAGAGGCTCGCTGGGATTTGAATTGTGAGAAACGATTCTCAAAAACATTTTGCAGTTTCTTCAGGACCTTCACATGCCGATACCATCCTACATACTTGTCATGGGGGAAAACCTCTGCACATGCAGGGTAGTGTACCAGCATCCCTTTCTCCAGTTGGGCTGTCGGAAGCCTTAACTTTATTTCAAAGGTACAAACTGCCTCAAACGGATCCGATATGAGATTTTGGCTTCCTTGCAACTTTAAATTTAAATCATTGAAATGGCCTGTCAGGTCAGTCAGAAAAGCAAAGTCAGCTACCCAGTCAATATCTTGCATGACAGAAGTGTCCATTCCCTTTTCATCAAGGAATGCTTTTATTTCGTACCGTAAAGCAAAGAATCGCTTCAGCACATTGCCACGACTAAGCCATCGAAAATCGGTGTGATATAGGACATCACCATATTCCGCTTTTACCTCTTCTAAAACCGGCTGAATTGTGATTTAAAGAGCGTGCACGGACAAAATTAACCGTTTTCACAACAAAGTCCCTCACTTCAGTGAATTTCAAATGTTTTGCACATAATGCCTCCTGGTGGATGATGCAGTGATAATTTTTTAAATGGACAGCCTTCTCGCCCAAGTGCCTTTTCAAGCAGCCAATAAACCCAGTTTGCTCCCCAACCATGGCTGGCGCCCCATCAGTCGTCACGCCTACCAAAGCATCCCATGGCAAATTTAAATCATCAATGACTTTTTGAAAGGCATTAAAAATGTCAGCACCAGTAGTCCTGCCATGCAAAGATACCAGGGAAGCCAGTTCCTGAAATACTTTGCATTGATTATCGACCCCCCGAATGAAAATTAAGAGTTGGGCTGTGTCACTTGCATCTGTGCTCTTATCAAGGGCAGCTGAAAAGAACTTGACATCCTTACACCGCATTTTCAGTTGGCTGTAACAATTGTCAGCCATATCTACAATACGCCGCTGGATACTCAAACGTGAAAGGGGAACATTTGTAAAAGCATCTTTTTTTTCTTTACACACTGCCTCGCAAATCTCCATCAGGCAGTCTTTAACGAAATCCCCATCTGTGAAAGGACGTGCTGACCTTACAATAGGCTGTGCAACCTTATAACTCGCAAAGGTGGCACATTCAGATTCTTTTTTTTCTTGGCAAAAACACCCTGTTGCTTAGTCAGCTGTGTTTTTAGCTCCCCAGCTTTCTTAATTCTCGCTTGCCCCTGCAAATCCTTATATTGTGAATGTTTTGTTTCACAATGGCGGCGGATATTATATTCCTTGGGGACTGCTATGCGTTCGAGACAAATGAGACACGAGTACACATTAGGTTTGGACTCGATGAAAAAAAACTTCAGTCCACTCATCCTTAAATTGACGGTGCTCCTGGTCAATCTTTCTTTTTTTTACTGCACTGAACATTGGCAGGGACATCTTTGGATAACGATACGAACTCCACTGTTATGCTCCCACTACGACGGTCCTAGTCTAAAGTATATACAAATTATATACTTTTTTGAGAATCCTAGAAGCGACAAAAGAACAAGATCAGATAAAGAACATAGCCTTGCCAGCATACCTTTTCATGCACTTATTGATGGATACTTTCAGGAATAGCGGGCTGCATAGCATATGAACCTGCCATGTTTGAGGTTAAGGTGGAAATTGAGGACATTCTTTTAAAAAAAAATAACATTTCAAAGCACAAGCTATTGCCAAATTATGAATATTTGAAAGGAATTATCACAGGATGACCAATTACTTGAGTGAACATACAAAGAAACTGATCTCAGTTTCTTCCTGGCCAGGGCAACTGGAGTACTACCAGTTTGAATATTGCAAGCCATTTCCTTCCATGCCATTTCTTTAGGAATGTACAAATAAACCACACCCACTGCTGACCCTTGACACTCTGGCCCAACATCTCTAATGATATGCTATGATAGTTTATTCATATAGCGCCTATACACAATGTGTTTCAAAGTGCTTCTCGACAAGGGAGGGAACAAGGGAAAATACAAAACATTCTTACAGGCCATGAACAACAAGCATGCGAAATTAACTATCGTACTCGGCTTAGCGACACAGATAGGAAGGAAATGGGAACAGACAGGCGACTACCGTCCTAGGCCTGACAACATTTCTGGTAGAGACGGAGAATTACACAAGGTGAGGGAGATGGGAGGAGAAAGGAGGGAGAGGAACAAAACAAGCTATTACAGATCTACGTGGTGATGCCGATTTGGGTTTGGCCCGGGATTTATACAATGGGTGCAGTTGCTATACATCAGGCCAGTGGCCAGGGTACACTCTGGCAAACACATTTCACCTGCTTGGGTGATCCTACGGGGCACCAGGCAAGGCTGCCCGTTGTCTCTGATGTTATTCATCCTGGCACCCTCCACCCCCAACTCCAAACCCCCCACCCCCAAATCAGCACACACAAACCAGCACCCATACAGAACCGAACCCCCCAACCCCCGACTCAGCACACACACAAACATGCACCCATACAGAACCTAACCCCCCAACCCCCGACTCAGCACACACAGAAACATACACCCATGCAGACCCGAACCCCCCACCCCCAACTCAGCACACACAAAAATGCACCCATACAGACCTGAACCCCCAACTCAGCACACACAAAAATGCACCCATACAGACCTGAACCCCCCAACCCCCAACTCAGCACACACAAAAATGCACCCATACAGACCCGAACCCCCCACCCCCAAATCAGCACACTCTCAAACAAGCACCCATACAGATCCGAACCCCCACCCCCCCAACTCCAAACCCCCCACCCTCCCAAATCAGCACCCATACAGACCCGAACCCCCATCCCCCAAATCAGCACTCTCAAACAAGCACCCATACAGACCCGAACCCCTCACCCCCCAACTCAGCACACAAACATGCACCCATACACACCCGAACCCCCACCTCCTCAATTCAGCACACACTCAAGCATGCACCCATACAGACCCGAACCCCCACCCCCCCAACTGAGCACACACAAACATGCATCCATACAGACCCGAACCCCCCACCCCCAACTGAGCACACACACAAACATGCACCCATACAGACCCGAACCCCCCACGCCACAAATCAGCACACTCGCAAACAAGCACCCATACAGACCCAAACCCCCCACCCCCCAACTCAGCACACTCTCAAACATGCACCCATACAGACCCAAACCCCCACGCCCAAATCAGCACACTCTCAAACAAGCACCCATACAGACCCGAACCCCTCACCCCCCCAACTCAGCACACAAACATGCACCCATACACACCCGAACCCCCACCCCCCAAATCGGCACACACAAACCAGCACCCATACAGACCCAAACCCCCATCCCCCAACTCAGCACACACAAACATGCACCCATACAGACCCGAACCCCCCACCCCCCAAATCAGCACACACAAACCAGCACCCATACAGACCCGAACCCCCCACCCCCAACTCCAAACCCCCCACTCAGCACACACACAAACATGCACCCATACACACCCGAAACCCCCACCCCCACAAATCAGCACACACTCAAGCATGCACCCATACAGACCCGAACCCACACCCCCACAAATCAGCACACACTCAAGCATGCACCCATACAGACCCGAACCCCCAGCCCCCCAATCAGCACACTCGCAAACAAGCACCCATACAGACCCAAACCCCCCACCCCCAAATCAGCACACACACAAACATGCACCCATACACACCCGAACCCCCACCCCCACAAATCAGCACACACACAAACATGCACCCATACAGACCCGAACTCCCCACCCCCAAATCAGCACACTCGCAAACAAGCACCCATACAGACCCAAACCCCCCACCCCCCAAATCAGCACACTCTCAAACATGCACCCATACAGACCAGCACCCCTCCACCCCCCAAATCAGCATACAAACTAGCAAGCATGCCCACATACAGACCCTGCATCTCAACATACACCGCACTTACACTCCAAAACAAACATTCATGCACACTCGACACCCCCCACCCCCGCATCTAAATATACACACAATAAACATTCAAATCCAAACATTCATACACATCTGACACCCCCCCCACACACCTCCATCCCTGCATCTCAACATACACACCAAAAACATTCAAATCCAAACATTCATACACATCCAACACCTCCCCCCACCCCCGCATCTCAACATAAACACTAAAAACATTACAATCCAAACATTCATACACATCCGACACCCCCCCATCCCCGCATCTCAACATACACACAAAAAAAATTACAATCCAAACATTCATACACATCCGACACCTCCACATACACACAAAAAACATTAAAATCCAAACATTCTTACACATCCGACACCCCACCCCCACCCCCGCATCTCAACATACACACACAAACATACAGCAAAACAGACCCGACACACGAACACAAACAGACCACTTACCGGAGACGTGCTGGAAGGCAGGTAAACTGGAAGTCGCTGAAATCGTACTACGGCTGGTATGGTCCAAGGCTGAAATGCCTTCCGGCATCAACCCTTATGGACCACGCTAGCCGTAGTGCTGGCCCTCCATTGGTGCAGCACACACGCACCACGTGGCTCGTAGGAGCAATGTGGTGCGTGTGTGCTGAGCCAATGACGGCCAGTGTTTTTTCCGGCCCGGAAGACAGCAAAGACTTTCCTAATGGAGGGCGGCCGATGCTGCTTGCGGGCCGCCCTCCATTAGGAAAGTGTTTGTGCCTCCCGGCCCGCACAAAAGAGCATGGCGGGCCGCAACTGGCTCGCGGGCCGTATGTTGTGCACCCATGATCTAGAGAGACGGACATGGGAGATGCATTGAGGGTGCTGGATATAGGCTGATTGAGACATGAATTAACGCAGAGCGATGGATAGGTATATTGAGAAGCAAATAGATAGATGTATATAAATATGCGTGTGGCCATAAAGAGAAGACTGTAGATGGAGAGATTGATAGAGGGAGAAGTATGGATACATAGCGATGCACAGGCAGAAATGGATAGAGGTAGAGGCACAGATTCCTATACATATGGAAAGATTGCTAGAGAGAAAACGATGAGCTAGATGGAGCTTTTGATATAGAGATGGCAAGACTGTTCGGCATGGAGAGATATAGAAATGCATAGATGAGATGGATACAAAGAGATAGATGGATATAGAGAGATTGATAGGTGTAGGGAGACCATTATATATAGACAAGTGGAAGCGGTGGGTG
Organism: Ambystoma mexicanum; assembly: GCF_040938575.1. Taxonomy (NCBI): domain Eukaryota; kingdom Metazoa; phylum Chordata; class Amphibia; order Caudata; family Ambystomatidae; genus Ambystoma; species Ambystoma mexicanum. Next base: position 949,902,763 of record NC_090939.1, read on the forward strand.
CCATAGATGTATTGAAGAGGGGAGGAAGAGTCAGTCTTTGAAGGAGAGAGTGAGGATAACTGTTGTGAACGGAGGCATAGTGAGATGAAGTGAAAGTGAGTGCAAAGAAACAAGCTTTACATTGACAGGGGCAGAGCTATACATAGCCAAAACACTACCTTTTTGTTTTCTTTTATTTCATTTAGTTTATACAAACTTTTTGAAATGTAATTTTAAAAAAAACTCATATTATTTGCATTTCATCTAACCTTAAAAATTTCGAGATCATATCTATTTCCTTTTTGGTTTACTAACACTAGTTACAACGTGAGACTTTGGACAAGTAATGCTCATATGTTAGAAGATATGTTCCCTGCTTTTTTCATCAGTTCTCCTGTCCTTCAGGCGAATGATCTTCTCTATTCAAATGAGCTGATGTTGTCTCCAATCGAATTTGTAACTGTTCAAGGAATCTCATCGTTGCAATCATTAACGTTTTACTTTCATTAATGTGTAATTGTTTCCACCAATCTTCCGAATTGTAAGTCTGGAAACGATTCAACTCCTTTCCCAAGGATTTCGCACGTTGATCTTAGTTCAAATTCTCTTCTCCTTTTGCGCAGAATCTGCATATTAAATTTTCAATCGAAATCATCCCGTCGGTTTCTCAGACCTTTCTTGAACTACCTTGTTCAAAAGATGTGTGGCTGTGAAATACTAAGCAATATAGAGAGATATACAAATTCTTGTAACTAATGCCTATCAATATCTAAGTGAGTACTATATATTCAAAAATCATTTATGGTGGACATATATGGCGCAGTAAACCTGGACCACGGTTGATATAGTAATATATTATTATTTCAGGAGTTCAATAAAATTATCTGCAAGTACAAAAAGAAAATGATGAAATTATAAATAGGTTCATGTATATTCTGTTCATCTCGTTAACGTTCCGAAATATAAATCGGCACACAAGCATCCGGCATGACAATCTGAAGTCAAGCAGCTTACTTGGTCTGCAGCCGGAGCTTCTAGAAAAACATGACAGTTGAAAGCTGTATGCCTTTCATTAACGCGGGGAAGCTACTAGAAGCAGAAGGTGAAAGCCATCAATGAGATCTGAGCGCTGTGAGAGTTGATAATATAGTCACCTACTGGGTGACTACACATATGAGATATAAGAAAAACACAGGAACACATTTGGTGTTAGTTAAAGTATTGGTTCTGTCCTGATGAAGGCTGCATGTAATTGAAGCATTATTGGCGCTCCTAGAATGGCCGAAACACAACCTGTCGACTGTTAGGCAGAAACCTGTGCAGTTCCCTCTGGGACCACTGCAAAAGATTTAAGACTACAGGTGTTTGGCAGTAAACCCACTTGGTAGCAGTCTGTATCACACAGATTCACTTGGTAGCTGTGGCTGAGCAGTCAGACTTCCCTCAAGAAGAGTTAGGCAGTATACAGAGTATTCACAATAGGTCAAAAGAACATAGTAGAACAAGTAAACACTGACCAGGGCTTGGTGAAAAAGAGATATCATTATTTATTAAAACCACATCTAGAAAAACACACAGGCACTAATAGTAAGCAATTCAAAAACACGGTCACTAAAAGATATACACTCCCTTAGAAGAATATTAGACAAGTCTTAAGTAAAGCTCCGCTTATTTTCAGACAGCGGTGAGCGCTTAACGCAGATGGCACTCTAATAATTCGTTTTAAAAGGGAGAGAAAAGCAGAGAATAAATTGAAACAGGTCCCAACACTTTTACAAGAACACAACAAGAGAGGAAGGCAAAGTAAAACCGTGAAGTTAGAGTTCAATAGGCCGGATCCACTTTAAGGCGATCAAAACGAAATGTGTCCAAGGTCACACGGTTGCAGTGCACAAAAGTCTTGAAACGGTTCAAAAAGAGTTGGACCAAAGAAAGGGACCAGTTAGGAGGTCAAGGCCGCCAGCCCAGTCCAGAAGGTTAAGGGGTTATTATTACCTTGTAGCAATCTTTAGAAAGGGAGGCCTGGCGGACACGGTACCTTAAAGTGGTGAGAATACCCCAGCGGGGGCAGTTGTTCCAGGCACCGGATGCAAGTCGGTGCTTCGCGGGAAGATATGATCTCCTCGGGGAGGAAGACAGGAGTCCGTTGCAATGCCAGGGAAGAAACCAGCCGCGGAGTTCTCAGGTAAGAGGAGCGGTCCTTTTATTCGCGATCCAGTGGAGAGTGGCTATCCGGTTGCTGGGGTGCTTGGCACGGGCAATTCGACCACAAGACGGTCTGGGGTGCGAAGAGAAGAAGGTAAACTGGTTGTGCCCACCAGTCAGGGGCAGAAGCCTCTCCAGCCGGGAGATCTTCTCTGTCGTCGGGAAGTGGTGAGTCGGTTCTGCAGGGCTCCACCGGTGGTGTCGTCGTGGTAGGTCGGCTCAGCTTCTCCCTTGTCGGATTCTCAGGTCATCTGGTGACTTCTGAAGTTCTAGTCCCCAAAGCCCTGCTTTTATGCAGCACACCCCCATTCACTCAGCCTAGCTGTCAATCAAACATGCTAAGTGGTGAGCTGGCCGGCTCACCACTTGGGCCAATCACACAAGAGTGCGACTTGACTTACCAAGGTAACTCAGTCCAGGGTGCCTAAACCCCCTCCCACACCCCATGTGGTACCCAGACAGAGTGGCACCACTTTTGGAGGCTTCTGTGGAGAAGCCCGCCAAAAAGTGGAACAAAGGGCTCGACTTGGGTTGGAGTCACAGAAGAGAACAGAAACGCCATTTTAGAATCGAGTCCTGGCAAAAAATACCAACTGGCGAATTAATATTAAATAAATAAACCGGCGGTATGTTCGAGGCTATGAGAATTAAATAATTAAAGTTGGTAGCCTCGAACAATGGGAAAATCCCATAGGGATATATTTGCGGTCGAATATAAAAAGAAGTATCCACTGCCACCAGCCAAAACTCGATCAGGGGGACGGAGACGTGCCCCCTCGACTAATAGACCCCGGGGCAATCGAATTGCCCCGACCAGTACGTCGTCAATATGATGGTTTGTTCTGGTTTCTGTTAATAATTTGGGACTAGTAAAGCCAATGGTGACTTTACATGCCCTGGGAGACAGTAGTCAGTCCCAGGGTATGGAGTCTATGGTGGGGTGTCACTATGACATGCCTGTGTTACTGCACGGAGGGTGCTGTGTAACACACATAGTAAAAACACATCAGACCCTATGGAGTAAAAGACCCCATAGCCCATAAAACACATTAACACTGAAAGGAACACCATAAATCATGTCCAAGAGTGGGAGAAAAGAGTCTCACTCTTGGCAGGAGAAAAAAACAAACTCCAGAAATCCAGCAAAGCTGCTGGGGGACTCGCTAGGTTAGGAAATTCAGCCTAAAGAGAGAATTCTCCCTAACATCGGCTGACTATCTGAAGAAATCAAGACACTGCAAACGAAAGGCAGGATTCAGAAAGTATTAATAGGATCTAGGGATCCCCCGATGTGTCCGATTTTTTTTTCCTACAACTATATAAGTATGACATTTTTGTTGCTGTGGAGTGATGTTTAAAAATATATATTTTCTTTCTTGTGTTTTATGTGAATTGACGTCTATGTTTGTCTTAAGTTGATTTACACACTAATACCAAGAAATCAGCAGTAATGGCGTGTGTTGGTAGAAAGCGTCCTGTGCCCATGAAACCTATGCTTTGAGTAGGGGAAATTATTCCCAGAGTTAAGAACTTAGATTATCTTGGAATAAGCTTTTCAGAGGCCTTAAATGGCAAGGATCACGTGGCCAAACAATTTGCCAAGTTGAGCCAACAGATAGGCGGAATCTTTAGATTTATGTCAAAGTGTAGTGGCCAGCCCCTGGATGTGATTCTTAAGATCTATGGCACACAAACTCTGGCATCCATTTTGTATGGCGCAGCCATTTGGGGTTTCCAGAATGTGGCGGAAATCCAGAGTAAAGAGAGCAAATTCTTTAAAAACCTGCTAGGGCTCCCGACCAGTGTCTCTGGAATAGCCGTCCACAGAGAGCTGGGTATGGAGTTTTGGGAGGACATGTGGGCGTGGGCCCCTCTTCTATTGTGGGTTCGGTTGTGGGCCAACGAGCAGGCCTCTCTTTGTCATTTTATTATACACACTGTGCTGGGTAAAGCTGGCTTGAACAAAATCCCCAGGCTTGCGTATGTCTCTTCGACTTTGGGTGAAGTCAATTTAGGTGTCCTCTTTCCGCCTGACTCACTCATAACAAAGAACGAGGGGACAGCTTACAAAGCAACGTTGGGTGAAATTACAGTAAGAAAAAGAATTCTGTTAGAGTACGGCCACAAATCTGGCCAATTTCATACCAGCATTAGCAGCCTTGCTGGAATACAACCTTATTTGTTAAGGAGCCCGTTTAAAAAGGATAGGTGGCTGATTACGAGGGCACGGTTCGACTGCCTTCGGCTGCAAGGAAACACATATAAGTGGAAAGGCTTTCCCGACTCAGCGGGTTGCCCGGTCTGTGGCCACTCTCGAGAGGACCTCCTCCATTTGCTTTTCTTCTGTATGGGGTATGTTGGCATACATAAAATAACCTTGATTCCCACCCTCAAGAAGACAGAGATTCGCTCACACAGGGGCTGCACTTGTGTTTCTTTTAAGTGCCGAAACCGTTTTTACAGCTTGGGCTCTTTTGACGTTTCTGAAAAGAGCGATGTACTTCAGAAATAGGCTATTGCAACTACAAGGTGGTGAAAGCTAGAGTTATGAAGTATAATATCCATAATGGGACAAATGTCTGAGTACTGTTTTTGTACGATCTTTTTATTAGATATTTTTAATGTAGCCACTGCTTTCTCGTATAATGCCTTTGGATATGTCTATTGATTTTATCTTTTGTGGAACTGTAATTTTATGAAATTGTAACATGGATTTGTGCAATAATGTGTATCTTTGTCGTTTAATGGTTGTTTTTATACATTCGAATGTTGTTTTTATACATTTGAATAAACTTGTTTGACATAGTTGACATGACATTAGTTACTGTATGTTTTCTATGTGTATACCGGTTAAGGAAATGTTTAACTTTTGATACTTGAATAAAACAAATATTTTTGCAGAATGTAGTTGCTAAGAATAATATGGTGGATGGTGTGTGATGTGGAAGCCTTGATCACTTTTTGTTGATGATGGATATTATTTTTTTTAATGTTTTTATTGTTGTTTATTTTATTGATTTTTATAGCGCACCAAACCCAGTGGTATCTGGGAGCAGGTTACAAATTGTTATGGTTGATATTCAACCTTTTAACAATGTTAAAATTCCCACATTTACAATTTAAAACTAAAAATTGTACACAATTCTTCAACATACCGTTTTCATTTAAGACCTATCTGATCTAAAAATCTAACAGTGTCCAAAGCCAATGAGACCTACTGTCCACTAAAAATGTGCGCCCACAGACCCTTAGCTAGAGTTTTTCAAATCATTCAGTTCTAAGTATGATGTAATTAAATGTCTCAAAGTTTCAGTTTCTATACTATACTTATTTCTATACTCTTATACTAGAGGCAAAGAACCCTGGTGAAAAGTGACTATGTGCGAATCTCCCTTTGTCCGTTTTCAACAGATGAGTTTCTTTGAAAAAGGTTACAGAAGGGGAGAAATTACTAATTTAGCAGTCACAGATTTACGCTTCACAGTAGAGTTCAAGCCCTGGACCTTCCAGGTCTGCATGGTCAGTGTACAATCTGGAGTAGTGCCGTCCGTGCGGGCCAATTGAACTCAGCGCAATAAAGCAATCATCAGCCTTCCCTACTTCCATTTTGTCTCTGTAAAATGCTGTTGGACCTCTGTCCCAAAATGTAACCAGGAAAACATCAACCACTTTCAACCACCCTCCCCCAATCAAGGAATACATCCAAACGTAAACAGGGTTGTTGCATGACCAAATATTAACTTTGGGGTAACCTGTGACACGGAGAAACCTGTCAATGAGCAGTTAGTGGAAACCAAAATTGCCTCCACGCAGGCAAGCTAAATGAGATCAAAGAAACCCAGCAAGTTCTTCAGCTTGAGCTATATCAGGCTTTCAGAAGCGCCAGATGTCAGCAGGTCGGTCTGCAATGGACTCATGTGGAGTCTACTGGGAATTTGGGCCTTTCCCCACTCTGGTCCAAGGACCCACCCTGGCTCCAGAAAGTTTTCTCAAGATTCACATGGGTCCCTCCCATACTTAGAACCACCAATCCCTGTATGTTTGCCTTCTCACAACCGGTCTCTCCCATAGACCTTGGGTTTCTCAGGATTCGCAACAGGGAGGTGTGGCTGGCGGCATTCGAAGATGGCTGATTAGTGCGTGAGCTCTGGCAAGTCTCACCCTGGCCGGGCTGAAAATGGCGAGGAACACACCATGTCGGGTGCCGAGGAGGGCCCTCTGCCCCAGACAGACTAATGGTGGCCAAGAACGGCCTAAGGTCTCACAGGCTAGGAGAGGTGGTAGGCCCTGCCACCGGGAAGTGCAGGTGAGAGCAGCGAACCAGGAGAGGATTCCAGGGCAGACCCCCACATATGGCGCACACAGCAGAAAGTGCTGTGCCAAAGGGAGAGATCAGGCACTACAGAGTGGCTGACTTCAATATTGTGCTGTAGGTCTCTTAGCTGCCCAGACTATCCCGGTGGATCCAATGGCTGGGAAAACCTTGACCTGCCATATGAGGAGGAGAAATTGAAAGAGCTGGCAAGCCTTCTTGCTGGGTCCTGCTACCCTAGGCACCATCAGGCAGGCAGCCTAAGTGAAACCCAAGGGGCGCAGTTGGTCGATTGTGAAGACTGCATCTGAGGGTGAGGAGCGTGTAGGGGGAGCAATAAATGCCTGCACCCCATGCCGAACACAAAGGGAAGGAAGAAGGCGAAGGGTAAGGACCCGGCCCACTCTGCCCTGCTGCAACACCTTTGGCATAAGTAGCAAAAAAGCCTTGAGCAGATGGCGGCCCCAAAGCATAACGCTGAAGTGCCGCAAAGTGAAGTGGCGGCTGAGAGGAGCAATCGCGAGAGGCACTAGGGGCATCTACACCAGAGAGAGACCAGCCGGCCCTCACAAAACAAAACTTGCTGCAGTGTATGAGAATCCTACAGAATGAAATTGGGAAAAAGATTCTTAGAAAAACTCCAGTCCACGGCGTGCAACATCTCCATGCCAATAGCAGAGATCGAACGGGATCTACAGGTAATTGCAGAGAGAGTAGATGCTAACGAGGTGTTGATACAGGCACTGCAAAGAGGCACCTCATCAACAGTAGAGACCCTAAGCGACATGAACTGCCGCTGAGCAGTATCGAAGAGCTTGAAAACTGACACAGAAGAGCAAACCTATGTGTTAAGGGGCTCATCGAAGGTACGGAGGGCACCGGTCTCGCCACATGGATACAGCAACTGCTAGCCTTCATGGATCTGGAAGGACACGAAGGTGGCATCATCCTGGATAGGGTTCATAGAGTTGGGGCCCCTGCGCAAAACCGGTAGAGCAGGCCCCAAGAACGATGTCCTGAAATTCCACTCATATGGGGTGGAGGAAGGAACACTGAAATATGCCAGAGAGATGGATGTGATAGCGTTCCAGGGGCAGACACTGCAGATTTTTTAAGATCTCTCAGCAGTAACGCTTCAGAAGGAGATCGCCTTCCGGCAGGTCACCGAAAAGCTGAGGGAAGGCAAGGTCAGACAACGGTGGTAATTTTCCTTTGAACTCGTGTTTATGTTGGATAAGAATACCCACTTGGTGGCAATGCCAAAAAGGGGGGGATACTATACTTGTATCCTGGCAGGAGGCAGAGCTCCGGTCCCTCTGAAGCCTCCTAGGACGCAGAAATCGACAAGTCACCGGTGTAAGAATAAAGTCTGACATTGTGAGTGGACCGGAAGGCCCCGGCATTGACTTGGTGACACAATGGTAAACTGGGAAGGAGCAGGCAACAACGGCCCAGATATGGAGAAGGCGGCTTCCGAGGCGCCGTGAAGAAAAACACACTCATTCGAGGCAGTGACTGGGGTGGTGGGCTGGGCCAAGAAGGCACTTAGGTCAACATTTTTATTTATTTTTTAACAATTTTTATTAGTTTTAAACAACAATACAAACCATACTTGCAGTACATTTTATATCATTCCGGATTTGCATCACTCCAAGAATATATACTGCTCCCCCAATCCCTCCCCACCCACCCGAGCCTATTCTTTTACACATTCTGTTTCTTCGCCTTGCAGTTGGGGTCCTTCCCCCGTATTCTCTACTGAGTCCCGGTCGCTCGACCAATCGTGCATGGGCCCAAGTAGCGAAGCTACTAAGTGTTTCCAAGCTGTCAAGTTGCTTGCCTCTTGCCATAATGCAGTTTCAGCTTCTGCCCATTTCTGTAGGTCTTTCCACCACACTTCTACTCGCGGACCGTGGCATGCCTTCCAGCTCATAGCAACTCTGCGCTTCGCTAGTATGTATGCCAGGTCTTTTAGTTTGCTGACATGTTTAAGTTTACTCGGTCTGGGGAACCTTGCTATCAAGCACGCCCACGCTGATTCTACCATTAACTTGACCCCCTTTACCTCCAGCCTATGTGCTACTTCTCCCCAGAATCTCTCAATTACTGGGCACGCCCAAAACATCTGCACTTGCAAATTTAGCTATCCTCTGGGGTGTCATATACGCTCTATGGGTGACATATAGCTGTATCTGCTGCAACCTTGCATTCCTTGACACCTTCTTATGGTATCCTTGGGCTCTCTCCCACATCCCATCAGTCATAGGGGTACCCACCTCTTCCTCCCAATCCTGTCTTAGTTGTGCTAGTTCTTTCCCCACTTTGGACATCACCATCTCATATATTCTAGATATCTCATGCCCTCCTTCTGCTATTTCATATATTACATCTAAGGTGGCGTCCGGTCGACCTTCTAATATTATCTCGGACCATGTTTCTTTGATCCGCCGCACCACCCTGTGGTACGTGATGTATTGTCCCATATGTAGCCCCGTTTCCTCCACCAGCATCTCAAATTCCTTAATCCTCCCCTCTTGCCACATGTCACCCATAGTTGCTATCCCAAATGGTTCCCAATGCTTCCTGATCATCTTCATTAGTTGGCCGTCTTTTCCCACAAGCACGACTAGTGGCACTTGCGGGGAACACTGGGATGAGTTCTCCATTACCTGACAGACCCTGTGCCATATTTCCCATCCCAGTAACATCATTTTCGGGCGCTCTTTCATATCTGCTCTGGGCAGCCACATCATTTATTGTAAGAAGAACGGTGCACATTCTAGTCTAAACAGCCTAGATTCCGAGGTTGAGTCTTCTGATAGCCATTTTGCTACGTATTGTAGTTGGCTTGCTAGATAGTAGATTTCGTAGTTTGGCAATTTTATCCCCCTTTTCTCATGTGTATTTTGTAGCTTCCAAAGGGCTATTCTATTTCGCGTCCCACTCCATAGGAAATCTCTACATATACTATGTATTCGGGCAAAGAATCATTAGGTCAAACATTGAACAGGGATGCGCCTAATGCACTGAGGATATTGGCCCTCTGAAAGACGCACACTGGCCATGGTAGATACACAGGGACACGAAGAACTGCAGGGGTGCCAGAGAAGAGCAGCGGCATGGCACTCGTCACCTCCACAAACTCTTGACAATGCTCCCTAATTGACCAAATGCTAACAATATGATGCCCTGAGCGGGTGAGAAGCTGAGCTGGAAGCAATCAGCATGACTCTCTCTGGGAGTACGCATCTAACAATGATAACACACGGTTTGACAATGTTAAAGTAGGATATTCTTTGCTCAGGGGCACAGAGGTGGGATTAGAGGATGTTGTTGTACTTGGTGGTTGGGAGGAACCCGAGAAAATAGGTGCAACAAACAGAACAGGGTCCACAGTCAGTACCAGTGATTATCAGGAAGGAGGGCAGCTAGCAAAGGGGGCACTTTTGTTAACCTTCCCCTCATGGACGCTTTTCAAAGTGCACAGACATCTAGAACAGGAGTATTCAAGTTCGCCTCTATAAATATTTGGGGGCTCAACACCCCACATAAGAGATTGGAGCTATTACAATTACTCAAGGAGGGCAAATACAAGTGGCAGGTATCCTGGATACCCATAGACTTAGGTCCAAACATTTCCCAAGTCAATTCTTTGCCTCTGGAACCCGGAAAACGAACAGTGTAGCAATCTTTTTGGGGACCTACTCGATAGACCCCTGACAATGGCCACGGTATATGGGCCCAAAACACGGCAGAATTGTTTTTGTTTTTCTTCGGTCCTTTCCCGTCTCCAGGGGGAAGCGTAAGGACCTATAGTTCTCATCAGAGACAAAGACAGATCAAGACATGATAGATGGGGGCAGTCACAGATGGCAGACAATGTCAGACAGGCGATGGAAGACATTGGATTGAGGGACCTCTGGTGGGAGGAACATTCAAAAGAAAAAGATGTCTCTTGTTATTTAGATGTCCATGTATCCTATTCACGGTTTGATTTCATCCTGGTAGACCAGAATATCACACACACTAAGGGTAGCACAGAGATAAGCCCCATTACGATATCCGATGGTGCTCTAGTCTCGTGTTCTAGATACTATTGCATAGGAGTGCTAACCACGCTACTAACATTTGAAATTACCCTATTCTTTCAGAAGAATAAGAACCAGGATTTAGCACCGCAACTCATATAGGAAGCCTATAAGGCAACAGTCGGGGGGTGTAGGATTGAAAAGGCAGCTAAATATAGGAGGGCCAATGCATTGGAATAATCTAACACAATCGATCTAGTATCCCGAAGGGCAGTCTATGGCAAAGGGTTTGAGAAAGGTGTTGAGGAAGTTGCAAAAGGTCAGAAAGCAACTAGGAGCCCTCCAGTCCCACCATACCGAATTCCTGGTACGCAAAGTTGGCAATACATTTCATGAATTGGGGAATAAAGCAACAAGGCTTATGGCCTGTCAATTAAAAGCATGTTGAAAAGGCAGCTAAATACAGGAGGGCCAATGCATTGGAATAATCTAACGCAATCGATCTAGTATCCGAAGGGCAGTCTATGGCAAAGGGTTTGAGAAAGGTGTTGAGGAAGTTGCAAAAGGTCAGAAAGCAACTAGGAGCCCTCCATTCCCACCATACAGAATTCCTGGTAGCAAAGTTGGCAATAGATTTCATGAATTGGGGAATAAATCAACAAGGCTTATGGCCTGTCAATTAAAAGTATGACAGACAAATAACGGGATAAACGTGCTGATGGAGGGTTTGGGCGACAAGGTGGCGTGGAGGAGTATAAATTGTGCTTACTTAAAAATGTCTATGAAACCCTCTACACAAATGAGAAGAGCAAAGAAGTGAAGACATTTCTAGAAATGTTGCAGCTGGGGGCAGAAAGTGAAGAGCTTTAAGGCCCAATTACAAAGGTTGTTAAGTGGGTGGGGGTGGCGAAAGCTATGGAAACTCCCAGGCCCAGTTTGCTTTATCCCCCTTTTCTATAAGAAGTTACAAAGGGAGCTGCTCTGACCCCTCTACAGATAAAGCAGTGACGGCCACTATGGTTGATGCAGTAATCTCGGTGCTCCCCAAAGAAGGGAGGGATCCTGAATATTGCACCTCATATTGCCCAATCACAATCTTGAATATAAATGCGAAGATGTACGCAACTGTACTAGCCAAAAGGCTGGAAAGCATACTCCTGAAACTCGTGTGAGAATACTAAAGTGGGTTTGTGGCAGGCTGGAAAGCAGCCGACAGCGTTTGCAAAACACTCGACCAAATAGATATTGCGCACAAACGGAAGTAACCTTCCACCCTGATCTCTCTTGATGCAGAGAAAGCGTTTAACAGGGAGGAATGGGAATTCCAGTGTGAGGTCATGCAAAAGATGGAATTTGGGGGCTACAATGGAACACCATGCGATAATAAATCATTATGTGGGCTCACTGCCAAGATAAGAGCTAATGGATTCCTCTCTGCCCCTCTCCGCTTAGACAGGGGAACCAGGCAGGGCTGATCCCAGTCTCCCTTTGTTTGTCTTAGCAATAGAACCCTTGGTTCGGTACATTGGGTATGGGGATAGAATATAAAATGTCCCTGTTACATTTTGCTTATGCATCCTGAAACCTCTCTCCCTACACTCCAGCGAGTTCTAAGCTGCTCCAGAACTACCACAGGGTTTAAAGTGAACTTGCCAGAATATGAAATGCTGAATATGAATATTCCAGAAAAGCGATGGAGCAACCTGATGGATTTGGATGTGCCTAGGGATGCAGGCGTAGTCCAAATTACAGCTAAGCTAGCAGCCATCTATACATGTAATATCCAGACAGTTATTGCAAAGACAAAAGACCTGAGGTTGTGGAAACATCTGGCTATTTCATGCATCATCATCAAATACGTTTATTCAGAATAAAAATTTCCATAAACCACATTACATCAGAAAAAAATGCACAATCAATACAAAGTACAATCAATTTGTAAAAAAAAATCAGTGGCAATTTGATCAATGAAAAGAGAAAACTAATTAAAAACAGAGTTAAAACCATGGTATCAAACAAATTACAGTAAAAAAGTTGCATCCACTGGGCTTGACTTTATAAATACTTAATCAGTTTGCAGAAAAAATAGTACCGGTACCAAGCTTTTCTCAGGTATTCCACAGAGCCCCAGCCCACAGGTATGGTGGCGCCTGACAGTAGGTACAGCAAAGCAGGTCTGGCTTGGGTGAAGCCTACATTCTCCAGCATTGGATCTTTCATAGATTCAGATGCTTGAATATTCCCTGTCGTCAGACTGGGAATCCTCGGTGATAAAATAATTATTAAATTTGTTTTTTTAATATACACACATTGCTACATAGAAATGCATGTACATAGTCCATTATGGGCTATGAGCCATTCTATTGTGTAGTCCCTGTTAGGCAGAAACCTGTGCAGTTCCCTTAGGGAACACTGCAAAAGATTTAAGACTACAGGTGTTGGCAGTAAACCCACTTGGTAGGTCTGTACCACCCAGATTTACCTGGTAGCTGTGGCTGAGCAGTCAGACTTCCCTCAAGAAGAGTTAGGCAGTATGCAAAGTATACTCAATAGGCCCTCAGATACAATAATACAAGCAAACACTGACCAGAGCTTTGGTATCAAAGTATATAATTATTTATTTAAAAAAAACACACAGTTGAAACACTCCAGCACTCTTATTGTAAAATATTCTAAACACAGTTACTATTATGATATATACACCCCTTTTTCCTTATTAGATAAATCACAGTAAAACACCACTTATTTTCATACAGAGGTGAGCGCTTAACTAGATTGCACTCTAATAAGTTTGTGAGAAAGGGAGGGAAAAAGACAGAAGATGAAGAGGTACACCACTCTATGATCCAGGAACACTGTTAGCAAGGCAGAGAGCAAAAAGTCACTGGTGAGCCAAAGTCCAAAGGCTGGGCCCACTCTTAGAGGGAGCAGAGCACAAATGCGCCCAAGATCACACAGTTACACTAGGCTTAGAAAGTCTTGCAGAGGGTTCAAGAAGAGTTTAGAGAGGCTTAGAAAAGTTTAGCCAAGGTGTCCCAGGCTAACTCAGGTTCGAAAGCCGGGGGCTAAATCTACCCCGTACAGTCGGTAGCAAGGGAAGCCAGTCGGGACACGGTACCTTAAGTGGGAAGGATCCTCCAGCGGTGGCAGTTGTTCCTGGTAGTGGGTGCAAGTTGCGTCGTTGTCCAGGGGAAGAGAAGATCTCGACTTAGAGGAAAGATGAAGGTCGTTGCACTACCAGGGAAGAAACCAGCCGTGGAGTTTTCCGGTTAAAGGTGGTACCTTGGTTTCGCGTTCGTGGTAAAACGTGGTATCCCGGTTGCCGGGGTGCTTGGCACGGGCAAGGCGGCCACGAGGTACGTCGGGAAAGCAAAAAGACGGTGAAACTGGTTATCCCCACCAGTTAAAGGAAGAAGATTCTCCGGCGGCAGATCTCCTCTGTCGTTGGGAAAAGTGTTGAGGCGATCCAGCAGGGCTCCACCGGTGGTGGTGTCGTGGCAGGTCGGCTCAGCTTCTCCCTCGTCAGATTCTTAGGTCCTGTGGCGACTTCTGAAGTTCCAGTCCCCAAAGCCCTGCTTTTATGCAGCAAACCCCCATTCACTCAGCCTAGCTGTCACTCACCACTTGGGACAATCAGGATGGAGTGCGACTTGAGTTGCCTAGGCAACTCAGTCCAGGGAGCCTAAATTCCCCTCCACCCCTCCTAAGTACCCCAGACAGAGTGGCACCACTTTGGAGGGCTTCTGTGGAGAAGCCCGCCAAAAAGTGGAACAAAGGGCTCGACTTGGGTTGGAGTCACAGAAGGGAACACAAACGCCATTTTAGAATCAAGTTTTGGCAAAAATACCAACCGGAGAATTAATATTAATTAAATAAACCGGCGGTATGTTCGAGGCTACCGTAAATAATTAAATGAAGATAGTAGCCTAAAACAATGGGAAATCCCATAGGAAAATATTCGCGGTTGAATATAAAAAGTAGTATCCACTGCCACTAGCCAAAACTCGATCAGGGGGGACGGAGACGTGCCCCCTCGACTAACAGACCCTGGGGCAATCGAATTGCCCCAGCCACTACGTCCACAATATGATGGTTTGCACTGGTTCTGTTCAGAATTTAAGACTAGTAAAGTCAATGGTGACTTTACATGCCCTGGGAGACAGTAGTCAGTCCCAGGGTATGGAGTCTATACTGGGGGGTCATTAAGACACCCCTGTGTCACTGCACTGAGGGTGCTATGTAACACACATCACAAAAACACATGAAACCCTATGGAGTAAAAGACCCCATAGCCCATTAAACACTTCTAGATTCAAAGAAACACACTCAAATCATGTCCAAGAGTGTGGGTAAAAGAGTCTCACCCCAAAAATCCAGCAAAGCTGCTGGGGGACTCACTAGGTTAGGAAATTCAGCCTAAACAGAGAATTCTCCCTAACAGTCCCTCCACCTCACATTGGTCCTCTATGACCCCAACCAATGAGGTGGCAGGGCTTAAGCTCCGCCCCAGGCAGCCATTTTCAGATTTTTCAACACAGTCTAATTGACACAGGGAATCCTCAAGCTCTCAGAGCTTTTTCGAATATTCTTCTATTTTCACAGTAGTTTATATTTTTATATACTCTACCACATTCCCCTGGCTAGGGGCTATCTCCACTGGTTTTTGGGGTTTCAAAAAACTTTATTTTGACCCAAAATTCATCGAGTGAACTTTCTCTTCAGATGGCTGAACTTCAGGCTACCAAGAAGCCGTCCCTGTTGTGGGATTTCACGAGGTGCAGGAGAAAGGTGGTTCACATGAAAGACCCTCATGATCACTGTATATACTTTCTATATCCTCATGACATCCAGAAATGTCACATTTGCAAGTCTTTTTCAACTAAGACCCTACAAGACAGACATAGAAGACTTCTTCTGCGTTTGGAAGCCAAGGAACTTTCTTCTGACAAGGAATCTGCGAAGACAGCCCCTGTTTACTCCAGCAAATTATCTGAGAGGCAAACCTCTAAAAGAAGGGCTTCTTCAGTGGAAAGGAGTTCCTCTCACTCCCAAGAGTAAGAGGAAGCTTGAAATTATACCTTTCCTACCTCCCCTGAACTCTACAAGCCATAAAATGAAGCATTCTACGGCAAAAACTACCTCCAAAGGTAAGGAGGAGTTTGCAAAAAACCGGGGGGTGGGGCAGGGGGCAGTCGTCCACCGAGGAGCTGTCTACGAGTGGCAATAAAGATAGAGGCCCGTCGTCCACCAAGCCGTCCACGAAACCCTCATCGACGACCACCATGCGACACACCGCATCGTCCATGACTAAGTCCTCGTCGGCGAGTTTATCATCCACGAAGCAATCGTCGGCGAAGGAAACTCATAATTCGTCCATGAAACATTCGACCATGAGACATTCGTCCATGAAGCACTCATCGACGGATAAGCTACCGTCCACAAAATCTTCATCCACGGACCCGCCGTCGACGAGGCCGCCGTCGACGGAATCTTCGACCACGGCTCCGTCGACGGCACCACAAGCTCATTTACCGACAGAGGAATTAGGTCCCAAAACACCCCTCGCTGATGCCACTGTTACGCCATCCAATGAAGACAGTCTTCCTGAGTCTATAGAAGTGCCGCCTCAGTTTGTAGATGCTGTCGACCATCAGGGAACACAATTATCTCCCTTAGGAGAAATGCCAGAGCTACCTGACGTCATCCTGCAGGAGGAGTTTTCAGACACTGAGTATGTTGAATAACAGCATTGTCTTACACCGAAGGAACACAGCCCTCCTTGGCAACCTACTACAGAGGTGCCTGCTGATCCTTCTGATCCTGTGCTCATGTTATCAATGCAAAGGATCATTGATGAGTTCAACTGACATCAAAATGAAAAAAACAAGTCAGCTGTACCGAGGGAGCCAAACCCCCCACAGAGGGATGTTTCACCTCGACAAAGCACGCCGAGACATTCGCCTTCCAGGAGTAGGCCACAGAAAAGGGTGCGTTCACCGGAACCACCGCGCAAATCTAGGAGCAGGACACTCAGTGCTTCACCGACAAGGGTCCCTTCTCCAGCATCATCATACAGAACAAGATCTCCAGTTAGAGATCCAACAATTGTAACATCCTCTGTTTCAGTCTCAGATTGGCAGGAAGATCCTTTCGGAGAATTTTCTGAACCAGAAGAAAGTGAGATCACACAAGAGCCTGATACTGGCGAATGGGACAATTACATTGTTGAAAAGCCCAGGAAGTCAGATTCTCAGGGTGGCTCTTCACCGCCGGATGATCTAGTCTCTTTTCATACTATCATCGCCAAAGCCGTAGAATTGTTTCAGTTACAGGTCTCATCGGAGGAGAAGAAGTCAGTGCTTTATGAGCACTGTTACTACCATTCCTCTCCTCAACACCATTTGGGAGTCCGGATCTAAGATATTGGCCACACCCTTATCCCCTCCAGCTCTAGTTTCCAGGCCTGAGAAAAAATACAAGACTCCTGAGTCTGCACCTCATTGTCTACGAGGTCATACAAAACCGGACTCTGTCATCACAGTGGCAGCTAGAAAAAAGTTGACCAATCCAGCATCACCTCTATCAGCCCCACCGGACAAGGACAGTCGCAAACTAGAGGCGATGGGCAGGAAAATATGCGCATCAGCATCGCTTCCCATTAGAGCGGGCAACGAGCTGGCCATGACGGCGAGATTTAACCGCAAGCTTTGGCTCTGCATGTCCAAGCTGGCTAAACAGCTACCTGCATAACTCCAGGAAGAAGCCAGGTCGATTATCGCCGATGGGGGAAGTAGCTTCGGATCACATGACTGACGAAGCAGTCGATGTGGCAGAGTCAGGTTTCCGGCAGATGGCCCACGGCACAGTGCTGCGAAGACAGGCCTGGATGAAGTCTACCAATTTCGAACTGAAGTCGCAGCTCAGATATTGGACATGCCCTTCGATGGTCAAGAACTCTTCAGGAAACAGATCGATGACCACCTCAAAGGAATCAAAACGGACACAGACATGGCACGTGCCATCAGCTCTTTGAAAGATAAAGACAAGGATCGCCGGTCTTTTCGTCCTTTTCGAGGTTCATCCTCGAAGTACAGAGGTTTTAACGGTCCTTCCTACAGTCAGAAGTTGCAAGGTAATTCATACCAGGACACCAAGTACCAGTCTTCCAACAAATATAGCCAGAACGGGAGGCGGGGCTCTGCTCAAGGGAAGTCGCAGAGCAAACAAAACTGACAGTTCAGCTGCTCCCCCTCAACATCACGCCCCGGTGGGGGGGAAGGGTGAGCTAGTTCTACCAACGCTGGCAGTCAATAACATCAGACAAATGGGTGTTACAGGTGGTCCGCAAGGGATACACCTTGGAATTTCAAGACCAGCCCCCTTCATTGCCCCCGACTCTGCGCAAGGTACATATGTTAAAGCAAGTCATGTCTGAAATCCAGAAACTGCTGCACAAAGCAGCAATAGAGCCAGTACCTTATTCTCTAAGGGGGAAGGGTTTCTACACCTTTTTCTTCCTCGTCAAAAAGTAGAATGGTCAAAGGCGACCCATCTTGGACCTGAGAGCGCTAAACAAATATATCAAGCGCATCAAAATCAAGATGATAACTTTGCAAGGAGTGCTCCCTTGGTTAAACATGCACGAATTCCTGGGCACTCTGGACTTGGAGGATGCATAGTTCCACGTACCAATCCACCCAGCACACAGAATATTCCTCAGATATACTGTGGGCGATCGTCATTTTCAATTTCGAGTGCTCCAGTGCTTTGAATGAGGCCTGTCCAAGAGGCACTGGGCCACTAATGGAACCAAGCTCTCGGCTCTTGGGAGGACATAGTCCATATTCCAATGACGCTGCACAAGGCCCTTCGATGGTGGAACGTTCCACCGAACCTTTTACAAGGGATGCAGTTTCAGGCACCAATGTCGACCCTTTTGAGGACGGACATCTTACGGACCTACAAACCAAGGGCTCCTGGTCAACCCAGGAGTCCCAACTGCACATCAATGTGTTGGAACTCAGGGCCATACGATGGCCACTGAAAGCTTTCCTTCCGGTAGTGGCATGACAGGTACTCACTGTACAGACAGACAGACAACACAACTTCCATGCACTACACAAACAAGCAAGGAGGCACGAGGTCAGAGATCTTATCTCAAGAAGCTCAACTACTATGGGCATGGGCCTTGCACCATGGAGTCCAAATCAAGGTGGAACACCTTCCGGGAGTGGACAATGTCCTAGCAGAAAAACTAAGCAGGGACTACATGTCTTCTCACGGGTGGGAGCTGGACGAGAAGGAAGCCTAACGGATCTTCGCCTTATGGGGCCAACTTTTTGCCAACAGGGCCAACAAGAAATGCAAAATGTTCGCCTCCAGATACCCAGAGAGTCAGTCAATAGGAGACGCGTTCTCAGTGGATTGGACGGGGAAATTCCTATATGCCTTCCCCCCCTTTTCCCCTCATCTCCAGGATACTACGCAGACTGAAAGAGCAGAAGTGTTCTATGATCCTAATTGCACCGGACTGGGCACGGCAGGTCTGGTTCTCGACCCTACAGCACTTGTCCCGATGGCCCCCGATTCGCCTCAAGGCGCATCAGTATCTATTGACGCAACAGAACCGCAAGGTCCTCCGTCACGATCCAGCGAGCTTGTCTCTCAAGGCCTGTTCCTGAGCAGCGTAAGCTCATGAATCTCAATCTGCCTGCGGAATGCTGGGATATATACACGCATCACTTACACTAGTAAATTGACCCGTTTTTCCAAGTGGTGTGAGACATGATATTGATCCGCTCATCGCTTCGGTTGAGCAAGTACTTTCCTACTTATTGCACTTAGCCAAAGCTGGTCTTTTGCTGTCTTCGATCAAGGTCCACCTATCAGCCATTACGGCCTACACGACGACTGCGGAGACGCAGTCCTTACACTCCCTTCCGGCCGTTAAGGTCTTCCTTAAAGGACGTCTGCGTACATACCCGCCTATGCCCACGCCGGTTCCAATCTGGAGCTTGAACACTGTGCTAACAGCCCTCACGGAGCCTCGTTACGAGCCCATCCACAGGTGCGACATAAAACTCTTGTCATGGAATACGGCTTTCTTGATAGCCATTGCTTCAGCCAGGAGGATCAGTGAGTTACAAGCCTTATCTTCTGAACCTCCCTTCACCTTGTTCCATAAAGACCATGTCATTTTAAGACCACATCCTAACTTCCTTCCAAGGGTAGTATCGTAAATGATGCTCACAGAACGCATTGTCTTACCAACTTTCTTCCAGAATCATTCTTCGGAAGCAGAACGAACATTGCATTCTCTGGACATAGCAAGAGTTTTAAAGTTTTATTTGCAAATGACTAGAGAGTTCCGTTCTTCAAATAGACTGTTCCTCGCCTTCTCTGGCCATACAAAGGGCCAGCATATTTCTAAACAAGGTCTGGCGCGCTGGGTCTCTTCTTGCATCATCCACAGCCATCTAACGAAAGGTGACCACCTTCCCAAACCACCCTGAGTGCACTACACCAGAGGGAGAGCGGCGTCAACAGCATTCCACACAGGGTGGCCTTGAAGGACATATGCAGAGCCGGCACGTAGAGCACTCTGCACACATTTGCTAAACACTACTGCCTGGCTGAAGATACCAACAAAGAAACTGCAGTTCGACAGGCAGTGCTCCGCCATCTCTTTGCATAAGGTAGGACCAGCTTCCTTTTCCCATCTTTCCCCGAGTATGTAACCGTTGTGTTGCTGCATGGTAAAGGTTTGATCAGAAATATGTTTTCTGTATTTGCATATATGGATATGATGGTGGCATATTTTTAACTGCTTGGTATTCTATTTAAGCCTCTGAATCTATGAAAGATCCAATGCTGGAGAAGTCTTAGTTACTTACCTGTAACTGTATTTCTCCAGCATGGGTATCTTTCATAGATTCACATGCGCCCACCCTCCTCCCCTGAGAGGCTGCTCCTACGCTCCGCATCCATCATACTGTAGTCTCTATGGTTCAAAATCTGAAGATGGCTGCCTGGGGCAGAGCTTAAGCTCTGCCACCTCATTGGTGGGGTCATAAAGGACCAAAGTGAGGTGGAGGGACTACACAATAGAATGGCTCACAGGCCATAATAGACTATGTACATGCATTTCTATGTAGCAATGTGTGTATATTAAAAAATAAATGTAATAATTATTTTCATCACTGAGGATTCTC
This sequence comes from Ambystoma mexicanum, assembly GCF_040938575.1. Lineage (NCBI taxonomy): Eukaryota > Metazoa > Chordata > Amphibia > Caudata > Ambystomatidae > Ambystoma > Ambystoma mexicanum. The sequence goes on from NC_090939.1 coordinate 949,923,498, forward strand.
AGTCTGATGACGGGGAGTATTCAATCATGTGAATCTGTGAAGGATACCAATGCTGGAGAAATACAGTTACAGGTAAGTAACTAAGACTTTTTGAGTAATGGTAATAATATTTTTCTTCTCAAATCACTATAGGCCGGATAGAATAATACAAAATGCAAGAAGTCCTTCTCGGGCCATTGGCAACATGGAAATGCTATAGGCTGTTCATTATGCGACCAATTCTTGGTTCGTGCCCCGAGCCATAGAGAATTGAAACCGGCCCGCCCGTGTTAGCGCCCATCGATCAGCAAGCCTATGGCTGTGAAGCAGGTATGGCTGGATGCCCTCGGTAGTTGTTAAAATGATATGCCTTCTGTTCACTGGGATCCCCAAATCAGAAACTTCCCTATTTGACACAAGGATGGCATTATATTGTTGCTTATATTTGTTTACTAAACAGGGAGACAAGAGGATTGGCAAACATAACAAACTCTCAGAGTGTAACAGAGTAATACATTTCTGAATGTCTAAGAGCCACAGAATTTTCTGTTTAGCTGAACTAGTCACTAAAGCTCTTACAATTGTGTGCGATAACGTGGCTTTGGGATTTGACCATATCGCCAACCAGTGAAACAGGGGTGCCATCAACCACTCATCACCAATATGCGGGCACCCCAATTCCAAATGCGTGTCATAATTGGGTTCCGATTGTGGGGGGCCCAGCAATTTCTTCAGGAAGGTATTCTCTACATTTTCAATGTTGGCAAATTTCTCCATACCCCATAATCGGTACAGGTTTTAGTTTCGGCTCTGTACACCTCCATGATTAGGTTAATGGGCTGTCCTAGAGAAAACATTTGAAACTGAGACAGGCCCCCAAGAGCCTGCCTCATTCTCAGACATTGTTTATCCACATGACCAAGCCCCCGCCAGTTTTCACTAAAACAAACTCCAAGGTATTCAAATTTACTGACCCTGGGTATGGGCTCTCCACCACTCCAAATTGTGCACATTCGGAGTTGTTTAGCCCCTGTGCCTCTACACGCCATACTGCCGATTTATTAGAATTCACTGCCAGTTTGTGGTTAGACATAAACTGAGTATAGGCATCCACCAATAGTTCTAAGGCTATGAGGGTGCAGGCAATTATAACCATATCGTCAGCATACCCCAATACTGGAAGAGGAACTCCACCTACCCTAATAAAACCTGCATGGGTTTCAACCAGAGCCTGGTATACTCCATGTATGGGGGATAGAATATAAAATGTCCCAGCGATGGGACGACTTGATAGCTTTGGGTGTGCTTACGGATGCGGGCGTAGTCCAAATTACAGCTAAGCTAGCAGCCCTCTATAAATGTAATATCCAGACAGTTATTGGAAAGACAAAAGATTTGGTAAAGATGAATCTTGTACCTAATCTCTTAATTGTTTCGAACACTGCCACTTAGTATTCCTGACTGAACACTTGGGCAGCTACAAAAGGACATTATCTGGCAATGGAAGAAACCAATGGTTGCCGGATAAGTGCTCCCATCTAATTGAATGTGGGGGATTAGCATGCCCAGACATCCTTAGATACTGCAAAGTCTCCCAGTTACAGTTACTGAGAAAACGTGTAGGCCATACAGTGCCTAAAGTTTGGAAAGCAATTGATGAAGACGTGGTGGCACAACCTCTTAGACAGGTGATTGGTTGCCCCCCTGGTTGCCCCTCAGGGCCAGACAACTGGCGGTAAAAGAGCTGCAGCCTATAGCTTCAGTGATGTAGGTCTGGGACTGGCTTTTGACTAAACTACGGTTCACAACTTTCCCAGGGCCGGCCACGCGTATACATGGGAATTCTCAATTCATCCCTGCATTTAGGAGCTCAAGTTTCCAGAATTGGGAGAAACGTGGATGTGAGATTATAGAAGACATCTATACTAGCTGTAGAATACAGTTGTTCCAAGAATGCAAAGACCGCTCTGACATTAGCAAGAGTGAGAGGTTTAGATACTGCCAGCTTCAACACTGGGCAATACACAGCAAGCTCAGTTTGAGACCCTGATCTTCTCTCTCACTTTGACTAAAGTCCTTATCTCTAGAATATACAATCTCATGTTTGCGTAGCCCAAGGTAGGATAGTGTTCGCAGAATAAGAGCGTGACCTAAGGATCAGGGGGAAATTATACACAAAAGAGAGTGGGAATACATTTAGAAATTAATACTTAGTTTATCTGCCTATAATCGGCATAGACAAGAGCTGTATAAAATGCTGTATAGGTGGTACTCCTTCACACAACCCCTCTAGGCTGAGAAAATATAGGGCGGACGGGTCAGAGCTCTGCTGGCAGGGATGTGGAGAGGCAGGTACATTCATGCATATTTGGTGGTCATGCTCCTTACTGGGACCTAGTGTTCAAGGAAATAGAAGAAAGCCTTCAGATCCCAATTTCTAGGGTCCCAGTGTTGGGACTCCTGGGTACACAAGTGTAACAGACGAGGCTACCCAAAAGTGCTGCAGAGTTTGTGGGGAAGGATCTTCTAGCGATGAGTCTTACAATAGTTCAATTGTGGAGGTCCCAGAAATGCCCGGACCTAGCAGACTGGTACACTAAGCTATGAGGCATCACCCTGAAGGAAAGGTTGGCCCGTTCACTAAAGGGAGATCTCACTAATTATGCATCGATACAGGGCCTGTTCTTGTATTCGGAAGCATAACAAGGATCCAACGTGCCCCACTAGGTTAAGGTTTCTGGGCCTTCTACATATATGAAGCTGGGGACAAAGGGGTTACATCTAAGGAGTGGAGGACTTCAATAAAGGTATCAGGCGCTCCTCTCCAGAAGGAACATGGCATGATAACCTGTTCTGAAATGAGAGTTTGCAGCACACGCTTTTTGCACACTGTACCTTTCACAGATGGGAAATAACCATTTGCATATCAGTCTTTGTCCCGCCAGTCCAGCACCAAATTTTTTTTAAGGAGTGAAGGACAATTTGACGGTACGAAAGAGGCCCATTGGCAAGCATACTCGGTGTTGGATACCCTAAACGCCTGCGATCATAAAGGCACAACGGGAAAGTGCTGACCAATAAAAAAACTCTTGCTTCTCTCTGTTCAGGGTAAGGGGTGGGAGTCGGGGACAGGGGGGTTATTCATGTTTCTCGTTGGAAAATACAAATGTGCGACAGTGGCTTGGGGTTATACTGGTTCTGTATATGTTGATCCAAAACTCTGTCTAATGCTGAAGGATTACTTCACTTTGAAAGTGCGAACAAAAAAGATTCACAACAGGTTAATGGGCATTTCTCCCCTCCCACATTCCGGGTCCTTGTCAGGCAGTCAATATTATATCAACCTCCTGCCACTTGTCAGGGCTCACGCCTTTCCCAGTGGTTGCTGGTCTCGGAAACCTTGGATTATGGATTGACAATTCCCTTAGGATTCTGGGAGGTGCGTAGGCACACCTTCAGGTAAGCCTGTTAGGGAGAATTCTCATTCTATGGCTAATTTCCCTTACTTTTAGAGTCCCCCGGCAGCTTTGCTGGATTTGAAGTTTTTTTTTTTTTTCTCCTGCTAAGTGTGACTCTTTTTCCCCACTCTTAGGCATATTTGCTATGCGTGTTCTAGGCTATTTTTTGTGTGTTTAACGTCTATGGGGTTTATCTCACCCCCATAGGAACCATCTTTATCCACATGTGTTACACAGCACCCTCCATGCAGTGACACAGGGGTGTCGTAGCGACCCCAAATCATAGACTCCATACCCTGGGACTGACTACTGTCTCCCAGGGCATGTAAATTCCCAATCTTTATGAACAAAACCAATACAACCCATCTTACTATAGAGGTACTGGCAAGGGTTAATAGTTTTTCCCTTATGTTCCTTTTCGAGAGGGTACCGTACAGTCCCTCTCTCAAAAGTTTCTGGCTGGTGGCAGTGGTTAATACCAAAAATATTCGACCACAAATATTTCCCTATGGTATTTTCCCATTGTTCGAGGCTACCACATTTACTGACAGCCTCCAACATACCGCCGCTTTATTTTTATATTAACTTTACTCGGGTAGGTTTTATTTTCCAGAACTTTTATATAAATTCTTTCTCGTGTCTTTCTCTAAACTCCTAACCCAGGTCGGGGATCCTTTGTTCGTCCTTTTGGCGGCCTTCTGCCAAGAAGCCCTCCTTTCGGCACCACTGAGTCTGGGGTGGATCCATTGTGTGGGAGGGGGAGTAGGACCCCTGGACAGGGTTGCTTCAGCAACACATGTCTCACTCTGCCCTGATAGGCTGAGGGTCTCCCGCCAGGATGACCACTCCACTGTGTGAGTGACAGCTAGGCTGTATGAATGGGGATCTTTTTGCATAAAAGCAGGATCCTGAGGACTGGAAGAACAAGACGTCACCACTGGAACTAAGAAGCCGAAGAGGAGAGAAGCCAAAGACATCTGCAACAACTAAACCACCGGTGAAGCCCTGCTGCAGCTTCTCGCCAATTATCTCCACACAACGAGAGAAGATCTTCATCTGCAAGAGCCTTCTTCCCTTGAGCTGGTGGGGCCAACCAGTTTGCCTATCGCCTTCCTGTACCTGCCTTGGTCGAATCTCCAGTACCCTGTACTCGGAGACCGGATAGTCAGGCACCCGTCCACCTGAACTGCGATTTAAAGGAGCGTACTTTTTATTCGTTGGGCAGCACCGCGGCTGGTTTCATCCTGGGCAGTGCAGTAACTCGAACCTTCCTCCACGACGAGAGCCTCTCTTCCTCTGCTGAATCTCCCGAACTGCAAGAACTGCCAGGAACAACCGCCACCGCAGGAGCCTCTTCTTCATTTTAAGGTACTTTGTTCCGTCAGGCCGCCCTTTTTCGTTGGTAGCCTTAAAGGTGTTTTAAATCCTTTAGCCACCTGTTGGGTTGGCCGCCCCTATCTTCTAACATTGTCTTTCACCTTCTGCATCCACCTTTTCGAATCGTTTAACAAAGACTGGACTACAGCTACTGACTCTTGCACAGGCCTATTGACTCTGGCTGGATTGTTAGAACTTCCTTCTCTAGATTGCTTCTCAATTAGAACTGTGTTGGTGCACCCACTTCTTATAACCACCTTCTTCTTCCCACTTTTAAAACTTGTGAAGTGCCATTTTGCTCGGTTTTCATTTAAGTATTATACAAACTAAAGTGCTGCCTTGCCTAAACTTGTTCACAAACTTATGGGAAGTGTTGTTAGGGTGTGTAAGAAGAGATTTCTGTATAACTTGTGTTTTCCCTCCCTTGTGAGAAATTGATAGAGTACCATTTGTGTTTGGTTTTCACTGTGCTGTTTTTTGCTCAGTTTTCACTCTTGCTCAAACTTGTCTACAATTTAACTAGGGAGTTGTGTATACTTTTCTTGACTGATTTTAACTTGCTTTTATAAGTGTGATTAATGTGTTGAACTGGAAGTGTGTAATAAATATATATATATATTCGTTTTAATACAAAGTTTTGGTCAGTACTTCCTTGTACCCTAGTATTGTAGTCCTATTGTGTAAACCGTGAATACTGCTCATCTCCCTCTTGAGATAAGTCTGACTACTTAGCCACAGCTACCAACTAAATCTTTGTGGTACAGACTGATACCAAAGGGGATTTATTGCTCATACCTGTAGTGTTAGGGGCTGATTCATGGAATTATTTGCACCGAAAAAAGTGCGCCATTCTGCCCGCAAATCCCTGTTTAACAAATGGGGATTTTCGGGCAGAATGGCGCACAAATCCCCGTTTTTCGGCGCAAATAATTCCATGAATCAGCCCCATAATCTTCTGTAGTGCTCCCTAAGGGAACTGCACAGGATTCTGCCTAACAAAGCTCATTTTCACGGCATCCATTTTTTAGCAACTCTCAGGGTTTCCCTTAAAGCCTTCAGGCCTTGCACTCCCTTCTTCTAAGCAGTAGCTTTATTGTAGTATCTCCAGAACTCATAGTTTCCCCAGGCTATCTGCTACCCTGCTTTCCTTCTTCCGACACTATCCTCTTATATCAAGGGAGTGGGGTTTGGCACGTCTGCTTGCACCGGGATCCTCTGTCACTCTCTCTTCCACAGCCGTTTTATATACACCCTGGATTAGAGGTATTTCTAGGTTTTCATCTGATTGGTTATTCACCATGCCGTTTCGAATTCTCTCTTGTGATTGGTTATTCTTTTGGGGACTTCTAGTTGGACTTACTAAATGATTGTCCACGCCAAGCATTGGTAAATTACCTAACTAGCGGTTCAGGCTGAATTGTGAGGCTTGAAAGGCTTCTGTCGTTCTCCGATTGGCGGTCTGCAATGCAGTGGTATAAGTTTAACCAGGCAGGTTTTCGGATCGCTCTGGTGTTTCTGCCAGCTCTTATCAATGAGTGTGTTTCTTCTGTTGGTTTCGCTCTTCTTGTTCCTCACTCAGCTGTAAGTTGGTGGTTCTGTTCTTAGAGCCGCTTTGACTCCTGGCAATGCATTGTGGCTTATTGAGTCATTCGGATAAGTAGACTAACTGCCTTCCTTGGGAAAGTGTTAACCATGTCTTGTGGGGGACAGCAAGCAGGCGAGATCCTTCCTCATCTATCCTGTGGGAGGTACATCAGGTAGCAGGTCGGACCAGCCTATTCATGTAGCTCGCCACAGAGCACAACATTGTAATACCAGCCATAGAAAAGAACTTGAACCAGTCATCATAAATATTTAAGTAATTGTCCCAAATTAATAATAATAATATGCAAGATATGTTCTCATAATGCTTGACACTCTAGTCTTGCCGTAAAATGAAGATTACCCTTCCCTCAATGACTGTAAAACCTTCATTTTCATGTGTGTAAAGGTGAGGAAATAGGTAAAATTGTTTGTAAACATGCCATATAGAGTTCTTCAAATCCGCCTTCCACATATATCCTCTTTCACAGCAGCACCCTTAAAAAGTGATGAAGTATCATTTTCTGTTATGTTTTATTGAAGCCATTTATTTTCTCAAACAGGGCGTGATAATGCATGTGAGAAAACATCCTACCTGTTTCTGCGAAAAGAGCTTCCTGTGCGACTTGCCAACACAATGAGAGAAGTGAACTTGCTGCCTGATAACTTACTGCAGAGGCCTTCCGTGAAGCTAGTTCAGAGTTGGTAAGTTGCATAATTGGAACTTGAAGTTGACATGCGAGTCGGTTGTTGTTCGCTTGATGTTTGAATACTGTAACTACATAACTTAAGTCATCTTAAGGCTTCTAAGTGGCTTCTAAGTGCACTTGTGAGATGCAGATCGTTTTGCGATGCAACAATCATATTGTATATATCGAACACGATTGTTAATTTTTATGCGTTCTTAAATGTAATTTAATTTGGTGGTGTGGCTTGGGTGAATATTTCTGCCTTACCCATGTTCAGTATTGTATGTTTTTAGGGTCATATTTGTATGCATTTTTGTGATGTTATGTAAAAGTCACTTTAATAGCTGCATGTCACTATATTGAATTTTCATTTGTTGTTGCCCAACGTCTTTCCTAAGATTTTTGGTATATATCGTTTTGCCATATCTGCGTAAGTTGGTTTGTACAGGTATTCAGGTATAGCGCAGGTTTCGTCCAGAGCACTTTGCTAACAAGCACAAATAGCCAGTTAGCTCTCTGGAAAATGGCTGATACTGAATGCATCCCACAAGTGAAGCCTTTCAAATGTCAACCCAAAGAATTGCAAACTAGATTGCTGTGTCCCAAGTGAAACTGTTCTTTGCTCATTACACCCATTGGGATTGTATTATCTACTCATTAGGGTACTCCGTTCTCTGAGAAATTCATGCCGCAATTAAGCTTTTAAAGGAAAGATGAGGTTTCTTGAATCTATAACAAACAAGAACAGGTGGGAATTTACCAATATGTTTTATACCCTTAATATAAAAGTGTTGACTTATACAGAGATTTATGAAGCTCATGCATAGTAGTGCACAGTATTGTTAATCTGACCATTGCTGGCAGTTAGGCAATTTAGATGTATTAAGGTTATCTAGAAAGTGACCCTTTTGCCCACTTTAAGTACCCTTCCCTTTTTGTTTGGTTTTTGTATTACTGAACTATTTTTCCCCACTGAGTTCTATCTAGTTCTGTGTGCGAAAGCAACTTATGCATGGAACCTCTGGAGACCCTTGTAGCCAACACAATTGAAGACTACGACCAGGGCAACATATCGTCTCTCTGGATCATTAAGCTGGCCTATTATTATCATTATGATTATTATGGAATTTTTAGGAAGCCAAGAAACAGTTTAATAGTCACAGAGGGAAGTACATAATGAGGAAAGCAGAGATGCAAAGGAGTGGGGCGCCAACAACAGGTGATTGGGAGGGGTGTGTAGATTGGCAGCAAGGGATCAACAGCAACAAATGGGAGAAAGCGTGGGAAACGGATTGCCCAGTCTCTGGTTAGGTGGGAAGTGTGTGGGCATGGGTGGACCTACACCAGGCCCAGTAGGTTGGTCTAGTTCTCCTTGGTGGCATGTTAGTTTAAAACATTGGCTACATGTGCTATAGTCATTTTGGCTCACAGGAATCGGTTGTCTTCCTTGGAGGGATCAGTATTGAGTTTCTTGTTCTTTGAAACTCCATTAGCCAGACAAGAGTGCTTTTTTGCATTTGTCTGAATGGGTGTAGAACAATAATCATATTGTAATGCCAGAAGCTCACAAAGGGGTTGAGTGAGTGTATCTTAGGGTGGGGGTCGGCTGGGATTCACTTGGAATTTACGTGCACTGAATTTGTTCTCACAGAGATGCATGCAAATGTTGGTGTGGCTGACCAGCACTATGGTGGTTTGAGGTTTAGAGCGAGCCCTTAATCCCGATTTAAGTCAACACACTGCAGCAGTTCATTGTTGACCACAGGGATCCTGAACCACGTAGAGCGGGTGCCTTGCTCACGAAAGATAAAAGGCTCTCTGTCAGCATTCTACTCACCCATGGTCATTTGTTCCATGCTTTGGAGCCCCCTTCCTCCCTTGAATACCTATCCTGTTTCATCTGGCCGGGGACATCAATATCTCCAGCTGCTGATCTGCACTGTTCTCTGCAATCTCCAGATCGACATGCATACTGTAGAGTAGTCTTCAGCATCTAGTCTTAGAGGTCCCTTCAAGTCTTCTTTGGGCTACTCCATCTCATGGAGGCCATTGCACCAACTTTGAACTTACATCATTAGATAGCTTTGGACCATTAACTTCTATTTGGTCATAGACTAACACTGGGGTATTATGCTTTTGAAAATTCTAGTGGTCTGTGACCCATACCAGAAGAAGCGTTCAACTAAATTGAACATTTCATGACTCTGCGCCGTCCAAGTTGTCTGTGCTTGCTATATTTCTAAAAACTTACTTACCTGTAATATTTTATAGTTTGTACTATGAACAACTCTTATATGAAGAGCTGTCTTTATAGATATATTGTGCAGACATTCTCGTATTTTGTGCTCATCAAAAGTGTTTACTATATCTTTAAGCCATCTTTCACTTTCCAAGAGGCCTTGCCAATCCAGCCATATTACCACATGGAGTATCCAGATAGCTTGGAGGAAAAGAGCATGTAGGCCAATATTGATTGATTGATTGTTTATTTGTATAGCGCCTATACACAATGTGTTTCAAAGTGCTCCAAGGAGGGAGGGAACATGGGAAAATACAGTTACATTCTTATAGGTCCTTGAAACAAATCAGAATGTGAGAATAACTATCATGCATGGAACAATAAGGGATAGTAGGGGAAGGAAAAAAGGAGACAATACTAGCCGTAACATTACTATGCCTGACGACAATTATTGCAGTGCAAGAGTGACAAGAGGAGGGGGGGGAGGGGAGGGGTGTGGAAGGGGAGGGAAGGGAAGAGGAGAGGAACAAAACAAGTGACTATCTTAAGGGTCAACGCCTGATCAAGGTAGTGCTGGGAGGGAGAGGGAGGAGAAGACGAAGAGGAAAGGGGGGTGGCGCAGACAAGCTCTTAACAAAGGTCAAGGGGCAATGATAAGAGTAAGGGGAGGGCAAGATGGCTTACAGAAGAGAAGGACACGGGGGCCAGTGGGGGCACACAGAAGGACACAGGAGCCAGTGGGGGCACATAGAGGGACACATGAGCCAGTGGGGGCACATAGAGGGACACGGGGGCCAGTGGGTGCACACAGAAGGACACGGTGGCCAGTGGGGGCACACAGAGGGACACAGGGGCGGTACACAGAGGGACACGGGGACAGTGGGAGCACATAGAGGGAAACCGGGGTAAGTGGGGGCACAGAGAGGGACACGGAGGGCAGTGGGGGCACACAGAGGGACACGGGGGCCAGTGGGGGCACATAGAGGGAAACCGGGGTAAGTGGGGGCACAGAGAGGGACACGGAGGGCAGTGGGGGCACACAGAGGGACACGGGGGCCAGTGGGGGCACACAGAGGGACACGGGGGCCAGTGGGGGCACACAGAGGGACACGGGAGCCAGTGGGTGCACACAGAAGGACACGGTGGCCAGTGGGGGCACACAGAGGGACACAGGGGCGGTACACAGAGGGACACGGGGACAGTGGGAGCACATAGAGGGAAACCGGGGTAAGTGGGGGCACAGAGCGGGACACGGAGGGCAGTGGGGGCACACAGAGGGACACGGGGGCCAGTGGGGGCACATAGAGGGAAACCGGGGTAAGTGGGGGCACAGAGAGGGACACGGAGGGCAGTGGGGGCACACAGAGGGACACGGGGGCCAGTGGGGGCACACAGAGGGACACGGGGGCCAGTGGGGGCACACAGAGGGTCACGGGGGCCAGTGGGGGCACACAGAGGGACACGGGAGCCAGTGGGGGCACATAGAGGGACACGGGGGCCAGTGGGGGCACATAGAGGGACATGGGGGCCAGTGGGGGCACACAGAGGTTCACAGGGGCCAGTGGGGGCTCACAGAAGGACACGGGGGCCAGTGAGGGCACACAGAAGGCCACAGGGACCGGTGGGGGCACACAGAAGGACACAGGGGCCATTGGGGGCACATAGAGGGACATGGGGGCCAGTGGGGGGTTCTCAGAGGGACACAGGGGCCTGTTGGGGCACACAGAGGGACTCAGGGGCCGGTGGGGGCACATAGAAGGACACAGGGGCCAGTGGGGGCACACAGAAGGACACAGGGCCAGTGGGGGCACACAGAGGGACACAGGGCCAGTGGGGGCACACAGAAGGACACAGGGGCCAGTGAGGGCACACAGAGGGACACCAGGGCCAGTGGGGGCACACAGAAGGACACAGGGGCCACTGGGGGCTCTCAGAAGGACACAGGGGCCACTGGGGGCACACAGAGGAACACAGGGACCAGTGAGGGCTCACAGAAGGACACAGGGGCTTGTGAGGGCACACAGAAGGACACAGGGCCAGTGGGGGTACACAGAGGAACATGAGGGCCAGTGGGGGCATATAGAGGGACATGGGGGCCAGTGTGGTCACATAGAGGGACATGGGGGCCAGTGGGGGCACAGAGAGGGACACGGAGGGCAGTGGGGCACACAGAAGGACATAGGGGCCAGAGGGGGCACATAGAGGGACACGGGGGCCAGTGGGGGTACTTAGAAGGACACGTGGGCCAGTGGGGGCTCTCAGAAGGACATGGGGGCCAGTGGGGGCACACAGGACGACACAGGGCTCAGTGGGGGCTCATAGAAAGACACGGGCCAGTGAGGGCACACAGAAGGGCACAGGGGCCGGTGGGGGCACACAGAAGGACACAGGGGCCAGTGGGGGCACATAGAGGGACATGGGGGCCAGTGGCGGCTCTCGGAAGGACACGGGGGCCAGTGGGGGCACACAGAGGGACATGGGGGCCAGTGGGGGCTCACAGAAGGACACAGGGGCCAGTGAGGGTACATAGAAGGACACACGGGCCGGGTTGGGCACATAGTGGGACACAGGGGCCAGTGGGGGCACACAGAAGGACACAGGGGCCAGTGGGGGTACCCCGACGGACACGGGGGCCAGTGGGGGCACACAGAAGGACATGAGGGCCAGTGGGGGCGCACAGAGGGACACAGGGGCCTTTTGGGGCACACAGAGGGACACAGGGGCCAGTGGGGGCACACAGAGGGACATGGGGGCCGGTGGGGGCACACAGATGGACACAGGCCAGTGGGGGCACAAATGGGGGCCAGTGGGGGCACATAGAGAGACACAGGGGCCAGTGGGAGCTCATAGAGGGACATAGGGGGCCAGTGGGGCCTCTCAGAAGGCCACGGGGGCCAATTGGGGCACACAGAAGGATACAGGGGCCATTGGGGGCACATAGAAGGACACAGGGGGTCAGTGGGGGCACACAGAAGGACACAGGGCCAGTGGGGGCGCACAGAGGGACATGAGGGCCAGTGGGGGCACACAGAGGGACACAGGGGCCAGTGGGGGCACACAGAGGGACACAGGGGCCAGTGGGGTCACATAGAGGGACGTGGGGGGCCAGTGGGGGCGCATAGAGGGATGCGGGGGCCAGTGGAGGCACGCAGAAGGACACGGGGGACAGTGGGGGCACACAGAAGGACACGGGGGGCAGTGGGGGCACATAGAAGGTCACAAGGGCGGCTTGCGTACCGTGGTGGGTAGACCGGGCCGTTGGCAGTGGTGGCCGGCTCTGCCTCCCTGTTGCTTCGATAGGCTAATGAGCCAAGTGCAACCAATGGGAGGGGGAGCAGGGCCAGGCCACAGCAACAGATTGTGATGTGGAACAACGAGGGCATTTTGAAATGGCAAAGTACATGGGGCAAGGGCTGCAAGATGCCCAAAGAACACACACAAAGGAAGTCCATGTGAAGAACACTTTATGAAAATGGAATACTCGGCAAGCAGCATCAAAGAAGCATATTTAAATGCATGTTGTCAATTTTTCTCAATGCAATGTGATCGCGTCAGCGAGCGCTCCAAAATTCATTCAAAACTTACCTCATGAGATCTTGAAGGTGGGGAAGCATGGTGAGGTAGGTGAAAAGCCTCTATGGAGTACACAGGTGGAGGGAGCAGGCAGCTGGGAGAATGCAAGAAAAATGCCTTCAATAGGTTGATATATCTGCACTTTAGGAAAAATGCCCAAGTAAGCTCTCCCTAACTGTTATTTGTACAGTGAAACGTTGACCACCTCGGTGGCCTGTCTGTGCTGGTTTGAGGATGGTGAAAGGGTCCATGGCTGTCAGATATGTTGGAATAACCAAGTCTTCATGGCTCATCAGTAGGCCAGATGGTCAGTGATGGTTCTGATCAGTAGGGGGAGCCTGTTCCAACATCTGCAAGTGAGGCTCAAAATCTGTGACTGCCAGTTTGAAAGATAAGGTAGCGGGCATTGTGGAAGAAAAGAAGAGGTGTCTGTATGTGGCATATTTTTTTAATTCCGCGTCAGATAATGGCGGTCCAAATTTGAAATAAGTTCTGGGAGCAATGCACATAGCCTTGATTTTGTCGTGTTTTGCAATGGTCCAGGTAGGGAGGATAGCACATGGGCTATGTGCTTGCATCTTTTAAGGTGTAGGAAATGTTGTGCAACAGCGTACTGAACTATCTGGAGTCTTTTATGAAGGGTGGTGTAATGCAAGTATGCTGATATTGTAATCCATTCTGAAAGAAATTAGGGTGTTCATTTATGACTATGGGATAACATGAAGAAAGGACACATTCCATTGACAGTTCAAGTATTTTATAACCACTGTGTTTATTTGGGTAGACAGGGGAAGCAGTAAGAGTATAGACTGATGGCCAGATTTGTGATTATTCGAGTTGGTTGAGGCCAGGGGCCAAGCCGTCTGGTTGTCATGCATTCAGTGGTTGATGGCTATACTACAGGAGCAGAGGTTTGATTTGGTTGCTTATAACATGCAGAAAAGAGTATGCCTTGCAAACATAATTGATTCTTGACGTAATAACACCCGCCAAATGAGTCTTCAAGCCTGCAAAGGAAATGTGCATGTCAGTCAAAACCCACTACAGCATAAGGTTTTCAGGGCTTTCCTGCCAGTGGAGAACAAATCTGTGCATAGCTGCAAAGGAAGAGCTTTGCAGCGTGTATGTCGTTTGGAAGGGGCAAAGCTTAAATTACCTCTAGTTTTATGTCTCAAGGTAAGCTGTAACTGAACTGCACAGGACCAAACATTTCTTTGGGGCAGATGGAGGTTATGCTTATGAGCAAGGCAGTATGGGGCTAACTCATGAGCATACTTAAAAAACAAATAGAACTGGAGCTTCCTGTGAACAGGTAGCCAATGCAGTGTGTGCAGAATCGGAGAGCTGGAATATAATTTTCAGAGTCCAGAGAGTAACTGCACCACAGCATTTTGCATGAACTGGAGACAATGTAGTAGGTAGGCTGGGATCCCACGGTTGAGTTTGAAATTGATGAGAGATCCACCAGCACCTGATGAAGATGATAGGAAATGAAAGGTAGAGCTTCCCAGTTGACACAGCTTAAAAATCTATTATATTACCATAGGGTTGATCGAGCCATCATGCTTTAGTCACATAAAAAAAAGAAAAACAGTTCACAATCAAAACCGTTAACAATATCTGTATTTACCTGAACAGATCTCATCGTCATTCAGTTGGTGGCACATGTTACGCTTACCTGGTCTCTGCGGGGACATTGGGGCACGGCTGGAGCCCTCCCTGGACTTGGCTCCCTCGGATCAGGCTTCTTCCCCTGCTCCTGTAATGTGGGCTGCGCTGGTTGTTGGCACTGCCCCTGAGCGAATACGAGAGGCTGTGAGAATGCTGTGTTGTCGGACTGTGATTTCTCTCGTACCCTTCTTTCCAGAATGAGATGAGCATGCGTTTACCCATATAGTCTCACCTTCTCACCTGTTTATTTATGAGGATGAGCTCTCCATCCTGCTTCTCATCTGCAGGGGCGCCTTTAATGTGGACCTAGTTCCTTCACTGGTCCATGTGCGTGGTAGCCCAGACCGGCTGTGACTGATCCACTTCTAAGGTAAGTGTTTCTCAACAATGATTATTATCCTTTTGCAATTTCTTTTTTCTGTGATTATTGTCCGTAACCCTGGTAATGTCTTTCCTTCTCCCCAATAGATGGTGAAGGGCCCAGTGGTTTTGCGGTATTGGAAGCGAGACCAAATGGGGGCCAGAGGAGTTTACGATGTCTCAAGTAGAAGGTAAGTTTGGTTCTAAGGTCAAGCGCGAGAAATCTGCTGTGCGCGACCTTAGCGTTAAGTCTTTATGATGTTTCTAACCTTGTTTGTCCTTTTCTCCTGCAGGGATGGCCTGCTGACGTCTGACGAGGGGCAGCTATCCGAAGGCCTACCAGCGGTCGCTTGATTGATGGATTTGCGAGGATGCTGGACGAGAAGAGCTCCCGCGTAGCTTACACGCTCGAAACAGGTGAGGATGTGCTCTGACTGCGATGACTGCTGGAATCAGGTAAGATGCGCTGCAGGCGATGGAATTGCGTGAATCAGGTAAGATGCGCGCTGGAGACGATGTTGCTGAAGTCAGGTAAGCTGCGCTTCAAGCAATGGTATTGCTGAAATCAGGTAAAAGCGTTTCAGGCGGCGGTGAGCGTTACGCTGCTATAAGCAGACTAACGCGAAGCGCTTGCATGCAGGCGGGGCAGGCTTAAATAGCCTGGTCCCAGCCTGGCCCCACCTTGCCACTCCCAAAGGATGCTGCACGTGCAGCCCGATGCTGCCCGATGCTTCCCTATGGCCACGCCCAACCTGGATGCACGTGGGGGCCCTGCAGGGAAGAAAATAACATGAGCACCAGAAATAAAGTGTGCAGAGCACATTTTCACATGAGCCTGGACCCTGTATATGATGGAACCAGTGGTCCTTACAGCACAATGATTGCAACACAAATTTGAACTACAATAAACGTAAGATTGCAAATTTATTTTATTTTTTTATTTTGATTTAATTGCAAAGCAATTTTGACAAAAGTTTAAAATCCACCAAACCGTCTTTTTCATTGAACCAGTTCCAAATTGAATAGATAGAGGTGTATTGGAGCAGTTGGTCCACTAGTTTTCCATCTCCAGGATTCCCGCTTTACTGGATGTCCAGGAACTTCAGGAATGAGGTCACTCCAATTGCACTTCGTCTATTGTTTCCACATGACAAGAAGTTCCACACGTTGTCTACGTCCAAAGTTCTAAAGTTTTCCAGCGGTTCAGCAAGAAATCTAGTTCTTTCTCTTTTGAGTTCTTTACACTCGAGCAATAAGTGCCTGCTGGTTTCCACTTGCGGATTTTCTTTATAAAACCGGCATATGTTTGTTTTCGCCTGGTTATGTATGGCTAAAATCTCATTTGTTTTCACCTGGTTTAACCGGACTCTTAGGAAGGATCTGCTTAGCCTTTTATCCGGAAATTGCTTTAAGTACCCTCTCTCATCGTTCAGCTTCATAGGTGTTGAAGTCTTTGGTCAGGGAATACCTGCTAGCCACCTCCAAAGTGTTAATCCAGTCGGCCTCAAGCAGCTTCTTTGAGACTTTATTTGGGTTTTGTGTCAACATATCTACAGTTGAGTCCAGGTCTTTCAGTATGTTCAAATTTAGCTGTTCCCATTGACGTAGCATCCCGTTTGTCCCACCCTCCATCTCCCTTCTGATTAGGTCCAAGACTTTGGGTTCGGTATTATTTGTCACTTTCCTGTATAGCATCAGGGATGCTCTCATTTTCATTGTCGGCAAACATGATAAACAAAGTTCTCTTCTGATCAGCGCCATTGGGGATGATTTCGACAGCCCCAATACTCCTCTCCAAAAGAAATTTTCAAGTTTCATCCAGATCGAATTTGGTACTAATGGCATTGCATCCATGCCATAGATCAACAATGCGACCACCTTCATCTTAAAAAATCTTAGGATCAAAATAAGGGAGAACCTCCCATATTTCCTGTCAACAGCTTCGCCTGTGCTGTCAGGTTTTTTTTATCTTTTTCCACAGGAGGTCTTGCATGGGTACTTCTTGTCTATCATTGTTGATAATTATCCCCAGGTATTTAAATGTATTCACTTTTTCCAGGTTTAATTAATCACACCAGCATTGGAATTTCAGCGCTCTTCTAGCCGGTCTTCCCATCACAAGGATTTTAGTTGTTTCCTTGTTTAATTGTAGGTTGTTCTTTTTTAGGTAGACTACCAAGTTATCAAGTTGTCGTTGAAGACCGATGGGATTAAGATGCATTACGATTATGTCGTCGGCATATAGGAGTCTTGGAATTTTTGTACCTCCTAACGGGTGGAAAATGCCTGACTTCGCTGGCTGAATCACCACAATCTGCTATGTAAGCGTTATATAGCGTTGGGGCAAGGGGACAGCCCTGCTTAACCCCTCTTGCAGTTTTAATTTCGTCAGACAGGTGGCCCTCTACACTTAGACGGACCCTTACTGATGTATCTTGATGCAGGGCTCGAATCGGCTCCAAGATGTGAGAGGGGCACTTCCTTGATTCCAATTTCTTCCAAAGGCACTGTCTATTGACCTGGTCAAAGGCTTGGACCAGGTCAATTAATGCCATGTTCACAGGGGTCCACCCTGTAAGATCTTAGCTTTCATGGAACTCGGCAAAAGAATATTAGTTGCAGTCCGTGAATTTTTTACAAACCCGTTCTGAAATGGGTCTGCAAAGTCTGTGGAGCGCAGCCAGTTGTGAAAGGCATCCAGTGCCAGTGAAGCAAATACCTTCCCCATCACATCTAGTAGTGCGATGGGCCTGTAATGGTTTGGATCGTCCATCGCACCTCTTTCAAAAATGGGGACCATAATAGCTTTTCTCCACGATTGTGGGACTTCCTGGACGATATTACAATTCGCAAAGATTCTACTCATTAAGTCCGCCCATAGCTCCGGGTGCCTTTTCAGTTCCAAAATGCAAATACCGGCCGGACCAGGCACCCTCGAGCTGTTCAGTTTAATGATTTTATTTAAGATCGACTCTTTATCAGAGGGAATGGTCCAGCACGGATTATTGCCTGTTTCAGCAACCGTGGAACTCTTTTTTCCTGTGTGATATCATCCGATAACGGGGCGTATAGGGAAGCAAAGTGAGTTATCCACCGGTTTTCTCCCACATTGTTTTTTATGTGTTCATTCATCGTTTTGGATGAACCCTTGATCATGTTCCAGAATTCTTTGGCTTTGTTGCCGCATATTGCACTCCGCATTTGTTCTGCATCTTGCTGATCTAATTTATGCCTATGGTGAAATAGCCAACTCCTATAATAGTTAAGGGCTCTTTTCCACCTCAGCTTATTTTCAGCTGTATCTGCTTTGTTGAAAATTCTCTTAAGTCTCCGTTGGAGTTGGCTTTTCCCTACTAATTCTGGATTATACTGGTGAGGATCGTTTTCTTTAGATTTATTGGTTTTCTTCCCCATCATGGTGTATCTTGTGAGTAAGGGCGTGTAATCCAAATTACTCTTGCGTAGTTCTACTGGCATGAGGCTATCTTCGGCGAGCAGTTTGTATTTGCTCGCTATTTGGAGAAGGGCTTTTTCTGTAATCTTGACACAATTGTCTCCTGAAGTTGCTGTGATTTCCGGACAGGTAGAGAACTGTTGAGCCTTGGTGCTAGGCACTCCGTGGTGAGTAGATTATGATCGCTAAATGCCGTGCAGATCAGTTTGAAATTGGTGATCTCCGGCAGCAGGTCCTTGGAGACATAGACGTGATCGATGGTTCCCTGTTGGAATCCTCGCTGCCACGATGGAATATTTCAATTTGTTTTGGATCGCATCCAATGGAGATTATGAATGTCCCGTGTTGACATGAACTCTTCCAGCAGCTGTCCTTGCTTCCTCACTGGTAGGTTTTGATCTTTGTGCTCCGCCTTCCGTCCTATGGCTTCACAGGAGGCATTAAAGTCACATTGATGATTGTGTAATGGCCCCAATTTTTGGCCATTGTCATTTCCAGAATATCTCCCAACTTGTTAATAAATTCCTCATGCGTTGTTAATTCCGGATTCCAACAGATTTATGAGAAGAATTTTTTCCCATATCTTTGTTTGAGAGTCAACCTTTGGATGCTGCCAGTTTAGTATCATTGCTTGGATCCATTGTGCAGACAAAACTTCACACAGATTGATTCCCAACCCCGCTCTAATTGCTGTTAGCAGGCCGGCCATCGGTCAGCCAATGGGTCCTTTTTTAGCTGGATTAAATATTAGTTCATAGCCATCTATCTGGGGTTTGGCTGTCAGCCATGTCTCTTGGAGACACAGTAGATCAAATTGGCCAAGATTAACGTCAGTTGCCCTTGTGAGATGTTCAAAACCGCAGGTGTTTGAGCAGCCACATTTGATCGTCTCCCTCTGTTTGGATACTATAGTTTTCCTCACCTTCTCTTTTAGGATTGGAGGGCATCCTTTTTTCTGTGATGGTGGCTAATTTTTGCGAATAGATTCGGCAGGTGTCTTCGCCCAGGTCCACAGGTCAAGTTTTTTTGTCCGACACTCCCTTTGCTCTTGATAACAGTGTGCTTTTTGGGATTGGCCTTGGTGATCTCAACGCTCTATCCTTCACAGCGTCTCTTCTATCATCTCTACGCGAGTGTGCCAAGTATCTTATTCCACATCACAGTAATGATTTTGTACTGCTCTCTGGATCCCACATCCCTGGTCTTTATACGGGGCATGTAGATGTTCCATCTTACTTATGTAATGTAGATGTGGACGATCTTTAGTGTTGAGAGTATGGTTTAGTCCTCCCTCCTTCGAATCACATTCTCTCGGTTTGTCCACAACCTCCTTTTTCGAGCGCCGCCACTTCTGTTAAGTCGTATCCCAAGAGTGATAGACTTTCTCTTTCTTTCATCAACTGTTGACTGATAATTTTAGACTTCAGGTGTAAATGAGAAGAATCACTACTTCCCGGATGACCAGGTTCCACTATCCACAAATCCTCGTTGTAGATGTATCTTAGACTCAGGATTTGTGCGAATATTTTTAGTAGAGTTCCTCGATTCAGAATCAATCCATCTACGCGATGGTCAATTAGTTTCATTTTTAGAATACAGGCACTTTCAATTCGTCTCTGCATGTATTTTTAGTCTCCATCTTTATTATACGTCACTTGTTTCCTTAATGTGGTGTTTCTTTTTGGTTTCAGAGGCGAGCAGCTTTCCCGATGGTCCCATTTTTGTAACTTTTTCTTGATCCCACATCCCAATCATGTCGTCTTTTGCGTCGTCTTTCAGGGGATCAATCGTTCTTAGTCCTTGTTTTTGCGGCTCTGTCCTCTTTTCCCTTTTCCGTCGCCGCTCGAGATATTGTCTCTTCTTCCTGGCAATATGGTGTCCTTCTGAGAGGGTAGGTCATATATTTGAACTTTCTTTGCAGGCTCTGTTCTTAGAGATCTATCCTCAACCAACTCAACTTTCCTTTTAAGGTTTCCTTTCGTTGAAGTTTCTGAATCTGATTCCTCCAACTTATACGTACTCCAGTCTAGTTGGTCGTCGGAGATCAGAGTTGAGCGATCTTTGTTGTTCTCTGTGGATTTAGGTTTCTCAGATCGTTGATTCCCCTCCGGTAGGTTCTTGTTTGTCTGAACCACTCCTTTATTCATGAATTTGGTGTTTCCCTTAGGTATTTTCAATCTTCTGTTTTTTGATACTTGATTCGTACTTGATTTAGTGAAAGTAGAGAGAAGGGGTCTCTGTTGATTTAATATGCCATATGAAAAGACATTTGTGTTTTGGTCAGTAACCGGGCTCTTAAGTCTGTTGCCCTTATTAAGCACAAGGGAGTTCCTCTTGGGCTGAACATTTCTTAGTTATGCCACAATTCTGGAGAGATTTCTTGTTTACCTCTTCATCATCTAATATGGCAATTATTTCTTCCGTAGGATCCGGTGAGTCTAAATGAACAGTAGCCCTATTTCTAGGTTCTTGTAGGCCTGTCCTCAAAGGAGGTTCTTTAGTCGTACTGATTGGAGGTTCGGACGTCGTTTGAGATGACTTCTCCAATGCCTCTGTACTGTGTCCAACCACTTGTTTTTTAGCTTCACTTCTTTTTAGAGATCTGACCTCATCTTGCCTGAACGGCTGTTCGATCCTTGATGTCAAGCTAACCCTCAGTCCCTACCAAAAATCCTTCGAGATAGTTTTGTTTTGTGTGCATCAAAGCTATGATTGACGTCTGGTCTTTCAAGGTGTCATTGATGCTCTCATAAAGCTTACTAAAAGGAGCGAGTGCAATCATGACCGTTGACCATTATGTTAAACAAATCATTTTTTTTTTTTTTTTGAGGGGAAGACTCTTGAACGGGGGGTTGTGGAAGTTCACTTAGCCTTCGCGACTGAATTGGAGTTTGCGGCAGATCGTCAGCGTTGGTAAACCCCATTACCCCAGCTCGGCCAGTGTGAATGTGGGTCTGTCCAGTTATCGTTGATGCAGCCACTGCCTGTGTTCCAACTTGGTTTGTTGATACTTCTCGTGGTAATGATGGCCCCAGCGCGGACAGTCTTTCTGACCTTGTGCCCGTGATCTCCACCGAGAGCCGTAAGGGTGTTAATGGAGCATTTTTACCAGTTAGGCTCTTGCTCCTTGTTACGACCTCGATGAAACGTTCAGTCTCCCCTGTCGCCGGAGGTCTCAGTTCGGGCTCCTGGGTATCACTCTGCGAGTGAGCAGCTGGGAAGTCACAACCGGTCTTCTTGCCGCAGTGCCATTTTAGGATAGGACTGATCTTGTTGTTCTTTAGCAATCCTGTCTTTTCTGATTCGGTTGGACTCTCACTGGTGTTCATGATGCAAGTTTCTTGCTGTCTTAAACTTTCCAGAATCTCAGCGTCCGATGTTTCGGTTACCGGTGAGTCCTGAGGCCCTTTTCTCTTCTTGAAGAATTCATTTAGGGATTCCACACTTCTAGGCAAGTCCACTATTTTCCTTGGGCCTATTTTCTTTGGAGCTTTAGCTCTCAGAGATTATCTTCTTGTTAATTTGCTTGTGTTAAAACGCCGGGCCTTAGGAAACGGGCCTGGTCTCCCTTTATAATTTCCAGTGTGGTCGTCACCTTCTTCCTGTTCGTTCAGTTGGACATTATTGCAGTCAGTTCCATCTTCTTTTTGTATGTCTATAATGCACGAAGTTGAGTGGTCAGGGAGGTCTAATCTTTTCGGGTTGGTTAAGTCGCGTACCTCATTCCCAGCCAAGTCCCCAAACGGTTTTCTTTTAGCGAAATGTGGCTTAACCACTGAGGCATATGTCACAGATTGCCTGTGCTCTGCTTCGCTGGTAAAGACGTTGGTGTTAGCCTGCTGCACTACGTTTCGGCTCGCCAACGCACTGACTGCTTCAGGATTGGGACTCTTTAAATCATCTAGTACCGGTATAGCGTGTATGTCAATCGCTATTACTTTAATGCTGTTTGGGTTTTCTGTAGTTGGTGTTACTAACATGCTTTTACTTGATACATCAACACCAATTAAGGATGATTGAAGGATCAGCTCTCCGTTGCTGGCATCTGTCATTTCCTCAGCAAAGCCGGATTGCACACTGTTGCTGTTCAACCCTGTACAGTTGTTATCACAAGCCTCCAAAGGCGGGGCTCGTGTATCGAGCTCAACGGCTGCCTGTTTCTGTTTCCTGAAGGACTCGCTTGTTGTGGGCAGGACAGCTTCCTCACTCGCTCTGTTCCCCATCAACGCTGACGCACTCGGAAGACTTGGCGGACCATCGCCGTCGTCAGCATCCGGTGTCCGTCTCAGCGGCCGCTTCGAGGCAGCAAGCTTCTCCCCCCTTTTCTTCATGTTCGTTTTGAAGATGACAGACTCCTTCGGCGGACACAGCACACGTCTAAGAGGCTCTGTGTGGTTCTCCGGGACAGGGCTACAGCCTGCAGGTAGCTCAGGAACTAGGCTAGGATAGGGTTGAAGGGAGGGAAAAGGAGTTGGGGGGTAGGGGGAAAGATAAGGAAAGCAACGACAAAACACAGGGAATGAACGAAGGGGTAGAAAGCGGGGGGGGAACCATACCTGCAGCTTCTGTGGCCTCATGCCAAACCTCAGTGCTGGGGTTTTTGTTTTTCTCCATATTTGGGCCAAACCCTTTGATGATTCTACTGGGTCAGCAGAACGGCGAGCAGCAAAAAGATCCGCCCTCTGGCAAACGAGATCCTTGCAAGCTTGCACGGCTTGCCATGGTCTGCCAAAGTCTGCCTTCACTCTGCCTTCACTCTGCTGCTCACTCAGCGGCCGCTCTGCGGCAGGCCCCAGTAAATATAGGTGTGTCCCAAAAAATCAAGCAATGAATACAGCAGAAAGACTCTGGGCTGCCACTGCCAAAGTCTGCCTTCACTCTGCTGCTCACTCCGCAGATTGCAAATAGAAAATGATCTAGTGTAAGTGCAAATGTAGTCCAGGTGAATCTGGAATGACTTAACTACATTTGACACTAAGTTGTTGTTTACAGGGAACGTTTTGGAAATTAAGTACCAAATGGGGTATTGGGAACAACTATCCTACTCCTAGCCTACAAAAATTCCCTTGCTTCCCTAACCTCTGCACTGGACCCTGTGAAGGGAGGAGGTTAGGTTTGTGAAGTAGGAGAATCTGGCAATCACCCCCGCAAACTTGAATCTACCCTCTAATCTTTGCTTCCACCTGCCAAGCCAATATCCATAGTCTCCTCCATTTCTGCTAGTGACTGTGTTCACTACTGTTCTTCCAAAATCTCTAAAATATGTCCTCCACCTCTCACCCTGAATTCTTCTACTCTCCACTACATCTCTCCTACCTCTCCTGTTGAATTGGTACCCATTGTTCACAGAGCCAACACATTTTGCACTCCTGTTGGCTCTTTTTCTTCCCAAATGGTCAAAGAATGCTTGCTCATTCTATCCTCAACAATCAGAAAATGCGTCCTTTTCATGCTCACCAATCTACAAAAACTCTAATCTCCACTCTCATGCTCATCAGGCTGGACTACTGCTTGTGCCTACTTCTTGGCCTTCCTATCTACTCTTTCCTCCCTGTAGACAAAGTCCTCAACTTTGCTACCTGCACTCTCTACAACCCATCCAGATCCTCATCCATCTCCAGGCAACATGCTGGTTGTGTCTCCATGCATAACCGCTCTCTATTGAAGTTCCTTCTCCTAGTTTGCAAAGCTATCAATGGTCTTGCTCCTCAGTTTCTGTCACCATCTCGTTCCCTTCAATACCCCTCTGCTTCAACTTCACCATCCCATTCCCCTCCCTTGGCCTCCTCCTGCTTCCACGCATTTCCTACTCTCTCTGCTCCTTGGAACCCACTGCCTATAAGCATCAAAGCAGCCCAACTGTGAATCTCTTCAAAGCACAGCTTAAACTTCACTTGCTTGCTAAGAGGGGAGCTCCTCCTGCCCTCTCCCCATCCTCCCTACCTGACCAGACCACCACCTCAAGTGACGCTTAATGTAATTGTGTATATTTAAATAGTACTCCTGTTTAGTTTGATGCACTTTCTGCTTTAGATTAATGCTACTTTTGTAAGTCCCCTGTTTTCTTGTATATTCAGTGAAAAAATGTGATGTTTTTGATGTTGCCTTGCAAGCATAATGTCCCTTCCACAAAGAAATTCGCCAGTTATGGGAAGCTATGCAACCATACCTCATGCCTCTGCCTTGCACCGTTCAAACTAAAACACAGGACATCACTGATGACATCCCTAGTTTGTAACAATCATACAAGAAGGTTGTGTTTAAGGTATTTGCTCTACCATATGATGGGTGGGAGGTAGGCCTCTCATAGAGTAGGGCATGTATTACAAAAAATGCTCATTCAAACAAAGTGTCCACAAAATGTCTGTTGGCAATATACTAATCTAAAAATACATTATTACAATAGCTGGAGCATGGGACATAGAAGTTAAGTAATCTTTATTTAGTGTATTTGGTTAGTTAAATTATAAGTTCAGGCCTATCAGGACCTTATTTAAGCCAAGTGCTAATTACAAATTAATTTACTAGACATGTCGATGGAGAAGCACAGACCGGTATGTGAAAAACAAATACTGTAACCAGAGAATGAAATTAAAATTACAGTCAGTCATCATACATATAAATAATAAACATTGTATTATCTGACTGCGGCTTCATTATTGTTCCATGAATGTTAACCATCAGCACAAATCCAATCTTAAGGAAACTAACCTAAGAAAATCCTATATCACCTTCAAAGTATGATTGTCATGTTTTCAATGTAGTGCATCCAGGTAGCGCTTAAACTGCTTACTTGGCACAAAATGAGAAGAACTTTCCATGATCTGAGATATCATCAGTGATGAAATCTTTGATGTCCTGTGTCTTCGTTTGAGCAGTGCAAGGCGGGGGGCACGAGTTATGATTGCATCGTTTTTTTTAAATGTTGCCTTGCAACCATAACGTCCTTTAACGTTTTTTTCACTTCATTTCACAGGTTTTTAGCAGGCAAGCTAACTTACCAGAGATTTAAAAACTACTCTTTAAAAACTATGCACTTAACAATCATCCTCGCCCCCATATACCAGGTAGGACTTCTGCGAAAGTCTGCATAAATAGTGACAGAGGACATCAATAGTACCCAAACACATAGGGGGTCACAATATTGTGTATTTTTTTACATTACATAATATTTTAAAGAATAACAACTACAACAATGTACGCATTCTTAAACATATCTCTTATCTATCTTCTATCTTTGGAAATTGAAATATTGATTTTTTTAAAATTGAACACCATATAATGGATTGTGCCGTATATTGAAGTAATCTGTACACCCAGTGCATATAATTCACTTCAAATCCTGACTGGCTCTGAAGCACAATATTCACACAAGGAAGGACAATAAATAAGTAAAAAGTACCTTTTCATTTTTATTTCTAAACATATCATTTTTAACCGTACTAATGATAGGAATGTTTTTAATAACTATGTATAAACACTCTATTTTGTAATAGAAATGTCAGGCATTCTGGAATGGCTTGAATTGTATTTCCCCAAAGAAGAGATCAATCAAGAGGAAGAACTTGCAAATGGTACATTATTTTGTATGTCATCTCATCTCAAAATAATCTAGTGTCCTACTTACATATAAACTATTACATTTAATGTATTGTGTATATTTTATGCTTAACAATTTAGAAGAGCAAGAAAATGCAGTATCACCAAATATTGAGAAAAGATTAGAACACTTAGAAAATAAAGTAAATCAATTGTGTGTCAACTCTAATGAAATAAAAATCAACTTTCTGAATTATGTACATATGTCAAAATCATGTAATTAGAGCTATTGATTTTCATTGTGCTGCTTGTTCCTGTGATCCTTGCCCCAACAATAACCCCAATCAATACTAGAGGCCATTAGCACATTAGTGATCAACGCTTGGATGAAATATCTAACCCTCCGTCCCATAATCATGTTCATGTACCACTTCCCAATTCCCCTATTTTTATTTTCCACTCCGATTCTCATTCCCTTATAAATGTATGTAAATTAAAGTATATTTTTTTTAAAACTACAATTTGATGTCCGCGGACTACATACCCAATCCAAGGACAGTCACAAAACCTGTGAGAACAATAGATTCAAACTATATGAACAATCATACATTTAAATGTATTATTAATCACATGTCGTCAAAAACTAACAACTTGAAGTCTTCACCTGAGACACAGCTTTCATCCATTCAAAACTAGCCCTAGACTATTACGATGTCTGCGGTCAGCTAATATGTTCCCCATGTGCGTTTGTAAACTGGTGTCAATGTTTCTGCATCATGACACACTTTTCTTTTGTTTGCGAATGTCCGCATGGGGCTGCAGTCGCGCTGCAGTCTCCTCCTCCCCTTCTCCTTCCCAGGCCCTCTGCAATGCACTTGCCTCACACTTTGCCACCAAAACTCAGGACATTCTGACCACCCTTTCTACAATCCCTCACCACCCACCCTGTTCCCCCACAATTGTCCTTCCTCCTTCCTCCTTTTCCGTTTTCAATCCTGTCACACCTGAAGAAGTTACCAGAGCTGTGCGCTCCATGAAGGTCTCTTCTAAGCAGGTCCTCCTTTGCTCATCCAGGAAAATCAAAGATAACATTGCCTCCCTAGCCCCTGCTCTTGCTGATTCCTGCAATCACTCCTTTATCACTAGATCTTCCCCTCCTCCCTTAAGCACTCCCTTGTTTGCCCACTCCTGAAAAATAAATCCTCTGTTCCTAACTGCCCTGCCAGCTATCGCCATCGCCCTTCCTGGGGTAGCTACTTGAGAAGCTAGCCTTGCCCCAACTTAACTCTCACACTGAACTTGTTGGAGGCCTACACGACCACCAATCTGGATTCCGAACATCCAGAGGCACAAACTGCTCTTCTGAGCACCTGTGAAGAACTGCTCGCCTCTTTGGACTCCAACTCCCCAGCTGTCCTCATCCTTCTCAATCTCTCCACTGCATTTGACACAGTTAACCATTCCATCCTCACACCAAAGTCTCCACGATACACTTGGTATCTCGGAACGGGCACTGGATTGGCTGTCCTCTTTCCTCACTAACCGCTCTTCCCAAGTCATCCATGACCCCTTCTCCTCTCCTCCTTCCATCTACACCTGTGGTGTCCCCCATGGCTCTATACTCTCCCCTGGCTCTTTAACATCTACCTTGCTCTCCTTGCAAGCCTCATCTCCTCTTTCTCCCCCAACTTCCAGTGTTACGCAGATGACACACAGCTCTTCTTCAGACTTTGTGCTGACCCTCTTGCATCCTCCATCATCCCTGACTGCCTATCTGCCATCCAGTCCTCTTGCACCTCCAATGATCTCTGTCTCAACGCCTGTAAAACGGAGATCCATCCCATTGGGACCCCTACTCCCTCCTTCTTCCCTTCATTCTGGTCTTCCTCCTTGGGCTCTCCCCCTGCACCTTCAACTGAAGCCAGAAACCTTGGAGTCCTCTTTGACTCCACTCTTTCCTTCCCCCCTCACACCCAGGACATTGCCAAGAAGTCCAACTATCAGCTCTTCCTTCTCAAAGGAATTCTATCTTAAATCACCTTCCCTCAGAGGCTCTATGTGACTCAAGTTCTTGTTCTCTCTAGACTTGACTACTGCAACAGCCTCTTCCTGAACCTTACTTCTTCCACTCTGCGACCCCTCCACCTTATCCAGAATAGGCCAACAAGACTTATCCTTGACCTTAAGCCCAGGGCCCACATCTCTCCTGCACTAAAACGTCTTCACTGGCTCCCGGTTGCTGCACGGATTAAAATCAAATCCCTCTGCATCATCCTCAAGGCTGTATGGTCCCGGGGACCACACTATCTTCAACTCTATCTCACCAAATACTCTCCTGCTAGACCACTTCGCTCCTCTGGCACCAACTCTGTGTGTAAAGCATTTTGTCAAACAGAGGTCAGGGGGTCGCTCACTTTCCTCTGCAGGATCCCTCCGTTGGAATCGCCTGCCCCTCCCTCTGCGCCTGGAACAGGATCTCCTCAGATTTCAGAAGCTCCTTAAGACTTTCCTCTTTTCCTCCCCTTCCCTCATTCTCTCCTCTGCTAATCTCACAGTTGCTGAATCAGTGTCCTTGGCACTTATGCATCTTTGGGGCTTTGACCTCCCACACCAATTCTTCCCAGCCCCTGTCTTTCCACAGCACTTTGCATCTGCATCCCTCCGCTCTGGAGACTCACACTTACACCTCTTGCGGCCCAAACCGTTTAGCACTCAACATTCTAGCACTTCTTCTATGGCTCACCCACGCCCTCGGACTCCCCAGCACTTTACCCCCTCTTCCTTCTGCATTTGCACGTTCTGAATACTCACAAGCCGTAGTAGGTTTGTCCTGCTCGCTCTTCCCCCTCTGCTCTTAAATATTGTGTTGTAATTGTTGTAATGTACTTCCCACTCTCCCTCCCTGGCTTGTGGGCGCTTTGAAACAGCATATTCTTATTGTATAAGTACCTTACAAGCAAACAATAAATAAATAATAATTAAGATGATGACACAATGTGTGCGCTGACGTTCGCGAACAGACTGCGCCATCCGTGGAGCCAAGATGCATTTTTAAGTTTGAGAATGTCAGCGTGGAACCATGATCAAAACAACGCACCAGAGTGACGTCACTGGGGTGTGCTGATTGATGTTCATGAACGTCATGAGGTGCTCACGGATGGCTGAGGTCGTCCTAACGTAACCACGCCTGTGCAACATGAAGATCTGTCCGCAGTAAATGCCTGTGCTTGGCGATATTATTAATTCCATTCTGCTTACACCCTACGCTTAAGTTGAAACTTGACCCTTTCGCAACTACTACTACCGTTCCTACTTTGTACAGCTTTTGCTGCCTGTCTCCAGCCTTAAAAGTCCACAGATGGGAAACGGAGACCACGCATAGCTTCTCCAGGGGGATCCACCAATCCCTTTGTCATTCCCAATCTGATGCAGAGTAGAGAAGGAGAGCACAGTTGGGAGCTGCAATACTTTTGGGAGCAACACCAATAGCGTTGGTTATGGCCATCTGGCCCCCACCCCATTCAGGGACCACCACATGGAGGACCTGGAAGACAACTGTCCTCTGTATATATTGGGATGCACTCACCTGCTGGGGGGGAGCAATTCCGGGGGGCCTTCGAGACAGCAGTGAAGGCACACAAAAAGAATTGTCCCATCTCTGAGCTCCACCGGCACTACTCTACTACTTCCCTTCTCCATCTGTCCCTCCTTTTCAGTGGTTGGTGACCCTCCCCCCACCTTCCTCTCTCTTCTGCCATGTTTCAGAAAAAACAAAAAATTACAACAACAAAAAAAACATAGCATGGGGAACCACCTTTGAAAGTTACAAAATAGAATGAAAGAAATATTGTAACCTGCTATGTACCCACCACAAACCACCCTGTGTTTTGTCAGCATATACACATATAGGGCCTCATTACACGGATGACGGAGAACCATGGCGCTATTAGCGCCATGGTTCATGCCGGTAAAATACTGGCACGCCTTGGCGGAAAGGGGAATTACCGCCCCATTCGAAGGTTGGCGGGGCGGTAATTCCCCCTTCTCCCATTGCCCTTCCTCATTCCCATTTTTGCCCCATAGGGATCAATGGGAATGGGGAAGGCGCTAATTACGGTGCTGCAAATTGCGGTACCGTAATTAGCTCCCTGGGTCCCTTTGCGGGTTGGTTTTTAACGCCTGCAAAAAGCAGGCGTTAAATCCCCCAACCCGCAAAGGGACCTCGGTAAGGTATTTTACCGGTACCAGTAAATCCTTACTGCCATCCGTGTAATGAGGCCCATAGTGTGTAGGTTGTAGTTTTTCATTATATATTGATTTTTCACAATTTAATTTCTTTCACACTAAAAAATTCACTGTATTTTGAATATTTCAAAGAAAACATTAATTTTCAAGATTTGTAAGATGTACTCCGTTCTTTCTAAAAAGTGTAAACTGCATCATGTTGAATTTTAAAAAGATTACATTCCAAAATCTCAAAGAAATGCATACCGGATTTATTCACATTCAGCCTAACTTTTTCTATTTGCGGACACAACAGCTTAGACATTTTTCACACTTTTTTGCATAATATGTGGAAAAATTAACATAGTTTGTGTAAATAGAGTTATCAGACTTGTAAATATATATCTTTCATTGCATACTTCAAAGATATTTCAGTAGCATAGTCTAAAGTATTAGCTCCACAATGAAATATAATCATTTTTGGTTGTTTAAAATGCACTATGTCCTGATACATAGGGAACAGTTTATCTAACTTCAAATAACAAACTCCATACTATAGCAGTTCGTATTATTCAAGACCAAGATCATATGAGATACTTAGCTGTTTTGTATAAATCTCCAACCAATAAATCCAGGAACCTTCTATCATCCAAACCATCTTTTTGTTCAGCTCAGTGCTTTCAGCAATGCAAACAAGAAATTAAGCACTTGCTCCCTGTGTTTTGCAGTTCAACTCCTCCTCCACAAACAGAATGCCTGATGGGTTGAGCCTCCCGATGTTTGCGGACATCCACGCTGTCCGCAGTTGCCACAGTCAGCTTTCCCTTCAGGTCACGGTAAAAATGTCCGATGACACGGTCAGCGAACATCTGTATGGTCCACAGATATCAGGGCACTGGGCCTCCCTTCTTCTCTTTTTACCCTTTTCTTTGTAGCCTACCCTGATTGGCTGCATTTAAGCAGTCACAGAACCATCCACCAATCACATCCACACACCCTCTCACCTGAGCTGAACAGCTCAGATGCATCTTTCAACTTTGAGAGTGAATTTGTGCTGTGATTCAGAGCCTGTCCCATCACAAGATACTTTTCAAACTTTTACAGTTCTTTAGCATGGAGTCTTGCATGGATTCACATGCTCATGAATATTCCCCGTCATCACCAATCCTCTGTAAAAAGAAAGCAGTTTTGCTTTAGGCTGAAAACTACTCATCTCCTCTATAGCCAATCTGTGTCTTTTGGGTCATACTGCCCCAGCCAATGACACTGGTCCTCCTAAGCTCCACCCCTGGTGGCCATCTTCAGGTTTTTACAGTACGTTTCTAGTGTTGAGTCTTTGTGCTTTGCTCCTCGAAATCTGTGGATTTTTTGCTGCTTTTTGGATATTTCCAATAGTTTTCATCGATCTCTTTTTCAACCGTCATGCAGTGACTACCGGCAGCTGGGACCCGTTGTCGGCAAAGATAGTCTTTTCATTGTTAGATCCCCTCTCCGTGACTTCAACAGGTCCAGCTATGGGCCAACATCTCACCTCGACCATGTCAGATGTGGCAAAGAAGACTCTCTTCAGGCCCTGCAAATCATATGGCCTGAAAAACATTTTTGTCGAGTATCGGCACCTCAAGTGCCTTTGTCTTCACCCGGATAATGACGCGGATGGCGGATCACGACGCGGATGGATGCAAGATCTTCCACGGCTTCTCGTTGAAGACCAAGAAGGATCACCACCAGAGGTTTTTGGCTTGGATCAACTAGGACAAGGCCTCTGATGTGGCCTCCGGTCACAGTCCTGCTCATCCAGGACCAGCAGTTCATATGAGCGTACTCCATCTGAGAAGAAGAGGTTGAGGTTCTTTGAGAAACAACACACTCTATCAGCTCCCTCGTCTGTCCCTACAGGGTCAAGTTCCAGAAGGGGTCGGTGTCCCGCACCTGCTCCTTCGTAGATTAGCCTGCCGTCTCGTGGGTCCCCCGGTCAGCGTGGAAGTTCCTAATACCTTCTAAGCACAAGCCTTTGAAGGACAAGTCTTCGAAAGATGGACCTGCTGGAGGCTGGTCTGCAGCTCCTCAGTCTTCATCTACTAAAACCACCTCCTCGTCGACAACCTCTTCCTCAGCGACCACACCTCCGTTGACCACTTCGTCCACAAGTGCCTCGTTGACGACCCCATGGACGAAATGAGCTCTTTCTTGGTCAATGAAAAGTTCGGCAGTGACCTTCGTTTCAACCTTCATGACAACGACTACGCCAAGGGTTTCTTTACATCCAAGACCTGCGTCAGCGATACTGACCACAACCTTGTTGTCATTGGCACCCATTCTGCAGATCTCTATCGTTGCCTCTTTCCCGAAGGAGTCTGCTAGAGTGAGGGAATTGCTACCTCCATTGGATTTTCTGCCTAGACTAATGCAGGTGTCCCCTTCAGTTCCGATGGGATCACTGAGAAAATGTCCTCACATCTACTCCAGCTCTGAGGATGACATGCCAGAGGATTTCTACTCGGACCATGAAGGGGGCTTGGGCCCATGTCCCAGGAAGGATCTCTGTATCATGAACCATTCCAGCCGTTTGCCCCCCCCAAGGGGTTTCAGCCCAGCTCCTGTCCCGGTTGCACCATTTTCAACGACTACAAGAGATGTTGTTGGTCATCCTGACCACTCTGCACAGTTTGGTGGGAGAAATTCAGCAATGGCTGCCTAATGATCTGGTGCCTGGTCTAGACCACAGTCCTCCAAGGCCACCACCCAGGAGTCTTCCCAGGCCACCTAAGTATCAGCCAACACCGACGCATAGAGCGCATGTGGCATCTGGATCGGGACTTGGGACCTTGACCCTAGTGGAGGAGGAACCAATGCGCACTGACACTGGCACAGACACCACGGCTACTGACACTGATGAGTGGGAAGATTATGTCCCTGCTGACGGGCAACATGTGGATGTGGACGAGCCCACCAGGGCTTCACCGCCAGAGGAGATTGGATCCTTCCATAAGATCATCTCAAAGGCATCAAAGCTCTTCTGTCTATTTCCGGAGGAAGAAAAGAAGGAAGGCTTCCTTTTTCAACAACTGGAGTCTTCCAGGAAGACTGTTGTGTCAGTCCCATTGTTAGACGATGTCTAGGAGGACGGTTTAGCCATTTGAAGGCTCCAAGTACCACGCCATCAAAGCGGGACAGGCTCTAGAAGAAATGCCGGGTCCTGGATTTAGCCCCCAGGTGTCTCAGATCACAGCCTTCTCCGGTCTCTGCGGTTTCTGCCACCACCAGGAAACATTCATCCAACCCCTCATCTGCGTCCATGGTATTTCCGGACCAAGAGGGCAAGAAGCTGGATGTGGCGGGCAAGCGCATCATCTACACGGCAGCTTCCTTCCATCAAGGCCCCCAACGCTTTCACCATCCTGTCTCGTTACGACCAGGATCTTTGGGGCCTTTCCTAGGTTTCCTTCCTGATAACAAGAAAACCAAGTCCCTGGCCCTATTCCAGGAAGGAGAGGTGGCTTTTGATCACGCCATTACAGTCACGCTTGACGTAGCGGAATCTGTATTCCACCAGCTTGTGAATGGTGTGGCCCTTCGGTGCCAAGGATGGCTGAAGTCCACAAACTTCTGAGTAGACGTGCAGTTCAAGGTTGTGGACATGCCTATCGATGGATACAACCTGTTTGGGAAGCCAGTGGATGATACCTTCCTGGCTATCAAAACTTACACAGAGACAGCACACGCTCTGCAGCAAAGGAGGTTGTCCTTTCATTCCCCATAGAGGAGAGTTTCCAGGTCTTCCAGAGGGTATTGCGCCCCCTACCATCAGCCATCCCGCTCCCCCACCCCGGAAGCCTACAGGGGCTGCTCCCAGGCCTACAGCAGTGGAAGCCAGCGTTGTTGTCCAGAGGCCAGAACCCAGGCATCCAAGCATGTCTGAACTGGCTGTGGGCCTGCGCCCCCTTTAGCACCCCAGTGGGAGGTCAACTATTCAACTTTGTCAAGCAGTGGAGAAAGATAACCTTGGAAAATGGGTGCTGGACATTTTACAGCAGGGGCACACTTCAGAATTCAAAGACAGATGCCCCTGCATTCCTCCCATCGCTCGTCAAGACCATCACATTGCCCAACTGCTACAGGAGGTTCAGGCCATGTTGAGAAAAGGGGCAATAGAGGCCATCCCTCAGCGGCTCCAGAGTGTACTCCAGATAGTTTCTGATACTGAAGAAGTCAGGAGGGTTGTGACCCATCCTAGACTTACGATGCCTAAACAAGTACCCAAAGTTGCAATTGATCAGGATGGTCACGTTGCTACATGTGCTCAACAAGCTGGAGGAAGAGGATTTTCTGGCGACTCTCGACCTGAAGGACACATACTTCCACATCCCCATTCATCGGAAAAAATGGAAGTTCCTTCGGTTTGTCTACCAATTCAATGCCCTGCCCTTTAGCCTGAAATCGGCTCCAAGGGCATTCACAAAATGCTGTGCACAGGTAGTGGCGAACCGATCCCACAAGGGCAAACAAGTATACCCTTATCTGGAAGACTGGCTCATTCGATCCCACTCTCACGCGCTGGCGACCCAGCACACAGCGGAGACCATACGTCTTCTGACTTCGCTGCGTGGTTTAATCACAGAACACTCTGTTCCTTGGTGCCCGGCTCAACACGACCTCGTGTCTGGCGACCCCCTCAGTAGAGAGGGTGAAGGCCATCCTAGTATTGGTTCAGCGGGTCAACGTCCATCGCATCCGCCCGGTCCATCAAATCTGTGTTGAGCATGATGTTCTCATGCATCCACTTGGTCCCTATTTGCAGGCTCCAGAACCGGTCCCTCCAGGAGTCCTAGGTGCCAGGTGGCAGCAGGTCACCGGCATGCGGGCAGACAAGCTAACCCTCAATCAGGCATTCTGCAAAGTGCTTCATTGGTGGTTGGCACATCCACATCTGACTTAAGGAGCCTTTTTCTGGATACCTCCGTACCATGCAACAGTCACTACCGACGCCTCTCTGGAGAGTTGGGAGGCTCACACAGGACGATTTCATGTCAGGGGCCTCTGGCTTCTGGCGGAGAAGTATGTGATTCTGGGCCCTCAAGTCATTCCAGCCTCACCTGCAGGAGAAGTTGGTGCAACCTGTCTGTTTGAGGTGAGTCTGTTCCAAGGGTAATTGTTTTGCTTTTGTGAGTCTTGCCACCTCCTGTAGTTTTGTATATGTACTGCTGTGTAATTATATTCATGAGCATCTGAATCCATGCAAGACCCCATGCTGGAGAAGGTACAGGTTACTTACTTGTAACTCTTATTCTCCGGCATGGTCCTTGTATGGATTCACATGCAAACCCTTCCCCCTTCCCCTCTGGCTCTTCTTGGGTCATACTACCACTTTACGTGCAAAACCATATCTGAAGATGGCCACCAGGGGTGAAGATTAGGAGGACCAGTCTCATTGGCTGGGGGCAGTATGACCGAAAGGATACTGATAGGCTATAGAGTAGACTAGCAGTTTTCACTTTAAAACGAAACTGCTTTCTTTTTACTGAGGATTCCCAGCCTGACGACGGTAAGTAACTTGCACCATTCTTCTGCCAATATTTACAGCCATCAACACCTAAGATGACATCCTACATGTATTTTTTAATGTTCAAAAGTTACATAATATAACACCTTTCTTATAATAGAACTTCAACTATGACCGTTTTTTAGGTGCTGCAAAACATGATTGCCTTCAGCACCCATCACAATTTTTGTTGCACCACTTTTAAATCTACTTCCCCTTATATTCTTACTGCTACCTATGCTACGACATATGGTGGTGCACATTTCCATAATTAAAATTCCTCAAATGCCAAGCTTCAATACAAAAAAAGCAATATTTTAATAAATGTCCTGTCTTGTCTAAAACTATAAAAGACTTTAATAATGCAATATACAATGCCACCTTCGTTACAATGTAATTTCTACTATAGCATTTTTTCGGTGCTGCAAATCATTTTCTACATCACTCATCTCAATTTTTCAACAGTGCTTTTTAAATGACTCAGTTGTGTGTCAATTAAATTGTAATAAAAGATCAACTTGCTGAATTATTAGCTGAATACCAGGTGCAAGAAAAGGGTGCAGGGACGAGATGGATGTAGAACTTGTGCGAGGGCGAATCCAGGTAGGGGTGTTGAGGTTCTTGTAATACCGACCATTGGGGGTCAGCGCAGTACCGACCAGCT
Organism: Ambystoma mexicanum; assembly: GCF_040938575.1. Lineage (NCBI taxonomy): Eukaryota > Metazoa > Chordata > Amphibia > Caudata > Ambystomatidae > Ambystoma > Ambystoma mexicanum. The sequence goes on from NC_090939.1 coordinate 949,959,848, forward strand.
GGGCAAACAGGGGGGTTGCCCTGCCTCGGGGAACCTGGGTGTAGAGCCAAGAGAAGGTACAAAGCTCACTGCAGGTCTCCACATAGATCATCAACATAAATGTAGGCAGCCCCTGGCTCAATCCCACAGCCAATGTCTGAGTCTATTTGCATGCGCGGGCGGTTTGTTCCCTCAAAATCGTGGTTATAGCGGAAGTGTTGGGGGGCCGAGGCCAGAGCACCCAGAGGGAGCGCCAAAGTAGAGCGCCGGCGCTCTCACCCTGCAGCCGCCGTGCAGGTACTGGAGGCCTCACAGGGAGCAAGGGCTACAATGCATGCCCGGATGGAAGTGCAGAGATAGGAGACATTTAGGCCAGGTTGTCGGAGGGGGGGTGTAGAGAGCACAGCAGGTGCCCCCCCCCCAGCTCCTCACCTGCGACACAGACAGTCCGGGTTCTAATGAGGGATGGAGAGGAAGGCGGCGGGACAGTCAGGTGGTGGGCCCGTGGAGTCAGGGCCCTGCCCCGCTCCGAGCCAGGCGGTCCCAGCCCCTGCAGCGAGAAGCAGGCGCAACGCGCACCTCAGCACCAGCGGGCTCGGCTCCACAGAGCACTGCGGTGAAGGGAGGGCAGAGGCGGGCAAGCTCCGCAGGGCGGATCTGCTCAGCACAGATGGTCTTCGCCCCAGGCAGCTCTCAGCCTCAGATGACGAAGTACGGCTCCAGGCAGTGGCATAGCTCTCAACTCACACGCTTTTGGCGGGTGTCACCCGCCTTGTAAACAGTTGACTCACCCGCCAAGCCTCATGCACGCCCATTCGTTTCAATGGGCCTCTCACCCGCCAAAAATAACATCGGGTGTTTTCACCCAGCTTTGCGACATAAATGGTTGAGAGCTATGCAGTGGCACCCCGATGGGCGCCCGGCGTCTCCACGCGGCACGGCTACGGATTTCCTCCATACTTAGTACAATTGCAGCCCCAGGCGTCAGCTACACAGGCTGAAAGGTACAGGTACAGGTACAGGTACAGGATAGTGCTGTAAACCGCTGATGGTGGCGGATAGTCAATGGGTGGGCACGGAGCTCAAAGGCTAGGCATCCATTTTACAGGCTGCTCAACAGTGCCCCCCAACTTGCTGAATTATTATGTTCATATGTGAAAAATCATGTAATGAAATATTGATTTTCATTGTGCTACTTGTTCCTGTGATCCTTGACCCAACAATAACCGCAATGAATACTAGAGGACGTAAGCACATTAGCAATGCATGCATTGATGATATTTCTATCCCTCCTTCCCATAATCATGTGCATGTACATGTACCACTTTCCAATTACCCTATTTTTATTTCCCACTCCTATTCTCATTCCCTTTCTTAATCGCTTGTAATTCAAATGTATGTACATTTTTTTAACACATCAATTTGATGTCCGCGGAATACATACCTAGTTTGCGGGCAGAACACACAACCTTTGAGAACAATGGATTCAAACTATATCAACATTCATGCATTTAAATTTACCATTAGTCACATTCACACGTCCTCAAAAGCGAACAACTTGGGGTCTTCACCGAAACACACCTTTCTTATATTCAAAACGAGCCCACCACTATTACGATGTCAGTGGTCAACTAACACGTTTGCTATGTGCATTTGCAAATCTGTGCCAGTGTCTGCGCGTCTTGACACTGTTTTCTTTGTGAACGTCAACATGGGGCTACAGTTGCTGTCACAATGTGTGCGCTGACGTTCGTGAACAGACTGCGCCGTGCACGCTGCCATGATGCATTTTTAAGTTTGAGAACGTCAGCGTGTAACCAAGGTCACAACAGTGCACCAGAGAGACATCACTGGGGTGTGCTAACATTCGCAAACATTATGACATGGTTGCGGATGGCTGAGACAGTCAATATGTAATCGTGCGTGTGCGACATGATGACCTGTGCACGGTAGATGTCCGTGCTTGGCGGACATCTTTGAATCCATTTTGCTTGCACCCTACCAACTCTTAAGTTTAAACTTTGTTCTCTGAACTTTGTACAACTTTTGGATGGGGAAGAGAGACCATGGACAGCTTCCCCAGCTTCTACAGGGGCACCCACTCATCTTAGTCATTCTCACTCCGACACAGGGCAGAGAAGGAGAGCACAGTTGGAAGCTGCATTCTTTTTGGGAGCAACACCAAAGGCATTGGTTATGGCCATCTGCGCCCACCCCTCCTTTCAGGGGCCACCATTTGGAGGACGTAAAAGAAAGAACAGGGGCACTGAATCAGGTGAACTTGAGAGGAACAGGAGGAAACTGACAAAGTAGAAGTACCACCTGTGTCATCCAGTGAGCGGAAGGAGTCATCCCAATTTTTCAACAGTGCTTTTAAAACTACTTGTGCCTACATTGACACTCCTACATATTCTACTACATATGGCAGTGTATAATTCCATAATTCAAAACATCTCAATTACTGAGCTACAATACATGAAATATTTTTTATAAATGCCCTGCTTTGCCTGAAAACACTTTAATATGACAATATAATATATCTTCTTTTTTATAATGTAACTTCAACTTAACTTCTTTTCTGTGCTGCAAAACATAATTAGCTGCAGCATTCACTCTACGATATAAAAACACTTATGTAATAACCACTTCTTAATATTTTGCACACTAACAGCATTGTCTTTTACATTTCCAGAAGAACACATGATTACCCAAGAAACCTACATAACAAAACAAGCTCTTTAATTTATGAAAAAAGTATGTATATTGCAATAATATATATGCCATTACCATTTTGCTCACATAATTATGCTGTGTATTACCCTGATCTGTTTCTACCTTATCAAAATATACATTCATAATAAACTCGCTGCCACATTTCCTCCTTTCTCATCCCACTACTGCAATTACACTCTGTTGCATTACCCCCACACCACTCTTCATCATCCCATTAGACCAGGGCTCTTGAACCTGTAACTCTACAAATGTTTTGACCCACAGCTCCCTTTACTTCAGGCCACTTTCCAATTATAATCCATATAATTACCCCAGCACCCAACAATCATTCAAATAGTTATCCCCACATTCCTTTTTCTTTTTCCATTGCACAATCATTACCGTTACAATTTAATCTCTCTTGCTCGTCCCAGTATACCAAAACATTGTCCATGTGACCACCCATATATACTTTTTCCTCACAGTACTACCCAATATTAATCCATATCAATAACCAAACACCATCTTCCTCCTTCCAATACTCAATATTAATCCATATCATTATCCCTTCACCATTCTTCTGCATCCCAGTACACTCGTAGCAATCAACATCATTCGTCTTCTTCATACTACTTCTCAGTAGTCCAGTAGTCATGCATAATATTAGCTTGACATCCCTATTCCAACATCCAATTTTAATACATAGCATCACCCACATATCCTTCCAACAACGTTAAAGTACACACTTTATTTTCCCCAACAGATACTAAAATGCCTACTGAAACAAACCTGTAGATAACAAAAAAAAGTTCATGCAGTAAAAAGGGAAAGTCCTACACTTGCCGTCCGCTAAAACAATTCATAGAAAACGTACAAGCAAGAGAACAAGTGAATCTCCTCTTACAAAGTACTACCACAGTGACCACTAACAAAAGATATATTGCTGCATCAAAAAAGAAAAGTAATCAAGTACTTCCTAAAACTATTTAAAGAGAGAATGAACATCTACAATCAAAACTGCCATGGGAACGATTTTTTTCAACTTGGTCACAATAAAACATTATAAAAACTAAATTTAGTAAAAAAATATTCTGTTGTAGTCTCCTCGGCCATCTCATGAAAAATCTGAAAAGTCACATTCCTCACCTCAAAATTAGCAAAGAAAACTGGTACGTGAAGCACTGATTGACAGCACATTGAAACTAAAAATAAAACATTACTTTTAAACAGAATTAAACCATTAACAAAATTAATTTAAAAAAAACTACAAACTTCACCAGTAGCACAGAACCATACTTCATTTAAGAAGCATACAGCCAACATCAAACAAATCAAATTGCCATAGATTCTAACAGAAGACTATGAAATAGTAATAGATACCATTGTTAAGACGGATTTCTGAACTCTGTCCTGGTGGCGCAGAAGTTCAGAAGGCCAACCTAATTACTTGGAACAGGGTAACCTCTGGACAAGCCAGACCAATCAAGGTAGCGATCGCGGCGGTCAAGACTAGGTCTCAAGAGGGGTGAGGGTGACTGAAAGCCCGCAATGAGCACACAAAGCAAGGACACTTACAAACTACTCCAAACAGGTGTTATATTAAAAATATATACACATTTATTCCAAGGCCTTTAAAACAATGACCGTAGCGAGAAATCACAATATAACTCTAGTAAACCAACACATACCATACCAATACAATATATATACAAATACAACAAGTCTCAAGCGTTAGATGCACGAAATGTGTAGTCCACCTAAAAGGGAAGGAAAACAGGCAGTGCGAAATAATGCTTAGACCCAGTCCGCCTTCAGAGGCACCTAACTAGAAGGAAGTCCGAGCCCTGCGAAGAGTGGAGCCTTGTGCTCAAAAGTATCTGCACACGCTCGTGCCAACGGGCAAAAGGGGAGTCTCTTCGAGGGAAATCAGGCAGTTCAGTTTAGTGCACAAATGAAGAAGAACAAGTTCCGCAACTCAAGCGCAGCCTCCACTGTGGGCAGAAGCAGAGTGCTAGTACGGAAAAGGGTGCTGTTTTGACACAGCGGGGAAAAGCTATGGGCTCCTGCAGGAGGGCGACCAGTTCCTAGCTATGCTACTCACCGGTCCCCGATGCAAGCAGACCCAGGCTTCTCCGCGTCAGTTTCAGTCGCTGGCAGGTTCAGAAGAGCAGGGAACGTCTCGTCGTCGTGTCGAGTCTGCAGCAGCAGAGTTGAGTAAAAGACGTCCCAATCGAAGAAACCCACACAGTTTGTTACCACAGCAGGGCAACGGAGCGGCCGTGTGTATCTGAGCCAAATGTACACTACTCACGTCAGACCTGGGAACGCCAAGTGTACGAAGCGTGTGAGAGTGACAAGGACTTGAAATACTACACAACCTGGCGGCGGTTACAGAGCAAGACTCCTGTGTAGGCTGGTCAGTCAGCTGGATGGCCCAGAGACGCTTCCGAAGGCTTACTAGCAGGAGATGGTGAAGATGCCGAGAATAGCTGTTCCCGCTATTCCAAGGGTCGAAGTACCAGTACAGGCCTTCTGGTTCGATCAAAGGTGAAAAGGGTTTCACAAGGCGACAGCAGTGCAGAGGAGCAGTCCTTCAGCGGGTCACCAGCGATTCCTCGGTCCAGCCTCTTGGTTGCAGGATGCTTGGCCCTGTATTCCTTCGTTCGTGAGAACTCAGGAGATCGACATGGTAGTGGTGTTTCCAGCCCCCTCTTATCCACGGTTCCCTTCGCGCCAAAACGGAGGGGACCCAATGGGAGATCCGCTCATTCACACTCACACCATTCGTGGACCAATCACGGACCACGGTGGTCCCAGGCATTCACACCACCCTAGACTCTCTGGCACCCAGGATGTGTATTGGGACCAGACATCCCAGCCCACATCCTGGAGGCACACACAAGACATGTAGAAGCCCGCGAAAGCATCCGTGTTTCGCGGGAAAGTACATGCCCAAATAAGGAAGGCCCCGGGTCGGCTCGACCTGGGGAAGGTGAAGGGAGCAAGACGGTCAGCGGACAGGACAAAGGAGCCTCGTGGTCTGGCCATTTTGGGAGATAGGCCACCATTTTGGGTTAAGCGCGAGAAACGCGCTTAGAACGCCAAAAGGCGCTCAAAACACAAGAAACGATCGCTGCCACCATTCCCCATCCGTGAATCACTTGCACCGATCAGTTACAATCCTAAACGAGTATCTAGGGCCTGTAGAAGGCTAGAGACCCAAGAGAGCAGTAACTTAGCTTACAGTGCCCTCTTGTGTCATGTTGCATGAAAGCCGCAACATGATAAAATAAACTACGGAAAATAGCGTTTCCCAGTACTGAATGTCTTAAGGGCATGTCAGTTTCCCTGTAAGAAAGGAGCGAAAGCCCAGAGGAGTGCGGCAGAAGGCTGCACTTCTCTGGCAAAGTCGAGAACAAGGTGTAAAACAACAGCAAAAAGTTTAGGGGTTGCCACATGGAAGGAAAATTACCTACAATTACGAAATCTTTCCTAACACTCGCCCTTCCCAGACTATGGACAGGGGGAACTAATCCACCCCTGGATGAGTCTCTTGTTCAGGTCGGTTAAACATTCTGGACAACCTATCAGCATTGCTATGTTGGACACCTGGCCTATGCTCAATAGTGAAGTCGAAGCCTTGTAGACTTATGGACCACCTAAGCAACTTTGGATTCTCCCCCTTCATGTTCATTAGCCACTTTAAGGGTTTATGGTCAGTTTGCACAGTGAAGTGGGTCCCATAGAGGTAGGGCCTCAGCTTCCTTAGGGCCCACACAACAGAGAAACATTCTTTCTCTACCGTGGACCATCTGAGCTCTCTGTCCTTAAGCTGGCGGCTAATAAAACCAATAGGGTGTTCCTTACCCTTCTCATCTACTTGTGATAGTACAGCTCCTATCCCAGTGTCAGAGGCGTCCGTCTGCACGATAAAAGGTCTTTGATAATCAGGGGCCCTGAGGACAGGGGCCTTGCACAAGGAGTCTTTTAAGCCATTGAAGGCCTTCTCACACTCGTCGGTCCAAGTTACCTTCTTGGGTTTCTTCGGAGTTGTGAGGGCAGTCAGAGGGGCAGCTATGGTGCCATAGTCTGCCACAAAATTGCGGTAATACCCCGTGAGTCCTAAGAAGGCTCTCACTTGGGTTTGTGTAGTGGGGGTAGGCCAGTCTTGTACTGCTTGTACTTTACTGGGTAGAGGCTGTATCCTTCCTCCACCTACTTCATGTCCAAGGTAAACCACTGAGCCTTGTCCAATCTGGCATTTACTAGTCTTTATGGTCAAGTGTGCTTTCTGAAGAGCCTGGAGCACAATCCCGAGGTGTTTCACATAGTCTTCCCAGGTGGCACTGAAAACTGCGATATCGTCCAGATATGCAAGACAGAATTCGTCCAACCCATTCAAAACGTGATTCACAAGCCTCTGGAAAGTGGCAGGTGCATTCTTCAACCCGAACGGCATTACCCGGAATTGGTAAAGGCAGTCTGGAGTAGAAAACACTGTCTTCTCCTTGGCATGTTCTGCTAAAGCTATTTGCCAATAGCCAGCAGTGAAGTCAAACGTGCTGAGGTACTTGGAGGCACCCAAAGTATCCACCAGCTCATCTGTTCGAGGCAAGGGGTGTGCATCTGTCTTGGTGACAGCATTCAGAGCCCTGTAATCCATGCAGAACCTCAATTCAGAAGTGCCTGCCTTTGGAACCAAAACCACAGGGCTGGACCAAGGACTACTAGAGGGTTCAATCACCCCAAGGTCTAACATCTTGTTGACCTCGGTCTTAATATAAGACCGTACTTTGTCTGACATCCTGTATCCCCTACTTTTGGTAGGTACACTGTCTCCTGTGTCTATGTTATGTTTGCACCAAGGTGTCAAACCAGGCGACTGTGAAAACAGGGGGGAAAACTGCCTAAGCAAACTTTTCACCTCAGCCTGCTGATCAGAAGTCAGGTGAGGGGCCACTCGGACACCGTCAAAGGAGCTATCTGAAGGACCGCTTTGGAACAGGTCAGGGAGAGGTTCCGACTCCTCTTCCTCAACATCTGAAGCCAGTAGCAGTGCTGCGATTTCGACTCTTGGGACGAAAGCCTTCAGCCTATTCACGTGAAACACTTTTGGAGCCTGTCCAGGCCTTCCAAGGTCCACTAAATAGTTAACCTCACCCAGGGGCTCCACCACTGTGTAAGGGCCTGACCATTTGTCCTGTAAAGCTCAGGGCCTTATGGGATTCATGATCAGGACTTGCTGACCAGGTGTAAAGTTGGTGAGGGAAGCTTTCTGGTCGTACCAATGTTTCACCAGCGCTTGTCCTGCCTTCAATTTATCACTAGCCAAGCCCATCAGAAGTACCATCCGTTTTCTGAGCCCTAGCACATAATCAACTACGTTGGTAGTAACAGGGGGAGTGGGCATCTCCCATCCCTCTTTGACTATGGCTAAACGTCCCCGTACAGGATGACCGAACAGAAGTTCGAAGGGGCTGAAGCCAACACCCTCCTGTGGTATCTCTCGGTAGGCAAACAGTAAGCATGGTAAAAGAAGATCCCATTTTCTTCTCTGAGGTTCCTCCAGAGCCCCAATCATGCTTTTTAACGTTCTGTTGAAACGTTCCACCAGACCATTGGTCTGGGGGTGGTATGCAGAAGAGAACTTGTAGGTGACCCCACATTCTTTACACATAGCTTGCATATACTTCGACATAAAGTTGCTGCCACGATCTGACACAACTTCTTTAGGGAAGCCAACCCTAGTAAATATGCCAAGTAAAGCTTTTGCAACTGACTTGGCAGTTACAGTTTTCAATGGGATGGCCTCAGGATATCTGGTTGCATGGTCGACCAGCACCAGGATAAACCTATTGCCTGAGGATGTTTGCGGGTCAAGGGGACCAACGATGTCGATCCCTACCCTTTCGAATGGTACCCCCACAACTGGGGGCGGTACCAACGGAGCTTGGATTGTCGAGCCAACCTTACCAGATAACTGGCAGGAGGCACATCTCCTGCAGTGACATTCTACTTGCACCCCCATCTTGGGCCAGTAGAAGTGCATGGATAACCTTTGCTTGGTCCTCTTAATACCAAGGTGACCAGCAAGGGGCACTTCATGCGCCAACTGCAGGAGGAAGGGCCTAACAGCAAGGGGAACCACCAACCTCCTATGGTCTCCTTCTGTAGACTCTGTGGGCTCACTATACAGGAGTCCACCTTCCCAATAAATCCTATGCGTCCCAGGAGGTTCACCCTCAAGCTGGGAGCAGGCCTGTCTCCTTAGGCCTTCCAGAGATGGGCACTCACGTTGGCCTTTACTGAATTCGTCCCTATCAGGACCTCCTTCGACTAACAAGTCTTTTAGTTCAGGATGGTCGTTGGGGTCAAATACTTCAGGCATCGCCACCTCCTCGTCAGGCCCGGGCGATTGACCAACTTCCTCCACTGCAGTGGTAGGCGAGCTCGGGGGAATATTCTCTTTCCCTCGTCTTGACTTGTTGACTCCTTTCGCCTTGGGTTTCCCCTTCGGCTGGGGCGGTGTATTGGTCTTGGCCAATGCTGCCCGTGCTTGAGACCGTGTGTAGGGTCTTTCGACAGTGTCTCCTACGAGCCCTAAAGCTCTAAGATCTTTACCTAACAATACCTTTCCTGGGACGTTTCTCTGAATGCTCACTGGAATCCTGACTGCTGTACCATTTAAAGTAAGATTTACAGGTATTACTGGGAACATACGGAGTGGGCCGTCAGCCAACTTAGTGGGCATCAGAGTAGCTCTGGCAACTTCCTCTGAGTCTACCAAGGTAGAATCCACTACAGTTCGACTGCACCCACTATCCCTAAGAGCTGGAGTATCTACTCCATTGATCAGCACACTGTCTTTAAAGTAGTGCTTGGTATTATCTGGAATCCTAGCATAAGCCTCTGCGACTTTAGGCTCCCAGGAACCCAGGGAAACTAAAACTACCTCAGCCTCTATCCCGCTGGGAAATGAGTATGAGGAGAAGGATGCGCCTGTAATCTCTTCTTCCTCGTAGGAGGAGAAGGCCAGATTAGCGGAGTGGACCCCCAAAGGTCTAACCTTACACCGGGGATCCCCCTTCACGTGGTCAGTTGCTCCACAAGCAAAACAAGATCCATTGGGTCTGTTTACGTAGGGAGGCTTATTGTAACCAGAGTTCTGTTTCGGAGGCTGACCTCCACTACCATGTGAGTTCTCTTGTGTCTTACCCTTATTTTTCTTTTTGTGGCCCTTATGAGAAGAAGATTTATCAGATTCTCCACCCTCCTTATCTTTGGACTTTTTCCCTTCCTCCTGCTTACAAGGATGAGTTTTGTCCTTATGGGACACTCGATGTGACACCCATAAGTCTGCTGCAATGGGCAGCTTCTTAGGATCTATCTCCTTCGAATCGGCCAAATGCTGCTTAAGCTCCGGGGAAGAAGATGCAAAAATGTGTTCCAGCATGACAAGATTTATCATGCCTTTGAAGGTAGAAACCTTATAACCTTCGACCCAGCCAGTTAAGTTTTTCAAGGATTCGGTGACATAAGATACCCAAGTACCACCTTCCCTTTTCTTATACTCTCTGAATCGTTTCAAATATTGGGCCGGAGTCTTCCCAAATTTTAAAATGAGAGTTTGCTTCAACATTGCAAAATCAGCTCGCTCAGCCTTCAACATTTCCATAATGGCACTACAGCCAGAATGGGGCAGTCTGCTGAGTAACCAGGCAATCTTATCAGCATTGTCAACTTGTTGAACTTTGCATGCATACTCAAACGCATTCAGCCAGTCCATAATGTCATTCCTTTCCTTATACACATTGAGCAGATCTTTCGGAAACCGTGGATGAGAGGAGGCCCCAGACCCATGTCCAGGACCCTTGGACCCATTTGCAACCTGAAGCTTGGCCAGTTCCAACTGATGATCCCTGTCTTTCTGTTTTTCTGCCTGTTCGATTTTTAGTTTGGCTATGCTGAATTCAAGCTCCTTCTGCCTAAACCGCAGCTCTTGCTTCTTGAATTCAAGCATAGCCTCCCCATCAGCACTGGCAGAGGAAACATTAGACATCTCATCCTCCCTGTCCTCGTGGTCGTGATGGATCAGTGCAGCAGCAGAACCCTCGGTTCTACCAGTGAGAGCAGCCCCACCTCCTTCCGCACTGTCCTCAGAAGTTATAGCGTCAAGCTGCGCTTCCTGCCACGCCACGATTCTTTGGATCATATCCAATTTCGTGCCTTGAGAGGAAACACCTCACTCCGCACACATCTTTTTCAATGTTTCTGATTTGGAAGCATTTAAAGATAACAAGGTATTTGTTTCCATACTGTTAGATAGGACTATGGCCTTTTTAAAGTTATATTATAACAATTCACTACGTGTCCTGTTAGGAATAACTTGAAATGCCCTAGTTCATGCGCAACACTGGATACCTTCAGTCGTATCCCACCGCTGTACACCAATTTGTTAAGACGGATTTCTGAACTCTGTCCTGGTGGCGCAGAAGTTCAGAAGGCCAACCTAATTACTTGGAACAGGGTAACCTCTGGACAAGCCAGACCAATCAAGGTAGCGATCACGGCGGTCAAGACTAGGTCTGAAGAGGGGTGAGGGTGACTGAAAGCCCGTAATGAGCACACAAAGCAAGGACACTTACAAACTACTCCAAACAGGTGTTATATTAAAAATATATACACATTTATTCCAAGGCCTTTAAAACAATGACCGTAGCGGGAAATCACAATATAACTCTAGTAAACCAACACATACCATACAAATACAATATATATACAAATACAACAAGTCTCAAGCGTTAGATGCACGAAATGTGTAGTCCACCTAAAAGGGAAGGAAAACAGGCAGTGCGAAATAATGCTTAGACCCAGTCCGCCTTCAGAGGCACCTAACTAGAAGGAAGTCCGAGCCCTGCGAAGAGTGGAGCCTTGTGCTCAAAAGTACCTGCACACGCTGGTGCCAACGGGCAAAAGGGGAGTCTCTTCGAGGGAAATCAGGCAGTTCAGTTTAGTGCACAAATGAAGAAGAACAAGTTCCGTGACTCAAGAGCAGCCTCCACTGTGGGCAGAAGCAGAGCGCGAGTACGGAAAAGGGTGCTGTTTTGACACAGTGGGGAAAAGCTATGGGCTCTTGCAGGAGGGCGACCAGTTCCTAGCTATGCTACTCACCGGTCCCCGATGCAAGCAGACCCAGGCTTCTCCGCGTCAGTTTCAGTCGCTGGCAGGTTCAGAAGAGCAGGGAACGTCTCGTCGTCGTGTTGAGTCTGCAGCAGCAGAGTTGAGTAAAAGACGTCCCAATCGAAGAAACCCGCACAGTTTGTTACCACAGCAGGGCAACAGAGCGGCCGTGTGTATCTGAGCCAAATGTACACTACTCACTTCAGACCTGGGAACGCCAAGTGTACGAAGCGTGTGAGAGTGACAAGGACTCGAAATACTACACAACCTGGCGGCGGTTACAGAGCAAGACTCCTGTGTAGGCTGGTCAGTCAGCTGGATGGCCCAGAGACGCTTCCGAAGGCTTACTAGCAGGAGATGGTGAAGATGCCTAGAATAGCTTTTCCCGCTATTCCAAGGATCGAAGTACCAGTGCAGGCCTTCTGGTTCGATCAAAGCTGAAAAGGGTTTCACAAGGCGACAGCAGTGCAAAGGAGCAGTCCTTCAGCGGGTCACCAGCGATTCCTCGGTCCAGCCTCTTGGTTGCAGGATACTTGGCTCCTGTATTCCTTCGTTCGTGAGAACTCAGGAGATCGACATGGTAGTGGTGTTTCCAGCCCCCTCGTTTCCACGGTTCCCTTTGCGCCAAAACAGAGGGGACCCAATGGGAGATCCGCTCATCAACACTCACACCATTCGTGGACCAATCACGGACCACGGTGGTCCCAGGCATTCACACCACCCTAGACTCTCTGGCACCCATGATGTGTATTGGGACCAGACATCCCAGCCCACATCCTGGAGGCACACACAAGACATGTAGAAGCCCGCGAAAGCATCCATGTTTCGCGGGAAAGTACATGCCCAAATAAGGAAGGCCCTGGGTCGGCTCGACCTGGGGAAGGTGAAGGGAGCAAGACGGTCAGCGGACAGGACAAAGGAGCCTCGTGGTCTGGCCATGTTGGGAGCCAGGCCACTATTTTGGGTTAAGCGCGAGAAACGCGCTTAGACCGCCAAAAGGAGCTCAAAACACAAGAAACGATCGCTTCCACCATTCCCGTCCATGAATCACTTGCACCGATCAGTTACAATCCTAAACTAGTATCTAGGGCCTGTAGAAGGCTAGAGACCCAAGAGAGCAGTAACTTAGCTTACAGTGCCCTCTTGTGTCATGTTGCATGAAAGCCGCAACATGATAAAAGAAACTACGGAAAACAGCGTTTCCCGGTACTGACTGTCTTAAGGGCATGTCAGTTTCCCCGTAAGAAAGGAGCGAAAGCCCAGAGGAGTGTGGCAGAAGGCTGCACTTCTCTGGCAAAGTCGAGAACAAGGTGTAAAACAACAGCAAAAAGTTTAGGGGTTGCCACATGCTAGGAAAATTACCTACAATTACGAAATCTTTCCTAACAACCATTATGACAAAAGAAACCTTATTTGAAAAATCTTCCCAAACAAATCTTCAACTAAATCTTCCTCATGTACAGACCACTTATCTGGTCTAAAATGGGCATACAGGTCAGTATGTAATATGCGCCAAGAGTTGTTGAAATGTGTAGGACGAGCAATATGTTAAAATGAAAGACAAAAGTAGAATCAAAAGTTCACAAAACATGGACTCATGTCCAGTGCGCATCGACAATGGACTACGAAGACATTTATTAGCCTGCATTTCAGGAGCATCTTGTAAAAGCACCTTTCATCACATACACATTTTAGCAACAAAACATTCAAAAAAGTGCAATCTTGTGCATACATTTTGCAGTACTAAAAGTCCTGCTCTAGAATTACAAAAACTCATTGGTCGTCTCCTAACTGGAACAGCACAAGAAGTGTTGCAACAAATTAAGTAAATGTTTTCGAGCTTAAGTAGAAGTATAAACTACAACTAACTTAGAAAATACTAACCAACAACTTTCAACCACTACCCTTCTTTCAAACACATACAAAAAAGCTCTGTTTCAAACCACTGCTGCTTATTTTTCCAGACAAAGTATGTGCCTGTTGTCACAGTACTTTCTACAAGCACAAAAACAGTAGATATAGCCTACAAGATTAAAGAACAATGAGTAATCACAATGGTTCCAAGTGGCATTGTTTTGAAAAGCAAAGAATAAATTAGAACAAAACCAACCCCTTAATACATTGCACATACTGCAATAATTAGCTTGATAATCACTAATGGCCACCTCAAGCTATCAATAACAATTTAGAAACATTTCCACTAACAAATACTCTCCAGCAACTTAATCTAAATGAGATTATTATATTTCTAAACCATACGCTGATTCCATGCTATAATACGACTGCAGCTCAAGACTGCCAAATTCCCTCCATCAGAATGTTTAAAGGCATTTATGCACAGCTAGTAAATTTACCATTACACCTCAATGAAAACGATGAAACACTAGGAGTAGGACGACCAGTACATCAGACTTTAATTGTATGAGTTAATGGTGTTCCAACTAAAGATAAACCAATTCGGCAATAACTAGTTGACTTAAAGTTAAAGAAGTCCTAAAGTATCTCACACAGAACAATGAATACTACGAAGACATACACCAACGTGACGTCCCTCTTCTTCCATCCTGAATGGGCTTCCCCTGTGGGGGACGGGACCAGAGCCTTTAGCACCACAAGGATGCTTTTCCCTTTAAATTTTAGACCTGTGCCGGGGCGTGGCCTCACCTCACGAACCGCACCCAATGGCGCCCAACCCTCTTTCCCTTTTTCCGGATGGACGGAAACAGTTGTCCTTACCATTGCGCTTCCTTTTGACATGTTGTCCCCTATTTGCGTCTTCAATTTTCTTCAGTACTTCTAGTCGCCCTCCAGCGTCGACGGTCCCCCAGAGCATGTTGGTCCCGCCAGGCTCCTCTTGGTGCACCTCCTTCGACAGTCCTTTCCCGGCATCAGACCTGCCTGGAGTGCTTCGGCTCTGTGATCATCGGTGGGACGGCTGTGTTGCATACCTGTTCCACTCGGGGTGACAAAGCAAAAACAAAGAGGTGATGGCTGGAAGGTTTAGAATGAATCTTAACCACTGGCATTGCTCTGGGCAACCCTCCAGACCATCGTTCTGGGGTGGGATGGGTATGCCCAGACATGGGTTCCGTGCCTGCTGGGCCTAGAGACCCAAGCTACTCCTCACTGATGAGGCCCAACAATGCCAAAACATGTTTGGGGATGCTTGTGATCTTGTGCACAAGGGATGTGACCAGCAGTTCGGGCTGGACTTCCCCTTTTGGGGGTGGGACCAGGCCTGATTTGCATATGGTCTTTCCCCTTCTGTAATGGCTTGGCAGGCGAAGAACAATGGTATGGAGGGTGCCCAGAGCAATGCCAGTGGTTAAGATTAATTCTAAACCTTCCAGCCATCACCTTTTTGTTTTTGCCCTATCGATCTAAAGAAAGCTTGGATTACTCCTTTGCTTAAGAAAGCCAATCTTGACCCACTACTAGCCAAGCACTACAGGCCAATAACCAATGTTTCATTCTTACTGAAGGTCATGGACCATGTGGCATACCTTCAGTTACAAAAATGTATTGAGGACAATGCCATACTTGGACCTCTCCAATCAGACTACCGCACCCGTCATGGCACGGAAACAGCCATGCTTGATTTAAAATCCAATTTGTCTTCCATTATCGATCACGGCCATCTTGCGCTTCTTATGCTTTTAGATCTCTCTGCCTCGTTCGACCTCGTCGAACATGAGCTCATGGCCTCTAGGATACAATAACATGTAGGTTGTACCGAGCGAACCACACAATGGTTAGTCTCCTCCCTTTAAAGACAGCATTCTATCACTGAAGCCCGAAAAAATCTACACTGGATTCCAATCAGGCACAGGGTATCTTTCAAGATACTCAAACTCACATTTAAATGGTTGATTGCCACTGCACCCAGTTACCTCTGATATGAAATGGCATTTATAACGCGCCTATACACAAGTGTTTCAAGGCGCGACGAGGCAGGGGGGGGTACAAGGGGAGACAGACAACGATCCTACTAGGCCAGGTGTCATTCAGATCGCGTAAGTGCAGGGGGGAGGGGAAGGGAAAAGTGCAAGGGGAAAAGGGAGAGGAGAAGTGCAGTACAGGTTTAGTAGAACAAGATAAATAATAAGGGCCAGCTGGTGGCAAGTGCAAGATAAGTGCAGACAAGTGCTGGGAGGAGGGGCTCTAGGGATACAGAGACAGTCCCACAGTGCAGGGGTTGCCAGGGAGGCAGTGCAGGGGAGGGTGGCAGGGCCGCACACAGGGATAGGCGAGTGGCCCTGTTGCAGATTCAGTGCAGTTTCCGTAATATTAACAGGGGAGAGGGGGAGAGAAAGCTGAGGCAAAGAGGAAGGTTTTGAGGTGCTTCCGGAACCGGAGATGGTTCTCCTCAAGTTTCAGGGAGGCAGGAAGGCTGTCCATAGGGAGGCCCCTGCTGCGGAGAGAGATCTACCCCCAACTCGTTGCTTGGAGAAGCGGCTGACCCTGAGGGAGTTGGAGGTGGATGAGCGAAGAGCTCGAGAAGGACGATATTTAGGAAGAGAGAGTTGAAGGAATTTTGGCCCGAGGCCCCAGAAGGCCTTGTAGACAATGCAGAGGGTTTTGAACTCAATCCTCGCAGCCACTGGGAGCCAGTGTAGCGATTTCAGTCCTGGAGAGATACGGTCCCTGGGCTCTCAGCACGGATCCATTGCTATATCCTAGGACGCTCTCTTAGGTCCGCCAAACAGGCAAGATTGTCCCAGCTTCACTTCAATCTGGCCAAATATGGAAAAACAAGCTTTGACGTCCTTGCGCCAGCATTATGGAATTCGATTCCACTGTATCTCAAGTCCTCTCCTACTTTGGTTGTCTTTAAAAAGAATCTGAAGACCTCCCTTTTTACCGCTGCTTAGTTTTGTGCCCTCTGACTTTAAACTTCCTCCACTTCCGACTGTCCGTTCTGTTGGTTCTATTTTTGTTCTATGTGTGCCGTGAGGCCTGCAGGCGATTTGGCGCTATACCAAGAATTAAAATAAATAAATAAGTAAAAGTATGGAGGAAAGGGAACTATGGACTAGAAGTAAGGTAGTCACTACGGTGAGTAATTTAGTTATTCATGTGATTCCAGAGTTTCAAGTATGTTATATGGCCACCTCTTGCCTCAATACTACGAAACAAGGAATAGGAGGACGCTGGGGTGAGTGTCCAAACCAGTAAGTACTAAACTCACTAAGTAGCAAGTTACACAGGAATCCGTATTAGGAATAAGAGAGCACTGTGGAGGGTGCCTCACCCGATCAATACTCAACACACAGATTAGTACAAGTTAGATTTTGCACAGCAATCAACTTTAAAGAGGGAGTCACTCTGCTCACATTTAGGCATGCATGGGTGCAAAATTGAGACCACCCAATAGTAACTAAGACATGCAAATTTTGGCGACTTCAGGTTGTGGAATGTGGTTGCTTCACTAAACCTGCAAACAAGGTTGAGTTATGCTGCAAGTAATCTCAAGAGGTGATTGTGGTTACGGCTTATAGAAATGTAAATTTTAAATGATTTGTTTCAACTAATTGTTTTTATTTATTTTCTAATGTTTGTGCCTGTTACTTCTCACTTTTTCTACTCATAATATTTAAAGATTAAATTACACATTGGGTTATAAAGACTGTTGGGGCAGGGAAAAGGGAGAAAAACACCCCTGTTTGTCTAAAATGTGTATGTATTGTGCCAGGGATAGCTGGCACTAAACAACATATAGAGAAAACAGTTTTTAGTCATTAATGTTACATATTTATTGATTTCATTTGTATAGCCTGCACAAACCCTCAGGCATCAGGGCGCTGGGGAGCCAGTTACGTGGAGCCCAAAGGCGGGGAAAACATCACAGGAAAACGGTAACAGACAGAAATAGGCACGTTAGTTGAACAGCCATGTTTTCAGGGCTTTACAGAAAGCCTCAAGAGAATCTTCTGCTCTAAGAGCATGCGAAAGAGAGTCAATTGTTGTTGCTGCAAAGACTGGAAAACTGGAGCCACCTGCTTTAGAACGTTTTCATTTGGGTTGCACCAGCCTATGGGTGTAAGGCGTTATGGTGTCCCCGGTCATCTGAGATTTGGTGATTGTTTGCAACAGGTATTGGGAGGCTGATTTGGTGATATATGTGGGTGATGGAAAGTGTTTTGAAAGAGATTCTTTCTCTGATAGAAATCCTATACAACGCTCTACTGCCCGCTGAAATGTGTTCTGAGCTAGGAATATTGAGTGCTGCGCGTACTGCATTATTTTGGATATTGTGGAGTTTCTTTAGATTACGGGATGAGGTGCCGGCAAATGACATTGCAGTAATCTAGCCTAGCTCCTAACACTGCGCAGGCGATGGTTGGACAGTTGTCACTAGTAAGGAAGGGTCTGGCACCATCAATACTTTTAGTACAGTAAGATTCTGCGGAGGAGATGGCGCTAACTTGACGGGTCATGGAGAGAGTGTCACTGAGGAGACTGGGATCACAGAGCCATCGATGTTGAAGACTGCATGCTTAGAGTCACTTTTTTTAGTGCAGAAGAGGGGCCAGTAATTCGAAGTTCTGTTTTCTCATCATTGAGACGGGGTCCATGAGTAGCCATCCAGTCTTAGTGGCGTACGTGGAGATAAGGGTAGCACCATCATCGAGATAGGAGCCAGTGACAGGAAGGAATATCTGCATATCGTCAGCATAATTAGTCTAGGCGATACAGAGGAAGTCTAGGTGGTCAAAGAGGGGCTTTGTGGATATGTTATCGAGCGTTGGAAAACGCAGGACCCCTTGTGGGACCCTGCAGTTGATAGGAGAAGGTGACACACATGCATTCTCAGCGAAGACTTTCATTACTCTTCCTTCAAGGAAGGAGGCCATCCAGGAGGCTGCCTCTTGGGAGAAGGAGGCTGATGATGTTATATGATGGTATAGTATATTATGATTGACTAGGTCGAAAGCAGCAAGCATTGCAAGCTTCCCTTAATCTATGAGCTTATCGAACTGAATTTTCAGGTCTAGGAGCTCTGATTCTCAACCGTGCCCTAGACTAAAGCCTGTTTTCTTTTTAAGTGGGAGGACCCACGTTTATTTGAGACAGGAGGGAACCAATCCGGTGTAGAAGAAGGCATTAATGCAAGCAGTGATAAAAGGTGCTAAGGTATCCGCACAGTCTTTGACCAGAGGGGCTGGGCAGACATCTCCTTTAAATCTTGAGGGCTTGAGACTTTGTAGGATATGTAGGGTTTCTTGTGTGGTGATGTCTTTCAAGCTAAACGAGGGGACTCCTGGCTTGTTGATACAATGGACGCAGGACGGCCTGTGTAGGAGCGAGAGGCTGGCTTGTTTGGCGAGAATTTTCTTTTTTAGGGTATCAATTTTGATGA
Source organism: Ambystoma mexicanum (assembly GCF_040938575.1). Classification (NCBI taxonomy): domain Eukaryota; kingdom Metazoa; phylum Chordata; class Amphibia; order Caudata; family Ambystomatidae; genus Ambystoma; species Ambystoma mexicanum. The sequence goes on from NC_090939.1 coordinate 949,979,079, forward strand.
GCATCGCCTCATGGATACTATTATACCAGGCAGAATCTTTACTTAGGGTGGAGGGTTTCAAGTTCTCCAAGGATGGCGAAAAGTTCCTTCAAATTATAGTTAGCATTGGCAATCCTAGAGTTGAAAGTGCTAGCTTTAGCTTGGATGATGGCTTTCTTGTATTGTTTGGAAAGGTTGGAAGATTTGAGTTTGGAGACTTCTCAGGGGTTACTTTTCCAGCAAGATTCAGCAAGTCTTTTTTTCAGTTCTGAGGGTTGTGAGATAGGTGGTGTACCAGTAATTCAAGTAGATTCAAGGTTTGTCTTTTTTAGGTACTAGCGGAGCTATGGAGTTGATGGCGCTAGCCAAGGTTTTGGTGTAGAAATCTGCTAGGTGCGAAGGGTCAGTGGTATCCATGAGTTCTGGGTTCAGGGCGCTGAGGAGAGGGGAGAGGCTCTCTTTGGTGAGTTTCCGAGAGCAGCGGGACAGGGCTGATGGGAGCGAGATGGTGGAGAGTTGGGCATGTGGGCCCATGGGGAGTGAGAAGTTGATGATACAGTGGTCTGAGATTTGGCTTTGATGGATATGTGGCAGTTGAAGTCGGCTAGCCAGTCAAGCGAGTGCCCTTTGATATGTGTAGGATCAGGAAGGCTCTGAGTAAAGCCAAAGGTAGTGAGGGCTTTGGCTAGTGAGGTAGCTGGTAGGTTAGGGGGGTGTTAAGACCTACGTTGAGATCCCCCAGTAGCAGCACTTGTGTGGAAGGTTTGACGTTGTCGCCTATCATAGGAAGCAAGTCATCCTCAAATGAGAGGGTGGGGCCTGGTAAATGGTAGACAAGATGGATAGAAATTGTGCTGTTCGTGGTGGTGGTAAACTTAAGAGAGAGGATATCACAATTGTTGTTGAGAGAAGAGTTAGTTTGCCTAATGAGCAGATGGTCCTTTGCAATAAGGGCAACTCCTCCACCTCTCAAATCCTGTCTATCACTTCTGAAGATAGTGTAGCCAGTTGGTATGGCAAGAGATAAAGTCTGGCCAGAATCCAGGTGGAGCCAGGTTTCTGTGAAGGCTAAGGCGTCAAGCTTTCGTGGCTTCTTTGTATGCCTTCAGACCTCTAACTATGCATAGTTTAGAGTGATATGGGAAGTAGGGGTAGGCTACCTCTCTAACATGGGTCTTAGTCCATCTTGAAATTCGGAAGACGACTCCGTCTGGGGAATACGATCTGCCCCCTAGATCCGAGACTCAGATGTCCGATACCCTTTTACATGAAATTAAACAAAGTCATGTCATAAATTTACCAGATTAGGCCATGCATGAAAGGTCTATTTTCTGCAGCCATTCCTGTAGGAAGTTCAGCACTACGTTTACGTCTCAAGTATTTCATACCGTGCCAGAGGGGGGAACACCTAATCTAATGCCTCTAAGCATTTGGAAAACTAGAGAGTGCTCAACCACTGGCACACCGCCTATTAGATTATGACCCATTGAAATCGCAGAGTGATACACCTTTACTGTACTATAGGCCTTCCCTTCTGCTGCTAGTGATGCCAAAAAATTCACTATTTCCACTACAGAAACTGAAAATGCATACAACTGCCATTGCTGACACCAGCTACTCCACACTCCCCGGGATGTGGCGTAACGGATAGTAGAAGAGGGGGCCCAGCTGCTTCTGATGCAGTTGGAAGCCCTCCCTGAAAGGGCTGGCACTTCCCATTGTGCCCTGAAATTGTCCAGACAGCAAGATTCAGTCCGCAATTAGAGGGTGACACTCCACTCTGGGATTCATCAGTTGGGACGGAAATTGAGGAAGAAAGATTAGAAAATCTGAGGAAAACTCCAGAAGAACTGGAAACTACACTTTAGAGGTCCAGAACGGGGCTACAAGAACCGCTTCCGCTTCTTCCTCCTGGCTGTAGAATGAATGGCAGGAATGCATAGTTTGTCCCCGGATGAAGGAACGCGTCACGAAGCCACCGCCTCCGGATTGGGGTTCCAGCTGAATAATCTGGGTTGCTTTCTATTGGAAAGTGATGCAAATAGATCTGTCTGAAAAGGACCCTATTGCTGCTGCAGACTTGAAAATAGCCTTGGGTAATTTCTAGTTGCTTTTGTCTGTTAAGTATCTCGAGTTCCAGTCAGCTACTATATTGGACAACCCCCAGAGGCACTCTGCTGTTATCGAGATCTGTCTGTCTAGGCAGTAGTGCCAGAAGCCTTTTGCAATCTCTCTCAGAAGTCTTGATCTCGTACTCCCGAAGGTGGTTGATGGACAATATATCAGCAGCAAGGTACATAATCAGCACGACACAACTGACCTTGTCCTTGGCAAACGTTTTCACTGCGAAGGAGCTTTCCAAGAGCTCCAAGCAGTTGATGTGGAAGCTGAGTACATGACCCAACCATTTTCCTCCTGTGGCGAGGTCCCCGCATCTTGGCCCGCAGCCTTGCCTGCTGGCGCCTGACTCTCACTAGATACAGGATCGACCCGAAACTGATTGTCATTCCATGCTTCCATGTTGTTCTACTATCGCAGGAGCTCTACGCCCGCTTCCATCGATAGCGAGATTTTCTGCCTGTAGCAGATACTTCTCCTTAGATGGGTCACTTTCAATCTCTGGAGAGCCCTGAAATGCAGCGGTCCTGGAAATATGGCTTGTATTGAGGACGATAGCAAACCGATCACTCTGGCTAGCTCTTTCAGGTAGAAATGGTCATTGCTCAGAAGGAGTTGAATCTCCTTTTTGACCGTGTACTTTCTGCCACGGCAGCCTGAGCGATGCATGCACTGTCCCTATGGTAAAGCCCAGAAATTCCATCATCTGGGAAGGTGTCCTGTCCTATTTCTCCTAATTCACGAGAAATCCTAGGCTCTAAAGTAGAACGACTGCCTGTTGTCGCAGAAGAAGCCAGTCTCTCTGAAGGAGGATATCCCATAGCATGTGGATTCCTTCCATTTTGAAATACCTGTACAGAATAAACCTGTTCAGTTACTGTAGGTTGATCACAGGCCTCATCTTATTTGTCGTCTTCACTAAAGCAAGATTGCTTACAAAGACCTCTCGGGATCGTGACGCTGGTGCAATCGTCCTTTTTTCTACCATCTTGTCCACTTCTTTGTTTAGCAGAGTGCGGTCCTCTGCTGGAAATAGCATGGGCCTTTGCGCTGCTCTTTGGTAGCGTTCTGCAAAAAAACTTGAAACCCCTGACCATCTGCCTTATCCAAGCATCTCCTGACAGTTCGTCCCATGCTTTTTGGCAAATTTCTGTCCTGCCCCTTACTGGTGGCTGTCGAGCTGCGCTTATTGCACATATCTGCTGATTGAGCTGGTTTCATGGAGGCTCCCCTCAAACTACAGCTTCCTCTTTTGTGTCCTCTTGTCTGAAAGAAAGTGTCTGACTGTGCTCCTACCAGTATTGGAATGACGCTCTATTGGACTGGGACCTGCGGTCTGTAAAGTACCCTTTTGATGGAGGATTCTGCTTTCTCCACTGCCGTGTAGGTCCCTACAAATTTGGTTAATTCTTTGGCGAAAGTGTCCCCGAAGAGATGCCCTTGCACCTTTCAGCTAAAATGGCACTGTTGGCATTCCCCAGAAGACAGAGTGCTCTCTCTGCCCACCCTGCTAAATAGAAGATCTTGGCCAGGGCTCCAGTTACGTCAAGCAATTTATCTTGTGTGAAGAATACCAAGGTATTGTCACTGCTTTAGATGGGAAACCCCTTCCCATGAGGCCAGGCCGGTACCCGATGGTCCCTCTGAAGGTGGTACTACACGGAAGGATATAATGGGGAGGGAGGACCCCTGAGAGTAGTGACAATTCCAGGAAAGTGTGGTAGCCCTTTAACCCTCCCACCTTCCCTCAAAAACCCTCCAATTCCACACTACCTAATGCCCACATGTATTTTTACAGTATGCCCCAAGTAAGAACTACTGGGATGAGGAAGAGTAATGAAGATCACTGGCAAGAACAAACACACATGCTCTAGTCTTTTGAATGATCCTATGGGTCAGTTGTTATTCAAAAGCACAGAGGGAAGAGAACGAATGCTTCTTGTTTTCGGCTCAGCATGGGCAAGAGGTTGGCAAGCTATGTGCAGACCAGCAGAGCAGAGAAGCAGACGGTATCAGCGAAGCAAAAGGCACACTGGAGAAGAGGAAAGATAACCGCTGGTGACCGAGTGTGCTGGAGTGCAGAGAAACCACAGCGGAACTGCAGAGGAGACTCGGAAGACCAAGGAAGGCCCCTGTGAGCCAGAGAAGGCGCTGAAGATCTTGGGCGATCTGCGAACAACTGGAGGATGATGGCCAAGACCCTGTAGGTACTGCAGTGGCTAATCCCAGGGTTGGGGAGACTCTGATGGTGCATGAGGCCCGAAGCGAAGCACAGAAGGAATCTTAACCAGGGCAAAGTAACCACGTGAAGTTGGTCTGGGACCCATATTGGGAATGCATATCCCGAGCAGTAATAAAGAGGAATCTGAACTTTGTATATATATAAGTGGTACTCACAGACCTTGGCACAGGAGTGTACCAAGGCTGTGGGTTGAAGAGAAATCAGACGGAACTGTGAGAGTAACCCAGTGAAGGGGGTCTGGGATCCATACTGGGGAAATGTACACTCAACAGTAATAAAGAGGAATACGAAGCTTGTGTGTACCAGTGACACTGAGAGACCTTAGCAAGAGAGTAAACCAAGGCTGTGGGTGAAAGCGAAGTCAGAGAGAACTGTGAGAACGAGAATGTTGAATACCATACTTGGCAGGAGTGGGAACCAGGGGGTGTACTGAGAGCAGGGTCTGGGACCCGTAGCAATTGAGAAGATCAGTGCGTATTCTTCCTCGTCGCAGTACCTGGGAGCCGGGTCTGCTCAGAAAGGGTTGGGGACCAACCGCACAGCTTGGGAGAGAGAACCAGGCCATTCTTCTTCTTCGCAGTACCTGGGAGCCAGGTCTGTTCACAAAGGGGCTGGGACCCTCAAGGCTGCTTGGAAAAGGTGTCCAGGCTATTCTTCCCTGTTGCAGGGACTGGGAGTCAGGTCTGCCAAGTAAAGATAAGGACCTAACTTGACAACTAAAAAGACAGAGACAATTTGGATAAATCTCAGAAAGTCTCTGGGGAAGGGAATCACCTCCTCGAGTCTTGTGGAACTTCGGTTTGCTTTTCTACACTTTTTGGAACTTTTATTGTGAACTACAACGCTGGGCTGCAGGTTGACAGCCAAGAGACATTTCCCTTTTCACCTTAGGTTGAGTTTAGCTTGTGAGGAATAGATTAGGATTTGGACACAGGACGACAAACTAATTTGTACATTCTGACACAGTTTCATTAGCTAGTTTTGTTGAGTCAGGGAAACCCATCTTGGGGGTAGGGTTAGTTAGAATTTCCTCCAACTCCCCCCACACAACCCTGTTTTTGTTATTCTTCAAGTTCTTTGCCAATTATCATGTTGTACTCCTACACCCTCACATCTGACATCCTCGCCAAGCTCTGTCAATTCCCTTCTTTGGGTCTTTGATGCCCTTTCCCAAGAATGTTAGCATTTTGGCATCAAGTTCCAGTGTAGCCGTCACTTTGCCTGCTATCTCGAGGCTGGACATTCTACCCTTAAGTGGCTCCTCAATTCCTTATCTACTGCTCTGCACATTCTCTGCTTCAGGTATTCCACCACTTTGGGTGATGGCACCCATCGCTTTGACTCTGGATGAACCAGCCCTGCTGGTACAAACATTCCTTCAGTACCTTCCACTTCTGCAAAGTCGTCTTGCAGAACCTTTTAACTGCCTACCCTTGTGTGAGGCCGGTTCTTAATTCGGGCAGATCTGGGGACTTCTCAGAATCCATCCCCTGTCTTGACCCTGGCAGTTTTTCCACTTCTTTGCCCTGTTACTTATTCCTCCGGGCTAGAGGGTCTTACTGGAGTTTCAGCTTTTTTTTAAATTCAAGTAGCCTTCCTTCGGCCTACTGAATCCGTCTGTGATGCAATTCACCTCTCAGGATGCCTGCACCGTCTTTTTGTGCCGGGGTCAGGGATGTGATCAAAGAGGTCATGAGCCACTTAAGGAATTTTGTGCTACGCCCTACAACCGTGCTCTCCCAATTCTCTTGTGGGAGACTTTGCCCCTCCTGTTTATCTCCTTATCATGCAGCCTAAGCTGGATTGGAATGATTGTCTGACTCTGCTTTTTTTTTTGGAGGTCTCTACAGCGGATGCTAGAGCTGCAGTCCAGCGCTCACCAACCTATGCAGAAACTGCTGCATGGGGCTGCGGCACTCCAAACAGAGGTTCTGGCTCTCTTCCCTTCGCGAGCGTGCCACTAGCATTTTGGCGGAGATGAGAGCGAGGGCGAAGAATACTCCCCTCTGCTAGGCTCCAGAGCATATCTGTGAATCAATGGAATAGAAAACGCTGCTTGGTTGCTCTCTACCACAGATATTATACTGAATGAAAGAATATTGTACTTCTCTGCTGCTCGAGCAGCGAAGCAAGAGTTGTTATTCTTCTTGTTGGAATGGCTCCTCAAGGGGGGGAACCGGCGAATTACATTTGCATAGATGATATTCGCCGTTAGTCATCCTTGTCAATCACGCAACTCTGCTAAAGCTACTTCCACTTCCCAGTGTCCCTAACATATTGAAGGAGGAACCTGTACTGCTTATTCTCGGACCCCGTTTTGAGGTGAAGCAAGTCAACTATACTCTTCACTCGCACCCCAATGCTACTCATCCTGGCTATTAGCAATTACCTCTGCAATCTGAACTTTTCATATCCTATCATATGGTGATCCCCCGTTTCTGGGTGTCCACACGCCTCACAATTCACAGAAGTGACTCTACCCATCTTAAACTTCCATCCTTTCAAACCTGCATGTCCCACTCTTGGCCGATTCAGAATAGTTTCCTCTCTGCATGCCAACTCTGCATTCCCCCCCACATCTTTTGCACTAAACCTGGCTTTGTACCGCGTACCAGTGCCTCCCCTTCCTGCTCGTATCCTGCCTGCATTGTCTTTCACCACTACCTGGGCCGATGAAGAGTTAAAGGAGGAGGAGCAGGACTAGCCAGGAGAGGGCCCTGAATGGATGACCTTGTCACATGTTATCAAAGAAAGGACTACATGTTTTCCCTAGTTTTCCTGACAAATGTAGTAGTTGAACGTTTAATTGTTTAACGCTTGCTGCTCGAGTCAAACTAAAGGAAGGAGGAGCATAATGTTCGCCTCCTGTATTGACATAGAATTAAGAGTTTATTTAACTTACCTTGTTTTTTCACAAGCTAGACATTCCAGTAGCCTGCACCTCTTATTGTTATGACTTTGAAGTGACTCACAAGAGACGGTGCAAACAGGCTTTTACTTGATTAATAGGTTCATCATTTCAATCTATATTATGTCCTTGCTTATTTATGTAAATTTAAAGACATTTTCTTTCGAAACTTTACTTGTAACAGGATTTTACTGTCTGATTTTTAATGCTGCTCCTCTTTTGCTTCTAGGTACATGCAGAGCTTTTTAGAGCTTTTAGAATATGAAAATAAGACACCTGAGGATCCAAATGTTCTAGATGAGTAAGTGTTTTAGCACACAAATGTGACGTTTTGCAAATTTTTGGAGTAAAAACGCTCCATGTCATTTGATGCAAAGATGAGAACTGCATTTGGATTTATTATCCATTTTTAATGATTGTTTTGCTTAGCAATGTTTGCAGTCCACGTTTTAGCAGCTTCATGGATAAAAAAAGAAAGTTATTTAACATTGCACAGAGATACATCACATGTTCGTACAGCCAGATAATGCAGTGTCAAGGGGTTCATTTCGATTACGCTTAATCAGGCAGCAAGGTGTATACATCTTTCACAGTACTACATTTTTGTCTCTTCCACCCTCTCGTTTATTGGACAAGTACTAACGAAATCCTCCCCATATGTCTCTCGGCCGGTTTGTCAGGGGCAGCAAACTGGAGTGAAGCTCCTCTTTATCACTCGCCCAGGTCAAATCGCTCACCCATTTATCAATTGTAGGGGGTGCTGTACTCTTTCACCTCATTAATATAGCACGTTTAGCAAGCAGCAGCCCAATATTTATAAGTGTACTCTTCAGTGAGTTCATTGTAAGCACATAGCCCAATATACATCACGTGTGTTCCCATTTTACAGGTTGGTTTACCGTTTCTTCATGCGCATCACACACCTTTTCCCAATATGCAGAGAGCGACCTACAAGACCACAACATGTGCATTATATCAGCATCCTCATTCCTGCATACATTTTCTTAAGGCGCACTGGAGTAAGGTGTACTCTATTCAATATTTTTAAGTGAATTAGTCTGTACCTAGAGTTGTAAGACACCTGCTTCGTCAGCCTGCACAGTTGCAGCCAGTGTGCTTCCGTAAAAGGTATACCTAGGTCCCTCTCCCATTCTCCCCTAACGTCTGGTATAAGCATCCTCTTCGTTGACAATGCCAGTTTATATATCACAAAAGCGGTTTTCTTCATTGTACTAGGGGAAATTACATAGTTCAAGCTTTGTTGGGAGGGCGGTTCTTGGGGAAACCCATCCCAAACTGACACCAGAGCAGAGTCTATAGTACTGGAGTGGGGCTTCCCCTACGTGTATCTTAATATCATCCCAGGACACAAACGCGCTATCCCGGTATAAATCACCAAGATTCATTATGACTGCTCCTCGCCAGTGTGCTGCCAGCCTTGTGTCGCTGGATGGGTCTAGATATTGCGTGTCCCAGATTGGCATAGTAATTGACATTATAGTGTTTTGGGGGTGCTGGACTAGTCTCGGCCATGCCCACTGTGTGGCTAGCACTGGGTCTAGTTGGTTGCCATTCCACACATACCCATAGCTACTCCAGGCAATAGTATAGCCTTGTTCTTCCCTTGCCTTTCTAGATCCACATATGAAGTGTGTGCCCCCCCCTCTGCCCAGTGTGTCGCATAATATGCCTGCGCTGCCAAGTAGTACAATTCGTAATATGGAGTCTACCCTGCTCATACGGTAATGTGGGACGCTTTCAGCTGGCCCTTACCTGTCCTTTCCAAACGAACAAGAAGTTTGCTCTGGTTATCTTTTTGAAAAGTGATCTACCCGGCCTTAGCGGTATAGTGCTGAAGAGATAGAAAAGTTTGGGCAAGATGATCATTTTCACTAGTGCCAAACGACCCATTACTGAGATAAGGAGTTGCCTCCATCTTTCTAGTTTAGCACACACTGCACTGACCAATGTGTCATAATTGAGAGAGCGTACCAGATTTGCTGAGCGCAACATCTCATCTACTAGATATTTCACCCGTTGGGGCGACCATCGCAGTCCAGACAAGTTACTGGGCTCTCTCATATTACCCGTCAATGGGAATATTTCAGACTTATTACTGTTCAAGCGGAGAACCGAATATTTCCCCAACTCTTGGACCGCTGTCAATATCCTCTGCAAGTATTTGTCAGGCTCTCTCACATACATCATGATGTCGTCTGCATATAGTGTTATTAATTCTACCCGCCCGGCTATGACTATGCCAGCCCGAGCGGGCCAAGCCCTCATAAGATCCACCAAAGTTTCTATCACCAGGGCGAACAACAACGGTGAAAGCAGACACCTCTGCCTGGTGCCGCCCGTTAATATTAGTATTGAAATACCCCGTTAACACACTATCTAGCAAACGGCTGCGTGTATAGAACTCTCACCCAACGTATGAAGTTTGGGCCAAATCCATAGTTATGCAGCACCCTAAACAATAATGGCCAGTATACTGTATCAAATGCTTTCTGCATGTCCAAGGATATCGCCACCCCCTCAGTGCCCTGTGGTATCCTCGCCAGAACATTATAAAACCTCTGTATATTGAATGCTGTCGATCTCCCCTGCATGAAGCCCACCTGGTCCTCATGCACCATATATGGCATCAGTTGGTTAAGTCGGGAGGTCAGTATCTTGGCGCATATCTTCATGTCGGTGTTGATAAAGGACAGTGGGTGATAAGACCCACAGTCCTCTGGCGGCTTTCTTGGCTTCAGTAATAGGGTGATAACTGCCTCTTGCATAGACTCCGGCAAAATGCCATTTTCCAGCATTTCGGTCCAAACCAATAGGAGATGGAGATGCTAAGGCATACATGAACACCCCATAAAACTCTGCTCCCAGCACATCCGACCCTGGGGCTTTCCCTCCCGGTAAGCCTTTGATCGCCTGCTTTACCAGCGCTATAGGGATTTTAAGTGCGTTACGAGCGCAATCCGATAACAGCGTTGTAGGTATCCTAGCCAGACATTCATCTCTCTCGCCTTCCGTAGCCACGCTTTGAGGGGAGTAGAGATTCTCATAAAAGCCATAGAACACCTTGCAGACCTCTTCCACCTTATTAACCTCCACTTCATCATGCCTGCTTATACACAGAATGGTTGAGTTGCCCCTCTCAGTGCGGACTGCCGGCGCCAGAAGCTTCCCCAACCTCTCTTGTTCCCCATATCTGCATGCCGCTGCCGACCTGTCAAAATAGCGCATTTCTCTGTCTGCCGCTGCTCGATACTCATCCAGCTGCGCTTTGATTTCTCCACAGATATGTGGTGACAGCTACCCGCATATTCCGCGTGAAATTTTGCTAGGGTCTCTTCCCGCCTTTTAAGCTCCCTCCTGATATCACAAAGAACCCCACATTTTGTGGAGATCGCAACTCCATGCATGTAAACTTTAAATGCCTGCCATAAAACAGCCTGTGTGCTCACCGACCCCTCGTTTGTTCTCAAAGAAGTCAGTGATATGTTGTGCCATGCCTGACCGGAAAACTGGATCTAACGGGGATGAGGCCTTGAGGTGCCATTGTGATCCCTGGGCGGTCCCCTCCGGAGTATTCGGTGTGAGCGTTACGGGGGAGAGACTGGAAAGTGTTCTGGGCAGTATATGGGCCTCTGTTACACAGCTTGGTACCCTTTGCGACGTTAACTAGAGATCCATACAGGAGTACATGTCGTGTACCGACGAATGGAAAGGAAAAGCCCTCTGTGTCCCATGCAGCGAGCGCCAAGCATCTCTCGAGCCCAAATCAGTAATGTCTGTGTGTATTGTACATGCCGCACTCGTCAGGGCCCTGGAGGTTACCGATGTGGGGTCTAGGTCTGTGTCTAGTATCGAGTTAAAATTGCCACCGCAGATCACTAATGCAGTGAGATATTTGGCACATTTCCGAAATTACTTCCTCAAAGAACGCTGAATCATCTACATTAGGGCCATATATGTTCATCAATAAAACTTCCGCACTCCCCAGCTTCCCATGCACAATCACAAATCAGCAACATGCATCGCTTTCCATTACGTAGTGTATGAATGGGAGCGACCTGTGGACCAGGATCATAACCCCTCAGACTCCAGTCGAGTAAGAAGTGTAATACTGATTCTCTCACCAACCAGGTGCCACCCTCCGTGCCTGGTGATCTAATAGATGTGTTTCTTGCAGAAATAGTAGCTGGGCCTCTTGCCTTTTTTACATATGTCATTACCATGAGCATCTTCATGGGGAGGGCCAGACCCCTCACATTCCAACTCAGTAACTTCACCCCAGTTGGTCCACATCTAGCCATCATCTCTTACATGCCTTCTGACAAACACCACAATCCTGTACCACCTCCCAACTTGACCGTAGTATGTCGTACCAGACCTGTGCATTTTTTGAACTATTTCACCCCAATTTTTCCCATACTCCCCATCCCTCATAGTGCCCCAAACTTTGACTATGTATTGCCTCCTGCCCCCCCCCCTGTCCTGTTTAACCAGAATGTGCACTCGTATTGGGGGCAACGGCTTCCGCAGTGCCTAGAGTTCTCAGCTAGTGCCACAATCAAACTTTAACCGGGTTCGACCCACTTCGAACATATAAAGCAAACTTTACCAAACACATTGTGAATTGCATAGTTGCTGACGAGATCCAGCACATCACTCTCCACGCGCCACCTCTAGTGCACTGCACAACCCGACCTGAACACTATACTTCCACCCGTCCCATTTCAGACCACATTATAACTTTTAAGTAGCCATTGTCTAAACCGCAGCATGGGCTGCACCTTCACTGGTGGGATTCCAAACACTTAACATGAAGTGTCTTCACGGGCGTACAGCACTACTCCTTTTCAGGCACTGCCCTTCTTCCAGCGGTTGCTTCTCCGGTAGAGGGATGTTGGCCTCCACAAATGCTGCCACCTCCTCAGGGAATGTGAAAAAGTAAATTGTGTTTTTAAAGTGCATACGCAGGCTAGCTGAGTACAGCATCGCATAGGGTATTTGGCACTCCCTCAACAATTTCTTGAACCCGACAAATGTGTCTCTCCTTTTGCACCCCCAGTGTATAGTCCTGGAAAATACGGATCACATTGGAGTCCATTTTCAAATCTTGCTTCTCATGTGCAGCTCTCAACACCATGTCCCTGTCTCTGTAGTTCATAAGCTGCGCAATTATTGGCCGTGGGTATGCGCCTGGTTTAGGCCTCACAGTCAGTGTCCTGTGCACTCGCTCTACCACAAACATTTGGGACCAACCCGGGTCCACCAACAGATCTTTCAGCAAGCTCTCTACAGTAATTTCCATGGGTTCTTTCAGGGCATCCTCAGGCACCCCTATGAAGCAGACATAATTGCGCTGCGATCTCACTTCTAGATCCTCGCACTTCATCTTTATGCTACGCAGATATTTCGCCATAGTCGTCACTGTACTCTGCAGTGCCTCTATAGTGTCCTCCGTCGTGCCGATCCGCCTCTCAGTCGCTGTGATGCGTTTCGTAGCCTTTTTCAACTGAGCCTGGATCGTGGAGACATTGATTGTAAAACCATCCAGCTCGTCGTTAATGGCAGCTAACTCTTGCTGTATGATGGTCATGACTCCAAGTCATCGGAGGGGCCATACTGGATTCATCACCAGAGTTTCTTGGCTGTTTGCCCCTTCACTTCCAGCGTCCATTTGCATAGCTGTTGGCTTGGCGAATTTATCCATTGAGCCTCTTTTATTTTTGGGGGTAGCCCCTTTAGGCATTAGAAAAGGTTACTGGGCAACTTTCCAGCAGGTAGCACTGGCTTGTGGTGGCAATTGTTCAGTTTCAGAGCAGGATGCGGTGCCCCCAAGTATCCATACCACAAAACTGCACTTCTGGCCTTGCCCAAAAAGTGTAGCTAAAAGTGGCCTTGGGCGTGTTGACCGTAGTCATCTCCCTCTGTGTGTGAGCCTGGTGGGGGGTTCTCAGCTTGTACTACCCCCCCACAGCAAGTGTCCGTGATCAGGGCCACTGGCTATAGTGTTGGATGCCGCAGATTATCTGTGTCTGCATGGGGAGAGGCACTATACTGTGCTGCAGTGAGTAAATGATTCCGCTTTGCCTGCTCCCACTGTACGCCATATCTCTCTCCTGGCGCCGTGTACACTGAGTTGGCAAGCTGATGCCTGTGTGCCGGTGGTGCATGCTCGGGCAGTTACATAGCGATTCTCATCATGGCCATGGGGTGGTCCTTCCCCAGGTTCTTGTGCGCCTGCTGTTAACTCATATATGCCCCTTGCAGGTACTTGTAGCACCTAGATACGATGGCACCGTATGAGTCAGTATCGGGCCAGCATGACTCTTTACTCTGGGGGGGGGTCTGGCAGCACAATAGAGCCCCCACACGTGGCATGGCGTGGCGCAGGTCGTCTGAAGCCAACGTGTTATGGCAACCAAGTCCAACTTGAATTACGGTGTCGCCCGGCGGCACCACCCTTCTGGTCTCGCTGGTGCTCTATTCATTCTGCGCACTGTTCTGGAGCTGCCTAGTTAGGCGGGACCTCTTGATTAGTTTGCTGATCTTCCCGGCAGCTCCACTCATAGGCTCCGATAAGTACAGTGTGCCTGCAAGCGGTTCTAGTTCCAGGCACGTGGTCCTCACATCTAGATGTCTCCACTGCCTGACCGCGACAGCCAGGCCCGCTCCCACGGGGCAAGCCTCTCGGCACCTCAGTCCTCGACTGTGCGCACGCCCAGCCTGGGCTCACAGAGCTCCGCCAAGTATCTCCGGTACCGCTAGAGCATGCCCTCTAAGTCTCGGTCAGTGCGTGCCGGACCCCTTCATGCCTCTTCACAGCAAGTTTTATGGCAAGCCCTTTTTATGCTAGCTTTAGATTGTGCCGGTGAACACCTAGCGCCCACAGAGCTCACACAAAGGCATCCATATTGCCAAACGCGCAACAGCACCCCCAGGGATTTTGATTTTAGTGAGATTTATGTAAAATGTTTATTAGACCAATGTAATGTGACTTTTCTTTACATTTGCAGTCTTTTTCTTTCCTATGCCTTGGCAAGTTAGAAATAGTTTGATCCTAATTTGTCCATGGTTTGGACTACTTTGTTTTGTAATTTAATCTTATTGTCAAAGGTCAGGGGAGGCGTAACCCATTTGCCTTGCTCATCGGATCTCCTTTTTTAAGGATTGGGCAGCCATTACCTCGAAACATACCAGTGAGGCATGGTATATGGCCGAAACTGTTTTTAGTCATGTTCACATTATTTTGTAAGACAGTCTGCCGCACGGCAGATTTTTTTGCATCCACGAATCTACAGGATACAAGACAATTAGTATGAACACAAAAATAATACAACACACCACTATGGAGAGTCAATTGCATCTCAAAAGGATGAGATTAAGTCTCATTGTGTAGTGCACTGCAACCAGTGCTTAATTTGTAGGTGTGTGTGCCAGGGCGCAGAGCACTTATTTCAGAGCCATAGCACTTACTTGCTCTGACTCAGTCTGATTTTGATGAGATTTCTTTGGAAACTTTATTATTTAACTCTCATTCAGTAGTTGTCACACAGCAAGGAACAACAGTGTGCACTGGGCGCAGTCTCTTCATTCTGGGCCAGTTCATTGTTATTCCTGAACCTAATGACCCAGATGGGCAGAACAGTGCTAGTGTTCATGGATAACAATGAGTTGGAAGGTGACCATGCTGGGTGCTCCGGTCATCCTGCATGACAATAGTGCTTCGAAGGGATTGGTTCATCCGACGTATTCCACATCTATGACAGGTAATCACCACAGCTGTTCTGCTTCGGAAAATGTTCTGCGTCGATGACGTCGATACGCTGTCCTCGAGGGCCTCTGTCGAGCCGACGTCACCGGATGTTATAAGTAGGAAGCACGCCACCCATAGCCTCAGTTCCGTTTTTCCACGAATGTGTTTGCTTCGGCGATCTCGGCGCGCCTCGGTTCTTCTGTTACTTCTATCGGTTCTTCGAACTTGGTGTTTATGAAGATATCAGATCTTCGTCGTCATCTACCCCGCGGATTCAAGAAATGTTGGGACTGCGGTTCCAAGATGTCACTTACGGACCCGCACAACGTCTGCCTCTGGTGCCTCGGTGAGCACCACGCCACCGATGACTGTGACGATTGCCAGTCGTTAACGTTGAAGGCCTTGCGGGAGCGGAAGAAGAAGCTTACTGTAGGTAGGGTTTCCAAACCCCAGAAGTAGAAATCTGCTGCCATTTCGACGGACAATTCGAGGGACGACTCTCTGCATCGTCGCCGTAAGTACAGGGGGTCTTGGTCCCGGAGTGGTTCCCGCCATTCCTCTGCCTCCTCGAGGCACTCGCAGAAACGCCGTCACCGGTCGCCTTCCCCGTCCTTGTCCGAGGACTCCGTCAGACGGTGGATTGCTTGTCCCAACAAGCATTCCTCTTCTCCGGAATGGGATGCATTTCGCACGCAGATGATGGCGATTTTCCAATCGGAGGGCTCCGTTCCGTCCGCGCCTTCGAAAGAAGCCTGCAGGGAACGTGCTAGAGCCACCGCTCGCACGCCTTCAGGCTCGGGCGGTCGGTGCGATTATCGGGAGCCTTCGAGGTCCCGATAGGACAAGGTCGATCGCTCTAGCTATGCCCGCTCCAGGTCATGGTCCTCGACGCCCTCGAGACCGGCTGAACTTGTGAGGTCTTCTAAGAAGACGTTGACGCCATCGGCGCCATGTCCGTCGAGGGACTCTCTCGAGGCTCTGCCTCAGAGGAAGTCGTCGGCGCCGAGGCCATCGAAGGACACGCTCGGGGAACTGCCCTCGAGGCCTGCGTTGAAGCCATCAGCGCCACGCTCGACGTTGACGCCGATTCTGTCGAAGCCCTCGAGGCCTTTTGTGGAGGCTTTACCGGAGGTGCCCCATGCATTGGTGGAAACTCTGAGGAAGGCCCTGAAGAAGTCGGTGAGGCCTGTATTAGAACCTTTTTCTGTGCCCTCATTCAGGGATTTATTCCAGCTTCTGGATTATATCTCTGAGGTGGATGAAGGGTCTGAGGCAGGTTTGGTACCTGATGAGGGTCTTGACGACATGCTATCTGGTCATAGCCAGTTGGAAGACCTGCATCAGTCTTTGCACAATGCCAGTGGTCTTGATACCTCCCTGGAGGTCGAGTTTGGCAGGCCTGAGCCTTGTTCACATGCTGAATCTTCGTACCGGCGCCTCATGTCGAGGGTGACGGAGTACTTGGGGTGGTCTGTGCCACCAGTGGATTTTTCTGCAGGATGACCTGACAGATATCCTTGACCAAGGTCCACCCACTGACCCTGTGCTGCCATTTTATATGGCTTTACAGAGAAGGGTGGCGGCGGCTTGGACTGCTCCGGAGAGTCTCCCAGCAGTGAGCAAGTCATTGCTGAAAAAATACTGTCCAGCCAGTAGCGACCCCTGCTGCTTGACGACGCACCCCACTCCGGCGAGTTTGGTGGTGCAGGTGGCTACGGCCCCGGCAAAGCAGGCGTCGTACCCTAGCATCCCTCCTGATAGGGACTACAAACGTTTTGATGGCTGGGCGAAGAAGTGTTTTCTTCAGGGGGTATGGCTTTACAGGCAGCCAACTCCGTGTGTGCCTTAGCATGTTTCACTCGCACTCTGTGGAATTGTGTCTTTGGTGGCTGAACATATTCCCGAAGGGGAGGAACGGGATGGTTTTCTTGCCCTCGTTCAAGATGGCAAGTATGCCATGTGTGAATCCGTTCAGTCGGATCTGGACATGGCAGACTGTGTCAGCCGGTCCATGGCGGCAGGCACCGTGATGTGCAGATTTGCGTGGTTGCGGAAGTCGGGGTTTGCTCCTGACGTACAAGCCCGGCTTCTCAACATGCCCTTTGATGTTGTGCATCTTTTTGGCAGCAAGGCTGACGAGAGCCTTGAGAGGTTGCAGACCTCAAAGGCTGCAGCAAAGTCGTTGAGCGCTGCAGTTCGCCAACCTCCGCCTTTTCGTCCTAGGGGACAGCAATGGAGGGGAGGTTCCTTTCGATACTACTCGTCTTTTGGTAGATCGAGGGGAGCGGCCAGTTAAAGGGGCTAACGTAGGAGTACCAGAGGTGGAAAAAAGGGTACTTGAGGTGCCAAGGCCGCTCGAGCAGTTGCCTCTTTGCCCTCAGGCACTGCCGCAGCCGCTTCAGCTCAGTCATGAGGCTCTGTCCCATGGTTCGCCGGTTGGGGGAAGGTTGGCGCAGCATCTTGAAGAATGGCATGCCATTAATTCAGATGTGTGGGTTCTGGAGATCATAGCCCACGGCTACTGTCTTCTTTTCCGGCAGAGGCCTCACGACAATCCACCAGGGAATCTCTCTTTGAAGAGTCCGGATCTGCTCCTTGCGCAGGAAATAAAATCCCTGCTGGAGAAAGGCGCCATAGAACTGGTGCCTGTAACGGAGAGGAACAAGGGATGGTATTCTCCATATTTTTTTATCCCGAAAAAAGACGGGGGATTGAGACCCATCATGGACTTGCGTGGTTTGAACAAGCTCCTCAGGAAGGACAAGTTCAAGATGGTTACTCTCTCTGAAGTCCTCCAGGCCCTTCAACTTCAGGACTGGCTGGTGTCTCTCGACCTCGAGGACGCTTACTTTCATGTGCCGATTCATCCCAAGCACAAGAAGTACCTGAGGTTCGCGGTTGGCGACTCGCACTTTCAGTTTCGGGTCCTGCCGTTCGGATTGTCCTCCGCCCGACGGTCTTCACCAAGCTCATGGTGGTGGTGGCAGCATATCTCAGGAAAGGGGGGATTCACGTCTACCCCTACCTGGACGATTGGTTGATCAGGGCGCGCTCTCCCGAGCAAGTCCTGGATCATCTGTCAGTCGCCTGCCACTCCCTTCACAGGCTGGGCTTCTCCCTCAACTTAAAGAAGTCCCACTTGACACCTACCCAGCAGCCCCAGTACATCGGAGCAGTGTTCGACACGTCCCTGGGGCTGTGTTTTCCTCCCCAGGTGAGGGCTCATCACATTCTGCAGATGGTGAACAAGTTTCAACATGCCCAGAGTCTCCCGGCGTTTGAGTTCTTGAGGTTGCTCGGCCTCATGGCATCCTGCATTCTCCTGGTGCCAGAGGCCAGGCTGCAAATGAGATCTCTGCAGTGGGCTCTCAAGATACAGTGGTCACAGTCCTCCGGCAGGATGTCGGATCCCGTTCAGGTGCTGCCCTCGGTCGCCCAGGATCTTCTGTGGTAGGCCGTCGAAGACAGTCTGTTGAAGGGGGCTCCGTTTTGGCTACCCTGGCCGGAGGTGATGAGCGTGACGGACGCATCCCTCACAGGATGGAGAGCTCATGCCAATGAGTTGACAGTCTATGGTCGTTGGTCTCCGTCGGAGTCCAGACTCCATATCAATCTGTTGGAGCTGAGGGCCGTCAGGCTAGCCCTGAAGGCTTTTCTGCCGTCTGTGCGGGGGAAGAATGTCCTGATTCTGACGGACAATACAATTACCATGCACTACCTCAACAAAAATGGGGGGCAGGGTCTCTCCCTATGTGCAGAGAGGCAATGCAGCTCTGGTTCTGGGCCGTCCAGCAGGAAATTTCGATCTCAGCAGTTCATCTGGCCGGAGACGAAAACGCGGCAGCGGACGCTCTGAGCATGCAGAGCACGGTCTCTCACGAGTGGGAGCTGGCTCAAGAGATTCTCCTGGAGGTCTTTGCCCTTTGGGGGACCCCACAAGTGGATCTCTTCGCCACCAGTGTCAACCGGAAGTGCGAAAAGATTCTGCTCGCGGGAATTTCCTCCAGGAGGAGCCTTAGGGGACGCGTTCGTAGTGGAGTGGTCCTTCCCACTGCTGTACGCGTTTCCTCCAGTCCTCGTCATTTCGCAAGTGCTGCAGAGGTTACGGTGGTTCGGTTCTCGAATGATCCTCACTGCTCCGGCATGGGCCAGGAGAACGTGGTACCTGGACCTTCTTGACACGTCCATCTGCCCCCCACGCCCTCTTCCCTACCGAGTCGATCTGTTCTCACGGGAGCGGGTCAGGTTCTCCATCCAGAGGTCAAGTCCCTCAACCTTCATGCTTGTTTTCTGAAAGGTTGAGGTATAAGGATTGGGACCTCCCTGAAGACGTGATGGAGGTGTTGCTTTCGGCCAGAAGGCCTGCAACGAAGTCCCTGTACCATTGCCGTTGGAGGAAGTTCAGTGACTGGTGCAGGGTTAAGAATGTGGATCCTTTTTCATGTGCCATTCCTGTGGTTCTGTCTTTTTTGCTTTCGTTAGCCCACAAGGGCCTGCAAATGGGGTACCATTAAAGGTTACCTGGCGGCGCTGTCCATATTTAAGCGCTCGACTGAGGAGTGTTCTTATTTTGAAAATTCCTTTGATTTCTCAGTTTCTGAAAGGACTCACTAATGTGTTCCCACCGTCACCCTTCCAGGTGCCCGGTTGGGATTTGAACATGGTTCTAAAATTCCTAAAGGGAGCTCCCTTTGAGTCTTTACATTCTTGTCCTTTGAGACTGTTGACCTTGAAAACTGTATTTTTTGTTGCGGTCACTTCTGCTCGCAGAGTGAGTGAGTTGCAGGCACTTTCCGTTAAGCCACCCTCCACAGTGTTCTATAAGGACAGGGTTGTCCTTAGGGTTCGTCCTTCTTTTCTTCCGAAAGTTGTCGGAATTTCATTTAAGCCAGAAGGTCATTCTTCCGGCGTTCTATCCTCCTCCGCATTCTGGTAAGGAAGAGGAGAGGCTCCATAGGTTGGATCCTAGGAGAGCTTTAAATTTCTACATCTCACGCATGTCCCGGGTCAAAGTGGATGATCATCTCTTTGTAGGATACGAGGGAAGGCGTTTGGGACAAGCTGTTACTAAACAGACTTTGGCTAGATGGATTATCTTGACAATTTCTGAATGTTACCGCTTGACGGGTAAGTACCCTCCGGTAGGCTTACGGGCCCATTCTACTAGGGGTGTGGCTGCCTCTACTGCCCTGCAGAGAGGTGTTCCCATTCGTAACAGGGCCTCTGTCCATACTTATGTAAACACTACTCCCTGGATTCTGTCCATGGGAAAGATGTGGCCTTCGGCAAGGCGGTCCTCTATTCTGCAATTTAATTGGGCATTCTAAAATTCTAAATTCTTTTCCCACCTCCTTACGTTGGTACTGCTTTGAGAGTCTGTCATAGATGTGGAATACGTCAAAGGAACCAATCCCTTCGAAGAACAAGTTACTTTCTTACCTGGTAACGTTCTTTCGATGGGGTGTTCCGACGACGTATTCTACATCGTACCCTCCCAGCCTGCCCCTCTACGGAATTTCTTATGCGATTGCAGCTACCGTTTCCGCAAGGCTTTCTGTAGTCATACTGGCAGACGATTGGTGCCACACGTTCTGGGAAAAAACTACAACTGAGGCTACGGGTGTCGTACGTCCTACTTATAACATCCAGTGACGTCGGCTCGACTGAGGCCCTCGAGGACAGCATATCGACGCAGGACGCAGATGCCGAAAATTTTCCGAAGCAGCACAGCTGTGGTGATTACCTGTCATAGATGTGGAATACGTCGTCGGAACATCCCATCGAAAGAACGTTACCAGGTAAGAAAGTAACTTATTCATCTCTGCTACTCCATTGTGGGTTGACAATAAGAGTACAGTCACCAGCCAGCAGGACCAACACAGGTGCAAAGCCAGGGAAAAGGCCACTGCCTAAGAGGAGTGTCTGACATGAGCGCCAAACTATGCGCAACGATTTTGCTGCAGTGTTTGACAGCCAGGTTTATCAGTACAGGAATGATTTTTCCTGCTTTTGTCAATGTACCATAATAGGAAAAATATTTACTTTGTTTTCTGTGTATAGATAGTCAACATTTTCCACTTATCGCCTATTGAATTCGAGAAAAATGTATGTTAAGTTATTTTATGTCGATTGGTATCTATGAATTGCACATCTGCCATGGGTAGTGCATCCATCACCCGCAATAGCTAATAGGAGTTGCAGGTTATACCTTAAATATGTTGAAACTTTGGGGCACTGTCGTGGATATTGGCACCAATGGGCTGAAAGTTGCCTAGCCTCACGCGAAGGCCTGCTGCAAAGGCCAGAGCCTGTCTGCGCTCTACAACCTCCTTAGCATCCATGGCTTCACCAGCCCCCTTTCCACTGGGGCTCTCACCATTCTCCATGCCTGCCTGCACAGAGCAAAGAACCCCTCCAAAGATGGCTGCCGCCGTCGTCATATACCGCTAGTGCCTCGCAGAGAGACCTGTTGGCCAGCCTCCAAAAATACCCGATTGGCTGCCTGAATGCTGCTCTGATTGGGCAGCCTGGAAAGATGTCACTGTCCAAGAGCGGAGCAAGCAGGTGAAGCCAGCATTGGCCTCACACGAAGGCCTGCTGCAAAGGCCAGAGTCTGTCTGCGCCTGTCCTTACATGGAGCACACCAGCACTCAATTGCTTCGGTATTCAAATATGTAAACGACCCTCTAATGGCCCACAACGCCTGTACTAGAAGTTAGGTGTCTCACTCCTGTACAAGTGTTATGTGGAAACGCATCTCCTTTAATATATGACACCAATAATAGGAATACATGTACACCCTTGAGCTCCTGTGGACACTGGTTGAGCAACACTAGCCACCGGTATCCTTATCAGCAGCTGAGCCTGATTTCAAAACATGCTCTCTGCTCTCACAGAGCCTCTCCAATCCTCCTCAGCGCCCCTTCTAACTTACATCCTTGATGGGAATGGGCGATCCCACATTGCTCGCGCCTTCTGTCCCATCACTGTTGCAGACACCCCACCTCTTGCAAAATGTAAATTCTTCACCCTCTCGTGTGCCAAGAATATCCCTATACCCATACCCAACCACTTGCCCCCTCCTGCCAGCCACAACGTGGGAAATATATGCACATTTAAAAGTGCCATTGCACCTACCAAGTCACACTCGTTATCAAGGCTGGATGGCACTCTACTGCCCACAATCGGAACTCCACTCATAGCCCTATTGCGCCGAGCAGCTCCTCCATCAGGGATACCCTTAACGTACCAGCCAAAAGTAGAATACCCCTTGCCCGATCACCACATGTACGGCTGACAAGCACCTTGGCTCTGCCCCCAGGATCACTGCAGCCCCGGCTCCAAAGGCACTGAGACTTGCGGTCTCACCCTCTGCTTGATTCCAGTGCCCAGTAAAGCCACCTAGGACTGCCTCCCGCAGCACCATCCTTGTGCCCTCATGTGACGCTCCATGTATTAAAACTACTGCTTACCAGAGAGATGCCACTCTCCACTTCCCGGTCCCCCGCAAAGAGCCCACTGCAATCAGAAATAGCAGATCATGCACGCGCACAAGCTTGATAACACCCTGCACTCTCCCATGAACACCCATATCCAGAAACCCACGGTTGAGAGAACGTACCAACTCACTGCATAGTCCACGCACCAACCCTCAGAGACTGCTAACGATCATCTTCACCCTACCTTGGTCCCAAAATCCTATTCCCTCACCCACAATAACAACCTCAGCGCTCACTCTGCCAGAAGACCAAAACCATAATCTAAATAGGAGGGGCCCAGTCAAAGACCCCCCTACACTTCCAGCATCTTCTCCCATTAGCGTAACTAAAGGAACTCGCCCCAGTCACAAGAATCCAAAGCCTTCTCCCACTCCTCTTTATATGCTTATTAACGCAAGATCCGTCCCTGTCCATGCCCTAAATATCAATGACTTAATTAATGCTCATTATATAGATATCTTAGCCATTGCGGAAACGTGGCTCCACGTAACTTCTGGCCCTGCCCTGTTGCTAGCCTTACCAACAGGCTACTCTATATTACGTAATGATAGACCCAATGCCAAAGGTGGAGGAGTAGTACTGATAGCCAAAGACTCACTGTCTCTCTGGGGAATTGTGAACTACTCCTAGCCAGATTGACCATCACACACACTATCGCTATTTACCTCACGTAACGCCCACCAGGCCCCATGCTTTCTTTTGAAGAAGACATCCTTCACTCAGTAGGAACCAATATCAAACCCTCCTCGAAACTAGTACTCTTAGGTGACCTCAATCTTGGCTTGAATGACCCCAATGTAATGATCTCTGCTTCCAAAAGGTCAGGGTTTTCCCAAATCCCTTGGAAGCAGATTCATAACCCAGGTTCCGAGTGCCAACCAGTCCCAATTGGGACCTTTTGGACCCAGTCCTGGCGCCAGTGGCACCAGGCTCATAAATATGCCCAGTCCCAGCGCTGGAAGCGCCGGGCTCATAATGCTTGGGTGGACTTACCCGCAGCAGACCATGCTGCTTACTTGCCTGCCAGTTGAGCCTCTGATCCTCTTCTGTTTGGAACTACTTTTCCTGTTGGGTGGGGCAGGAGCCACTCCCTAGGTTCAGAACACTGGAACTCTTCTGGAAAGCAGGAACTCTTTTCTTACCTAGGCGTGGCTGTGGAAGGAGACACCTAAGCACTACAGGAGGCTATTTAAACCACACCCGATGGATGAATCTTGCTTTGCGTTATTCTGCATCCTCTGCAGCAGAACGCTCATCGTGTCTTCTGCATCTGATCCTGGGCCTAAGGAAAAAGGCTTACCATCCTGAATCCAGTCTTCAGGAACACCTATAAAGACAAGAAAGAACAGGTTAGCATTATGGTCTTCAGTGACAGCTCTTCACTTACCAGGGCCATCGGCTGTCACCAACGCCTCGCGCTGCATTCTGAAAGACAAAGGCTTACCTTCTCTTCGTGCGCTCCGGAGGTCTTCACACTGCATTCCGGCATCTGAAAGACAAAAGCTTACCAACTCTTCGCACGCTCCGGAGGCCTTCGGCGCTGCATCCCGCATCTGAAAGACAAAACAAGGTGCGTTTAAAGACATTGGGGAACTTTTAATACTCACGTGCCATTACTCCTTTCCACATCTAACCCAGTGGGTATTCCGGCACCCTGCAGCCGCTCCGAACTTGTACCTGCAAAATAAAAAGACAGAGCGCATTGTGAAGCAGGCAACAAGCGCTTACTTACGTGCTTCCAGGCGCTTCTATTCATCACACGGGCTCCATCTTCAACTCACTTCAGCCCGTCATCCACCATCGCCGGAGCCCTGCAAAACAAGAGACATCATTACTAAAGACTTTAAAGACATTAGAATTACTCGAAACTTACCGTTCGTGCAGTAAACGACGGACAGCAGTCCTCTGAAGTCAAGAGGCCTGCTCCCCTTATCCAGTGAAGAAACTGGTTACAGCACCCTGCCCCGAGGCAGATGGAGAGCACAGCATTCACTTACCTAAGGTGAGGGCGTTAACCTTCGGGGTTCTACAGGAGAAGAGAAAGGGAAGAAGAGAGAGACATTCAATAACCCAGTTCATTAATCCCATATTTTCTATCTGCAGACATCTTACCCTTTGAGTCAAACATACAGTGCACAGAGGTCCAGCCCAAAGAGCCAGCCGTGTGTTACACATCACCTTTGAAGATACGGTATACGCCCAGTCAAGACCGGCGCCTCTACAGGAATCAGGTGAGCGTTACAGAACGCAAAGCCTACCACATAACTCCCGTCCAGGCGCTATGGAAACCTCGGATACCGACCAACTAGCCCAGTTACTTGGGGAACTAAGGACAGAAGTGCATGCAGCCCGTCAGGAAACGAACGCTCTAAGAAGGGAACTGATTATTTCCAAGGAGCGAACAGATGATCTCGCTAGACAATTGCTACAGGCACAAGCCGGACAGACCCCGTTACCCGCATCTGGGGGAAATCTTCCTTCTACATCCTCTATGAATCCAGTGCAGATCAACCTACCTGGGAATGTACCTCTGGCTCCGCCCGAACGATTTTCTGGTGACCCAAAGAGGTTTTCAGTATTTATCAATCAGTGCCGGTTGCATTTCTTATGCCGGCCAGCAGCCTTTCCAACTGATCAAGCTAAAGTAGCTTTCGTGCTTTCGTACCTCAGTGGCAATGCGGCAGACTGGTCGATCCCTCTAGTAAATCAAGATGATCCGGTCCTCCATGATTTTCAAGCTTTTCAGCTCAGTATGGAAAAACTGTTCGCAAGACATTCACAGGGGCAGGCCTTGGACAATGAGCTTCTTTCGTTGCGACAAGGTAATCAAGACCTTTTGGTTTATATTGCGTCTTTCAACAGACTGATAGTGGAAACTCAATGGCCTGAGGACAAAAGGATTACGCTGTTTTATAGAGGTCTACGTGGAGAGCTCAAAGATGTGTTAGCCCAAGTAGTGAATCCCCCACAAGATTGTTCGGACTATATAGACTTAGTCGTTCAAATAGATCACAGACTGCAGAACAGGAAGGCCGATCGTTCCAAGTTTGATGCTCGAGTATTTTCCAAACCGCCAACTCCTTCCAAAGGAGTAGACTCCGAGGAACCCATGCAAATAGGGGGTCTGAAAGGTCCTCTAACACAAAAGGAGCGGGAAAGGAGAAAACAGTTGCAATTATGCCTCTATTGCGGAAACTCAGGGCACTTTCTTCGAGACTGTCCGGTGAAACCTGCTAAGAAGGCAGTAGGAGCTGCAGTTACCAAAGTTACAAACTCTGAGCAGGGAAACGACCTTGCCCGACAAGAATCGAGGTCCTCTTGCCGAGCGTGAAAACCAGTTCCGTGACCTCGCATTTCGTGATACCTATGGTCCTCATTAGCCCTGATAATCCGGATCGATTACATGCAATTGAAGCTTACGTCGACAGCGGTGCCAACGGCAATTATGTGGATCATGAAATGGTTTTGAGGATGAATCTAACTCTTTGTCCCAAGGCTGTAAAGGACGTCATTACTACGGTGGATGGTACGGAGATAGCCTCCGGGCCAGTAACGCATACCACTCAAGAAGTGACGCTAATAAGTCAAGATGGACACCATGAGAAGATCGTGTTCGATGTGATCAAGGCCCCTCAGTTTCAGATTATTCTAGGAATACCTTGGTTAGAGAAACACAATCCTCTGATCGATTGGCGAGCAAGAACGGTCCAGTTTCCAGAATGTGTCTCTACTTGTCACCCTCCACCTGGTGTTGCACTGGCAGCAATTTCTTCAGAGACTCCGCAGTTACCTCCCGAATACCTAGAATACCAAGATGTTTTCCGGAAGGATCAGGCTAACTCTCTACCTCCTCATAGGTCTTATGACTGCCAGATAGACCTGATACCTGGATCTACTCCTCCTTGTAGTAGAATTTATGCCCTCACCGAGCCTCAGAACCTTCACCTTCGACAATACCTGGATCAATACCTGGCAAATGGGTTTATTCGCCCTTCCAAGTCCCCTGCTTCTTCAGCTTTGTTCTTCGTTCCAAAAAAGGAAGGAGACCTTAGAACTTGTATAGATTATCGCTCCCTGAACCAGATCACCGTTAAGAATAGATATCCGTTACCTTTGATCCCTGAACTCCTGGACCAAGTCAGAAAAGCATGCATATATACAAAGCTGGATCTTAGAGGAGCTTACCACTTGGTACGAGTAAAAGAGGGCGATGAATGGAAGACGGCCTTCCGCACCAAGTATGGGCTATTTGAATATCAGGTCATGCCCTTCGGACTTTGCAATGCCCCGGCCGCCTTTCAATATTTTATGAACGATGTCCTCAGAGAGCTCATAGATGTGTGTGTTGTTGTTTACATTGACGACATCCTCGTTTATTCTTCATCGGAATCTGAACATCGGAAACACGTGAAAATGGTCCTCGAAAGATTGCGTCAACACAAACTTTTCGCTAAGTTGGAAAATTGTGTTTTCAACGTGACTGAAGTTGAATTCTTGGGATTCATATTATCACCTGGCGGAGTGCGTATGGATTCAAAGAAGGTCGATGCAGTTCTCAAATGGCCATCACCATCCTCCGTAAAAGGTGTGCAAAGCATGTTAGGCTTCGCTAACTTTTACCGCAGGTTTATCCCCGAATTCTCTCGAATAGTCCAGCCCATCACTGCTTTGTTAAAGAAAAACAAACGTTTTGAATGGTCTACCGAGGCGGAACAAGCTTTCCAGGATTTGAAGACTAAATTTATCTCTGCACCAATCTTAAAACACCCTCGCCCCGAACTCCCCTACATCGTGGAAACGGATGCTTCAAGCCTTGCCATGGGGGCAGTTCTATCACAAAAGGACCCGGTAACCAATCAGTTGCATCCCGTGGCATTTTGGTCCCGCAAATTCTCGCCTCCTGAAATCAATTACACGATTACTGACGAGGAACTTCTGGCTATCAAGTCTGCCTTTAAGGCTTGGCGGCATTATCTGCTGGGGGCCCGACACACCGTTACTGTGATTACGGATCACCGAAACCTGCAATATTTGAAAACCGCAAAAGCCCAATCCTCTAGACAACTCCGTTGGGCATTAGTCTTTGCCGAATTTGACTTCATAATTACCTATCGACCTGGTACAAAAAACGGTAAAGCTGATGCCCTTTCTCGGATGGGAGTTGAAGAACACTTGATCAACCCTAAACCTGTACCAATCATTCCCGAACAAAGAATTCTGGGTGTAATCGCCACACAATCCATAGAGGAAGTTAAGGATAAAGCCAGGCAACTTGTAACTCCAGCAGACATACAGAATTGGCATCTGCAAGGAAAGGACTTTGCAGTAAAGGACAACTTATTGTATTTCCAAGAACGATTATACCTACCCAGCACAAATTTACAGAAAGAAGTAATCTCTTGTTATCACGATTCTTTAATGGAAGGACATCCCGGTATAGCCAAGACCTCAGAAAAGATCAAGCGCTACTTCTGGTGGCCGTCTTGGAAAAAAGATATCAGAGACTTTATAATGTACTGTGGAGTATGCGCCCAAAACAAGAGTCAAAAGGAAAGACCAGCAGGCCTCTTACGCCCTATTGACATCCCACCTCGCCCTTGGCATACGCTTTCTATGGACTTCATCACCGATCTACCTCCATGCTCCGGATACAATACGATTCTAGTAATCGTGGACTTATTCTCCAAGATGGCGCATTTCATTCCGCTCAAAGGCTTGCCAACAGCAGCAACTCTGGCCCGAGAATTTCTCAAAAACATCGTCCGACTGCACGGTTTTCCTTCGGTTCTAATTTCGGATCGAGGTAGTCAATTTATTTCTCATTTTTGGTGAAGTTGCTGTCGGTCGGCTCAAATTGATGTGAGACTATCGACCAGTCACCACCCTCAGACCGACGGACAAACCGAGAGGACCAATCAAACTCTGGAACAGTATTTACGCTGCATGCTGCAACAAACTGAAAAAACTTGGAAAGACATCCTTTGGATAGCCGAATATGCCTACAATAACTCTGTCATTCGGGAACTGGGAAAACCCCGTTTTTTCTTTTGTACGGCAGTCACCCTCGAACCTCGGAGTTGGATCCCCTCCAAGATCTTGAAACACAGGCAGTAGACTACCTGCATTCTACAATCACCCAAGCCTTTAAGGAAGCTGTTTCTCACCTTCAAAGGGCTAAAGAACAATACAAGAAAGGAGCAGATCAACATCGGAAGGAAGCCCCTCAATATCGAGTAGGGGATCAAGTCTGGTTATCCACCAAATATCTACCTCTAAAAGGGCCACGCACATTCAACCCAAGATACCTTGGTCCCTATTCCATCACTACCATAGTAAACCCAGTAGCGGTCAAGTTGGACTTGCCCCCGCACATGAAGATACATCCGGTCTTCCACGTCTCTCTATTAAAACCCGTGCAACCTCAAACCCGACTAACTAAATCTCCAAAACCTATCCTAGTTGATGGGGAACTCGAGTTTGAAGTCAAAAGCATTCTGGACTCCAAGATCTCCAAATCTAAACTATTTTACCTAATTGACTGGAAAGGCTACGGCCCCCAAGAGAGATCCTGGGAACCTGCTGAATATGTCCACGCTCCTCGCCTAATCAAAAGATTTCACCAAACATTTCCTGACAAGCCAAAACCCCCGGAGAAGCCCGGTTTGGGAGGGGCCTTGAGGGGGGGGGGTACTGTCATGATCTCTGCTTCCAAAAGGTCAGGGTTTTCCCAACTCCCTTGGAAGCAGATTCATAACCCAGGTTCCGAGTGCCAACCAGTCCCAATTGGGACCTTTTGGACCCAGTCCTGGCGCCAGTGGCACCAGGCTCATAAATATGCCCAGTCCCAGCGCTGGAAGCGCCGGGCTCATAATGCTTGGGTGGACTTACCCGCAGCAGACCATGCTGCTTACTTGCCTGCCAGTTGAGCCTCTGATCCTCTTCTGTTTGGAACTACTTTTCCTGTTGAGCCACTCCCTAGGTTCAGAACACTGGAACTCTTCTGGAAAGCAGGAACTCTTTTCTTACCTAGGCGTGGCTGTGGAAGGAGACACCCAAGCACTACAGGAGGCTATTTAAACCACACCCGATGGATGAATCTTGCTTTGCGTTATTCTGCATCCTCTGCAGCAGAACGCTCATCGTGTCTTCTGCATCTGATCCTGGGCCTAAGGAAAAAGGCTTACCATCCTGAATCCAGTCTTCAGCAACACCTATAAAGACAAGAAAGAACAGGTTAGCATTATGGTCTTCAGTGACAGCTCTTCACTTACCAGGGCCATCGGCTGTCACCAACGCCTCGCGCTGCATTCTGAAAGACAAAGGCTTACCTACTCTTCGTGCGCTCCGGAGGTCTTCACACTGCATTCCGGCATCTGAAAGACAAAAGCTTACCAACTCTTCGCACGCTCCGGAGGCCTTCGGCGCTGCATCCCGCATCTGAAAGACAAAACAAGGTGCGTTTAAAGACATTGGGGAACTTTAATACTCACGTGCCATTACTCCTTTCCACATCTAACCCAGTGGGTATTCCGGCACCCTGCAGCCACTCCGAACTTGTACCTGCAAAATAAAAAGACAGTTAGAGCGCATCGTGAAGCAGGCAACAAGCGCTTACTTACGTGCTTCCAGGCGCTTCTATTCATCACACGGGCTCCATCTTCAACTCACTTCAGCCCGTCATCCACCATCGCCGGAACCCTGCAAAACAAGAGACATCATTACTAAAGACTTTAAAGACATTAGAATTACTCGAAACTTACCGTTCGTGCAGTAAACGACGGCCAGCAGTCCTCTGAAGTCAAGAGGCCTGCTCCCCTTATCCAGTGAAGAAACTGGTTACAGCACCCTGCCCCGAGGCAGATGGAGAGCACGGCGTTCACTTACCTAAGGTGAGAGCGTTAACCTTCGGGGTTCTACAGGAGAAGAGAAAGGGAAGAAGAGAGAGACATTCAATAACCCAGTTCATTAATCCCATATTTTCTATCTGCAGACATCTTACCCTTCGAGTCAAACATACAGTGCACAGTTGTCCAGCCCAAAGAGCCAGCCGTGTGTTACACGTCACCTTTGAAGATACGGTATACGCCCAGTCAAGACCGGCGCCTCTACGGGAATCAGGTGAGCGTTACACCCAACAACAGTAACGCCACAGAGGTAGCCAGCTCCCTTTTCGCCCTTGGCCTCGTACAGTGCATCAACACCCCTACATATGAGAAAGGCTGTACCCTAGACTGGATAGCGGAACTCAACTGTCAGATCTCTGTTACCATCATGTGGGGACCTTCACCATCCCTCCGATCATCCACAATACACCCTCGCCACCTCCCCTGCCTCCAACATTGGACAGAAGTGCCATAAACATTCGAAAGGAACGCATCATGCCACTGCTCAATACACTCCAAACTGAACATCTCATCAGCTCTGACCCCAATTTACTTGGGGACCCTCTGCTCTCAGACGCTGACAAAAGCTATCAACACTGTAGCCCCTCTTGCACCGTGCAAAACCAAACCAGCCATTCTCAAAAACTCCTGGCTCACCCCTGACCTCCCAAAGCTCCAAGCCAATAGCGCCTAGATGAAACAAAGTGGAAACAATCGCCTTCCGAAGAGCGATTACGCTCCTTCTCTACAGCAGCAAGTATGTACAAAAACGCCATAGTTCTTGCAAAAGCAACCACCTACAACTCTAGAATAGCTAATGCTAAATTCAACACTAGAGAAATCTTTACAATTCTTAAGGAACTGGAATCGCCATCCTCAGCACCACCTCCTTTCACTAAAGATGAGGCATGGTGCTCTGACATTCAAAGAGCCCTTCTGGGTAAGATAGACACCTGGCAAACTAAAATCAACTTTCACAATCATCCCTTAAAACGAGTCCTCTTCCACCTACCCCTCCCCACTTACTCCCTCCTCACTCCACACCCCCTGGACAAGACCAGCCTACATTTGACTTTACCAATATCACTGAGATGGAATTCAAAGCCATTCTAAAAGGTTTAAAACTCTCCAATTATAAAGGTGACATATACTCTGCACCTATCATCAAAGACCGCTCAGAGGCCTTAGCTCCTTTTATCACCGTCTTCAACAACTCCTCATTCTCCTCGGTTGTCATTCCCTCCATGCTCAAGGAAGCATGGGTACTTCTCCTTATAAAGAAACCCTCTCTAGACCCTGCAATACCCAACAACTATAGACCAATTGCAGAGGTCCCATTTCTCCTGAAAATACTAGACAGAGCGGCTTATATCCAAATACAACACTTTTCGGAAGCCAACTACGTCCTGCGAATGCTCCAGCCTGGATTCTGTCCAGGCCATGAAATGGAATCCGCCCTGCTTGATCTGAATCAGTTGGAAAAAATCTGAGATGAACGGAAGCCTGCCCTTCTTCTGCTGCTAAATTTCTCGGCAACATTTGACTTGGTTGATCACAAGATTCTTTGTCATCATCTTCTCATAGCAGCCCACTTCTCACCGGAAGCCACCTTATGGATTGCCTCTTTCTTAAAAGACAGAACCATCAGAGTGTTCGCAGAAGATACCAACGCCTCCCCCAGTCCCGGTCTCCTGTGAGTACCTCAAGGGTCATGTGTATCACCTACATTATATACCATTTTCACTAAACTCCTTTTTGACCTCCTGGACTCCATCTGTGTATCCTACACTAACTATACTGATGACATGCAGATCCTCATTCCCCTCTCTGGCATCCACTATGAGGACTCCGCCAAGCTTAACTCAGTCCTGTATGGCCATGCATCGTCTTTTCCTAAACGATGACGAGACTGAGATCCTCCTAATAGGCTCCCTGTCAGTGCTGAAGAATCTTAATGCTCAATATTCATCATTCAATATTGACGGCAACACCATCCCTGTCTCTACAACTGTAAAAACCTTGGGAGTTTACCTGGATGCCTCGCTGTCCTTAACCCGCCAAGTGAACGTCATTGCTGCTTCCACCGCATATGCCATGAAATTGATCAATGCCACGATACCTTTTCTCTCACGGGACACCTGTCTGACAATTACCTGGGCGCTTATAGGATCTAGGCTGGACTATTGGAACACACTCTTCTCTGGCACCTCCTCCTCCAACATCCATAAAATGCATATGATCCAAAAAACCGCACTTCGAGCAGCGCTCAACATTTAAAAAAAAATATCTTTATTGGTTATTACAGTGTAACAATGACAAACAGTATTATAATAATCATGTACCTCATACTTATTCTTTTCAATTTTCCTTTATTTCCTCCTTCTCCCTCACCCCCTTTAACTGCCTATGTATGGTTTATTCTTTATACTTTGCTACAATACACTTTCCCAAATTCAGTCTTGCGTGTCAGGGATAGTGTTATTGCTATCCTTTTGGTTAAATAATGTTACTGTTAGGGCAATCCATTGGAGAATGTCTGTTCCAAGTTCTTGTTTTTGTTCTGCAAGTGCCTTTTCCTACACTCCCGTTTCTGCTGTTGACCATTTCCTCAGGTCCTCCCACCATCTGTCAATATTTGGTTCATTAGTGGCTTTCCATTGCATGGCAATGCTACATTTAGTTAGTATATAAATTAGGTCTTTGATCTTGAACATGGATTTATGCTTCGTTTCTCCTGAAAAGACCCAACTTACATGCTTCGGGTGACTGGATGTCAATGTTGATGCCTCCTTGGGTGACTTTATTTGCATCTTTCTTCCAAAATACATGCACCACATTACATTCCCAGAACATGTGCACTAAGCCTACATTATCTTCCCTACATTTGGGACAAGCCTGCTTACCCGCCCCTTTAAATTTGGCGATAGCAGCTGGCGTTAGGTATGCCCTTTGTGTAATGTAGAGTTGAATGAGCTGCAGCCTGGCGTTTCTTGAAACCTTTTAGTGATATAGGACTATATTTTGCCATTCTCTGTCCTCAAATGTTTTCCCCAATTCCTTTTCCCATCGTCCCCTGCATTTCAATTCAGCTCTCGAGGTGCGATCTATGAGAACCTCGTAAATTCTCTAAATAATGTGCCCTCCCTCAGATATGTTTATTAATGCTTCTGTGTCTTCAAACTCTATATTCTCTTCTGTGATGGCTGGCCACCTACCCTGTAATGTACTTATCATGGTTTTGTGCAGTAGGAATCGACCCCATGTATACCAGTGGCATCCTGTAATTCATGAAAGTACAACAGCTTATTTTACTTCCTCAGATCCCCGATAGTTACAATGCCACATACCTCCCAATGTGCCCTAACCCTTAGCCTACATTCGTGCTTATCTGACATTACCGCTGCTAATGGGGTCTGTGGCGATAATGGGTCCCCAAGTCCCACGGTCTTGCAGGTCTTTATCCTTTATTGTGTTGGATTCATGTTCTAGCTTGGGATCCTGGTGTATGTTCAGCCGCAGGTATCTGAAGGAGTTCTTACTACACAATAGAGTTAGTACCGTTAAGTCTGCTTCTCTGAGAGTCGCCATCTCTGCCAGTGGGAAGAGACAAGACTTTCCCTTATTTATTCGGATCCCAGTCAGTATACCAAAGTTGTCCAGCACCTCTAACGCATATGGCAAGTTCACCTCAGGGTTACTCAAGTATAGTAACATATCGTCAGCGTACATTGACACTATGTGCCTGACCCTGTCTATTTCTATTCCAGCGTCTATATATTCCTGTCTCAGGAAGGCCGCAATGGGTGCTGCTGCGATTATGTACAGCATTGGGGACAGCGGGCACCCTTGTCTCGTTTCCTTATGTAGCTGCCATTTGTCTGAGAAAGTGGTACCAATCCTGACCCTAGCTGTCGTTTGCGTGTATATTAACTTCACCCATTTCATATGGTGTGGTCCTATTCCATACTAACTGTGCTGGCATATAGCCAGTCCCAATGGACGGCATCTAATGAAGCTACGGCGCATTGCACCACACCGTCTTTCGTGCAATGCACCACACTGTCTTTCATGCAATGAATGATGTGGTGCAGTCGCCTCAGATTCTTGGCAATGCTCCTTCCTGAAACATATCCAGCCTGATCCTGGGTTATCAATTTGGGTATTACTTTCCTAAGTCTGTTTGCCAGAATTGCAGTGAGGATTTTGCTGTCCTGATTTAATAAACATAGCGCTCTATAGGAACCACAGTCTATGCTGATTATCGTAACCTCTCTCATGCTGTCTTGGCGGATTCCTAGCTCATATGATTCATTGTATACCTTGGCTAGGAGCGGTGCCAACGTGTCTACATAATAAGCTTTATAAAACTCACCCGACAGCCCCTCAGTGCCTTGGGTCTTACCCGAGGGAAATGTTCGAATAGTGGCTGCTACTTCCTCTGGGGTAATGGACTCCTCTAGTGCATTCATTTGTTGTTCGTTTAATCTCAGCAGGGTAATAAGATCTAAGGCATCTTGCAGCAGCACTTCTCGCTCTATCTGTATTCTGAAAAAAAATGTATTCATGCCTACTTGCATATTGACTTCTTATTTTTCATTCAGGATGGAGTATATTGGGGATCTTCCGTTTCTGTTTTTATACAGCCAGGCAAGCATTCGCCCTGGTTTATCTTCTTGAGCGTGACTTCTTTCTAAATATTTTGTGTAGTTGAACTTACCCTGTCTGTCCCAGTGTGTTAAACATTCCTGTCTCAATCTGATTTCCTCCTTCAAATTTTCTTTCCCAGTATCCCTGTATTTCAACTTCCAATAATTTGCTTTCTGTGTGGCCCTTAGGTCATTAGTGATGGTTTTCTGCACTCCCCAGCTGTGGCTATCATCTCGCCTCTAATTACCACCTTGTATGTTTTCCCAGATCGTGCCTACATGTTTGACATTTCTGTCATTAAAGGAATAGTGTGCTCTAAAATATTATTGGCTAAAATGATGGCCCATAATCAAAAATATCTATAAAAAATATGTTTAAACAATGTCCCTATGTAAAGTTTTGAGCAAATGAAGCTCAAACTCAAAAATGTGAAGCACTAGGAGGCATCCATTTTGTGAAATGAATGAGCCTCCTGTGCTTGCCCTTGCAGCACTAATGAAGCAAAAGCCATCCAGCTTTAAAAAACAAAAGCTACCCCTGGGTGGCTTTTGCTTCATTGGTGTCAGAGACCAGAGAATGCATGCAGGAAAGCTGCATCTAGGTAAGTGCTTATTTCTTTTTTTAAATAAGCACTAGCTGCGGTTTTCTTTCTAAGTGTTCCGTGTTGGAGGAGCCCGGAAAACATAGAAAGAAAACCGCAGCTTTTAAAATGTTGTATTTATGTTTTCAGTGGCTTCAGCTTGGAGTCCCCTGGGCTCACCAAGCTGAAGCTTTCACTCAAAGTGAAAGCCGCTGGAGGCAGAAACACAACACGGGTGTGTTTCGAAATACTGCAATGTTTCTCACTACGGCAGCTTTCGCGTGGAGTCTCCTGGGCTCCCCAAACCCTGAGGAAACCCAGGAGACTTCAAGTGAAAGCATCCGCAGTGAGAAATACAAAGTTGTTGTATTTGTAAATGTTGCAGTATTTACAAATACAACAACGTTGTTATTCTCACTGTGGCCGCAGTCAGAAATACAATGTTCTTGTGTTTATGATTTCCGTGGTTTTCCAACCACAGCAATCACAAATACAACGTTGCAGCGCCTTTGCTTTATGCTTTCTTTTTACGTTTTCTGTGCTTCCCTGTGCTTGGGGAGCACCGAAAACGTAAAATGAAAGTGAAGGCAGCCTCCTCAGCTCATGTTGAGCTCTGCTCTGGCTGCAGTAAGCAAAAGCTCCCAGTAAGGGGGCCTTTGCTGCTTGTTTAGTGCCGCCAGGGCAGAGCTTAACATGAGCTGAGAAGGCTGCCTGAAATGACAAAATGGATGCTCGCATGTAAACGCTTTGAGCCTCATTTGCTCAAAAGTTAACATAAGAACTTTCATTAAAAATGTTTAATGTATGTTTTGGATTATTGCCCATCTTTTAAGGCAAGAATATTTTTGAGTGCCCTATTCCTTTAACTTCCATAAACTCAACTGTATGTTGCCCGATATGTTCATTAAACACCTTATCTAGCAGTGATTCCCTTCTCAATCTCCAGGTAGGTATGGGCGGTCGTGGGGCACACACCCTCCATTCTGTTAAGAGGGGTGTGGTCTGATAGAACCCTAGCCTGATATTCTGCGTCCGTGAATTCCATCACATGTTCTTCTACTGTGAACCAATAATCAATTCTTGTGTAGAGTTTATGTGGGGCTGAATAGTGGGAATATTCTCTTTTGTCCCTATGTAGTGTCCTCCATATGTCTTTCAACCGGTAATGATTCAAGAGTGTGTTTAGAACTTTGGCTGGTGGGGCAGGACTTTTGTGCTTCCTGTCAGACCAATCTGTTATGGGATTTAGGGTGCAATTAAAATCTCCACCTCATATCAGGATTCCTGTTCTGTAGGGGCTTAGCCTTGCATACAATGACCTAACAAAGACAGTGGCATCATGATTGGGGGCGTATGTGTTTAATATGCATACCTGCCGGTTCTCCAAAATGCCATGTAACATAACCATCCTTCCTTCGTCATCTGTCTTAGTGTTCAATACTTGAAGTGGGATAGCCGTGTTTACCCAAATAAGGACTCCCCTTGAGTATGTGGAACTCACCATCACCCCCCCCCCCCAAGCGCTAGCCAGCTTTTTTGCTTTTGTGCATTCAAATGTGTTTCTTGTAATAACGCAATCCCAATTGATATACGTGAACACCCTTTGACTTTTCACAAAGTTATTTAGACCACGGGTATTTCAGGTCATTATTCTTACCCTATCAGCCATCATACATTGATTTCCCAGGTACTGGTGGGACTTTTGAACCGCCCTGAATTCTGTTCTGGATCATGTGTAGCACATTTCCAACTATTCCAACTATACCAGACTTCCCACCTCTATTCCCTCCCCTCCCGTTACCCAACACCCCTGCTCCCCAACATATAACAAAACTTCCCTGAACTGTAACTGTCCAGCAATGCGATGCATGCCTAGACTTTTCCCGCTTCCGCTCCTCGAATGCCCAGTCGATAGCCGGGGCTCCTGGTGCCCAACGGGTGGGTACAAAACAGTACCCTCTAAAAAGGATATGGGGTAGTAGATGGACTAGTCTTCCGTGTTTGGTCTGAGTTGCTGCTGCCATAAGGTACTGCTCATGGCCGCAGGGTTGTTGTCACTCTCTGTGTTGGCTACACTCCGATTGGTCTTCCTTGGCAAGATCTCTAGCGTCAAATTGTTCAAGCTGTCCAGATAGTCTATTAGCTGCAGTAGGGCTTGCTAATGTGTGTCTTCATTTCGCTCTCCCTCTGCTAGCGGTGGGATCTGTGCTCTATCCATCCAATCTTGGGCTTCCAACGGAACAAAGAACAAGGCTTTACCATTGTGGAGGATTTTCAGTTTGGCAGGGTAAATTAATATCTATTTGAGGCCAGCTTTTTTCAGTCTCACTTTCGTAGCAATAAATTGTGCACAGTTTTTCTGTACCTGAAAAGTATAGTCTGGATATTTAGCCAGCTTGGCAGAGGCCCTCTGTATGTGACTCCCATTCATAGAGAATGCCAGGATCTTCTCTCTGTCCTTATAATTGTGGACTTTTGCTTTTATAGGCCTAGGTAGGGCTCCAGATGGCAGCTTTCTCACTAGGGATCGGTGCGCGCGCTCTATGGTAAACTCCCGAGTCTGGTTCCCAGGGCCGAACTCCTGTAACAGTAGGTTTTCTATGTAGTTTATAGGAACCCCTCCATTCCCTCCGGTAGGCCCACAATCCTAATGTTGTTGCGCCACGCCCTTCCCTCTGCATCTTCTGCTATTTCCTCCAGCAGCTTCACTTTTTGTCGTAGAATGTTTACCTCCTCGGATATCTGCTCCCTCACGTGGTGCTCTCCTGCACCTGTGTTTCCAGCTTGCTTGTATGCTCTGCCAGGTCATGTACATCTTGCCTCAACAGGCCTACGTCATTCCTTACTCTGTCTATTTTGGATTCTAGGGTGGCCTTTAGTGCAGCAATGGCATTTAGGATCTGCTGATTTCCATAGTTTGCGGCTTCATTCGGTCCTTTAGTCTGTTCCTCTTCTCCGTTTTTAGTTTTGCCACCCATGGCCGTCTCCGGGCACTTTGCAAAGGCCTCCATAGTGGTATGTTTGCCTTTTGTCTTGTTGTTTTTTGCTGCTATTAGTTCTGAGTCGTGACACCAAGCCACCTTGCTGCGGTTTGCTCTCTGGGGCTTTTATTGCCATTAGGGCACAATAGCCCTTCGCTCCTGGTTTCTGTATCAGGGACTTTTTTGGCTTGGCTAGTTCTCTTTGGCCCCTTTTGCGAGGCGTTTCTCTGTAGTTCGATACAGATGATATTGTTTCTGGAGCCAGGACAACAACCGGCTATTGTATTATAGTATCATAGGTCAGCCGATGTCTTCTCTGCGCTTACTCCCGGTCTCTCTTAATGTCGTGTTGACATAGGTTCCTGGTGTATGTATGTACTATGTGCCCCACCACTGTAGTCGTTCCTTGATGGTCTTGATGTGCTTACGTTACTCAATGGAGGCCCTGTTGAGCTCTTATACGTGAGGAAGTGTGTGCCCTTCGAACCTGGGCTTCTAGTTTCCTGCTGGGGGGGCGGCAGCGTTGGTTACCACTTATATAAAGTGAGGACAGTAGCAGCGTGCTTGCACAAATGAGTTGCAGCCTTTTTTATGAATCTTAGCCACCCCTGTTGGCTACATGTACACCTATAGTTATCTAGCAGATGCT
Source organism: Ambystoma mexicanum (assembly GCF_040938575.1). NCBI lineage: Eukaryota > Metazoa > Chordata > Amphibia > Caudata > Ambystomatidae > Ambystoma > Ambystoma mexicanum. Next base: position 950,018,333 of record NC_090939.1, read on the forward strand.
GCGTGTTGTGCATTCTTTCGGTGTTGTTGTTGCAGGGAGCCTTACCCTTGCCCCCACTGCTCTCTCGCTGTCAGCGTTAGGGATTTCCTCCCCTCACTTAGCTTCCTTACATGTAGCGGCCCCTGGGGCACAGTCAGTTCAATGGGCTTTGTGAATCAAATGTTCGGAGCTCGCCAGCTGATCTCTGTATGCCCTCACTCCTTAATATATCTTGTGATGGGGCCATGTGGGGATAGTGTTTCTAACTGGCTTCTCCAGGGGTCCAGGATATGTGCTCTGCCAAACCTCCTGCCCATCTGGAGAGCCGGCTCCTCTCTCCCGCTCCCCGCTCCATACCGCCCCTGACTTTTGTTGTCTGCCGTTGAAGGACCCGGGGCCACGCTGTCAGACCCCAGACATAGGCTGCACCGGCGTTGCTGGTGCATCTCCTCACTGCGCCCAGTGCTCTTGCTCCGTTTCGGCACCAGAGCGGAGCACACACTGCACCAGAGCTGTCTCGTCAATTTTCTGGGCTGCACACCTCACCAGCCCGACCCAATCTGTCTGCTGGGACTCTTATGGCTCCGGGCTACAATCCTTCAGGTTTGGCACCCTGGTTGCTCTGCTAGGGTCTCTTCACCTTCCCACGTTTAGGGGTAGCCTCTCCTCAGCCCTCTGCCGCGTCGTCGGGGACGCACTCCTTGTATCACAGTTCGCCTCCACTGATTGCTCCGGTTTGCTTCCTCTTTGATGGATCCAGCGTCTTCTCAGCTGTGTGCCGGTACAGTCCACTCTCCACTTCAGTGCTGGCCCAACCCTTTATCGGTGTTGTTCACCACTCCAGCCCGCCTTGACTTGATTGTCAGGCCCCTTCAGGTTCCTGGCTACACACTTTCTTTCAGGGCTTGGTACCTTGATTACGCTGCACACCCACTGGTGACCTTGTTTCGCCGAGCCGCTCCTCCTCCTCTTGTTTCGAGCCGGCTACATGTGCTTTCACTGCTATATCCGTTTGGAATGCCCCACGCGTATTTTAGCCTGCCTCCTCCGATTCTTTAGGCATACATTCCCTTCTGCAGCTCTGGCGGCACTTCTTGTCCCATCTGTATCTTCAGGCCATCTCCGACCTGCAACTGCTCTGTCTTCCCGACCTTGTAGGATCCACGGGATGCCTTTGTGGCTGCCGCCATTTTTCTTTCTGGCTTACCTGGCTAGCTCATAATGCTTGGGTGGACTTACCCGCAGCAGACCATGCTGCTTACTTGCCTGCCAGTTGAGCCTCTGATCCTCTTCTGTTTGGAACTACTTTTCCTGTTGAGCCACTCCCTAGGTTCAGAACACTGGAACTCTTCTGGAAAGCAGGAACTCTTTTCTTACCTAGGCGTGGCTGTGGAAGGAGACACCCAAGCACTACAGGAGGCTATTTAAACCACACCCGATGGATGAATCTTGCTTTGCGTTATTCTGCATCCTCTGCAGCAGAACGCTCATCGTGTCTTCTGCATCTGATCCTGGGCCTAAGGAAAAAGGCTTACCATCCTGAATCCAGTCTTCAGCAACACCTATAAAGACAAGAAAGAACAGGTTAGCATTATGGTCTTCAGTGACAGCTCTTCACTTACCAGGGCCATCGGCTGTCACCAACGCCTCGCGCTGCATTCTGAAAGACAAAGGCTTACCTACTCTTCGTGCGCTCCGGAGGTCTTCACACTGCATTCCGGCATCTGAAAGACAAAAGCTTACCAACTCTTCGCACGCTCCGGAGGCCTTCGGCGCTGCATCCCGCATCTGAAAGACAAAACAAGGTGCGTTTAAAGACATTGGGGAACTTTAATACTCACGTGCCATTACTCCTTTCCACATCTAACCCAGTGGGTATTCCGGCACCCTGCAGCCACTCCGAACTTGTACCTGCAAAATAAAAAGACAGTTAGAGCGCATCGTGAAGCAGGCAACAAGCGCTTACTTACGTGCTTCCAGGCGCTTCTATTCATCACACGGGCTCCATCTTCAACTCACTTCAGCCCGTCATCCACCATCGCCGGAACCCTGCAAAACAAGAGACATCATTACTAAAGACTTTAAAGACATTAGAATTACTCGAAACTTACCGTTCGTGCAGTAAACGACGGCCAGCAGTCCTCTGAAGTCAAGAGGCCTGCTCCCCTTATCCAGTGAAGAAACTGGTTACAGCACCCTGCCCCGAGGCAGATGGAGAGCACGGCGTTCACTTACCTAAGGTGAGAGCGTTAACCTTCGGGGTTCTACAGGAGAAGAGAAAGGGAAGAAGAGAGAGACATTCAATAACCCAGTTCATTAATCCCATATTTTCTATCTGCAGACATCTTACCCTTCGAGTCAAACATACAGTGCACAGTTGTCCAGCCCAAAGAGCCAGCCGTGTGTTACACGTCACCTTTGAAGATACGGTATACGCCCAGTCAAGACCGGCGCCTCTACGGGAATCAGGTGAGCGTTACACCCAACAACAGTAACGCCACAGAGGTAGCCAGCTCCCTTTTCGCCCTTGGCCTCGTACAGTGCATCAACACCCCTACATATGAGAAAGGCTGTACCCTAGACTGGATAGCGGAACTCAACTGTCAGATCTCTGTTACCATCATGTGGGGACCTTCACCATCCCTCCGATCATCCACAATACACCCTCGCCACCTCCCCTGCCTCCAACATTGGACAGAAGTGCCATAAACATTCGAAAGGAACGCATCATGCCACTGCTCAATACACTCCAAACTGAACATCTCATCAGCTCTGACCCCAATTTACTTGGGGACCCTCTGCTCTCAGACGCTGACAAAAGCTATCAACACTGTAGCCCCTCTTGCACCGTGCAAAACCAAACCAGCCATTCTCAAAAACTCCTGGCTCACCCCTGACCTCCCAAAGCGCCAAGCCAATAGCGCCTAGATGAAACAAAGTGGAAACAATCGCCTTCCGAAGAGCGATTACGCTCCTTCTCTACAGCAGCAAGTATGTACAAAAACGCCATAGTTCTTGCAAAAGCAACCACCTACAACTCTAGAATAGCTAATGCTAAATTCAACACTAGAGAAATCTTTACAATTCTTAAGGAACTGGAATCGCCATCCTCAGCACCACCTCCTTTCACTAAAGATGAGGCATGGTGCTCTGACATTCAAAGAGCCCTTCTGGGTAAGATAGACACCTGGCAAACTAAAATCAACTTTCACAATCATCCCTTAAAACGAGTCCTCTTCCACCTACCCCTCCCCACTTACTCCCTCCTCACTCCACACCCCCTGGACAAGACCAGCCTACATTTGACTTTACCAATATCACTGAGATGGAATTCAAAGCCATTCTAAAAGGTTTAAAACTCTCCAATTATAAAGGTGACATATACTCTGCACCTATCATCAAAGACCGCTCAGAGGCCTTAGCTCCTTTTATCACCGTCTTCAACAACTCCTCATTCTCCTCGGGTGTCATTCCCTCCATGCTCAAGGAAGCATGGGTACTTCTCCTTATAAAGAAACCCTCTCTAGACCCTGCAATACCCAACAACTATAGACCAATTGCAGAGGTCCCATTTCTCCTGAAAATACTAGACAGAGCGGCTTATATCCAAATACAACACTTTTCGGAAGCCAACTACGTCCTGCGAATGCTCCAGCCTGGATTCTGTCCAGGCCATGAAATGGAATCCGCCCTGCTTGATCTGAATCAGTTGGAAAAAATCTGAGATGAACGGAAGCCTGCCCTTCTTCTGCTGCTAAATTTCTCGGCAACATTTGACTTGGTTGATCACAAGATTCTTTGTCATCATCTTCTCATAGCAGCCCACTTCTCACCGGAAGCCACCTTATGGATTGCCTCTTTCTTAAAAGACAGAACCATCAGAGTGTTCGCAGAAGATACCAACGCCTCCCCCAGTCCCGGTCTCCTGTGAGTACCTCAAGGGTCATGTGTATCACCTACATTATATACCATTTTCACTAAACTCCTTTTTGACCTCCTGGACTCCGTCTGTGTATCCTACACTAACTATACTGATGACATGCAGATCCTCATTCCCCTCTCTGGCATCCACTATGAGGACTCCGCCAAGCTTAACTCAGTCCTGTATGGCCATGCATCGTCTTTTCCTAAACGATGACGAGACTGAGATCCTCCTAATAGGCTCCCTGTCAGTGCTGAAGAATCTTAATGCTCAATATTCATCATTCAATATAGACGGCAACACCATCCCTGTCTCTACAACTGTAAAAACCTTGGGAGTTTACCTGGATGCCTCGCTGTCCTTAACCCGCCAAGTGAACGTCATTGCTGCTTCCACCGCATATGCCATGAAATTGATCAATGCCACGATACCTTTTCTCTCACGGGACACCTGTCTGACAATTACCTGGGCGCTTATAGGATCTAGGCTGGACTATTGGAACACACTCTTCTCTGGCACCTCCTCCTCCAACATCCATAAAATGCATATGATCCAAAAAACCGCACTTCGAGCAGCGCTCAACATTTAAAAAAAAATATCTTTATTGGTTATTACAGTGTAACAATGACAAACAGTATTATAATAATCATGTACCTCATACTTATTCTTTTCAATTTTCCTTTATTTCCTCCTTCTCCCTCACCCCCTTTAACTGCCTATGTATGGTTTATTCTTTATACTTTGCTACAATACACTTTCCCAAATTCAGTCTTGCGTGTCAGGGATAGTGTTATTGCTATCCTTTTGGTTAAATAATGTTACTGTTAGGGCAATCCATTGGAGAATGTCTGTTCCAAGTTCTTGTTTTTGTTCTGCAAGTGCCTTTTCCTACACTCCCGTTTCTGCTGTTGACCATTTCCTCAGGTCCTCCCACCATCTGTCAATATTTGGTTCATTAGTGGCTTTCCATTGCATGGCAATGCTACATTTAGTTAGTATATAAATTAGGTCTTTGATCTTGAACATGGATTTATGCTTCGTTTCTCCTGAAAAGACCCAACTTACATGCTTCGGGTGACTGGATGTCAATGTTGATGCCTCCTTGGGTGACTTTATTTGCATCTTTCTTCCAAAATACATGCACCACATTACATTCCCAGAACATGTGCACTAAGCCTACATTATCTTCCCTACATTTGGGACAAGCCTGCTTACCCGCCCCTTTAAATTTGGCGATAGCAGCTGGCGTTAGGTATACCCTTTGTGTAATGTAGAGTTGAATGAGCTGCAGCCTGGCGTTTCTTGAAACCTTTTAGTGATATAGGACTATATTTTGCCATTCTCTGTCCTCAAATGTTTTCCCCAATTCCTTTTCCCATCGTCCCCTGCATTTCAATTCAGCTCTCGAGGTGCGATCTATGAGAACCTCGTAAATTCTCTAAATAATGTGCCCTCCCTCAGATATGTTTATTAATGCTTCTGTGTCTTCAAACTCTATATTCTCTTCTGTGATGGCTGGCCACCTACCCTGTAATGTACTTATCATGGTTTTGTGCAGTAGGAATCGACCCCATGTATACCAGTGGCATCCTGTAATTCATGAAAGTACAACAGCTTATTTTACTTCCTCAGATCCCCGATAGTTACAATGCCACATACCTCCCAATGTGCCCTAACCCTTAGCCTACATTCGTGCTTATCTGACATTACCGCTGCTAATGGGGTCTGTGGCGATAATGGGTCCCCAAGTCCCACGGTCTTGCAGGTCTTTATCCTTTATTGTGTTGGATTCATGTTCTAGCTTGGGATCCTGGTGTATGTTCAGCCGCAGGTATCTGAAGGAGTTCTTACTACACAATAGAGTTAGTACCGTTAAGTCTGCTTCTCTGAGAGTCGCCATCTCTGCCAGTGGGAAGAGACAAGACTTTCCCTTATTTATTCGGATCCCAGTCAGTATACCAAAGTTGTCCAGCACCTCTAACGCATATGGCAAGTTCACCTCAGGGTTACTCAAGTATAGTAACATATCGTCAGCGTACATTGACACTATGTGCCTGACCCTGTCTATTTCTATTCCAGCGTCTATATATTCCTGTCTCAGGAAGGCCGCAATGGGTGCTGCTGCGATTATGTACAGCATTGGGGACAGCGGGCACCCTTGTCTCGTTTCCTTATGTAGCTGCCATTTGTCTGAGAAAGTGGTACCAATCCTGACCCTAGCTGTCGTTTGCGTGTATATTAACTTCACCCATTTCATATGGTGTGGTCCTATTCCATACTAACTGTGCTGGCATATAGCCAGTCCCAATGGACGGCATCTAATGAAGCTACGGCGCATTGCACCACACCGTCTTTCGTGCAATGCACCACACTGTCTTTCATGCAATGAATGATGTGGTGCAGTCGCCTCAGATTCTTGGCAATGCTCCTTCCTGAAACATATCCAGCCTGATCCTGGGTTATCAATTTGGGTATTACTTTCCTAAGTCTGTTTGCCAGAATTGCAGTGAGGATTTTGCTGTCCTGATTTAATAAACATAGCGCTCTATAGGAACCACAGTCTATGCTGATTATCGTAACCTCTCTCATGCTGTCTTGGCGGATTCCTAGCTCATATGATTCATTGTATACCTTGGCTAGGAGCGGTGCCAACGTGTCTACATAATAAGCTTTATAAAACTCACCCGACAGCCCCTCAGTGCCTTGGGTCTTACCCGAGGGAAATGTTCGAATAGTGGCTGCTACTTCCTCTGGGGTAATGGACTCCTCTAGTGCATTCATTTGTTGTTCGTTTAATCTCAGCAGGGTAATAAGATCTAAGGCATCTTGCAGCAGCACTTCTCGCTCTATCTGTATTCTGAAAAAAAATGTATTCATGCCTACTTGCATATTGACTTCTTATTTTTCATTCAGGATGGAGTATATTGGGGATCTTCCGTTTCTGTTTTTATACAGCCAGGCAAGCATTCGCCCTGGTTTATCTTCTTGAGCGTGACTTCTTTCTAAATATTTTGTGTAGTTGAACTTACCCTGTCTGTCCCAGTGTGTTAAACATTCCTGTCTCAATCTGATTTCCTCCTTCAAATTTTCTTTCCCAGTATCCCTGTATTTCAACTTCCAATAATTTGCTTTCTGTGTGGCCCTTAGGTCATTAGTGATGGTTTTCTGCACTCCCCAGCTGTGGCTATCATCTCGCCTCTAATTACCACCTTGTATGTTTTCCCAGATCGTGCCTACATGTTTGACATTTCTGTCATTAAAGGAATAGTGTGCTCTAAAATATTATTGGCTAAAATGATGGCCCATAATCAAAAATATCTATAAAAAATATGTTTAAACAATGTCCCTATGTAAAGTTTTGAGCAAATGAAGCTCAAACTCAAAAATGTGAAGCACTAGGAGGCATCCATTTTGTGAAATGAATGAGCCTCCTGTGCTTGCCCTTGCAGCACTAATGAAGCAAAAGCCATCCAGCTTTAAAAAACAAAAGCTACCCCTGGGTGGCTTTTGCTTCATTGGTGTCAGAGACCAGAGAATGCATGCAGGAAAGCTGCATCTAGGTAAGTGCTTATTTCTTTTTTTAAATAAGCACTAGCTGCGGTTTTCTTTCTAAGTGTTCCGTGTTGGAGGAGCCCGGAAAACATAGAAAGAAAACCGCAGCTTTTAAAATGTTGTATTTATGTTTTCAGTGGCTTCAGCTTGGAGTCCCCTGGGCTCACCAAGCTGAAGCTTTCACTCAAAGTGAAAGCCGCTGGAGGCAGAAACACAACACGGGTGTGTTTCGAAATACTGCAATGTTTCTCACTACGGCAGCTTTCGCGTGGAGTCTCCTGGGCTCCCCAAACCCTGAGGAAACCCAGGAGACTTCAAGTGAAAGCATCCGCAGTGAGAAATACAAAGTTGTTGTATTTGTAAATGTTGCAGTATTTACAAATACAACAACGTTGTTATTCTCACTGTGGCCGCAGTCAGAAATACAATGTTCTTGTGTTTATGATTTCCGTGGTTTTCCAACCACAGCAATCACAAATACAACGTTGCAGCGCCTTTGCTTTATGCTTTCTTTTTACGTTTTCTGTGCTTCCCTGTGCTTGGGGAGCACCGAAAACGTAAAATGAAAGTGAAGGCAGCCTCCTCAGCTCATGTTGAGCTCTGCTCTGGCTGCAGTAAGCAAAAGCTCCCAGTAAGGGGGCCTTTGCTGCTTGTTTAGTGCCGCCAGGGCAGAGCTTAACATGAGCTGAGAAGGCTGCCTGAAATGACAAAATGGATGCTCGCATGTAAACGCTTTGAGCCTCATTTGCTCAAAAGTTAACATAAGAACTTTCATTAAAAATGTTTAATGTATGTTTTGGATTATTGCCCATCTTTTAAGGCAAGAATATTTTTGAGTGCCCTATTCCTTTAACTTCCATAAACTCAACTGTATGTTGCCCGATATGTTCATTAAACACCTTATCTAGCAGTGATTCCCTTCTCAATCTCCAGGTAGGTATGGGCGGTCGTGGGGCACACACCCTCCATTCTGTTAAGAGGGGTGTGGTCTGATAGAACCCTAGCCTGATATTCTGCGTCCGTGAATTCCATCACATGTTCTTCTACTGTGAACCAATAATCAATTCTTGTGTAGAGTTTATGTGGGGCTGAATAGTGGGAATATTCTCTTTTGTCCCTATGTAGTGTCCTCCATATGTCTTTCAACCGGTAATGATTCAAGAGTGTGTTTAGAACTTTGGCTGGTGGGGCAGGACTTTTGTGCTTCCTGTCAGACCAATCTGTTATGGGATTTAGGGTGCAATTAAAATCTCCACCTCATATCAGGATTCCTGTTCTGTAGGGGCTTAGCCTTGCATACAATGACCTAACAAAGACAGTGGCATCATGATTGGGGGCGTATGTGTTTAATATGCATACCTGCCGGTTCTCCAAAATGCCATGTAACATAACCATCCTTCCTTCGTCATCTGTCTTAGTGTTCAATACTTGAAGTGGGATAGCCGTGTTTACCCAAATAAGGACTCCCCTTGAGTATGTGGAACTCACCATCACCCCCCCCCCCCCCTAAGCGCTAGCCAGCTTTTTTGCTTTTGTGCATTCAAATGTGTTTCTTGTAATAACGCAATCCCAATTGATATACGTGAACACCCTTTGACTTTTCACAAAGTTATTTAGACCACGGGTATTTCAGGTCATTATTCTTACCCTATCAGCCATCATACATTGATTTCCCAGGTACTGGTGGGACTTTTGAACCGCCCTGAATTCTGTTCTGGATCATGTGTAGCACATTTCCAACTATTCCAACTATACCAGACTTCCCACCTCTATTCCCTCCCCTCCCGTTACCCAACACCCCTGCTCCCCAACATATAACAAAACTTCCCTGAACTGTAACTGTCCAGCAATGCGATGCATGCCTAGACTTTTCCCGCTTCCGCTCCTCGAATGCCCAGTCGATAGCCGGGGCTCCTGGTGCCCAATGGGTGGGTACAAAACAGTACCCTCTAAAAAGGATATGGGGTAGTAGATGGACTAGTCTTCCGTGTTTGGTCTGAGTTGCTGCTGCCATAAGGTACTGCTCATGGCCGCAGGGTTGTTGTCACTCTCTGTGTTGGCTACACTCCGATTGGTCTTCCTTGGCAAGATCTCTAGCGTCAAATTGTTCAAGCTGTCCAGATAGTCTATTAGCTGCAGTAGGGCTTGCTAATGTGTGTCTTCATTTCGCTGTCCCTCTGCTAGCGGTGGGATCTGTGCTCTATCCATCCAATCTTGGGCTTCCAACGGAACAAAGAACAAGGCTTTACCATTGTGGAGGATTTTCAGTTTGGCAGGGTAAATTAATATCTATTTGAGGCCAGCTTTTTTCAGTCTCAATTTCATAGCAATAAATTGTGCACAGTTTTTCTGTACCTGAAAAGTATAGTCTGGATATTTAGCCAGCTTGGCAGAGGCCCTCTGTATGTGACTCCCATTCATTCACCTGTGTTTCCAGCTTGCTTGTATGCTCTGCCAGGTCATGTACATCTTGCCTCAACAGGCCTACGTCATTCCTTACTCTGTCTATTTTGGATTCTAGGGTGGCCTTTAGTGCAGCAGTGGCATTTAGGATCTGCTGATTTCCATAGTTTGCGGCTTCATTCGGTCCTTTAGTCTGTTCCTCTTCTCCGTTTTTAGTTTTGCCACCCATGGCCGTCTCCGGGCACTTTGCAAAGGCCTCCATAGTGGTATGTTTGCCTTTTGTCTTGTTGTTTTTTGCTGCTATTAGTTCTGAGTCGTGACACCAAGCCACCTTGCTGCGGTTTGCTCTCTGGGGCTTTTATTGCCATTAGGGCACAATAGCCCTTCGCTCCTGGTTTCTGTATCAGGGACTTTTTTGGCTTGGCTAGTTCTCTTTGGCCCCTTTTGCGAGGCGTTTCTCTGTAGTTCGATACAGATGATATTGTTTCTGGAGCCAGGACAACAACCGGCTATTGTATTATAGTATCATAGGTCAGCCGATGTCTTCTCTGCGCTTACTCCCGGTCTCTCTTAATGTCGTGTTGACATAGGTTCCTGGTGTATGTATGTACTATGTGCCCCACGACTGTAGTCGTTCCTTGATGGTCTTGATGTGCTTACGTTACTCAATGGAGGCCCTGTTGAGCTCTTATACGTGAGGAAGTGTGTGCCCTTCGAACCTGGGCTTCTAGTTTCCTGCTGGGGGGGCGGCAGCGTTGGTTACCACTTATATAAAGTGAGGACAGTAGCAGCGTGCTTGCACAAATGAGTTGCAGCCTTTTTTATGAATCTTAGCCACCCCTGTTGGCTACATGTACACCTATAGTTATCTAGCAGATGCTGCGTGTTGTGCATTCTTTCGGTGTTGTTGTTGCAGGGAGCCTTACCCTTGCCCCCACTGCTCTCTCGCTGTCAGCGTTAGGGATTTCCTCCCCTCACTTAGCTTCCTTACATGTAGCGGCCCCTGGGGCACAGTCAGTTCAATGGGCTTTGTGAATCAAATGTTCGGAGCTCGCCAGCTGATCTCTGTATGCCCTCACTCCTTAATATATCTTGTGATGGGGCCATGTGGGGATAGTGTTTCTAACTGGCTTCTCCAGGGGTCCAGGATATGTGCTCTGCCAAACCTCCTGCCCATCTGGAGAGCCGGCTCCTCTCTCCCGCTCCCCGCTCCATACCGCCCCTGACTTTTGTTGTCTGCCGTTGAAGGACCCGGGGCCACGCTGTCAGACCCCAGACATAGGCTGCACCGGCGTTGCTGGTGCATCTCCTCACTGCGCCCAGTGCTCTTGCTCCGTTTCGGCACCAGAGCGGAGCACACACTGCACCAGAGCTGTCTCGTCAATTTTCTGGGCTGCACACCTCACCAGCCCGACCCAATCTGTCTGCTGGGACTCTTATGGCTCCGGGCTACAATCCTTCAGGTTTGGCACCCTGGTTGCTCTGCTAGGGTCTCTTCACCTTCCCACGTTTAGGGGTAGCCTCTCCTCAGCCCTCTGCCGCGTCGTCGGGGACGCACTCCTTGTATCACAGTTCGCCTCCACTGATTGCTCCGGTTTGCTTCCTCTTTGATGGATCCAGCGTCTTCTCAGCTGTGTGCCGGTACAGTCCACTCTCCACTTCAGTGCTGGCCCAACCCTTTATCGGTGTTGTTCACCACTCCAGCCCGCCTTGACTTGATTGTCAGGCCCCTTCAGGTTCCTGGCTACACACTTTCTTTCAGGGCTTGGTACCTTGATTACGCTGCACACCCACTGGTGACCTTGTTTCGCCGAGCCGCTCCTCCTCCTCTTGTTTCGAGCCGGCTACATGTGCTTTCACTGCTATATCCGTTTGGAATGCCCCACGCGTATTTTAGCCTGCCTCCTCCGATTCTTTAGGCATACATTCCCTTCTGCAGCTCTGGCGGCACTTCTTGTCCCATCTGTATCTTCAGGCCATCTCCGACCTGCAACTGCTCTGTCTTCCCGACCTTGTAGGATCCACGGGATGCCTTTGTGGCTGCCGCCATTTTTCTTTCTGGCTTAGAACAGCAAGAGGTGCTTTTCTTTCCATGTATATCTCAAACGGAATAAGTTGGGCTAAATGAGTTGCATGCCCAGGCCGCTGGAGTAGTTATAGTGACGCTTTGAAGTTTCTGTTATACCTTTGTGCCCTATTAAGCATATCTTTGGTTGGATCTGCAGGATCTCCTCTTGAACACGTCCTCTCTACATGGCAGTTAGCCACGCCCGCCCGAGCCACGCTCAACATGCAGAGAAAAGAACACATCTCTGCCATGAGAATAAATGTTCACTGGCTCCAAGTGCATGAACGGATGCTATTCAAAACCTGGTCAGTGACACACAATGCCTCAACAAAAACTGCTCCCTCATATCTATCCGGAATTAAAAGAAGTCTAATCCTCCAGACTGACCAGGCTTATACTCACTCATCTGGACCTTCAAGCGATCATATGTGGGAGGTTCTATTTTCCCGTTAATGACAGCTAAACATTGCAACACCTTCCCACCTGCACTACAAGCCGAATAATACTATTGGGCCTTCAGGAAAGCTTTAAAAACATGGAACACCTGAACAGTGTCTTTACTTCAGCTTTGAACTGTCTTTTTCCTTCCCTTAACTCATGTAACATGTTGTAAAAGCGCCTTGATGCCCTTGGGTTTAGCATCCTTTATAAATGTGAAAATAAATAAATGTGTCCCGGTGTTGTGTTTTTACCTGGCCCTGTTGGGGAACACCTCTGACTTACCTGTCCCCGGCCCTTACCGCACAATGAACTGTTGGACTCAGACAGGCAAAAATAAGACCCATAACAGCCAATAACTGGGATTATGAAAGGCTAGTTATACGTCGTTTATTCTCCATACACAGGTATGGATATCTATTGGTATGTATGTATATAGATATGAATAAACAACACCCAATAAACATACAGTTGGTTATACAAGAACATAAAAAAGAAACATCATCACTGTCAAAGCGGCTGCAGAAGACACTTTCATCTTGGCCACTACGACACTGCTTAGTCCCAGAACATGTAGGCAAAGAGATCATGCGCAATAAAGGGATCTGGAGCGGAGCGTCCTCCCAACCAGCAAAACTACATCACCCGGGGATCCAAGTTTGGACTGGTTTTTCGGCTTACAAGCCTCTTCTCTTTATGGGGGCTTTTACCCGCCTCGTTAAGTTATGGCTGCCCTCGGCCAAAGAGCAAATCACAAGTAAATGTGGCAAAGAGTGGAAAAAACCAGCCAGAAGTGGAAAAACCCAGCTCTCTTCTCCTTACATTAATTCCCCGGACCCTTTATCACTGCACCTGCATTGCGCTCCGACTCCCTTTTCAGTTCGTCCTTCAGCGGAGAATACCATAACTGTTCTCCACATTAAGTCCATTCGGCAACAGTATTTACGTGACCTTGCTTTGCCTTTGCTACTAAGCTGCATGTCTACTCTGTTTAGCTCACAAAGCCCACCAAAAGCGTAGGCTTTATTACAGTGATAGAAGTTGAATGTCCAAGATGACCGCACGCTGACGCCATGTTATTTTAGCTCATAAGCATTACACTCCACCCCTTGGACAATCAACTTACATAATTCAAAGGAGGAAGAGCTGGAGGCACCCATAATCGTCGAACCATACTCCACAAATGCGGGATGCAAGAAGCGCAGCAACAAAGACCTACTATTAATGTAGAGACACCAAAAAGCCTGGCAAGCACTGCCTGCAGGTCTTCAGGAATCCATGCAAACACTTCCTCCCACCAACGGGCTGCCAATTCTTGCAGTGATTTATTATGCTTTTCAATCGATCTAGAATGGTCCCCCAGATGAAAACAACACATTCTGTCCATTGCTTTGCAACCCAAATTATGCTTCAAAAACAGGTAATCTATTGCTGCTCTGTTTTGCAGAATAGCTTTCCAAAAGTTTCTATTATCTAATAACAGTTTAGTTAAAGCCTGTGAAGTCTCATTAAGACCCTTAACTACAAGGCACGCTAGCTTAATCCTAGTTTTATAGGGGGGGGGGGCGGTGTGACGCGGTGCGCAAGATGGCCGCAGCCTGAAAGCACTCCGATGGAGGCTAACATATATGATCGGAATTTGCCCTTGATATCGTGTTGTTCAGCCGTGATTCGGGAGCTGGGCTGCGGCGGAGAGTGTCAGGCGGCGCTGGAAGAAGTGGCAGTTTCGAAGGCTGTCAGTTTTGGGACATTATCGGGAGATCAGACCCGGCGATCTGTGGAGTGTCGTCCCCCCAACGCTGAAGGCCACGGCGGGCCCTGAGGCGTTGCTAGCCGGTGTTCCAACTGTGAGCCGGGACGGGTCCTTGCTGGCTGAGGCAGGGCGACTTCCGAGCTGTGCCCCCGCTCAGTGTTGGTGGACATCCCCTACCCCGCCCTTACATTGTGGTCGGCTCCGGAGCTGGTGATCCCTAAGGGGCTCTCCCGCCTGCGATATGTGGAAGTCGCGGCTCGGAGGTGAGCTTCGGCACAGGCTCCCGGAGGGTCGGTAGGGGCCCGCGGGGATGAGGAATTTATTATTGGTGGTGATATACTCCCCCTGGCCTCCCCCCCATCCTGGTGTTACTGGCGGCCTGCTCTGTCCATGTGGCGGTGCCCTGTGGGGTCTTCGTCCTACGGCCATACAGACAGACCTCTCTGCAACTGTACTCAGGCCTGCTGGGGTCAGTGGGCGGATCCCAGGTGCGTCGCCCGGTGGCTCTTTTTTCCAGGAGTGCTAGTGGGGCTGGAGACCTCCATCCGTGGTGGCTCGCTAGGGGAGGCTTTGCAGCTAGGACTGGGCTGGGGCCCTGAGCCCCCCATGGAGCTGTTTACCCACATTGGAATTTCCGGTCTCTGCTCCTATATGTGGAAGTGGGGGAGAGGCGGCCCCGCCTTGTAGGCATCTACACCTGCCCAGGTGTCAGGGGTGAGGAGCCGGGGCTGAGGCGTGGCTTGGTCTGGTTGGTGCCCGCCTTGAGTGGGGGGGGCACCACGTCTCGTTTGTGGTCCCTCGAGATTACCTGGGTCCCCCAGACGGCCTGTTCTTGCCCTCGAATGACACTTTACGCTTGGCTACAATTCCTTTTGGTGGGGCGCACTGGGGGAGGCCTGGGCCTTTGTCGACTAAGGAGAACCTGAACTTGCCACTCTGGGGTACACCTTGGTCCGTCTCCATGGAGCTGGCTTCTTATCTTTAAACAGTCCTCTGGGTGCCTGCCTGGCATGGGCAATCAGAAAAAGTAATCCAGAATGGAGCAATACGCCAGGCAGGACCGAGATCCGCCACAACAGGACCTGGGCTCTAACCCTTCTCAGATCGACAACCAAACTTTGCTGGCACTGAAGGGGAGTACGGACAGTTTTGGCGCAGAAAATTGATGCATTATCTTGCAAGGTGGACATATCTGCAGTCCAGATTGATACGATGTGTGACAGAATGGCTGAAGCCGAACATAGAATTAGGGACGGCGAGGCCAAAATAGCATTGCTCCAGCGAGAGGTCGCCTCCCTTCAACAAACGGTATGGAAAGTTGTAGCTAAGAATGAGGATCTTGAGGGGAGGTACAGACAGAACAATATAAGGATAACTGGGGTGGCAGAACCTACCCAGATTGATAATATGGAGCTATACGTGGAAAAGTTATTAATGGAAATCCTTGATAACCACCTGGTCTCTAGTGACTTCATGGTAGAGCGAGCGCAACTCTCATTGGCGAACCGGCCTCCCCTGGGTGCTCCAGAGAGAGCCATCATTGCCCGCATTTTCAACTACAGAGACCGTGATACGCTGCTGAGGGTGTCGAGAGAGAAGAAGACTTTGAGTTGGGGCTCCTCTACAATACGGTTATTCCTGGACTTCAGCCAGCAACTGGAGGACTAGAGGAAACCGTTTCAATATGCTAAGAACATTCTTAAAAATAAAAGGCTGTTCGCTACGCAATGTTATACCCCGCGAAGCTTAGGGTGGTGCACAACGGCAAGACCCTGTTTTTTACCTCTTCGGACGCTGCCGAGAGATTTGCAAATGAAATTCCTGATCCGGAGGTGTCCCCTCGGAGCTCCCCCTGATTAATGGGGAAAGATGTGCTGGGGGTGTGAAAATACCAATGGCACTGACATTGGAGTTCAGAGCTCTGTCTTCTGTCTCTGCAGCAATCTCTTTGTGGAGGCACAACGCGCTCGTGGTACATACAGTGACTTTATTGCAACTTTAAGAGCAGCACCTTCACATATCAGATCTATAAAGGAAGCCAATTGTGCCTGTTCCATGTCTCGGGTAAACATTTCTGGAGTTGGTGGAGTTGCAGTTCTGAAAGTCCTGAATACCTTTGCTCAAAAAGTAATTGTTTGAAATTACATGTTGACGTTGTAGTATGGAGCCAGACCAAGACAGTCGATAGAGATGGGATTTGGGTCCCTCATCCAAATATATGGACATGTGCATGCTAATGGTTTGGCAGCATGCTGATGATTCACTTTTTTGAACATTTATAATTCATTCCATTCTTTTTTAACTGTAATATGGTTGTTACAAATTGAGACAACTGGAAGCCAAAACCATTTGCAATTTACGATATGTCCAACATGGTTTGAACACGGATAATGAAATGTATGTTTTCCTTTGATTTAGATATGTATTCCTTATCAGTAATGTGTGACCTGAAAAGCAATAATCTGCAATGCATGTTCAAGTAAATGCCTTGTTGAGATTCATCCAAACATCACCCTAATCCTATAAATAACATATGTGATAACTTCAGTGGTTGATGCTAATCTAATAGTTACCACAACAATATAATTATCCATGTTACTAATACCAGTTACCGCCACACAATATTCACCATATGAGCATTTTGGCTCGGGATTGTATTTATTGCCCCATCTCTTGTATTTACAAGACCTTTAACAACCCATTACAAAGGTTGCTATTCAATCCATATTTTGGGATTATTAGAAATCCTACAATCATATTTGTTTTCTTATCCTTTTATATTTTTTTTTATCGTTTAACAATTTGGCACAAAGGTATGCTATTCAATCCACATCTAGGGATTGTTAGAAATCCTACAATCATCTTTGTTATATTATCCTTTCTTTCAAAATATTACTTATCAATTAACTATAAAATGTACCTTTTAATATGTCATAATACCCACACACTGAAGTTAATCCGTAACTTTCACCTTATTACCTAATCAGGTTCTTCATTTCCTATATCAACAAATATAACTTTACGCTTTGCTTCTCTCAGCGGCAACGCTTGCGCATGCACGTAACACCATTTTCCTTTAGTGCCCATGCGCGTGACATCACACGTGCTGGCGAGGTGTAAACACTACTCGCCTGACCGAGCGCGGTCATCATTTCTTGCAGGCATCCTGCTGGGATATATCCCGGGAAACACAGAATACGAGGTATGGTTATTCCAACCTTGATGCTCACTGATCCACCATGGATATAACTTTGGGGCTAACTCACCTTCCACCATATCTGCTATTCCAGGTATTGGGATCTCATTATTGCAATGGAGATTTTTTTAAACAGACAGGCCAACATGCCACACTAAAACGCACCCTAGGGTGAGAGAAAGGGTAATTCCACTGTTAATGTGCTTTACTGCTATACCACCAACTTTCTATGCATTACTGCTTATTTATGGAATTCAAATTGCCAATTGCCAATTGGGCATCAATTATAGATATATATATCTTTTCAGGCATTTAAGCCCGGAACCATGATGGTCTAGAATATTGGTATATGAAAGGCACTACAATACAACCATATAACCAACTTAATTCACCTAAGAAGCTCTACAAAAGACCTGCTAGGGTAAGAATCTTTTGCCCTTGCTCCAATAAACTAACAGTCCAGAGCTATTAGTTCTGTACTACCAAATGAATCTTTGGGTCCTTCTGTATACCTAGAATTGATTCTTTCATTCCATGTCTTAATGTGTAGGATTCATCCCCATAACTATTTGGTGAGTTTTTTAGCGTTCTCATTTTGCATGATCTTTAACATGCACAATAGGTACATCTATGTTTGGTAATGGGTCTCACCAATACTCAAATATAATGGCATTTCTCCACTAATCACCACAGGGATTAAACCATAACAATAACATTAATTATTGGTAAGTAACCCTTCTAACAAAGTGAGAATCTCACAGATACTATGTTAATTGAACTATGACAATGTGCTAAGTAATTTTACGTCTTATTTCCCCACTTTTGCTCTCGCCCTTCATGATTGTCCGTGCCTGATTATGGGTATGTACAACCGTTTATGATGTTATTTACAATGCATACCTGCCCTGAATAATCTTGTTACTCGCACAATTACATTACATATTATTTATTTATCACTTGATTGTTATAATTCAATACACACCAACAATTGTATATATTTTTTCTGTTGAGGATGATTGAATTGTTGCAAATATATCAATACCAGCCTTGAGAACGAACGACTGGTCGAAACACGTGTCGGCTGTGCATACAATAAATCACCATTCACATATCAAACGGCTTCATCTATAATTTTTGATCATATTTTTTGATTATGTTTTGGAATTCGAAACTTAATTTAGAGTATTGACTACTGTAACTTCAAGTATGTTTGCGCAGTATAACTACACACCGCAATTGCTATTATGTTTCCAGACAAGTTAGTACCTTGCTGACATCTAATGTTCAGATTTACATATTATGTGCAAAATGGGGGATGATTGAATATGTCGCTATGGGAGATAGTCAACGTAATCAAAATGGCCATTCTTCCTAAATTGTTATATATATTTAGTATGCTCCCTCTTCCTCTGTTAGGAAATCTGCTTCATAAAATAGTTTTCTGTGGAGATGGTGGGAGATCCAGGATCCCCAAGGGTCTTCTCATGAAGCGTGTACGCTGGGTGGCTTTGGTTTCCCTAATGTTGCTTTATATCATAGACCTCTCGCATTATGAACTTTCCATTTTTGGTTGAAGGATGATGGTGTCGAATGTTCTAACTGGGTTGCTATAGATAAAGATTCGGTCCGCCCTGTCCCCCGGATTTCCTACTTAGTATGGATAAAAATTGGTTGGTGATCAGACCCTGCCCTTTATTCCTCATGCTCTGAAGGAATGGAAGAAAAGTTGCGAGAATGGTGGCGTGAAATGTCTTTTGATTCTTCTCTATTGAAACATCTGGCTATAGGGTTTGATAAACATACGCAGTCCTGGTCTTCATGGCAATCTGCGGGTATTCGAAAATTGGGGCAAGTCGGTGATGGTGTTTCTATGCTCACCTTTGAACTCCTGCTGTTTCAATATAACTTGTGAAGTACAGAGGTGTCTTATTGTGTGCTTTGGGCTATTTTTGAAACTTTGTTTTCATCCCTGATTGCTTCTTTACAGGATGTCCCTTCTGTTTTACATTTGGCCAAGAGTGTGCCTTTTTCAGCTTCACTAATGTACACACGTCTTGCTCCAATAAATCTTAACAGTGCTTTTGACCATGGAAGGGTTGTATGGTGCTCTGATTTGGGTCTAGACATTTCTTAAACTTTTATTTTTCCAGAGAGAGTTACATGGGAACGGCAGCATAAATAGATAGCATTTCGCACTATTAAACAATAAGTATAAGTGTACTAATACAGTGTATTACATTTACAATCATTTAATTGGGTAAGGGGCATCTTCGTCTCCTTCAGGTAACAAATCCAACAGGTACCCCCGAAACAATGACCATATGTCCTTGGGTCGGCACTTCTGTGGGACAGTTATGATGAATTGCTCCTTGCTTTCATTTACCATGGACAAATCTTTTAAAAACTGTTCTCTTTTTGGGGCCCATGCAGATTTCCAGCATTTCAAGATGTTCCTCTTTGCAATAGCACAAGCGATATTGACCAAACGTCTGGTGGTCTCAGCCACCTTGCCAGTGTCCCCAAACAGGTATTTTAAGGGGGTGGGAATAGCCGGGATGCCTGTTATGTCTTCAAGGTACTCCTACGTCCCGTCCCCTTTCCTCCATACTTATGGGACATCTCTCCGTCCTGTGGGACGGGACCGGAGCACTTTTGCAAAAAACATCCACATTTTTTTCAAAAATTTGTCCCTCCTCTCTTTCCTGCGCAGGGCCCGACACGCGGTCGTAACCCGGCCCACCTTGGCTCCGCCCCGCACATTGCCCATCAGTCCTTTTCTCCGCACGATCGGGGCCGGATGCACTTGTATCCTCGGAAGATTTTCTTCCCTTTTTTCCCTTCTCTGGCTCTCGCTAGCGTTTGTTTACTAGTCTGTCTATGGGCCTCATTTCACGGTAGGCGGTAAGGGTTTACCGGTACCGGTATTTTACCTGTACCGGTAAACCCTTACCGCCTTACCACGAGGTCCCTTTGCGGGTTGGTACATTAACGCCTGCTTTGGGGCAAAAATGGGAATGGGAAAGGGCAATGGAGGAAGGAGGAATTACTGCCTTCCCAACCCTGGAATAGGGCGATAATTCCCCTTTCCTCCAAGGTGGTACCGTTAAATTACCGGCATGAACCATGGCGCTAGTAGCGCCATCGTTTACCGCCTGCCGTGTAATGAGGCCCTATGTCTTTTAAACTAGAATTTCCAGACTGTTCATCGTGTCACCGTCGCTTCGCGAGGGCGGATCCCCATCCTCTTTGTTTAGAGGGTTTGGGTCCGGAACACCGTTGGGACTCCTGTTTTTACTGTCACTCCCTTTCGGTCTGGGCACTTCAATGTTGGTTGGAGCGGTGGAAGGAGGTGTTCGGACGCACGCCTCCTTCGCATTTTCAGGCGTTCATCGACGAGAAGAAAAAACGCCCGGTAAGTTCTTTAATTTTCAGAGCACCCCGGCCGGGGGATACCTTCCCGGGTTCCTCTCGAGCCGGGAGGGGCGTTGATCGCTCTGTTACCGGGGTTCGCCCTGAGGTGCCTGTCGGGCCTAATAATTCTACCAGAGTTTTCTCCGATGGTCTCCGTAAGGGGCCTGTGAACACCGGAATACGCTCCGAGGCCCCTCCTGTGGGGGCTGTTTGTAGACCCAGTTCTACTGAGTCGTGGGGTATCAGAGCTTGCTCTGAGGCCGCTCTTTCGGCTTCCCTCAAAAACAAAACCGGGGTACGCCCCGAGGTCTTGGCTGGGCTTGAGGTTACCGAACGGATGTTCGAGGCCCGTGCCGATAAGGCTTCTACCGGGCCTAGGTCCGAGGTCCCTCGTACAGAGGCTAAGGATACCAACAGTTCTGAGGGGCCGAGCAAGGCCCTGTCGATGACAGCGCACCGTTCCCGCTCTTGTGGTGGCACCAGATCTGTTGAGGGGGCAAAGAAGAAAGTTTCTTCCTTTACCGGCAGTGCCGAGGCTCTTCCTTCGAAGGCTCAGTTGGCGGTTGGTATGTTGCAGAAACATTCCAGGCCTCATAGTTACCGGCTCTGCCTAGGTTCCTTAAGTTAAGGCTAAAATTAAGACCCCTGATCCATTGACGGGGACCCCTGCCTCACTTCCTCACGTGCCGCAGTTCCGCTCAGATGAGGACAAAATGGCGGCCGTTCCCGCCACGACCATGGTGGCCATTTTAGGTACTACCCCTACAACTACGCCACCGGCCCATGGTGTAGGGTTCGATCCTTCGGGTGAACCTAAGGTCCCTTGTGCGCATCCTTACCGGCCGGTTTATGATTGGAACGCCCGGATGCCTCTTCCGCACAATGTTTCGTTGCCCACCGGGGCGGCTCCCTTGATTTATGTGGATACGTCCGCGGAGGGGCCGGTGTGGCACCCTTCCCCGTTACGTCCCTGGATTTGTCCACCTCATGAGAGGCCTCCGCAGGTTCCGAAACAATCTCCTGAGGACACCCTTTTCAGTAAATTTCAAGCGCTTATGCGCACCGACCCCATGAGGGAATATTTCAAAGGGCTTTTCAAGGAGATATGTCCACCCGTGCCTCCGGCTCCACCTGTTCCGACGGTGGTTCTGCCAGCGCCTCCCTTGCCCATGGTGCCTCCCCCTGCGCTTCCGCCTGTGCCACCATTGTCCCCAATGGACAAGGCAGTGCCTGACACGGCTCAGCAGGATCCTGACCTGTCAGTTGACCCTCAAGGTGATCAGGACAACGAGGACCTGCCCCGCTCTACCAGAGCTTTCCATGACCGGGTACTGGACATAATGAGCTTCTTAGATGTTCCAGTGCCCGAGGCACCTGCTCCGCAGGAGGGCGTGCTTACTGGGGCGTTCACCTTGTCTCCTTTGGAGTGTACTGGCCTGTTCTTGCAGAAGGACGTTCTGGCCGAGGTCTGAAGAGTTTGGGAAAAGCCACACTCGGGACTTTTTGTCAATAAAAAGATTGACGCGAGGTACAGGCTACATTCCTCGGAAGAAGTGGCCTTGTCGTCTTGTCCACCTCCCTCCTCCACAGTGGTGGCTGCGGCCACGTTGCAATCCAGACCTGCAGAATCCTCCTCCGCGACGGCGACTCAGGTCTTGGGAAAGGAGGACAAGCTCCTGGACTCCCTAGGGAGGAAAATCTTTGCCAATTCGGCTGTAACGCTCACCTGATTCCCGTAGAGGCGCCGGTCTTGACTGGGCGTATACCGTATCTTCAAAGGTGATGTGTAACACACGGCTGGCTCTTTGGGCTGGACCTCTGTGCACTGTATGTCTGGCTTGAAGGGTAAGATGTCTGCAGATAGAAAATGTGGGATTAATGAACTGGGTTATTGAATGTCTCTCTCTTCTTCCCTTTCTCTAATCCTGTAGAACCCCAAAGGTTAACGCTCTCACCTTAGGTAAGTGAACGCCGTGCTCTCCATCTGCCTCGAGGCAGGGTGCTGTAACCAGTTTCTTCACTGGATAAGGGGAGCAGGCCTCTTGACTTCAGAGGACTGCTGTCCGTCGTTTACTGCACGAACGGTAAGTTTCGAGTAATTCTAATGTCTTTAAAGTCTTTAGTAATGATGTCTCTTGTTTTGCAGGGTTCCGGCGATGGCGGATGGCGGGCTGAAGTGAGTTGAAGATGGAGCCCGTGTGATGAATAGAAGCGCCTGGAAGCACGTAAGTAAGCGCTTGTTGCCTGCTTCACGATGCGCTCTAACTGTCTTTTTATTTTGCAGGTACAAGTTCGGGGCGGCTGCAGGGTGCTGGAATACCCACTGGGTTAGATGTGGAAAGGAGTGATGGCACGTGAGTATTAAAGTTCCCCAATGTCTTTAAACGCACCTTGTTTTGTCTTTCAGATGCGGGATGCAGCGCCGAAGGCCTCCGGAGCGTGCGAAGAGTTGGTAAGCTTTTGTCTTTCAGATGCCGGAATGCAGTGTGAAGACCTCCGGAGCGCACGAAGAGTAGGTAAGCCTTTGTCTTTCAGATGCCGGAATGCAGCGCGAGGCGTTGGTGACAGCCGATGGACCAGGTAAGTGAAGAGCTGTCACTGAAGACCGTAATGATAACCTGTTCTTTCTTGTCTTTATAGGTGTTGCTGAAGACTGGATTCAGAATGGTAAGCCTTTTTCCTTAGGCCCAGGATCAGATGCAGAAGACACGATGAGCGTTCTGCTGCTGAGGATGCAGAATAACGCAAAGCAAGATTCATCCATCGGGTGTGGTTTAAATAGCCTCCTGTAGTGCTTAGGTGTCTCCTTCCACAGCCACGCCTAAGAAAAGAGTTCCTGCTTTCCAGAAGAGTTCCAGTGTTCTGAATCTAGGGAGTGGCTCCTGCCCCACCCAACAGGAAAAGTAGTTCCAAACAGAAGAGGATCAGAGACTCAACTGGCAGGCAAGTAAGCAGCATGGTCTGCTGCAGTTAAGTCCACCCAAGCATTATGAGCCCCGTGCTTCCAGCGCTGGGACTGGGCATATTTATGAGCCTGGTGCCACTGGCGCCAGGACTGGGTCCAAAAGGTCCCAATTGGGACTGGTTGGCACTCAGAACCTGGGTTATGGATCTGCTTCCAAGGGAGTTGGGAAAACCCTGACCTTTTGGAAGCAGAGATCATGACAGTACCCCCCCTCAAGGCCCCTCCCAAACCGGGCTTCTCCGGGGGTTTTGGCTTGTCAGGAAATGTTCGGTGAAATCTTTTGATTAGGCGAGGAGCGTGGACATATTCACCAGGTTCCCAGGATCTCTCTTGGGGGCCGTAGCCTTTCCAGTCAATTAGGTAGAATAGTTTAGATTTGGAGATCTTGGAGTCCAGAATGCTTTTGACTTCAAACTCGAGTTCTCCATCAACTAGGATAGGTTTTGGAGATTTGGTTAGTCGGGTTTGAGGTTGCACGGGTTTTAATAGAGAGATGTGGAAGACCGGATGTATCTTCATGTGCGGGGGCAAGTCCAACTTGACCGCTACTGGGTTTACTATGGTAGTGATGGAATAGGGACCAAGGTATCTTGGGTTGAATGTGCGTGGCCCTTTTAGAGGTAGATATTTGGTGGATAACCAGACTTGATCCCCTACTTGATATTGAGGGGCTTCCTTCCGATGTTGATCTGCTCCTTTCTTGTATTGTTCTTTAGCCCTTTGAAGGTGAGAAACAGCTTCCTTAAAGGCTTGGGTGATTGTAGAATGCAGGTAGTTTACTGCTGGTGTTTCAAGATCTTGGAGGGGATCCAACTCTGAGGTTCGAGGGTGACTGTCGTACAAAAGAAAAAACGGGGTTTTCCCAGTTCCCGAATGGACAGTTATTGTAGGCATATTCGGCTATCCAAAGGATGTCTTTCCAAGTTTTTTCAGTTTGTTGCAGCATGCAGCGTAAATACTGTTCCAGAGTTTGATTGGTCCTCTCGGTTTGTCTGTCGGTCTGAGGGTGGTGACTGGTCGATAGTCTCACATCAATTTGAGCCGACCGACAGCAACTTCGCCAAAAATGAGAAATAAATTGACTACCTCGATCCGAAATTAGAACTGAAGGAAAACCGTACAGTCGGACGATGTTTTCGAGAAATTCTCGGGCCAGAGTTGCTGCTGTTGGCAAGCCTTTGAGCGGAATGAAATGCGCCATCTTGGAGAATAAGTCCACGATTACTAGAATCGTATTGTATCCGGAGCATGGAGGTAGATCGGTGATGAATTCCATAGAAAGCGTATGCCAAGGGCGAGGTGGGATGTCAATAGGGCGTAAGAGGCCTGCTGGTCTTTCCTTTTGACTCTTGTTTTGGGCGCATACTCCACAGGACATTATGAAGTCTCTGATATCTTTTTTCCAAGACGGCCACCAGAAGTAGCGCTTGATCTTTTCTGAGGTCTTGGCTATACCGGGATGTCCTTCCATTAAAGAATCGTGATAACAAGAGATTACTTTTTTCTGTAAATCTGTGCTGGGTAGGTATAATCGTTCTTGGAAATACAATAAGTTGTCCTTTACTGCAAAGTCCTTTCCCTGCAGATGCCAATTCTGTATGTCTGCTGGAGTTACAAGTTGCCTGGCCTTATCCTTAACTTCCTCTATGGATTCTGTGGCGATTACACCCAGAATTCTTTGTTCGGGAAAGATTGGTACAGGTTTAGGGTTGTTCAAGTGTTCTTCCACTCCATTCCGAGAAAGGGCATCAGCTTTACCGTTTTTTGTACCAGGTCGATAGGTAATTATGAAGTCAAACTCGGCAAAGAATAATGCCCAACGGAGTTGTCTAGAGGATTGGGCTTTTGCGGTTTTCGAATATTGCAGGTTTCGGTGATCCGTAATCACAGTAACGGTGTGTCGGGCCCCCAGCAGATAATGCCGCCAAGCCTTAAAGGCAGACTTGATAGCCAGAAGTTCCTTGTCAGTAATCGTGTAATTGATTTCAGGAGGCGAGAATTTGCGGGACCAAAATGCCACGGGATGCAACTGATTGGTTACCGGGTCCTTTTGTGATAGAACTGCCCCCATGGCAAGGCTTGAAGCATCAGTTTCCACGATGTAGGGGAGTTCGGGGCGAGGGTGTTTTAAGATTGGTGCAGAGATAAATTTAGTCTTCAAATCCTGGAAAGCTTGTTCCGCCTCGGTAGACCATTCAAAACGTTTGTTTTTCTTTAACAAGGCAGTGATGGGCTGGACTATTCGAGAGAATTTGGGGATAAACCTGCGGTAAAAGTTAGCGAAGCCTAACATGCTTTGCACACCTTTTACGGAGGATGGTGATGGCCATTTGAGAACTGCATCGACCTTCTTTGAATCCATACGCACTCCGCCAGGTGATAATATGAATCCCAAGAATTCAACTTCAGTCACGTTGAAAACACATTTTTCCAACTTAGCGAAAAGTTTGTGTTGACGCAATCTTTCGAGGACCATTTTCACGTGTTTCCGATGTTCAGATTCCGATGAAGAATAAACAAGGATGTCGTCAATGTAAACAACAACACACACATCTATGAGCTCTCTGAGGACATCGTTCATAAAATATTGAAAGGCGGCCGGGGCATTACAAAGTCCGAAGGGCATGACCCGATATTCAAATAGCCCATACTTGGTGCGGAAGGCCGTCTTCCATTCATCGCCCTCTTTTACTCGTACCAAGTGGTAAGCTCCTCTAAGATCCAGCTTTGTATATATGCATGCTTTTCTGACTTGGTCCAGGAGTTCAGGGATCAAAGGTAACGGATATCTATTCTTAACGGTGATCTGGTTCAGGGAGCGATAATCTATACAAGTTATAAGGTCTCCTTCCTTTTTTGGAACGAAGAACAAAACTGAAGAAGCAGGGGACTTGGAAGGACGAATAAACCCATTTGCCAGGTATTGATCCAGGTATTGTCGAAGGTGAAGGTTCTCAGGCTCGGTGAGGGCATAAATTCTACTACAAGGAGGAGTAGATCCAGGTATCAGGTCGATCTGGCAGTCATAAGACCTATGAGGAGGTAGAGAGTTAGCCTGATCCTTCCGGAAAACATCTTGGTATTCTAGGTATTCGGGAGGTAACTGCGGAGTCTCTGAAGAAATTGCTGCCAGTGCAACACCAGGTGGAGGGTGACAAGTAGAGACACATTCTGGAAACTGGACCGTTCTTGCTCGCCAATCGATCAGAGGATTGTGTTTCTCTAACCAAGGTATTCCTAGAATAATCTGAAACTGAGGGGCCTTGATCACATCGAACACGATCTTCTCATGGTGTCCATCTTGACTTACTAGCGTCACTTCTTGAGTGGTATGCGTTACTGGCCCGGGGGCTATCTCCGTACCATCCACCGTAGTAATGACGTCCTTTACAGCCTTGGGACAAAGAGTTAGATTCATCCTCAAAACCATTTCATGATCCACATAATTGCCGATGGCACCGCTGTCGACGTAAGCTTCAATTGCATGTAATCGATCCGGATTATCAGGGCTAATGAGGACCATAGGTATCACGAAATGCGAGGTCACGGAACTGGTTTTCACGCTCGGCAAGAGGACCTCTATTCTTGTCGGGCGAGGTCGTTTCCCTGCTCAGAGTTTGTAACTTTGGTAACTGCAGCTCCTACTGCCTTCTTGGCAGGTTTCACCGGACAGTCTCGAAGAAAGTGCCCTGAGTTTCCGCAATAGAGGCATAATTGCAACTGTTTTCTCCTTTCCCGCTCCTTTTGTGTTAGAGGACCTTTCAGACCCCCTTTTTGCATGGGTTCCCCGGAGTCTACTCCTTTGGAAGGAGTTGGCGGTTTGGAAAATACTCGAGCATCAAACTTGGAACGATCGGCCTTCCTGTTCTGCAGTCTGTGATGTATTTGAACAACTAAGTCTATATAGTCCGAACAATCTTGTGGGGGATTCACTACTTGGGCTAACACATCTTTGAGCTCTCCGCTTAGACCTCTATAAAACAGCGTAATCCTTTTGTCCTCAGGCCAGTGAGTTTCCACTATCAGTCTGTTGAAAGACGCAATATAAGCCAAAAGGTCTTGATTACCTTGTCGCAACGAAAGAAGCTCATTGTCCAAGGCCTGCCCCTGTGAATGTCTTGCGAACAGTTTTTCCATACTGAGCTGAAAAGCTTGAAAATCATGGAGGACCGGATCATCTTGATTTACTAGAGGGATCGACCAGTCTGCCGCATTGCCACTAAGGTACGAAAGCACGAAAGCTACTTAAGCTTGATCAGTTGGAAAGGCTGCTGGCCGGCATAAGAAATGCAACCGGCACTGATTGATAAATACTGCAAACCTCTTTGGGTCACCAGAAAATCGTTCGGGCGGAGCCAGAGGTACATTCCCAGGTAGGTTGATCTGCACTGGATTCATAGAGGATGTAGAAGGAAGATTTCCCCCAGATGCGGGTAACGGGGTCTGTCTGGCTTGTGACTGTAGCAATTGTCTAGCGAGATCATCTGTTCGCTCCTTGGAAATAATCAGTTCCCTTCTTAGAGCGTTCGTTTCCTGACGGGCTGCATGCACTTCTGCCCTTAGTTCCCCAAGTAACTGGGCTAGCTGGTCGGTATCCGAGGTTTCCATAGCGCCTGGACGGGAGTTTTGTGGTAGGCTTTGCGTTCTGTAACGCTCACCTGATTCCCGTAGAGGCGCCGGTCTTGACTGGGCGTATACCGTATCTTCAAAGGTGATGTGTAACACACGGCTGGCTCTTTGGGCTGGACCTCTGTGCACTGTATGTCTGGCTTGAAGGGTAAGATGTCTGCAGATAGAAAATGTGGGATTAATGAACTGGGTTATTGAATGTCTCTCTCTTCTTCCCTTTCTCTAATCCTGTAGAACCCCAAAGGTTAACGCTCTCACCTTAGGTAAGTGAACGCCGTGCTCTCCATCTGCCTCGAGGCAGGGTGCTGTAACCAGTTTCTTCACTGGATAAGGGGAGCAGGCCTCTTGACTTCAGAGGACTGCTGTCCGTCGTTTACTGCATGAACGGTAAGTTTCGAGTAATTCTAATGTCTTTAAAGTCTTTAGTAATGATGTCTCTTGTTTTGCAGGGTTCCGGCGATGGCGGATGGCGGGCTGAAGTGAGTTGAAGATGGAGCCCGTGTGATGAATAGAAGCGCCTGGAAGCACGTAAGTAAGCGCTTGTTGCCTGCTTCACGATGCGCTCTAACTGTCTTTTTATTTTGCAGGTACAAGTTCGGGGCGGCTGCAGGGTGCCGGAATACCCACTGGGTTAGATGTGGAAAGGAGTGATGGCACGTGAGTATTAAAGTTCCGCAATGTCTTTAAACGCACCTTGTTTTGTCTTTCAGATGCGGGATGCAGCGCCGAAGGTCTCCGGAGCGTGCGAAGAGTTGGTAAGCTTTTGTCTTTCAGATGCCGGAATGCAGCGCGAGGCGTTGGTGACAGCCGATGGACCAGGTAAGTGAAGAGCTGTCACTGAAGACCGTAATGCTAACCTGTTCTTTCTTGTCTTTATAGGTGTTGCTGAAGACTGGATTCGGAATGGTAAGCCTTTTTCCTTAGGCCCAGGATCAGATGCAGAAGACACGATGAGCGTTCTGCTGCTGAGGATGCAGAATAACGCAAAGCAAGATTCATCCATCGGGTGTGGTTTAAATAGCCTCCTGTAGTGCTTAGATGTCTCCTTCCACAGCCACGCCTAAGAAAAGAGTTCCTGCTTTCCAGAAGAGTTCCAGTGTTCTGAATCTAGGGAGTGGCTCCTGCCCCACCCAACAGGAAAAGTAGTTCCAAACAGAAGAGGATCAGAGACTCAACTGGCAGGCAAGTAAGCAGCATGGTCTGCTGCAGGTAAGTCCACCCAAGCATTATGAGCCCGGCGCTTCCAGCGCTGGGACTGGGCATATTTATGAGCCTGGTGCCACTGGCGCCAGGACTGGGTCCAAAAGGTCCCAATTGGGACTGGTTGGCACTCGGAACCTGGGTTATGGATCTGCTTCCAAGGGAGTTGGGAAAACCCTGACCTTTTGGAAGCAGAGATCATGACATCGGCCTTGCAGCTCAGGCAGGCCAATGCAGAATTGATTTTGGCGGGAGCTAACATGCGGATGTGGAGAGGTCTGTTGGAGTTTGAGGAGCACATTCCGGTCGAGAAGCTGGAGGATTTCAGAGGAGGCCTTTCCGATGCCAGGGTCTTGGCCCAGGATCGCCTGGAGGCTGCGGCTCATCACATAGACACCTCAGCTCGGGGTCTGATGCTTGGGGTTGATACCTTGTGGCAAGCATGGCTACATGCCACTAAGTTCTCGAAGGAGGTGCAAGACAAGGTTCTGGACCTTCCATTTGATGGTAAGGAGCTTTTCCACTCTTCTACTGATGTAGAACTCATCAAAACCAAAGACAGCACTCAGACGGCCAAATCATGGTCTGTTCTGGTTAAAGCTCCCTTCAAGGCTTAAAGGCCGGTGTCGCAAGGTCGACCTTACTCTGGTTTTAGGGGCTTGCTCGACCGTAAAAATCGCAGAGTGGATACTCCTGCAGGGAATAACCGCCGTAGACAACAGCGTACGCAGTATTTCTCCCGCTCCTCAGCCTCCTCATCAGGTTCAGGTGGCACCGCCACTGATAAACCTTCCAAATGAGGGTTTTCCACGCTCGCACGAGACCCCGGTGGGAGGACTCATTGCGTCTCATTGGGAGGCATGGCAAGCCATCACAGATGACAGATGGATCTTGTCAGTCGCTCGAGCGGGCTTCCGCTTACCTTTACCCCCTATCCCACCCCGCAACCCTCCTTTTCAGCTTCAGCTGTCGGGCTCACCCTCCCTCAAGGCTGAGGTTCAGAAACTTCTGCTCCTGAGAGCTGTGGAACCCGTTCCCCTTGGGGAGCGAGGGGAGGGCTTCTACTCCCGGCTGTTTACGGTGCCCAAACCCAACCAGGCTGGCCTGTGCACCATCCTAGACCTTTCCCAGTTCAATCTTTCCCTACCCCAAGAGAAATTCAAGATGATCACACCCGGCCAGATTCGCTCCTCGTTGCCGGCGGGTGATTGGCTCAGTGTGGTGGATCTTCAGGATGCGTACATGCATATCCTGATTTGGAAGCCACACAGGAGATACCTCCGTTTCTCTTTGGGAGAGGAGCACTTCCAGTTTCGGGTGCTTCCTTTTGGCCTCAGTTCGGCTCCGTGTGTCTTCACGAAGATGATGTCGGTGATTGCTGCCTATCTTCGTCTCCAAGGTATCCATATGTATCCCTATTTGGACGACTGGCTCCTACGCAGCCCTTGTCCGTTGGCAGCAGCGGGCAACCTCCAGTCTCTCCTTCAGCTCCTGTTCCAGTTTTCGTTGTAACACGATAGACTGCCGAGTGTATCTGACCGGGGACAGAATGGCAGATCTGTTGGCCACGTGTCAGATGTTTACGCAGTCGGAGAGCATGTCGGCTTGGTGGTTCCAGAGGCTTCTGGGCCTCATGGCCTCGTGTGTACTGGCTCTTCCTCTTGCTCGTCTCAAAATGAGACGGACCCAGATGGCTCTTCGGAGTTCCTGGCGTCTGGCTGTGGACCCGGATTCCAAACGGATAATGATTCCGGATTCCATGAGAGTGGACCTGGACTGGTGGTCATCTCTCAGCAACCTGTCAGTGGGCGTGGGGTTCCAGGACCCAGCCCCCATGGTGACGATCATGACAGACTCCTCCCTTTTCGGGTTGGGCGCGACGTTAGATCTTCTTCAGGTCTCGGACCTCTGGTCACCTCAGGACAAGCTCCTGCACATAAATCAATTGGAGCTTCTGGCGATTTTTCTGGCGCTCAAGGCGTTCAGACCTCTCATTGTCAACAAGGTGGTCCGCATAAGAACGGACAATGCGGTGTCAATTTACTACATAAACAAGCAAGGGGGAACAAAGTCTCCCCCTCTCGTGGATCTGTCCATCCAGATTTGGGAGTGGGCCGTGCTTCATGGGGTCTGGCTGCTTGCAGTGCACATCTCGGGCCGGCTGAATGTCACTGCGGATGCCCTCAGCTGGCGGACAGTCGTCAGCTACGAGTGGGAGTTGAAGGCAGAGATCCTCTCATGGATTTTATCGCGTTGGGGCACACCGGAGGTGGACCTCTTCGCCACAGCGGTAAACAAGAACCTTCCTCAGTACGCCTCCAGAGGGGGGCTGGGAACCTCCTCTCTGGGGGACGCACTCGAGATCCCATGGCACAACATGAGAGCTTACGCCTTTCCGCAACTTCCACTGGTTCATCGAGCAATTTGGAAGTTGAAGAGCTCTGTCAACTGTTCTCTTCTACTGATAGCTCTGTGGTGGCCGGCCAGGTTTTGGTTCTCAGAACTTCAACACCTGTCTGTCTGTCCGCCGATCAGGTTACCAGTAACTACCGATCTTCTTCACCAAGGGGAACAGCAGATGTGGCACCCCTCCCCACAATCGCTCAACTTGGCGGCATGGTGCCTGAGTTCATGGCTCTAGAGCATTTGGGTTTGTCTGCGGATAACATGTGCATTATCAAGGCAGCCAGGAAACCCTCGACCAGATCTCAATACAAGAGTAAATGGCTCAGGTTCTGTCATTGGTGTTTGGAGAAAGAATTAAACCCGAGGGTGGCGACGATTGACATGGTGCTGTCCTTCGTCTCCTCCCTAGCAGAGTCAGGGGTTCATGTCTTGTCCTGCAGGACTTATCTCTCGGCGATTTCCGCCTACCTCTCTACAGATCGGTGTTCTTATTCGTTAACTAACCCGGTGGTGAAGAGACATTTTGCTGGTTTGACACGCATCTACCCTCCGGTTCGTAGTCTGCCCCCGCCTGGGACCTAAATGTAGTCCTGACAGCGCTGTGCCATAAACCTTTTGAGCCAATGGTTACGGTTGACCTCAAGTACGTGTCCTGGAAAGTGTCCTTTCTGGTAGCCGTTACGTCAGCGAGGAGAGTGAGTGAGCTCCAGGCACTGTCGGTGGAGCATCCTTTCTTGGTCTTTCACAAGGACAAGGTAGTCCTTCGGATGAACCCAGATTTCCTACCAAAGGTAGTGACCAAATTCCATCTGAATCAGTCGATTTCCCTTCCGGTCTTTTTTCCGAACCCTACCTCGGAGGAAGAAAGGGTTCTACACTGCCTGGATGTCCGAAGAGCTCTTAAGTTCTACCTGGACAGGACTGCTGAGCTTCGGAACTCTTCCCAACTGTTTGTGACCTTCGGTAAACCCCAGGGCAGCCGGCGTCTAAGGCATCCATTTCCAGATGGATTGCTGCCTGTATCACAGAATCTTTCACCGTCCAAAAACTGAAACCTCCTAAAGGTATCCATGCACATCAGGTGCGAGGCAAGGCAGCCGCGGTTGCTTTTCAGAAGTATGTTCCCTGGGAGTCCATCGCTAGAGCGGCTACTTGGGCCTCCCCATCTGCTTTCTGTAAGCATTACTGCCTCGATATGATCTCTAGAGCTGACGCTCAGTTCGGCCAGGCTGTGCTGAAGAACCTGTTTCAGTAAGGGGTATTTCCATCCACACATAGTTCCTGTAAGGAGTGCTTGGGAATCTCCCATAAGTATGGAGGAAAGGGGACGGGACGTAGGAGTATTACCAGGTTCCTCACCGTAGTGACCACCTTACTCCTAGTCCATAGTCCCCTTTCCTCCATACGCCCGCCCGCCGTCCCCTCTAATAAGGTTCTTCTGTTATTGCTAATGGGTCTTAACCCTGCGATAGAAAAGGACTGATGGGCGATGCGCGGGGCGGAGCCAAGGTGGCCGGGGTTACGGCTGGTGCCGGGCCCCGCGCAGGAAAGAGAGGAGGGACACATTTTTGAAAAAAATGTGGATGCTTTTTACAAAAGTGCTCCGGTCCCGTCCCACAGGACGGAGAGATTTCCCATGAGTATGGAGGAAAGGGGACTATGGACTAGGAGTAAGGTGGTCACTACGGTGAGTAACCTGGTAAATTTCTGCCACGTCCCTTCATAATTTCATCACCTCTGGGCAACCCCAGTACATATGATATGAGTCTGCCTTGGGGGTGTTGCATTTGGGGCATTTGTCTGAGTGGTCCTCAACAAACCGTGCCAGTCTGGCGGGCGTGTAGTGTAGTTGATTAAGCACCTTGAATTGGATCAGACGCAAGCCTGAGTTCATCGAAATACTCTTAGTGAGTTGACAATATCTATTCCAGGTAGCATCGCCCAGTTTCACCCCCAAATCCCGCTCCCAGGATCCTTTAACGGTGTTTCATGATTTAGTGTGTGACTGGACTACGTTATATAGTGCGGAAATTCCCTTTCTGTGTCCCCCCACTTCTGTCATTGCAGTGATACACTCGTGTATGGGTGGTTCCATTGGAAATGTAGGCCATTTGGCAGAGAAAGCAGCCTTCATCCTATGAAATTGGAATTGTATTAGGTTTCCCCCGCCAACTGCCTCCTTGAAATGAGACCATTCGCTGTATCTGCCCTCTTGGAACATGTCCCGCATCTTGAATAGGCTATTGGGATCCCATGTTCTCTGAATAACCTTGTCAAATGTGGGCGTTATGCCCGGAAAGTCCCATAATGAGATCTCAGGGTCATACAGGGTTGTTAGGCCAATTCTTTTGTAAATCTTGAACCATGCTTTTGTTGTAGTACTGACTGGGTCGAATTCACAGGGATCTCTGCATTTGAGGTCAAACATCACCGACCGAAGGTTTGTCGGAGACGCAGCATATTTTTCTAGAGGGATGTGTGTGGCTGTGTCGTCTGTGTTATACCAGTGCCTCGCGAAGTGTGCCTGTGCAGCAAGGTAGTATAATTCAAATTCCGGGGCCGCGATCCCGCCCTTCGAGAACAGCTCCACCATCTTTGACCACTTTAGCCGTGCAGTTTACCCCCCGCCCCCCCACACACAAATGAGGAGGTCAATGTCTTAAGTCTTGCGAAGAATCCTTTACCTGGCCAGATTGGAATGTTGCAAAAAAGATATAGCAGTTTGGGGAGTACAACCATCTTGAGTATTGCTACTCGCCCATATAGAGAGATCGGGAGTTTGGTCCAAAATAAAAGTTTAATAGCAAGAGATTCTTTGTTTGTTTATTTGATAATGCGCACCAAATCCATTAGGTAGCCGGGCGCAGTAGAGGTCAAGACAGCTTAAACTTGGTTACATAATGTATACAAAGAAGCATATAATGGTTGCATAATATTTACAAAGAAGCATATAATATACAAAAACAGTTGAAGATAGCAAGTTAAGAGACAAGCAGCAGAGACAAGCCTGGAAGGTAAGCTAACAGTCATTTGTTCGTAGCCATTTAATTATATTGAGTCTAAATTTAGGATATGGTTGTTCCTTTCTGAGGGCATGCGGTAGTGCGTTCCAAGTTTGTGCTGCGATAACTGGGACGCTAGATCCTCCCGCTGTGGCACGTTTAAATCTAGGCGTTTCCAGCGTGTGGGCATTGGCTGTTCTCGTTGGGCGTGTGGACGATCTTCTATTTATCCTTTCAGCAAGGTAGGGTGGGGCCAAGTTGTTTAAGCATTTGGAAGTGAGGGAGGCTGTTTTTAGAAGTATCCTGTCGGATATTTTTAGCCAATGAACCTCTCTTCTAGCATCGGAGATGTGTTCTCTCCTAGGGATATTCAGTGCTGCTCTTAGAGCATTATTTTGCATTATTTGTATTTTGTTGATGATATTTTTGTTGGCACCTGAGTAGAGAGCGTTACAATAGTCTAATCTCGACATTACAAGGGCATTGGCAAGGGTGATGCAACTCGAGGTAGAGAGGAATGGTCTGCAAGCTCGGATAAGCTTACAGGTGTAAGCTGTGGAGGATGAGAGTGAGTTGACTTGTTTCTTCAGTGAGAGAGTGGCATCAAAATAGAAGCCTAGTGTTTTGACCACTGGCATCACCTTGATGAGATTGTTGTCGATATTGAAGGTGGTATAGTTAGGGCTAAGTTTTTTTATGTTAGTTTCCGAGCCTAGCATTAGTATCTCAGTTTTTTCGTCATTTAGGCAGTAGTTATTATTGCAGTAGTTCCCCATAGTTTTTAGCGTACAGTGTGTTTTTATCCCTAGAGAGCATGATTCCTAGATATCGTACATGGTTGGGGGACCATTTGAATTGTTGTATATTAGAGATGGCCCCTATGCTGCAATTTAATGGGAACAACTCGGATTTAGCGACATTCATTTCATATCCAGAATACTCAGAGAACTTTCCGATGTCTGCCATAATGGGGCCCAGGTTTTCTTCCTGGGTTCGGACGTACAGTAGCGTGTCATCCGCGTACAGGGAGATTATCTGTGGGGTTCCGGTCATTCTAAGGCCTCTATGTGCATGGTTCTGTCTAACGTACTCGGCCATGGGTTCGATTGTGAGTGCAAATAGGATTGGGGAGAAGGGACAACCCTGTCTGGTACTTCTGTGTAATAGAAAGGAAGCCGACATGGTGTTATTCGTCAGAACCTTCGCGCTTGGATCCTTGTACAGTAGCTGAACGCGCATTATGAAATATCCGCCAAAGCCGAATCTATCGAGAAGCGAGAACAGATCGGTCCACGAGACTGAATCAAAGGCTTTCTCTGCATCCAACGCCGCAATGACCACGTTTGCCTTTGGGTTTATCTGTGCCATCTCTCCGAAGAGGCACCTCAGATTCAGGGCCCTGGACCTAGTTGGTATAAAGCCAGCCTGGTCGGGATGTACCAATACGGGCATGGAGGGCAGTAGTCTGGTTGCGAGCACCTTAGCGAATATTTTGGCATCAGTGTTAATAAGTGATAGGGGCCTATATGAGCTCATATCTTGTGTGGGGCGGAAGGGCTTAAGATGGACTGTTATTACTGCCTCACGCATAGTGTCCGGTAGTATTCCCCGCTCCAGTGCCTCCTCCCAAACTTTCAGCAGGACTGGGGCCAATGTATCTTGGAATTCTTTTTAAAATTCAGCACCCAGGCCATCTGTTCCCGGGGCCTTGCCTGAGTATAGTGTTTTGGTGGCTTCTACAATTTCCTCTAGAATACTAGGGGCGTCTAGTAGCATCTGTGTCTCTGAAGTGAGTGTTGGGAGGTCTAGTTCGTGTAGGTAGTTTCTTATCTCTTCCTTGGATTTAGTATCCCGATTAGAATATAGTGTTCGAAAAAACTCGGCAAATGCGTCATTAATGTCCTGTTCTCGGTGGACTATATTGC
Organism: Ambystoma mexicanum; assembly: GCF_040938575.1. Taxonomy (NCBI): domain Eukaryota; kingdom Metazoa; phylum Chordata; class Amphibia; order Caudata; family Ambystomatidae; genus Ambystoma; species Ambystoma mexicanum. Next base: position 950,055,182 of record NC_090939.1, read on the forward strand.
CACCGGGCGTCTGTATACCGGTGATTGGGTCATGCCGGCTCTCAGCTTTAAACATTTGGGCTAAGAACTTCCCAGCCCTGTTGCTTTCCCCGTATCTACGAGCCCGGGCAGGTGCGGCCATGTACTGGACCTCACGTTCAGCAAGTTTGTTAAATTCGCCAAGTGTAGCATGGATGTCTGCCAGAGATTCTGAACTGTGTGTAGTAGTGTATTCAACTAGAGTAGTTCTAGCTTTGCCTCCATTTCATCCAATTCTCGTCTAACTGATTTGAGTAGACCTGTGGATTTTGCCAAATTGTTGCCCCAAACCCATACTTTAAACGCTTCCCATAGCGTGGCGTAGCTACTGACTGACTACATGTTTAATTTAAAAAAAAAATCTTCTATTTCAATGTGCAGTGTCTCATACACCTGTGGGTCTCTCAACATAGCTGGGGGCATCCTCCACCTTCTGGCATATGGTTTCCTATCTTGGAAGGCTAAGGTGATGGTTATTGGGGAATGATCAGAGAGTGTGCGTGGATACATTTCACAATTAGCCACTTTGTCTGTGAGGGAGCAGCTGAGTAGCCAGTAATCTATTTGTGACTCAGAGTTGTGTACTGAGGAGTAGTAAGTGAAACGTTTCTCGTGGGGATGTAATGTTCACCATATGTCCACCATAGACATCTGCTTCATAATTTCTCGTATGGTTGAGGCCGCCTTGGTCAGGGATCGGGAGGTAGTTGTGGACCTATCGAGATCCGTGTCAAGTATCGTATTAAAATCCCTCCCCATATAATCGCTGAGTTATTCGATGCAGTCAGAATATTGTGTATATTGCTGTAAAACTCAGGGTCATCGATGTTAGGGTCATATGTGTTAACAACTACGACCTGTCTCTCTGCCACTTCCTCCCAGACCAGCACGTACCTGCCTTGGGGATCAACCTTGGTGTCCTGAAGTCAGAAGCCCAGTTTCGGATAAATTAATGTAAGGACTCCCCTGGCCAGGGACGAGTATTGGGTCTAATATCTGAGCGGGCCCCATCTTGGAAGAAAGCCGGCACTGACCTGGCCCAGTGCATGTGTTTCTTGAAGTAGTATGATCTGGGAATTGGGTCTGCTATATGCTGCCGTTTTACAGGCCTTAATCGGGTTGTTGAGGCCTCGAACGTTCCATGAAAGGAGTTTGATGGTGATACTCCTATTAGCCTGCGTCATCATTTTTTATAACCAAAAATGTGTCTCAGGAAATAAAATGGGACTGTCAGTTCCTTTTCATCCGATGCAACAGGGCTCTCTGCTTTTAAACTTTTACTGAACATTAACAAACTGTGCAATCCCATCCCTCCCCCTCCAGCACCATCATACCCAACTCGATGATGTGTCCCCAATCCAAAAACTTGAACCCTTGTAACTTTTTGGAAATCTCTGTGGTAACCATGTTGCTGTCACATGGCCGCCTGCCCCGGGCTCACGACCCAAGTATCATTAAGTTACGTGGGATCCCGGGGGAACAAGAAGTATTACTGTAGATAAAAAAAGGATATTGATGTGTGTCCGCTCAGTCCGCTGGATCCAGTCTTTCTTCTCCGGGGAGTGGTCTACCGTTCTTGTTTGGTCTCCTTCCCATGGGAGGGAGGGGTATGTTGGCCTCCACATATGCCCTTGGGCTGCTGGGGTCTTAAAGAAGTGGGCTCTGCCACTGTGCTGGATTCTCATCTTTGCCGGGAATATTATTGCATATTGAACTTGGCGCTCTCTCAGCATCTTTTTAATTGGATCATACGATCTTCGGCTCACTTGGACTCCTGCCGAAAAGTCGGATATATGTGGATGCAGTTCTCTTCATAGTGCAAAGTGCTGTGCTCCCTTGACATTTTCAGGATCGTGTCTCTGTCTCTGTAATTGAGTAGGCGGTCGATTATTGTCCCTGGGGGCCCCCGGTTTGCGCAGAGGGGCGAGTGTGCGGTGTGCTCTTTCAACAAGAAAGTGGGCTGAGAAGGCTTCAGGACCAAAAAGCGATTTAAGGAGCGCTTCCATGTCATGATGCCCGCTTCCGGGGAGCCGGTTCAAGCCCTGCGTCCCCGAAAGCGGACATCCAGTCCCCAGGGAAGGACCCAGCAACCCCATATAGGGGCCCTATGGCGCCAGGCTCATAAAAGACATCAATCCTGGCGCTATAGGCGCCAGGCTCATTATGGAAGTGCTTGGGTGCAATTACCTGATGCAGACCATGCTGCAGGATCCCGGCCTCCTTGAGGCCTGAAAGGAACTACTTTACCTGTGGGACTAATTTACCATCCGGGCGTGGTCGGGGAAGGATACATACCTGTTTGGAGGAAGGATACATACCTGGAACGTCTTCCAAGGCTATTTAAACCCCACCCGAACAGCCACACGTGCTTCGCGTTGTTCTGCATCTAGCAGCTGGACGCTCACCGTGTCTGCTCCTGCATCCTGACTTCTGCCATGCCTGCCAGCATCCTGGATCACCTGCAAAGGAAGAGAAGAAGAGAACAGAAGAAGGAAACGTCCTTACCTGCTAAATCCGCATCCCAGAGACATCTCGCCGACAATCCTGAAAAGGAAGACTTTTATTTAAAAGCTCATCGCTTCGATCGCTGCAGCGCCGCATTCCACTCACCTTTACAGGGCGCCTCCATGTTCAGCAGCGATCATCCGGATTCGCAGTCACGCCCCAGCGCCTAGGGAGAAAAAGACCAGAACAAAAGGTGAGAGAGAGAAGGGAATAAGGAAAGCTAAATCTCCATGTTAAGACTTACCTGTTGATTCATTCCCTCTTCATTTCGGGTCCGCGCCGCATCCTGGCATTTCCAGACCCCGGCCCCTAAGGGGAAAAAGAGACATCAGCGTTAATGAGCGAATGAAAAGACATTACCAAAAAACGCTCATTAAAGACTTACCTGATTTCTACAAGGATTTCACCTCTCATCTCGGGTCGGTGCCTGTTACCCGGCATTCCGTACCCCGGCCCCTATTGGGAAAAAGACAGTAGCATTAGTACATTAATGCATGGACACAAGGGGAACCTCTTATCAAAAAAACTTACCTGGAGCCAAGCAAGTTTGGTTCTCACCAATCCGAAAATCCAGTGAAGTAACTGGATACCAACGCGCCCCTGCATCAGAAGCAGGATGGAGAGCTCGTCCTTCCAGACCCTAAGGTGAGACGCTACGAGGAATCACAGAAGGGTTTCGAGGAGGGTGAGAGGGGAAAGTGGAAGGCCGATTGCATTACCCCGCAGACAGTTAATCCCCTATTTTTGCCTACAGAAGGATACTTCTGCGAGCCAGACAAGCCAGATTTGGGGGTCCGGTCCAGTCCGTCTTCCGAACCCTGCGCATCACCTTAGAAGAGGTCACAGCAGCGCGAACCAGGCCAGCGCCTCCGTGGGAGTCAGGTGAGCGGTACATTCCACTTGGGGCTCCATCGGGCCCTTACCAAACTTTTCAGAAACTCCAACAATCCTTATGTTGTTTCTTCTGGATCTCGATTCAAGATCTTCGCACTTGTTTCGCATCTTAAAGTAGTTATTTTTCAGCTCTTCGATATCTCTACCGTGTTCGGCAATGGTGTCTTTGTTGGAGCTAATTCGGCCCTCCGCCTCTGTTATTTGTGAGCTTTCCTTCTCCACCCTTGCTTTTAGGGATCTGATAGTGGCCACAATATCGTCAAGTTTGATGTTGACGGCTAGGAAGCCATTTTGTACTATCGTAGTCAGACGGTCTTCCTTCTCGTTTCCGTCAGCTTCGGATTATGGGTGGGGTGCAGCCGGCGGGTTCAAGGATGGTCCTGGTGTTTGGCTGTTAGTATAGGAGTCCATGGGGCCCTTGCACCAGCTCCTTTCGACATCTTGTTGCCTGGAGACGATTGACTGCGAGAGTGCTGCTCTCCGCCTGCTTTCTTTTCCCTTTTGAAAGGTTATTGTCTAGGTACTTCTCTTGTTTTTTTGTTCTTCTTTTAGTATGAGAGTGGGCAGGTTGTTAAGTCTCCACTGATTTGCTCACAGTGAAGGGTGGTGTACAGTTCAGCGAGTTTTGCCAATGTAATTGAGAGTGCCTCCGATCATTAAGTCTTTGTGTAGTGTGTTGGCCACTGGGAAAGATCCAGCGCGTTCAGTATTCGTGGTAGGTACATATGGGGCCGCTGTGTGCAATTCAGCACCAGGAAACCCATATCTCTGTGTCTCACTAGCGACACTTCAGAACAGCATAGGACCTTATCAGGTTCCGAGTTTTAGTATGTTGGATCTCGCCTTGTGGACTTATAATGGGTTTTTGCTAATCCTGATCAGTCCATGCGGTCAAATAGGATTTTGTGCAACTTTGGCGGTGATATTGCCCAGTTACTTGGGTGGACTTTGACCTCCCACATATCAATTCCTGATCACTTTCAGTCAGAGGATCTGCGCATATTGTTGCATCAAGGGAGCACGGCGTATCACTGGGCCTATTCACCCCACGTTCTTAATTCCCCGACACCAGGTTCCAGGGGGTCCTGCGTGGATCGACTCTGCTTCAAGTGGCAGCAGACCTGGGCTTGTTATGACGGCCCGACCAGCTTTGGGGGAACCCCAATGTGTGCATCCACTCCGATGATCCAGGCAATGGAAGTCTGTGTTCACAAAGTGGTCATTTGAGGGACCCGAGTTTAGGATGTAGTGGCACCAGGCCTCACAATGACACTGACAATCACTGCAGGGGTTGGCAGTTTACAGCAATGATATCTGTGCGAGGGGCCGCAGCACCGCCCAGATGCAAGTTTTCTGCCGTACGTATAGATGTGTGGTTGCCGCTGCTGTTAGCCCCATATGGATCTTGTCCTTGCCGGGCCGTTACACGCTGCGTGTGAGGCAGTAGAGCCACCAGCCCAGGGGAGCCCAAGGGGTGAATATTCTAGTTACAGCCCTCGCCTCGCCGTGGCATGTGGTCTTCGTAGGTTAACGCTGGATGGCGGGGGGTCGCCTTATGTCCGTGGGGGTGCTCGGAGTCTTACCTGCTTGTTCTTCCGACCCCGTGTGAGGCCACCAGTAATTCGGCTTGCTCCGCCACCGCCGGTGCCGGGGCAGGCGGGCCGCCGTTCGTCCAGTTGTGATGTAAGGGTGCTCCCAGGCAGAGGGCACACCAGGGCTGGGGCGGATAGTCGCTTGACGGGCCTCCCAGGGTGCGCGAACACTCAACGCGAGGTCACGGGCTCCTCGTTGCTATCACGGTCCCTGCAGCAGTATGACCTGATAGGCACTCTGTTTCCCCGAGCCGGTGTGCGCCCAAGCGCCTCCCCGCAGCTGCTTTCTCTAGGTGTAGCGCAGCATTGGTGTCTCGGATCTTCCCCAAATTAGCTGGGGTTGTGGAGCGGGGTCTGGGCTACTGCTGTCGTGATTTGCGTTCTGGACGGGGACCATCAAGCAGGGTTGTTTCTGAAAAGGATTAATACGGGCCGGAGCACCGAAATCAGGCAGCCATTTTCCGATGTGCGCAACAGCTAGAGATTTCCGATAATATATGGATCTGTATATGTTCTCTTCCCTATAGTTTGAAGCTTGACCTGGATCTGAGTTATACTCAACAATGGATTTTGTACTGTATTTATTGGTCCCCATGTTGAATGGAAGAGTGTAAACTTTTTTAGGATGATACCTGTTGGAATTGTAAATCGGATGTGGTGACTTTTCTATGTATGTTTTGGTCCAGCTCTAAAATCAAGTCTTTTTGGGAGGATATCTTCCAGCGTATGGACCTCGTGTTGGGTCTTTTGCTTCCCCGTAATCCTTTGCTCCGTGTAGTGGTTTCCGAGGAGGTTTTTGTCTGTCAGTTGGCTTACTCTCCTGGGCCTACAGAGTTCTAATGGTGGCCAAGAAACAGATAATGAAATGCTGGAAGAGTGGCCCTCTGTGGAATACTGCCTCGATGATTTGTCTGTTCTTTCATGTAGAGCGAGAGTAACTTACTAGGTCATGGAAAAGGCAGATGAATACTCGGACATTTGGGGTGTTTACAATGAGTTTTACACTTAAGGTTTCCCTCCCTCCCCCTACCCCTTTTTTCTTTCTTTTTATTTTTTTCCTCTTTCTCCTACACATCATAGTTTACAGTTGATAATGTTTTGTTCTTGATGTTCTACTGTTCATTTGTTTGGTTGCATAATGTTGTTGATTGTATTATAATGAAAATGTCAATAAATACATTTATTAAAACAAAACAAAAAATCCCAAAGCTCAATTGATAAATACATAGTTGATAATCTAACAATTGCTGACAACATACATTTTTATGGGGTGGAGTGTTTTTTCTTTCATTTATTGCACTCTAATCTAATGTTTGAATATAGGAGAGTATGTAGTTACCACATTATTCTTCTGATTACAAGCTGTACACAGTTTCGAAATTAGGATTGGATGAGCAGAAGCTAAAAGCCGCAAATCTAACTTCCACATAAGGTGCAGATATATAATTTGTCCATTATTTCTGACCCCCTTATGCTTTAAATGTTTTATAGATATATTCTAATATTTATTTATAGATTGTTCCAACCACATCATCAGTTGGTCTGTGGACCAAGACGTTCTCTCGCTAACAAGGCTCTTCTTAGCTATAAGCAGGGGTTACATAGCTCCCAGCTCCCCTCAATTACGAACCCTGTGTATATATCTTATACTCTTCACCCAACCATCTACCCTTGGCTAGAAAGGTGGTATTACTCTTCAGGACCAAACACTGCATATTATTATCACTATATGCAATATAAGTGGTTTATCCAAGATTTGTCAATGTTAAGAAAAAAATATAGAATAGTCAAATGTCTTTAATCTGGAAAGTAAGAAGGAGTTGGGCGTTTGGGTTGATTCCCAACGGTTTTCCCAATTACTACAACTAGATAATTTCATGCAAATGCTTCATACAAACCACGCCATGTTTTTTTTCTATGAGCTCCTTTGTCACAGAAGGAATGTCTGATTAGGAGTTTGGAAATGGTTATCTTGAAGATAAAAAGATTGGTCTCAAAGTGGCATTTAAAATCACCTCACCAAATTAGCATTTGATTAGGGTAATTATTAATTCCGCAACCATTACACCACTTAAGGGGAGTGGTGGACACCCCCGCAACTTCCGCTCTCCTTAAATGGTATAATGGGGTATACTTTTACTGGTGTCAAACCACAGCATTTGTGCCGCGATTTCTTTTACCAGCGACATTTTTGCTGCGATTTTATTACCCAACACCATCACAAAGCCAAGAGAAATCAATGAGTGACAGAAACAAAGTACTCAGTTAGCATATGAAATTTGTTTTGTGGGTTTGGTCCAAGATGTGTGCAAAATAAAGAAAAATGCAACAAAGCATAGGCTGGCTACTCCAGAGTTTCCAGTATGGCAAAATGTCTCTGAATGTAATTAAAAGTTATCTTATTGAAAACGCCTCTGTGTGGGATGCTTCCTCTGGAATAGTCCAGTCACTCAGTCTGGAGGCTTAAGTGGCCCTGAACTTACTTGGCTTCACTGGTTGCTGTTAGCTTCTTCTTAGCCTGGATAGCTATTTCTCTGAAAACACTTCTTAGTCTTCAGACTACATTGTCTTTGTACGTTTGGCCTGTGCAGCAAAAGGTCCTGTTCTTTTTCTTGACTCGTAGACCGGTCTCTGTTACTATCGCCCAGTCTTCCACCACAACTAGTTGGGCAATCTTGTTCCTAAGGGAGTCACTAGCTCTTTACCTCTGCTCTCCTTTCTTGTCTCCTCTACCTCCTTCTTGATGCGCTGCCACATAAATATTCCTCCTACCCTCCTCTTTTTTGCTGTCTCAGGCTTGGAGCCAGCCTTCTTTTTCTGCGTATAGACTTTATTCTCTCTGGGGCTACCTTTCTCATTCTCTCCAAAAATCACTTTCCACTTCCTCCAGTGCTTTTTGTCTTGTAACCACCTTACAGCTCCACCTCCTCCACTTTACTGTATTCTTTCCCCACCACCTTAGGATTTTCTTTCTCCTTCTCCTTAATCATTCCCTTGTTGTTCCACCTCCTGCTATTTTCTGTAGTGCCGGTTTATAGCCATTTGCTCACTGGACAGGAGCAAAGAAACTGCTATTTGAGTTTTAAGCCCTGTGGCCAAACCCCATTTTGTTTTCTGGTACTTTGTGTTCTTTACAGTGAGAAACAGCCATTGTAGCTGTGTATGCCTACAATGGCTTGCTGCAGTGCTAAAACAGATTCCTCTGAGTTAGTAGCAACTGTAAAAATAAAAAAAGGACATTGATGCTGTTTATTGAATATTCAGGAAACTATGAATGAGTATTATGTCCCAAATATGAGAATATCGTCCCTTCTTCCTAGGGAGAGACCTTTCCCATGAGGCAGGGTGACACATCCACAGTACAATAATTCCCCTGGGGATGGTGCATCGAGGCAGGATCCCATGAGGCAGGAAATCTCCTATGGAATTGGGGACAATTGTTTTCCGAGAATGCAGTATTGTTCCACCTCAATACACGCAGTCCCCTCTGTGAGTTGTCAAAAATGTGAGGCGGGCAACTTTTGTGAAGATTTCTCAACAAATGCCATTTTATTATAAAATAAGGTTGGATGAACGCCTCACTATCCCTAGCCTGAGGAGGATTTCCCTGCCTAAAGTAAACTAAAGGAAACACTGTAACAAAGGATATCTGTCCCTCACACTTATGCATTCAAAATAAAACAGGTAAATGCATAGCAATTCTAAATAAACAATACTGATTGAATTTGTAATATAACCACACTCTCTCTTTGTAAACTGGGCGAATTCCTCTTCCCCAAGGTTCAAATATGATTCTGTGTCACAGTTCAAGAAAAGAAAACAAGGAAATACTGATTTGCAACAATGTTGAGCAACAATTTGTTTTCACTTCAACTCGTCAATAGAAAGTTCCAACTCCGTAAATAGAAGGTTCCTTCCCTTCCTTGAACAATTCGTCAGTTCATCATTAGCAACAATAATTGTCTTGGTCAGGGTGATTTGCCACAAATGCCTTTAGCAACTTTAACTTGTCAACATAAAGTTGTATCTCAATTTGGTATACCTTTAACAGCTTCTGCTGGTTAACAGGAAGTTCCAACTCAATTTAGTATACCTTTAGTATCACAACTAACATCAATTGCATCTTGGTCAGAATGATTTACAACAGATATATTTAGCCTCACGTTCGACATAGATTGCATTTGTCAGTGCCCCTTTTCAGTACTTCAACTTCCACCTGGTTTACTCCCATGCCAGACCCACTCCTCCAATGGTTTGCAGTCCAAGTATACTCCCTTGCCTGAAGAGCATTTCACAACCACAATTCCTTTTGGGGTTAATATCACTTGATAAATGTTTCACCACAACTTCATATTGTTCAACAAATTGCAGCTTCAAAACTCCCAACAACTTTTCAGGGTAAACAAGATTTCTTTTAGCTCTCTTTGACATTCTTCTGAAAATAATGCCCCTCTCCTTCTGGATCTCTTTTCCCAGAAGGGCAGCCTTTGTGCCACTCTTGCTTCCGCATGTGAGGAGCCTGAGAGCGTCCTCACTTTTTCTCCCCCTTGGCACTCCTCTCAGGTGGCCAGGGAAAGGCCATCGTTTTTGGATCCCGACCCTGGGGGTGGATATGCGAGGCAGGATCACCTGGGTGGAGGGAACTTGGGGAGTGGGTAGAGGACGTCTTTGGGGTGAGACTTGGTATCCCCCTTTCCCTTGTCAAAGTGAAGTGAACCATATTTTTCCCCTGCCTTTGTAGGCTACTATCCGTTTTTTTCACTTTTCTACACCAAGAATGTCCAACAGCCATTCCACCTTAAGACTGGGACGAGGAAGAAACAACTGGGGGTGAGGCACACTTCCATTCATTCACACCACTTTGGTACTGAGAGGAGGAAGAGGGCTTTGGAGGAGTTCAATTGTAATAACCAGGCATGTCCAGCTAATACATTTTATCGTGTTCAGACAATTGAAGTGAAGGACTTGCACCTGCAGTCAGTTAACAAGTCCCAGGTGTATAAGAATGATGAGCGCCCGGTAGAGGGAGGTAGGGAGGGAGAGAAGGAGAAAAAGGGTGAGGGAGTGGGGGAGGGAGAGGAAGTGAGAGAGAGAGACGGTTTATGGAAGCAGAGCGGGCTGGAGAGGAACCGGCTTGAAGAAAGTCATGCTGAGCAGGAGTGCGAGCGAGACACTGGGGCCTAGGCTGGCCATGAGATGCTGCTGTGCTCTCTGCCCGGTGTCCACAGCAGGAGTTGTGTAGCACCCAAGCCTTCCGAGCGCGGCATGATTCTGATAGAGCGGGAGGTGCTCTTAGTAGCTTCCGCCCAGGAAGAGCAGAGCTATGTGCTGCAGAGGACAGTGAGCGCTGCTCACTGTGGCTCCCGTGAGGAAAAGGCAGAGCAAATAAAAGCTGGGAAGTAGAAGCGAGATGCCTGAAGGAGTAGCCGCATACCGGTAAGTGCAAAGAAGGGAACACTCCTACCGGGGCACTCTGGGGGTTGGAAAAAAGCATGCCTGAATGCCGAACGAAATGAAAACTATTACAAATTCTACAGAAGGCCAAATCAAGTGGTCTTGAATCGCAAACAAGCAGTAAGGCATTACAACTACTTTTGAAAGTTGCAACATGCATTATTGAAAACCGAACAAACTAAAAGATATGATGAGCATATTTGAAAGCAGCACAAAACAAAAGCAAGTGATGAGTACGTATGAGCACTTATAAATGAAATTAAAGCAAGGTGGTGAAAAGAGATAAACACCACAGAGTGGCGCCAAATAAAAGTTGTGGCAAAGCCAAAAGACTGCCAAGAAGAATGTTAAGTAAGTGTTGGCCAAAGATACAGGAGCCCAAGGAACTACAGGGAGAAAACCTATATTGGCAAAATCCTGAAGATTACAGAAGCATAACAAAGTGTATATGGTAATCAGTTGCATGAGCTGTAATGGATGAACCGTATGGTCCGACATCTCCGCCTAGACTGAGTGACCGCTACTTGGAAAGAGCTAAGGAAGGCAAATATAAAGAAACCTGTATGTTGCAACAGTTGCTTAAGAGAATGGTAAATACAGCAACAGAGCAATCTATGCAAACTATTGAGTATGCGAACTGTTGAAAAGTCTGTAGAATCAAGGATTTGAACTGGTATTGTTTTGAAAGCTAGAAGATTTGAACTGATTTTGGTTTTGGAAGCTGGGAGAGCTGAATTCTAGGGGAAGGAAACCCCAAGACTTTGTAAACTGTGTTGAACTCTTGTGGAAGGGAACCCCAAAGCCTTTTTGGAACTGTTCTGAACTTGGGGAAGGGGAAGCTGAGTATAAGCCAAGAGGTGGAAGAAGCTCTTAAATTTATTTTTGAGCACTATTTCTTTTGCTGCTGACATCACTACACATTGTATATATTTAGTTGTGAGGGCAAGTATAGGTTTTGGACACACAGACTTTTCATTTGTACTTACTGACACAGACTATCCTTAGTTTTCTTTAGGTAGGGAAATTCCAGTTTAGCATAGGTCAAGTTAGCTCTTAATCCAACCTGACATTTAAGTAAAATAAAGCTTTTTACTTAGAAAGTTGAGTCTGTGTTTTACTTCATGATGCCTTCACACCCGCTACATAAGTAACCAATGACTAATTGGGACTTTTACCTCTCTTCCCTAGACTTGGATAATGTGAGTGCATTCTAACTTTCACCACAGGTTGTGTAAAGTGTGAGCAACAAGTTTTCCCAACCCCGCCACTGTTGATAATTTCCGCTAGATTGTAACTGCCTTGGTTTGCTCTCTCTCTTGACTTGGGCAATTCTTGTAGGTGTTCACTTTTAACAATGAGGCCCCTTTATATTGCTGGTGTTCCCATAGACTCACACTCCCACCATTGCAGTCGTTTGGATTACTTATCGTATAGTTTTGCTGCTGTTTGTTTCTTCTGCATTCAAAATTACTTTGAAAATCTCTCTTGCTCGCTTGTGAGTGCTGCTGTTGCTTCGTTTCAGCAGCGGGAGATTCAAAAGTGCTTTACAAGTCACTTTCATTCACACATGAGTATCTGTCACTCACCGACTGCCTGTCTTGACTACACAGTGGGGAAGGAGTGCTCCGGGGTCACACACAGGCTGTGAACTCACCGGTTAAAATGTGCTTTCCTCTTGCCGCTTGTAGGATTTCTCTTCTTGTGGCTTCTCACGATTCTGCAAACCTCTTCTCTCAATTTGCAGCCGCCTGTGCCACCTGCTAAAGGAGCCCTCTTTGCTCCTGAGGCCCTCTCGTGCACTCCAGCCACCTGGGATGGCCTCCGGTATGGGAAAGCTTCCCATGCCTTAGCATCCTGGTGCGCAGCCCCTGCAGAGTAGGTCGCCAGAGGGCAAGCTTCCCTCTTGAACACTTCCTGCTGCGTGATATCTGCACTTCAGGATTCGAGAGGCACAGACCCTCTCAGGACCAGCAGTTGCTCTCTGCCATGCAATGGTCCTGGCGTCTTCTCTCTCCTCCAGCTTCTGCTTGGGCTGGCAACCACGCTGCTTCTGCTTCCTGCCACTCCTTTCTTCTTTTCTTTCCTCAATGTCCTGCACCTGAGGTATCTTTTTTTTAAGCCCCAGAGTCTCCCTCAGGTGTGGCAGATTTACATTAATGATTTGACCACTCCTATATTACTTCACCTTTTCAGTGATCTTCCCCGGCCCAGTACTTAGCAGATTATGGGACTTGAATGACAAAGTTAGGTTTTTTAATTTCTGTTGTTTTGCAATAAACCATCAGAAGAGTGGGGCTTCAGGGAATGTTGAACAATGATGTCTCACATTCCTCTGACCTGCCCCATACCCCCCATGTGATTCTCCGGCAGAACACCACCCCCAGGTTCACGATCAGAAAACATCTTCCTTTCCCTGGCCACAAGAGAAGGGTCCCAGGCTAGAATTTCTGAGGGAATCATTGCTGATTCATCATACCTCTCAAATACCAAACCCCCACACCCCTGCTGATAGTCAGAACCAATATATTCTGTTTCAAGGTGAGTGACTCTTATATTCTTGAAAACCTTCACCTACTAGAGAAGACATTCCTTCCACAGTTATAGCAGTATATTCATGTTATGGGCATAAGTAGCTTTTCTTTGGACACGACAGGGACTGACTATTTTTAGTTTCGGACTTGCTGACATTTTCATTAGTCTCTTTAGAGGCAGGGAAACCTTCTTAGTTTTAGGTACAGAGGTATTTTTCCAACCCTTTTACTTTAATAAAAGTTGTTTCCCAAACTCAAGCCACCCCTACGTCCAAGTCGGACGTGCACCCTTACAATTAGCAGTGGCAACAATTATACAGCAAAGCTCAGTTATGGATTGATTGCTCCCAAGAATAACGTGCCTGTTAAAAACTCTCCATGTTCCAGGTTTGGATAAGTATATAATTTCTAGGAGTTAAATACAAATGTATTTTTTCATTTTTCGCCGCCCCTGTACCAAAGTGTTACATTTGCTTCACACTTTCTTACATCTAGATGTCATATTCACTTCTTTGTAGGTAGTAAGCTTAGTCTAACTGCATTAATTTTGATTCATGGATTAAAAGAAATAGGCTGGTTTCAAAGGTAAAGGACTTGCATATAAAGCTATTCCAAGCATATATTTTTAGCTCATAGCTATTGAAAAGTATTGCTGCTTGTAAATATGGGAAATTCTTGGTATTGTGTTAGATAGATTCATCTCAACATTTTTCTATTGCTCGCAGCTTTTTGGGTGTGCTGATAAAAAGCAGAAATAGACACAATGATGTGGTTCCCACCATGGCGCAAGGCGTGATAGAATATAAGGAGAAATATGGCTTTGATCCTTTTGTTAGCAGCAACATTCAATACTTTCTGGATCGGTTCTACACCAACCGCATCTCCTTCCGGATGCTCATTAATCAGCACAGTAAGTCATTTTTTTTAAATGTTTTTATCAAAAAGCTATGTTTCGGTTGATTTAAAGCTTCAAAAAGATGGGGGAGGCAGATGAGATTCGTCCACACAGCTCGTGATCTGTCAAATGACTTTTGTATTCCTCATTTTATTTTATCAGGGGAATTGCTTCTAATGGTGGTAATTAGAACAACTTGGAGCAGAGCACTTTAACCACAACCCTATTTTTTAAGTGGTATGTCCTGTTTCGGGTGTGTTATTACTCCTCCAGACTAAAGATTTTGAAGTGCATTGTTTTTATGATTTGAGATAACTTTTAGCTTGAAAAGTGAGAAGGTTTGGTACTAGAATGGCAGAAGCAAATTATATTTTTGACAAGGGCATAGACTCAACTAGGTTCAAAGAACCATTATAAGAAACTCTGAGAGAGGTAAACATCAAAAAATGAACATAACATTTTTTTCCACAACCGAAAAATCAGTTGGGTTTAGACCGAAGCCATGATTTTACAGTAGACTCTGATCCTAGAAAACAGGGACATCATTTGGACCGAAGGTTAGGGCATGTTTTATAGGTGACATGCACTGGATTATATAGCATTCCACTTAAATCTCAATCAGTGAGTAGAATCGGCTAATGTTTTTTTAGTATCATCTAATATTTCATGACTGGATTGATTGAGCAATGTAACGCAACACACTGTATTTATTGACTTAATGATGACTTTTACTTTTGAATTTGATCAGTTGTGATAGGGGCATATTTTGTATCTTTTCCATCGTGGAAAACTTCCCAGACTAAAATATCTGCAACACAATCATATTCCAAAAGGATTAAGAATTTGTATTTTTACGCCACCAAATAATGTAGATATTGCCGATCTTAAGGCTTAGAATCAGGCAGTACCTTATTCTACTATAGTGCTAATTTACAACCTAATTAAACTGGCATAAATAATGCATGAGAGCAATTATTGAAATAGAAGACAAGGTTAAAAAATGAATAAACTATCTGAAAATCCATTTTCATTCAGGAATTATGAAACCAAGAAAGAACCTGAGGATTTATGAAACAGACCTATAAATACGACAATTTGAAAGGGATCAATTAGATTAGGAATTGGAGATGGTCTGTACTTTTCAGAAGCAATTTGATTGCAAACACAATCTGGTAAGGAAACATTTCATATCAAGATCAGTCATTTAGTTGTACTGAAGATTATACTAGTGAATCGGAGCCCAATATGACCAGTTTCCTTAACAATGGTATGGAAAGTATTATTATATTTTCTTTTAAAGAGTAAGTCAAATGAGGCAACCAATTTTTAAGAAACAAAAAAGGGACATTTACAATACCATATAGAAATCCAATGAAAACCAAAGAAAATACAATAAGTAAAACATTGGAGGAAGACCACCAGAAGTCAAATGAAGAAGAGGCAGACACTACAAAACCAAGCATGATGACCTGAGCAAGGGTCAAAAAAGTAACAAGCGCATGGCGCATTTGGAAGAAATGTTACTCATCAATATATGTAACCGAAAAATATCAATTCAGAAATTCATGTCCTTAATATGGAACTTACCTTTGTACCATTGGCCCACTTAAATTACAAAAGATGTTCACGAATAATCTCCCCGGGGGGATCATCTAATGTAGTACCTGGAGAAATCTCACATTTGACGGTTCATCAGAACAAAGACACACTTTATTAACCTTGTTAGAAAATGTTGCTAGTGTAACCGTTGAATCAATAGCTTCAGATTTAGAAATTCACACAGCTAAATCAAAGGGTATTCTTTTTACACCTACAATAGATATATTTCCAAAAGCCGTTTTAGCAAACAGTTGAAAACAGCCAAATGGCACAATTTAACATTTAGAGGGAAAGGGACTAATGGACTAGCAGCAAGATAGTACTATAGGCCCCACAGAGCGATTAACGGCAGCAATTAATACCGATTTAAAGCCTCAATCCATTTGTTTTCTACATTCCAATGAGATGATCTTACAGATGTTAGAATTCCCATTGTAGAATATCTTTTTGTTCAATGCGTCATCTTAGCAACTGAAACAGGACATGGCGATGGGAGCAAAATATGCTCCTCCTTATGCTGATCTTTTTGTGGGCATATTTGCAAACAATTGTCTTCACCAACCCATTATGGAAAAAATGAACACGATTCTGGGATCACAATATAAGTGATATTTTATTTTTATGGACTTGTATAGTGGAATATCTAGTCATATTAGTTTATTGTCTCGGGAGGATAGCTCGGTGCAACATGCTCGCCTTGGAAGCAAGACGTCACGCAGCACCACAGGTTCTATCACTGAGTCCGTGCTTAGAATCCTCTGGGTATTAAGCACATTATAAATAACCTATCATATCCTATCATGCTTAATAATAACAATTCTAATCTATAGTTCTCTCAGGAACACAGTTATTCAAATAGATTCTTTTTGGATTTTGAATATTACATTAACAATAAGTCTTCCAAGCAAGACTTATACCTACAGCTACCAATTCAGTGTTGCATGCTAAAAGTGCTCATCCAATAGCGCTTAAAAATAATGTACTATTTGAGTTCATATCTAAGATTGAAAAGAAATTTCAGCCACTGGACTTTTTCAAACTACAAGATACTCTGCCAAAATTACACATTGAAAAAGATATAAAATATGCCCACATCACAACTGATCAAAGCCAAAAAAGTAATCGTTCAGTAAATAAATACAGTGTCAATCCAGTCAAGAAATATGATATTCAAATACATTGGCAGATTTTACTCACTGATGAAGCTTTAAGTAGAATTTTGTATACTCCGGTGCTAGTCACCTTCAAAACACAATCTAATTTTTGTTCCAATTATGTCCCTGTCTCCTAGGCCAGAGTGTACTGTAGAATCATGGCTTTGGTCTAAACTCAACGGATATTTCAGTTGTGGAAATGTCAACATTTGTAAAATGGCAAAAACTAATATTACATTGTTTCAGTATGGTGGATCTCCAAAACATACAATGAAACCATGTCATATTGTCGTATGACATTTACAATCGATGTAATTTATTGCACATGTGGCCAATATTATGTGTGGAGTAAAAATAATTCCCTGAAAAACAGGAACACCTTCGGTCTAACGAAAATCCAGATTCTAAATTTCTGCTGGCATCAATTTTGAATTAACAACATTGAGATCAGAATTGTAATCAATCTAAATTTTGTGGAATAGAACATGTTCAGCAACACACTTGAGGAAGCAGGCACAAATTAAAACTGAGACAAAGGGAAACGTGCCTTAATTTTGAACTCTGAGAAGCTGAACAAGGAATGATTGATGACCATGAGATGCATACTTCAATATGACAGACAAATGTTCATTATCACAAAGTTCACAATTACTAAATTCAAGAATTGTTATTCTTCATATTGTTGATGGCAATTCTCATGCAACTTATCGTACTTACTGTTTTTGTATGAATTTGTCAATTAGAGTGATTTAATTAACAAATCATGATTTTTTTGTTTCTCGTATCAGTCTGGTATTTGTTGTCCTGCCTTTCATAATATGTAAACAAATGCAAAATAGCATGCAATAAAAAAATCATGATACTTACTTAGAACATGATTTGAGAGCTCTGTTTTAGCATATTTTTATGAACTCCATGTGTATAAAGAAGGAATGTTAGATGAGAAAAGTGACTAGGGCTTTTCTGAATTACTACTTTCAGCATGCTTATGGCCTATGAGGCCGACACATGTATGGGGATGCTTGTGGTCTCATGCAGAAGGGATGTGACCAGGCAGTATGGGCTGAACTGCCCCTTTTGCTGTGGGATGGAGGCTGATTTGCAAAAGATCTTTCCCATTTTGTAATGGCTTGGCTTAGATGAAGAACGTTGGGATGGAGGGTTGCCCAGAGCAATGCCAGAGGTTAAGATTAATTCTAAACCTTCTAGCATCACCTCTTTTGTTTTGCTTACAATGTTCATATTCTGCAGTTTATTTTCATGCATTTTACTGCTGCGCGGCAGAAGAGAAAACATGCCTATGTTCGCTGTCTGGCAGGGCTGATTTTCATTTTTGCACAATTGATACAATTTATAACATTTTGTAGGCTAATACTATTATGTATTTGAATGTAAGGTTATGTATGGGTGCAGAAGTACGACTCAGTGGTGGCATGGTGGTTGGTAAAGACTTTTATTTGTGTATGAAAATGAAAAGAAAACCCCTTTCGAATGGATTCTGCCCTCCCACGTATTCCTCATCTTTGATCTTCGCACCTTGAAACACTAGTGTATTGGCGCGTTATAAATGTCATATCATATCATATATCATTCGTAACGTTGGCTTTGCTGCTTCGGAGAAAAAAATTACACACCAGAGGGCGCTGTGTTTGATGTCGATGTCCCTAGAGGGTTGCCGTAGGGTGTCGATGTCATCAGCAATACAAATAGCTCGAGCCGCACCTGTTGGCTTCAGTTCCGTTTTTCCAAAAGCTTTGCTTCGAGTGTTCAACGGCGCACTTCAGTTTCATCAGAAATGTCTTCATCATCCAACCCTTCTACCCCCAAGTCTAGGTTTAAAAAATGCCATGACAGTGGGAAAAAGATGTCTATCCCCGACCCCCACCGAGTCTGTCTGTGGTGCCTGGGTTCTGAAAAATCAGACCGATGACTGCGGGTCCTGTCACGCCATGACAGGAAAAGCTCTCAGAGAGCGCTGAGGTAAACCAGTGGCAAGGAGCAGGGCTTCGAAGAACTCTTCGTAGAGGGATAACAAGTCCGGGGAGTCTAGGGACTCGTCCCGGCGCAAAAAGTCAAAGAAGGCTCCCTCTTCTTCTTCATCTGATTCCTCTACTGAGGTTATCAGGTGCCCAACCAAAAATGATTCTCCCAAAAGATGGGAGGCTTTCAGGAGTTCAATGTTGCGTATATTCAAGAATGCGGCCTCAACACCCTCGAAGGAATTACGCATAGATAATGCCCCAGTCAATCCGTTAGAGGACTGAGGAAGATCAAAGGCTACCGAGGCAAAGTCGAGTACCAAATCGGTGAGTCGCTCTAGGTCCGGTGAGATCATCTAGAGAACGTAGCCCTTCTCCGATACCTCTAAGAAAGAGCAAACCGTCAACAGAGACAAGCTTATCAGTGCATAAATCGAAGGCAATGCCAAGTAAATTAGCGTTAGTGTCGAAATCTTCATTGGCACCTTTGTCATAGGTTTCATTGACGCCATTGTCGAAAACAACGTTGACGCCATTTACATTATCGACGCCATTGCTGAAGACAGCGTTGACGCCATTAGCGTCATCAACCCCATTGTCGAAGCCAGTGTCGATGCCTTCGAAGGTCACTTCGGCCATTTCGAAGCTTCTGCCCAATACAGAGAAGGCCTATAAGTCTATACCAAAAAAAGACTTCAAATCTATGGCCTCAATTTATGAGGAAGAACAAGCCTCTGAGGAGGATTCTCCCCCATTTGGTTTGGTTTATGGTACCAAAAATGTTCCTGAAGAACTTATTGATCATGAATCCAAGATATCTGATCTCTATGATTGCCTAAAGTTAGCTAGTGGCATACACACTTCGCCAGAGCTCGAATTTGGCAGACCTGATCCAGCTGAACATGCAGATTCTGCATACATGAATATCATGAATAGGGTCATTGAATTCATGGGCTGGAGCAGAAATTCTCCTACCTATGAACAAGACGATAGGACGGATATTCTGAATCGAGGCCCTCAGAAAGACCGGGTATTACCTTTTCATGCAGCCCTTCAGAGGAAGGTCATGACTATCTGGGAAACTCTAGAATCTGGTCTTACTGTAAATAGGAACTTTGCCAGAAAATATAGACCTTCTAGCATTGATCCGGACTATTTGACCAAGCACCCTACACCTGAAATTTGGTGGTTCAGGCAGCCACATCGACCGGGCAGTCTGCTTACCCCTCTATTCCCCCGGATAGGGACGACAAGAGGGTTGATACCTGGTCTCGTAACATCTTCTCTTCGGGAAGTATGGCCTTAAAATCGGCTAAGGTTACTTGTACCCTTTCAAGATTTACTTATACCCTGTGGGACTGTGTTAGCATGGCGGCTCAGCACATTCCGGAAGGCGAGGAAAGAGATGGCTTCCTGGCTTTAGTGAAAGATGGACAGAAGGCAATGGGACAGTTTCTCCAGTCAGGACTGGACACTGCTGACAGTATCAGCAGGTCCATGGCTTCTAGTACTACAAAGGTTTGCGTGGTTGGGGAAGTCAGGCTTTGCACCGGATCTGGAAGCCATATTACTAAATATGCCCTTTGATAGCTTGAGGTTGTTTGGCAGCAAGGCGTATGAGAGTCTGGAGAAGCTGCAGACATCCAAGGCGGCGGCTAAGTCACTTAGTGCCTCCATACCTCAACAGCAATCCTATTCAGGCTCATCTTCCTGGAGGGGTCGTCCTTTTCATTTCTATTCCTCATTTGCAAGAGGAAGAGGACAGGCTGGACAAAGGGGACAGAAAAGATTCCCTCCTGGTAGGCGAGAAAAAGGTGATACATCAGCCCCAGCAGTGGAAACTGTACCCTCAGCCGCTGCTGCAGCCACCTCTAAGCCACTTTGAGACCTTGAACCAGAAGACCCCGGTGGGAGGCAGAACCTCTCAGCATCTGAATGCATGGCAGGGCATTACTTCAGATGCTTGGGCACCGGAAACAGTAGCCAAAGGTGACTGCCTTTTTTTTCAAAAAAGGCATCAAGATCATCCACCGGGAACCAACTCTGTCAAAATTCCAGATCTGTTCCTTGTGCAGGACATTTGAACCCTGCTATAGAAAGGTGAAATAGAACATGTACCTGAAGCGGAGAGCAACAAGGGTTGGTATTCCCCCTACATTTTCATTCCCAAGAAGGATGGGGAAGTGAGACCCATCATGGGCTTAAGAAATTTGAACAAATTCCTCAGGAAGGAAAAGTTCAATATGGTAACCCTTTCTAAGATCCTTCAGGCTCTCCAACTCCAAGACTGGTCGGTATCATTGGACCTTCAGGATGCTTAATTTCATGAACCAATTTGTCTCAAGCACAGGGAGTACCTGATGTTCGCGGTTGGTGGTTCTCACTATCAATTTCGAGTTCTGTCATTTAGGCTGACCTCCGCCCGAGGGTTTTCACCAAGCTGATGGCGGTAGTGCCAGCAAGTCTCAGGAGAGGGTGGATTCACGTCTAACCCTACCTGGATGACTGGTTGACCAGGGCTCATTTACCCGAGCAAGCCCAGTAACATCTCAGCATCACATGCCACTACCTACACAGACAAGAAGTCCCATATGATACCATTCCAAAGACTCTAGTTCATCAGAGCGGTCTTGGATACTTCCTCAGGGAAAGCTTCGCCTCCCAAGGTGAGAGCTCAACACATTCAGCAGATGGTAGCAAAATTGCAGAATGCCTAACATTTTCCGGCCTTCGATTTTTTTGAGGTTGCTCGGCCTCATGGCATCCTGCATTTTCCTGGTGCCAGAGACCCGATTGAGATTGAGATCCCTTCAATGGGCTCTCAGAACTCAATGGTCCCAATTTTCAGGGACTGTCGGATCAACTGCAAGTTCTGAGCAGAGTTGCTCAAGACCTGAATTGGTGGGCTTGCGAGGACAATATTCTCAAGGGAGAATCTTTTCTGGAAACCATGGCCGGAGATAACGGTGGTGACGATGCCTCACTCATGGGGTGGCAAGCCCACTCCAACGAACTAACAATCAGCGGTCGTTGGTTTCCATCAGAGTCCAAACTACACATCAACCTTTTGGAGCTGAGGGTACTCAGACTAGCGCTGAAGGCCTTCCTGCCTTCTGTACAGAGAAAGAATGTCCTGATAATGACAGACAACAAAGTGGCTATGTACTACCTCAACAAGAGAGGAGGTTTAGGGTCACTACCACTACTGCAGAGAGGCAATGCAGCTCTGGTTCTGGGCAATTAAAGAAGGAATCTCTCTGTTGGCAGTTCACCTAGCCGGAGAGCAGAACACAGCGAGTCTCCCGCGAGTGGGAACTAGCTCAGGAAGTCCTTCAAGAGATCTTCACCCTTGGGGAACCCCTCAAGTGGATCTGTCGTGACCGAGAGCAATCGGAAGTGCGAACAGTATTCCTCAAGGGAATTTCCTCTGAGAGGAGCTCTAGGAGACTCGTTCGTAGAGGACTGGCAATTTCCGCTTCTCTGCGCGTTTCCTCCAGTGCCTGTCATTCCTCACGTGGTCAGGAGGTTGAGAAAGTTTGGGAAATCCATGATCCTGATTCCTCCGGATTGGGCCAGGATGACGTGGTATGCAGACCTTCTGGACTTGTCCATCTACCCTCCAATACGTCTTCCACAAAGAGAGGATCTTCTCTCGCACGAGTAAGGTCGGGTTCTCCATCCAGAGGTCAAGACACTCAGCCTTCATGCATGGTTTCTGAGGGGCTGAGATATAAGGATTGGGACCTCCTGGATGACGTAATGGAGATCTTGCTTTCGGCCAGAGGGCCAGCAACCAAATCCTTATACCAGTGTCATTGGAATAAGTTCAGTAACTGGTGCAAAGATAAGAATGTGGGCCCATTCCAATGTGGCACACCTACAGTGCTTTCTTTCCTGTTACATTTAGCCAATCTGGAGCTCCAGATTTGAACAATAAACGGTTACCTGGCTGCCCTTTCCATTTTTAACCACTCCTCTGAAGAGGTCTCTTATTTCAAGATACCTTTGATTGTGCATTTTCTAAAGGGTCTCACTAACTTGTACCCTCCAGTCCCTTTTCTTGTGCCTGTTTGGGACTTAAATTTGGTATTAAAATTTCTCACATTCATTTCATTCAAGCCATTACATTCATGTACTCTAAAGCTCCTTATATTACAAACAGTCCTTCTAGTGGCTCTAACATCAGCATGCAGGATGAGTGAGTTATAGGCTCTTTCTTGTAAGCCTGCTTACACTGTTTTCCATAGGGATATCCTTAAAATCAAACCAGCATTCCTGCTTAAGGTAATCTCTGATTTTCATTTGTCTAAAAAGATAACACTGCCAACTTTGTATTCTCCCCCTCATGCAGGAAAGGAGGAAGAAAGACTTCACAGACTAGACCCAAAAAGGGCTCAAAGCCTGTATCTTGCTAAATTTTGACAAGATGATCAACTCCTCATTGGGTATACTGGCCACAAATTGGGCCTGAACCACAAAAGACTGTTGCCGTGTAGAGCAGTTAAGGTTAATTTAAAAGTTTGTTAAGCATTAGAAAATGCTGTGAGATCTAATCATCCCATTCATTGTATAAATGTGTAGTATAGTAGGTGAAAACTATATAACGAGTCGATACACCACGTTGAATGAAAAAAGTTGTTTTTTAAGTTTATTATTTAACAAAGATCAAAAGATGAATTGAATGTTAAAACATTTCCAGGTAAACAAAAATGAGAAAACAACCTAAATTAGACACGATACAGTAGACTGTTCAAGGGGAACAACAACAGAGGGATGAATACCAAAAAATGTCTGAAACATATAAGAGCTTGAAGATGGAAAAACTAAAAACACAGATAACAATTTTGAATTTTGAAACACAAATTGCAATTTGAATACTAAAGCGCATACATAATTACTAACCTGCCCTGACTAGCACAAATATATCTGCACAAATTGGGCCTGGCAGTAACCAAACAGACTGTATCCAGATGGATAATTTTAGCAATTGGAGAATGTTATAGACTAGCAGGTAAAGAACCATCAGCTGGGTTAAGGGCCCATTCCACTAGGGGCATGGCAACTTCTGCAGTTCTCCAAAGGGGTGTCCCGGTAAACGATATCTGTGCAGCGGCGTCCACCTGGTCATCTATGCATACGTTTCTAAAGCATTACTGTTTGGACTCGACCTCGTCTCAAGGAGGTCTTTTTGCAAAGGCTGTTCTTCAGACAGTCCATGATTAAATTTATTGGTACTCCCTCCTCCAAATTGTCACTGCTTTGGGAGTCTATCAAAGATGAGGAATACATGGGAGGGCACAATCCATTCGAAGAACAAGTTACTTAACCCTGGTAATGTTCTTTCGACTGGATGGTCCTCCCACGTATCCCTCATCGCCTCTCCCAGCCTACCCTGCCGTACAATTTACGTGCTTTACACTCAGCGTTTTTTGAGAGTTTGCGGCCTTGGGGTACGCCTAGTCAATCACTCGATTGATGGGAACGAAAAAAACAGAACTGAAGCCAACGCGCGCAGCTCCAGCTATTTGTATTGCTGATGATATCGATACCCTATGGCAACCCTTGAGGGACATCAACGCCACCACATCGAGCACCTTGCCCTCTGGGGTGGACATATTTTTTCAGAAGCAGCATAGCTGACGATACGAATATCAAAGATGAGGAATACGTGGGAGGAACATCCAGTCGAAAGAACTTTACCAGGGGTAAGTAACTTGTTCTTCGAAGGGATTGTGTCCTCCGACGTATTCCTTATATTTGATAGATCATCTCCCAGCTTGCTGGCCTCGGAATTCTTTTTTCAGTAGAGGGCGCTGCGTCTTGACGTCCCTCGAGCCGATGTCCCTCGACGGCCTCTATCGGCGGCGACGTCATCACGCGTATAAATAGACTCGCGCCGCGTCCGTTGCTCAGTTCCGTTTTTCGGCGCTTCGTGGGGCCTCGGAATATCGTTCCTCAGTTCTTCAGTCAAATATATCATTATTCCTTGTGAATACCGACTCGTACTCAATGGCTTCCTCACCCGAACTGACGACTCCACGGTCCGGCTTAAAAAAATGTCGAGACTGTGGAAAGAAAATGTCGTTGACGGATCCTCACAGGGTCTGTTTATGGTGCCTGGGAATCGAGCACCATTGTTCGGAGTGCGAGGTCTGCATGTCCATGATGGCGAAAGCCTTGAAGGAGCGAAAGGGGAAGCCCGAGAGAGGTAAGGCAGTTAAAACTTCTTCGAAAGTTTCCTCGGCGGAGTCGAGACATTCATCTCCTCGCCATCACAAAAGATATTCTCGTTCTAGGTCTCGAAGCAGTTCCCATCACTCTTCGAGATCCAAGCATTCAAAAAAGAGACGTCGAAGATCACCTTCCTCATCTTCGTCTTCCGTTTCCCCAAAAAGGGTCTCCTGCCCCACAAAACATAGCTCTCAGGCTGAGTGGGAGGATTTCAGGAAAAAGATGCTAAGCGTCTTCGAGAAAGCGGCCTCGACCCCCTGGAAGACTGCTGAGGGTGATACCCTGGGTGAAAGACCCGAAAAATCAAAAAGCCGCGAGTCGCAGCACCCGGCGAAAGAAGCCACTCGAGAGCGTCACAAACCCTCGAGTAAAGGCAAAGTTGGGTCTTCGACGCCGTCGTCGAAGATCCCTTCGACACATAGATTGGCGTCGTCGACGCCGTTATCGAAGGGTTCTTCGACGCACAAGTCATTTGAGTCAACGCCGTCTTCCACGTCGACGCCGAGAAAGGATAAATCCTTGGCCACGGCCATACCCAGAGCCTCGAGCACGAGAATGTCGTCGACAACCTCGAGTAGAGTCCCGATACTCTCGAGTTCATCGAGGCCTCTACCACCTTTCTCGACGCCTTTTTCAATGGCTACGATGGCTTCGAAGCCTTTAAGGTCTGTGTCTACGTCGACGTTTTCTCAGCCAATCATGACGAATTTGGCTCCTTCTGCTCTAGAAATGGGATTTATACCATTTTCAAGACCTGATCACTCCAGAGTCTTGTCTTCTATTTATGAAGAAGGGGAGGATTCGGATCAGGAAAGACCTTTTGAGTTGCAGGGATCTGCAACTCCTGCAGCAGAGGAATTTACTTCTGAGGAAGGTAGGTTGAAAGACCTCCATGAATCCCTACAGGAAGCAAGTGGGTTGGACACTTCCCCAGAAGTGGAATTTGCCACACCAGACCCAGGAGACATGCTGAAACCCCTTATAGAACCTTGATGGCAAGGATAATAGAGTTTATGGGGTGGTCCACACCCTCACCTGCTTTTCAGCAAGACGACCTCACAGACATCTTGGTCAAAGGTCCTCAGGAGGATCCTGTGGTGCCATTTCATGCGGCATTACAAAGGAGAATATTGGCAAACTGGGAAACACCTGAGGTAATCCCGGCGGTTAACAAAAAATTATCAGCTAAATATAGGGTGTCTTCTGCTGACCCTGAATATTTATCCAAACACCCAAATCCGGAGAGGCTGGTTGTTCAGGCTGCTACTTCAGCAGGTAGTAAATCGGCTTACCCTACTGTTCCACAGGACAGGGATGATAAGCGATATGACTCTATGGCCAAAAAAGTATTTTCTGCATGTAGCATGGCGTTGAAATCCATCAATGCTGCTTGTACGCTCGCAAGGTTCAGCCACACACTTTGGGAGTGTTCTTCATCAGCGGCTGACTGTCTCCTGGAGGGAGAAGAAAGGGAAGCATTCCTAAACATCATCAAGGATGGTAAAGACGCTATGTGCAAATCCCTTCAAACTGGCATCGATTCTGCTGACAGCATCAGCAGAGCCATGGCGGCAAGTACAACAACCCGGAGATTTGCTTTGTTGCGAAAGTCTGGTTTTGCTCCAGATGTGCAAAGCAGACTCTTGAATATGCCCTTTGACGGCTCTTCTTTGTTTGGTAAGAAGGCAGATGACAGTTTAGGAAAAACTACAAACCTCAAAGGCAGCAGCAAAATCCCTAGGAGCTGCAATCCGTCAGACACCATATCGCCCCTCAGGAACCTCTTGGAGAGGTAAGTCCTTTCGCTTCTATTCCGCATTCGGAAAAGGCAGAGGACAGCCGGTTCAAAGGGGTCAGAAAAAATTCACCCGAGGTGGACGGGGTAAAAATACAAAAGCTGCAGCAGCAGCAGGTGCCTCTTTACCCAAAACCAAACCGCTCTGAGGACTCTCTTCACAAAACACCAGCAGGAGGCAGGTTAACTCAACATCTGACAGAATGGCAGGCTATTACGTCAGATGCTTGGGCATTGGAGACAGTTGCCCAAGGTTACTGCCTGCCTTTTCTACGCATCCCTCAGAGTCATCCACCAGGGAACAGCTCTCTGAAAGTTCCAGATCTGCTCCTCTTGCAGGAAATTGTAGACCTGCTAGAGAAAGGTGCCATAGAACCGGTACCTGTAGCGGAGAGGAACAAGGGCTGGTACTCCCCCCTACTTTCTCATACTGAAGAAAGACGGAGGACTGAGACCTATCTTGGACTTACGAGAATTGAACAAGTTCCTCAGGAAGGACAAGTTCAAGATGCTAACTCTCTCTCAGATTCTTCAGGCCCTCCAGCTCCAGGACTGGCTGGTATCTCTGGACCTCCAGGATGCTTATTTCCATGTGCCAATCCATCTCAAACACAGGAAATACCTGAGGTTCGCAATTGGCGGCTCTCATTATCAATTCCGAGTTCTGCCATTTGGGCTGACCTCCGCCCCGAGGGTCTTCACCAAGCTAATGTCTGTAGTGGCTGCAAGGCTAAGGAGGGAAGGGATCCACGTCTACCCCTACCTGGACGATTGGCTGATCAGAGCTGTATCTTCGGAACAAGC
This sequence comes from Ambystoma mexicanum, assembly GCF_040938575.1. NCBI lineage: Eukaryota > Metazoa > Chordata > Amphibia > Caudata > Ambystomatidae > Ambystoma > Ambystoma mexicanum. The sequence continues at coordinate 950,082,633 of NC_090939.1, forward strand.
TCAGATCCAGCTAGATTATGTCTGCCACTTCCTTCACAAACTGGGCTTCTCCCTCAATTTAAAGAAGTCACAGATGATACCATCACAGAGACTCCAGTTCATTGGAGCGGTCCTGGACACTTCCCTGGGAAAAGCCTCGCCACCAGAGGTGAGGGCTGAAGATATTCTGCAGATGGTCACCAAGTTTCAAAATTCCCAACGTCTCCCAGCCTTCGACTTTTTGAGGTTGCTAGGCCTCATGGCATCCTGCATCTTCCTTGTGCCAGAGGCTTGCCTGAGAATGAGATCTCTTCAGTGGGCACTGAGAACTCCGTGGTCGCAATTCTCAGGGAGAATGACAGACCTCCTTCAGGTTCTGGACAAGGTGGCTCGAGACCTTCAGTGGTGGGCCTGCCAGAAAAACATCTTGAAGGGGGAACTGTTTTGGCAACCATGGCCGGAGATAACAGTAGTCACAGATGCCTCACTCACGGGGTGGGGAACCCATACCAACGACTTGACCATCAGCGGTCGTTGGTCCCCATCGGGGTCCAGACTACATATCAACCTGTTAGAGCTGAGAGCAATCAGACTAGCGCTGAAAGCTTTTCTCCCATCTGTACAGGGGAAAAATGTCCTGATAATGACGGACAACACAGTGGCCATGCACTACCTCAACAAAAGAGGAGGCATAGGATCACTGCCACTGTGCAGAGAGGCAATGCAGCTCTGGTTTTGGGTAATTCAAGAAGGAATCTCTCTATCTGCAGTTCACCTAGCCGGAGAGAAGAACTTGACGGCGGACACTGTGAGCAGGCAGGGCACAGTCTCCCACGAGTGGGACTAGCTCAGGAAGTCCTTCAGGAGATCTTCACCCTTTGGGGAACCCCTCAAGTGGATCTGTTTGCCACCAGTACCAACAGAAAGTGCGATCTGTTTTGTTCAAGGGAATTTCCCCCGAGAGGAGCTCTAGGGGACGCGTTCGTAGTGGACTGGGAGTTTCCACTCCTGTATGCGTTTCCACCAGTCCCTGTCACTCCTCAAATGATCAGGAGGTTGAGAAGATTCTGTACGACCATGATCCGAATTGCCCCAGACTGGGCCAGGAGAACGTGGTACCCGGACCTTCTGGACATGTCCCTCTGCCCTCCAATTCCTCTTCAACTCAAGGAGAATCTTCTCTCACCGAAGGGAGGTCAGGTTCTCCATCCAGATATCAGAACCCTCAACCTTCATGCCTGGCTTCTGAAAGGTTGAGATACAAGGATTGGGACCTCTCTGATGACGTCATGGAAGTGTTGCTTTCGGCCAGAAGGCCAGCAACAAAGTCTTTATACCGCTGCCGTTGGAACAAATTTTGCAGCTGGTGTAGAGAAGAGAATATCGACCCCTTTTCATGTGGTACACCAACGGTGTTATCCTTTCTACTCTACTTGGCAAATTCTGGCCTTCAAGTTGGCACTATCAAGGGCTATCTCGCAGCGCTATCGATCTTCAAGCGCACTGCAGAGGAGCCTTCGTATTTCAAATTACCCTTAGTAATACAATTTCTAAAGGGATTAACTAATGTCTACCCTCCAAGACCTTTCCAGGTTCCTTCATGGGACTTAAATTTAGTCCTAAATTTCCTGATGGGTACTCCGTTCGAACCACTCCACTCTTGTTCGCTAAGATTTCTCACCCTTAAAACTGTCTTATTAGTGGCTTTAACATCTGTTAGAAGGGTGAGCGAATTACAAGCTCTATCTTGTAAACCCCCTCATACAATTTTTCATAAAGACAAAGTTGTCCTACAGGTGAAGCCTAATTTCCTCCCAAAGGTGGTTTTGAATTCCACATCACTCAGGAAATTACCTTACCTTCATTCTATCCACCTCCCCATCCGGGGAAAGAGGAAGAAAGGCTACATAGGCTGGACCCAAGGCGGGCTTTAAGCTTTTACATCAGCGGACTTGCTAGGATTAGGCAAGCAGACCAACTGTTCGTAGGTTAATCAGGGCACAAATTAGGACTACCGATAACAAAACAAACCATTTCCAGATGGATTATTTTGGCCATCCTGGAATGTTACAAACTAGCAGGGAAAGAGCCTCCTCAAAATCTTAGGGCTCATTCAACCAGAGTTATCGCAACCTCCTCTGCCCTCCAAAGAGGGGTTCCGGTTTGTGACATATGTGCAGCTGCCACATGGTCATCCGCACATACCTTCACAAGATTTTACAACCTGGATTCCTCCTCTAGTCAAGAGACTAGGTTTGGCAAAGCCGTATTACATTCGGTTCATTCCTAAAAGGAAACCTGGCGTTTTACTCCCACCTCCAATTACACACCATTGCTATGGGAGTCTATCAAAGATAAGGAATACGTCGGAGGACACAATCCCTTCGAAGAACAAGTTACTTCTTACCTTGTAACGTTCTTTCGATGGGATGTTCCTCCGATGTATTCCTTATCGCCCCTCCCATCCATCCCCGCAGTAATACTTCCCTTGTGGTTGCAGCTTACGCTCCTTCAAGGTCAATAACCAATTCATGTAAAACAACTGTTAATGTCAAAACGGAACTGAGCAACGGACGAGTCTATTTATACGCGCGATGACGTCGGCGCCGATACAGAGGCCATCGAGGCGCAGCGCTCTCTACTGAAAAAATATTTCCGAGGTCCCGTTCGCACAAGGCTCAGGATAGTCGCAAGAGACATGCTTCCAGGTCTTGGTCCTCGTCCCCAGCGAGACCGCAGAAACCTGTTAAGGGCTCAAAGCCTGCGTCGACTCTGTCAGCACTGTGTCTGTTGGATACAGACATCAAGGCTTTGCCTTATCAGCTCTCGGTGCCGTCTACACCATTGTCGACACCAAAGCCTTCAGAGCTCTCGACGCAGAAGCTATCGACGCTCTTGGTGTCGAAGCCTTCGGTGCCCTCGACACCTTTGGGTATTTTTGCCCAAAATTTACCGTTGGAGTTCCCCGATACGGTGGATCCTCTAAGGAAGGCTACTGCTATGTCTGTGATGCCATTGGTGGACTCAGGCCCTCTTCTGTCCTGAGGCAAGGTTTTTACCTCCCTCTGGACGACATGTATGAGGAGGAGGAAAGGTCTGACTTTGAGGACCCTGTTGAGCCTGATGTGGCTCCTGTCTATTCTGGAGACAGTCAATTGGAGGAGTTGAGGCAAACCCTTCATAATGCCAGTGGGTTCGACACTTCTCTGGAAGTGGAATTTAGCAGGCCTGAGCCTGGAGCTCATGCTGAGTCGTCATACAGGAGGCTCATGGCTAGGGTCACAGAGTATCTGTGCTGGTCCAGTCCTCCTGAGGATTTTGTACAAGATGATCGAACAGACTTTTTAGATCAAGGTCCGTCCTCTGACACAGTGTTACCTTTTCTCACTTTACAGAAAAGGGTGGCGGCTGCTTGACAGTCACCAGAATCTCTTCCGGCTGTTAACAAATCATTGACAAAGAAGTACCGCCCTTCTGTTAGCGACCCCCAACTACTTATCCACTCACCCCACTCCCAAGAGTTTGGTGGTTCGGGCGGCTACGGCCACCTGGAGTCGGGTGGCGTACCTTACCATCCCTCCTGATAGGGACGACAATTGCTTCGACGGTTGGGCTCGCAAGGTATTTTCTGCAGGGAATATCCACTTGTGCCTTAGCAAGGTTTTCACACACTCTGTGGAACTGTTTCTGTCTAGCGGCTGAGCATATTCCCGAGGGGGAAGAAAGGGATGGGTTCCTTGCTCTCATGCAAGATGGTAAGGATGTCATGTGTGAATCCCTTCAGTCGGGTTTGGAGACGGCCGGCAGTGTTAGCTGGTCCATGGCTGCGAGCACCGTTATAGGCATTTCGCGTGGTTGCGGAGGTCAAGTTTTGCCCCGGATGTGCAAGCATGTCTTTTGAACATGCCCTTTGATGGCGCGCATTTGTTTGGCAACAAGGCTGACAAGAGCCTTCAGAGGTTGCAGACCTCTAAAGCTGCAGAGAAATCTTTAAGCGCAGCTGTGCATCAACCTCTGCCTTTTCGTCGTAGGGGACAGCAGTGGAGGGGAGGTTCTTTTCGTAACTACTCCTCCTTTGATAGAACGAGAGGAGCCGCCAGTCAAAGGGGTCAGCAAAAAAGTACCTGTGGTGGTCGGTGAAATAGAGGTGCCAAATCCGCTCAGGCAGCTGCCACGTTGCCTTCAGGCGCTGCTGCAGCCACTCCAAAACTGTCACGAGGTCATGTCCCATGGTTCGCCGGCTGGGGGGCAGACTGTCTCAGCATCTCGAAGAGTGGCGAGCCATTACTTCGGATGCGTGGGTTCTGGATACAATCACCCACAGCTACTGTCTTCCCTTCCTAAAGCGGCCTCACGACAATCCACCAGGGAATCTCTCTTTGAAGCTTCTGGATCCACTCCTTGTGCAGTAAATCTTGACCCTGCTAGAGAAAGGAACTATAGAACTGGTGCCTGTAACAGAGAAAAACAAGGGATGGTATTCCCCTTATTTTTTGATTCCAAAGAAAGATGGGGGATTGAGATCCATCCTGGACTTGCGTTGGTTGAACAAACTTATCAGGAAGGACAAGTTCAAGATGGTCACTCTTTCACAAGTCCTCCAGGCCCTTCGACTTCAGGATTGGTTGGTGTCTCTGGACCTACAGGATGCTTACTTTCATGTTCCGATTCATCCCAAGCACTGAAAGTAACTGAGGTTTGCAGCTGGCGACTCACACTTTCAGTTTCGGGTCCTGCCATTCGGAGTGATCTCCGCCGAGGGTCTTCACCAAGCTAATGGTGGTGGTGGCACCGTATCTCAGGCGAGGGGGAATTCACGTCTACCCCTACCTGGTCGACTGGCTGACCCATGCGCATTCTCCCGAGCAAGCATTGGATCACATCGGTCTCACCTGCCGCTCCCTCCACAGGCTGGGCTTTTCCCTCAATTTCAAGAAGTCGCATCCGACACCTTCTCAACAGCTCCAGTACATTGGGCTGTGTTGGACACGTCCTTGGGGAAGTGCTCGCCTCCCAAGGTGAGGGCTCATCACATTGTGCAGATGGGTGGACAAGTTTCAACATGCCCAGTGTCTCCCGGCTTTCAAATTCTTAAGGTTGCTCTGCCTCATGGCATCCTGCATTTTTCTGGTGCCAGAGGCCAGGCTGAGGATGAGATCCCTGCAATGGGTCCTCAAGATGCAGTGGTCGCAGTTCTCAGGCAAGATGTCGGATCCCGTTCAGATTCCAATCTCGGTCTCCCAGGATCTTCTGTGGTGGGCCTACGAAGGGAACCTGATGAAGGGGGAGCCATTTTGGCAACCGTGGCCAGAGGTGACTCTAGTGATGGATGCTTCCCTCAAAGGATGGGGTGCTCATGCCAACGACTTGACCGCCAGCGGTCGTTGGTCTCCGTCCGAGTCCAAACTCCACATCAGTATGTTGAAGCTGAGGGCCGTCAGGCTGGCCCTGGAGGCTTTTCTGCCATCTGTGCGGGGGAAGAGTGTCCTGATCATGACGGACAACACAGTGGCCATGCATTACCTCATCAGAAAAGGGGGGTGGGGTCACTCCCGTTGCGCAGAGAGGCAATGCAGCTCTGGTTCTGGGCCATCCAGCAGGGTATTTCAATCTCGGCAGTACATCTGGCCGGAGACGAAAATGCGGCGGCGGACGTTCTGAACAGGCATAGCATGATCTCTCACGAGTGGCAGTTGGCTCAGGAAGTCCTTCTGGAGATCTTCGCCCTTTGGGGAACCCCACAAATGGATCTCTTCGCCACCAGTGCCAACCGTAAGTTTGAGAGATTCTGCTCAGGGGAATTTCCCCCGACAGGAGCCTTAGGAGATGTATTCGTAGTGGATTGGTCATTCCCACTGCTGTACACGTTTCCTCCAGTCCCCGTCATTCCTCAAGTGTTACGGAGGTTCAGTTCCCACATGATCCTCATTGCTCCGGATTGGGCCAGGAGAGCGTGGTACCGGGACCTTCTAGAAATGTCCTTCTGTCCTCCACTCCGTCTTCCCTACCAAGAGGATCTGCTCTTACGAGAGGGGGGTCAGTTTCTTCTTCCAGAGGTCAGAACTATCAACTTTCATGCTTGGTATCTGAAAGGTTGCGATGTAAGGAGTGGGACCGCCCGGATATTGTGATGGGGGTGTTGCTAGGGGTGTTGCTTTCGGCCAGGAAGCCAGCAACTAAGTCCCTGTACCGTTGCCGTAAGTTTTGCGACTGGTCCAGAGGATGAAATGTTGATCCTTTTTCAGTGGTCCATTCCTATGGTTTTGTCTTTCTTACTTTCTTTGGCCCACAGGGGCCTTTAAGTAGGTACCATTAAAGGTTACCTGGCGGCGCTGTCTATCTTTAAGCACTCGTCTGAAGAATGCTCTTACTTTAAGGTTCCTTTGATTTCTCAATTTCTTAAAGGACTGACAAATGTGTTCCCGCCGTCCCCTTTGCAGGTGCCGGTTTGGGATTTGAATTTGGTTCTGAAATTTCTAATGGGTGCTCCATTTGAACCTTTGCACTCTTGTCCTTTGAGATCATTGTCCTTCAAGACAGGGTTCTTGGTTGCGGTTACTTCCGCTCGCAGAGTGAGTGAATTGCAGGCACTTTCATATAAGCCGCCCTTTACTGTGTTCCACAAGGACAGGGTTGTACTATGGGTATGTCCTTCCTTTCTACCTAAGGTAGTATCTGAATTTCATTTGAGCGAGAAAGTGGTTCTTCCTTCTTTCTATCCTTCTCCTCATCCTGGTAATGAAGAGGAGCAACTCCATAGGTTGGATCTTAGGAGAGCTCTGAGCTTTATATTTATAGCATGTCCAGGGTCAGAGTGGACGATCAACTCTTTGTGGGATATGCTGGACGCCGATTGGGCCAGGCTGTTACCAAATTGACCCTGTCTAGGTGGATTATCTCACCATTATCTCGAGTGTTACCGTTTGGCGGTTAAGGACCCTTCTGAAGGGTTAAGAGCTCATTCCACTAGGGGCGTTGCTACTTCCACAGCCCTCCAACAGGGAGTTCCTATTAGGAACATTTGTGATTCAGCCACATGGGCTTCTATCCACACTTTTGTTAAACATTACACCCTTGATACGATCCATGGTCAGGATATGGCCTTTGGTAAGGCGGTTCTTTATTCGCCATTTGATTGGGTACTCTAAATTCTTTTCCCTCCTCCATTTTCTGGTACTGCTTTGGGAGTCTGTCAAAGATGTGGAATACGTTGGAGGACATAATCCATTCGAAGAACAAGTTACTTACCAACTGGTAACGTTCTTTCGACTGGATGTGCCTCCAACGTATTCCACATCGCCCTCTCAGCCTGCCCCTCTGGAGAATTTCCTATGCTATTGCAGCTTATGTTTCTGCAAGGCTATGTGCAGTCAAGCAGGCGTTGGATTGTTGCCACACGTTCTGGGGGACAAAACATAAACTGAGGCTACGGGTGCTCTGCGTCCTATTTATAACATTCGGTGACGTCGCCCTAGACGGAGGCCTTTGAGGGACATCGACCAAACGTCATCGACGCAGGACGCCCTCTGCCGAAAAAGTTTCCGAAGTGCACAGCTGTGGACATTACATGTCAAGGATGTGGAATACGTTGGAGGAACATCAAGTCGAAAGAATGTTACCAGTTAGTAACTTGTTCTTTAGTGATTCACAATGCAATGACCGCATCTGGTCTCAAACCCCAATCATGCCCAGTAAGAAATCGAACATTCTAAAAGAAAAATCTGAATCACAAAGCATTCTTCTTAGTTTGCCATAATGTCTTAGAATTCAAACATGATTTTGCATGGTTTTGTAGCAGTTAGCAGTTGAAATCTGTTTTCACACAGAGCAAGATCCATGTCCTTCTAAAACAATGTTTGCAAGCAGTGCAAGCAGGTGCCTTTTTATCATTCAGTAGGGCTCATTTTAATTTTACTGAGGGGGCCAGTTATGTTTGCACCTATGTGCAAAGGATCTACTTTTTGCAATTTTGGACATTTCTAACTAGTAGAGGTAAAGTAATGTGTAAAATGCTGGGGACATTGCCTTTACACTTTACATTTCCACTATGTGTTGGGCAAAGTGTAAATGCCTCCTGCTGTAACAATTGAGGGAAGCATTTAAAATGGATTCCACTATCTGCCTGCTTTTACTCACCAATGAAAATACATGCTGGCAGCAAACCAGATGGATTTTGTGGCCAGAACGGAAAAAACAGGTGGACAGGTCAAATTTGCGGTATTGGCATACTTGATCGTGGCCCAATTGACCATTCATTAAATATAGATGTGGGGTGCGTTAAGGCAGTAGGTTAAGGTGGCGAACAAATAGACCTAAACCAAATTCGCTCCACTCTACCACATTGGTGGCCAAATAGAAAATCACAAAAAGGCATAAAAAATGGTGGTAAATATGGCGTCACACTTTTACACCCCTTTTTATGATATGCCTGACGTGACCCTCAGTTTCCTTAAACTAGTGAATTTATAAAATTGACAATACTATTTCAAACTTCAGCCTGATCTGTGAGAGCATAGCCTGACAAATAAATATATCTTGTTTTGTTACGGGGTTCCTGTACTAGGTCTTGTAAAGTCTACAGGTCTGCCCTGGCAAGAAATCATGGCTACAGCACTGATTAGACTTTTGTGAAGCAGTCAAGACACACCCCTCTTGTGGAGGTAGATGGAACAGAAATACAGTTTAATATATGATGTTGAATAAAGGACCATCCATACAAGTGTATTTAGTTACAGACACTTTTATTATTCAGTTATCAAGTAAGTAAAATGTAACTGCATTGACACATCATTGCAGGTAAGAAGGTTACTTAAACTGGTGGGAATGTGGGGGTGTGTGAAGGCATCGTGAAGTAAGACCCAGGTAACATATTCAAAGTTCAAACTAAAGATATTTATTAACTTATATGTCAGCATGGTGTAAGGCCTAACTCTGGGGCAACGCGCTCGTCTTGGAAGCAAGACAATACAGAGCAACACAGGTTCGATCTCTAGATCCGTGCTTAGAAACCTCTTGGTATTAAATAAGTTATAAATAACCAATTATAATAATTACCCTATGCTAAGGTGGAATTTTCCTACCTGTACAAAACTAAGGAAAAGTCTGAGTCAAAGAGTTCAACTTAAAAGTCTGTCTGTGCCCAAAACCTATCCTTCCCGTCACAACTAAAGCTAAAGGATGTGAAGGGATGTCAATAATGAAAGAAACGATGATCAACACAAAGTTCTGAGCTTCTTCCATCTCTCAGCTTCCTCTTCAGCTCCACTTCCCCAAGTTCAAGAAGGTTTGGCAAAAGACTCAAGATTACCTTTTCCCAGTACAAGGCAATACAGTTCCACACAATCCTCAGGTTTCTCTTCCCCAAGTTCAATGCAACACAGTTCACACGAAAAAGGGGTCTTGAGGCTCCGTCCTCAAGACAGAATTTGCAGTTCATCAAATCTCAGGGTTCCTTGGCCCAAGATTTCAACGTAGCAACTTGCATGGTTTTCAATCTTTCAAATTTCAACACAAAACTAGGTCCACTTGACCCTCCTCCTAGTTCGCTTCATCAGTTCACTCACAGTGCTCCTTCTTGGAATATTTCCCAGTGGCTTTGACTTTCACCATTTAGGGCTCACTGGTCTAGGCGCTGTTGTCAGACCACACGGTCCATCCATCACAGTTCGCGTGACCAGAAACCCCCACTTGTTTCTCTTTGTCTGCCTTTTGGTTCTGTGTGCACGTTCACACCCTCTTGGTTTCTCCTGGCAGCATATTGGTTTTACCACAACGTGTTACACACTTCTTGTCAGTCTTTGGCCTTGCTGCTCTGTATGAATTCATAAAATTCACTTTGTGGTGGTTTTTCCAACACCCCGCCTTTCTATTGCATTTCTTTCACACTTGAGCTCTTTTCAGTAAATTGCTTACAAATGGGTTTTTTTCTCTTTTGGTTGTCATCCGTTGTTAGCTTTGCCCATAAAGTTTTATTCAGCTCTGTATGTATTAAGCTTACTTTAGCTCCGTTTCTAGGTTTTTGTTCAGTTTGATATTTAATATACGTGATTCATCTTTGTTTCAAAGTTTCACTCAGTTTGGCATTCAATAAACGCATGCAGCACTTGATTGCCCATGCGTAGCCCGCTAGGAGCGACCCGTTGCTGAGTGACTTTCCCTGACATTAACCAGTCCTGTGCTTCTCCTCTTCTGCTTCGCTGGATGGTGGGCTGGCCTCGGCGAGCCCCGCTTGCATTCCAGAGGCGGTCCTCCACGCGCTGGCGGCTCTGCTGCTAAGTAACCGACACGCACAGTGTCCTTTCTTCTTCCTTCGGTCGCAGCTTCAGCTGCTCTCCCTCTACAACTCTGAGGCTCCCACCTGTGGTGGCTCAACAGCCCGACTTGCTCTTGCTTGCACAGGTCCTGGGACATCGGCCGACGTCCTGGTTTAATTTCAGGCCCCACCACGGCTGCCTCTTTACAACACAGGTCCCCTGCTGGTCTCTGCCACACAGGCCTCACTATTGCTCCCTCTGCTGCACTTTTGGTCTCCCTTTATACACCTTCAACCCTTTAACAGGTTGCAGTTGTGGACTTTCAATTGGGCTTGCCTGACCATAATTAAAAGGACATGCCTGACCTGTAGAGCAGTCCAGAGGGATCTTCTTTGTGCCAGTACTAGAGTGGTGAAATTAGGTGTTAGTCACACTTAGTTGCCTCTTCCTCATCCCAGTGCTGTCGGAGGTAAAAGGTGCGGAACACAGTGGAGAGATTTTACAATAGCCCATAAAGGCCGGGGAAGGGTTAGGTTATTCTTCGATAGGGAAAGGGGGATACCATGTCTCACCTGCGGGAACCCCACTCCCAATACCCGAGGACCCTCAACCTAGGTGATCCGCTCTCACTTCTCCACCCCCAGGGTCCGGATCCAAGTGTGATGGCCTTTCCCTGGCCACCTGAACAGAGGATCCAGGGGGAGTAGAAGTCAGTATACCCTCATGTTTCTTAAAGCTGACCATTGGTTAGTGCCAGTACTCTTACATCATGTCCCCTTTCCTCCATACTGTATGGGCGTCCCTTTCTAGGGACAGGAGACGGAACCTTTTTCACTAGAAAACCTTTTTCCCCTTTAAATTTAGAGGCACGTGGCGGTGCGGCCCTGGGGACATGAGCTACCCTGATACCGCCCGCTGGCGCCTCTCCTCAGTTCCCTTTTGTGCATCGACAGGAACGGGCCGATAATACCAGCACTCCTGAGTTTGGCCATGCCATGTAATTACACGCGCTTTTCACCAGACTCTTCTCATCTTTTTGTCTCTATTTGTGATCTAGGTGCTTGGTCCTCCGGCGTCGCGCTCCTCCCTGGCGCATGTTGACTTCAGCGGGTTGCAGCAGGTGCCCAGCCTGCGAGGGACTCTAACCCCCATGCTCTTTGCCTCCGTTGCCATGGCCCCAACCACGGCTGGGAGGGTTGTACCATGTGCGACTCCCTGACTCCACGCACACTGAAGAACAGGCTAGCTAGGTGGAAGACCTCTTCGAAGTGTCGCCTCTACAGGACTTGAAGAAGTTTGTCAAGCAGAGATCGGGCCTAAGGGAGGGCCGTTATTTTCCATTGCACCCCAAAATGGTGTCTCCTTCCAGAGGAAACACCCAAGCGGGAGGAACCTTTTAGGTTCTGTTACCAGCACACGCACCATGGCTGACATAGCTACCGGCTTTACGGCCGAGGGGTCTCCGGATCCTACCGGTATTAGTGCTGAGGGACCGCAAGGTTCTTCTACTGGGTCTACACCCGAGGGGCTACGCCCTAGAACTGGCTCCATGGCCGAGGGGGCTCCTTCACGCTGCACTACCGGTGACGGGGCCAAGGGCTATGCGCCTTGCAGGTCTAGGCCTGAGGTGCGAGATGGGCCTCCTGTTCAACACCAAGAGTCTTGGGCGAGGCCATGTCCAGAGGGCCAGGCACCACGACTTTGGCACGTGGCACGCAGCCCGACAAAATGGCTGTCGTGCCAGACAGTATGGCTGCTCGTCCGATGCCGCTCAGAGGAACAGAGCAGGCGGGTGAACGAGTTTCAAGGCGGGACTGGTGTCAACCAGGTATGTGGCCTACAGTATATCCATCAGTGGCACAGGGCAGGTTTGCCCTGCAACCCAGACTGAGTGAGCTCCGGCCCCAGCAGTCCCCAGCCAATATCTCCTCCCTCCTCTTCTGCCTCCGAAGACAGGTTCCTCGAAAGTTTCTTGGGCTGATGCATATCCTCCAGATGAGGACCACCCTGAGGGATGCAGACATGGACTTGTTCCCCCCCGGTCACTCCACCGGCGTCCATAGTCATACCTCCCATGGCTCTGGCACCACAGGCCCCAGTTCAGCCCCTGCTGCCGGCTCCTTCGGTCCCGCTAGCGCAGCCGGTGCCAAGCCAGCCTCTGCAGCAGCCTCCAGTTCCAGTCTCCACACTGCAGCCCACAGCACCGATTTCCCCTCCTCCCGCGGCGGATCACCCGGACACTCGGGTGGATACAGACGAGGAGATGGACCCTGACACGATGTCATCAGCAAAGGCCTTTCACTAAAGGCTCGCAGGTTTGGCAGAATATCTGGGCCTTCCTCATCCCCAGGTAGAGCAGCCCAACGAGGGGGCCTTGGCAGAAGTCCTCTCCCTAGGACCCCAACCAAGATGGGTATGCTCATGCAGAAGGACATCGTCGCTGTGGCCAAAAAGGGTTGGCTCAAACCACACTTGGCCCAGCCTGTCAATTAGGCTCAATGCCAAGTACAGACAGATGGACGGGGATACACTCTTGCTCTCAACGCACCCCCAACCACAGTCTTCGGTGATCGCTGCGCCATCACTCTATTCTCTACAGTCGTCCTCGGCCACCTCGTCCTCGGCGCTGCTAGGCAAGGAGGAGAAGATCTTGGAGGCATACACGAAGAAGCTGTACTCGAACGCCTCCCTGCACCTGTGTCATGCCAACGCAGATGCCATGCTGGCAGCCGCTAACCAGAGGTTGTGGTGGGAAATAGCAGACTTCCTTCCGGAACTTCCGGTGCAGAGCCAGGCATGCTTCAAGGCGGGTCTAGGAGAATCCAGATTTATAGCGCAGGACAGCATGGAGTCCACGATGGCCCACATCGATACCTCTTGCCGGGCCATCTGCCTCGCCACGGATATGAGAAGGACAGCCTGGCTTTGGGCTACTAAATTCAACTCTGACATAAAGGATCGCATATTGGACCTTCCTTTCGAGGGTAGTGACCTCTTCCACTCTACCACTGACGAGGAACTGGATAAGAACAGCTTGCAATCCGCAAAGTCTTTATCTATTCTTACGAAGGCCACGCCCAAGGCGTACACCCAGTCGCATCAACGCTCTGATAAGGGGCGGGTGTTTGGAGGGTTCCGTGGTTTCCAGGAACAGAGGTCGAGACAACCTGATCACAGAGTCAGCACAAACAACAAAAAGGGGTGGAGCAAGGGCTTCTTCCAGTCCCCTGTAGGCTAAGTAGGTGCAGTGTAGTCCCTTGTCCATACCAGAGGCTTTCTCCCATGATTTATGGCTGGGTCTGCCCCCATTTCGATGACTAGAGAGAAAACTAGCTATTTACCAAAATAATCCGGCAAATCCTGTGAGCTTTTTCACATGTTATAGGGATCCCATTCATAGGTATGAGATATATAATTAAGCTTGTAGTGATGTACATGTACTGTACTGTAGCATTGCTGAGATGTTTTGCGCTACATCGTATACGGGTTATCCGTCAGGCAAAGCAGTTGTAGTTTAGTCTGTTTTCAGTGATGGACCGCCCTGAGCTATGGCCGGGTTTAGTCCACTTTTTACACAAAGTACGAATGGTTCTGCAGACAGCCGGTTCCGTGACAATTGAATCTGCTATAGTGGCCAGCTAAGCTACGTTTCAGCATCTGCTATGGTGACGTGGATGCATTTCATTGCAGCATCTTTCGAATGTACTTTTCAACTGGCATTACGCTGTGGCGGTCGGTGCATGGTGCAGGTGAGTTCCATGCACGGACGCAGCCCTACACAGCTGTATATTAAGGGAGCAAGCGTGGGGTCGGATTGTAGTTGCCATTACCAGTACTCAGTTGGATGCGGGCACTCAATTGAGAGATTTGGTCACCCGTATATGTGTGTGTGTATATAACGAGACACGAATATCTGAGTCAGCTCTCTGATGATTCTGAGGTGAATATAAAAACTATCAATGTATGGCCCTTTGGGTTAAGTAGCTCGTACATGTCTATGGATACGCCAAAACCAGTGGTTTTGCTGTCAGTTGAGCTTAGTTCATAATGTTTAGGATATTCATGTGGGATCTCCTTTGTTTACAGCACGTATAAACAGAAAAAGGAAACAAACAAGACAAATAAACTAAAACAGAAATATTACTGAAAGAGGAAATAAACATGTTTCATTCCAACAAGAACAAATTCTCCCGATTACCTCCCCGAGGGGGTAAGTCTGTGAAAAAAAAGAAAAAAAGTGTTTTTTTTTTATACAGAGAGGTAATATAATTGATATATTATTATTATTATTATTATTATTATTATTATTATTATTATTATTATTATTATTATTTTTTATTTTGTATATAATCTATATTAGATTTTTACAAAAGGAGTTCTCATGATTACGTATACCTGACATAAGAAATGTTGAAGTGTTGAAAGTTACATACTAATAGATGTTTAGAACATTGTTAGTGTTTACACCATCCAAAGTTTATCAGAGTTAAATGGCTTTTCTCGTTAGATGTCAGAAATGTCAGAGATGGCTAATCTTTTCCATAATGATGTTTAGTAGTTTTGCCGTCGGGATTAGCCATCTAGTTTGGGCTCCTGTAATTAGGCGGTTCCACCACATATCTTCATCGTTAATAAAAGAGTTTGTAAACAAGGGACCAAAAAAAACCAAAAAAAAAAACAAAAAAAAACCGTCCCTTTCCTGTGCGATCGCAGGGCAAACCATCAGGAGATGTCTTATGGATTCTGTAGTTTCAGAATTTTTACAGAGGCGACATGATTTCTCATTAGTAGCAGCTCGGATAGCTAGAATTTCTTTTGTAGGAAGCAAATTAAGACGAGCTTTCAGTAGAGTTTTCATTGACAGCTTACTGGGATATTTTTTACAGTATTCCATAGGCTCTTTAAGTTTGTTAAAGATGGGTGGTAGATGGATTAGCAGCTTGTTTGATGTTGCTTTTTCATTCGTATTTATCCAATCTAACCACTCCATTTTTGATTTTATTCTTAACGGATTCTCGATTAGTTCATCTTCTGAGCAGGCTATCGCCTGCAGGAATTGTTGCTGAGTTTCAACCCAGTTTTTAAGTAGCTTGTTGTTTCCCTTACTGATTTCTTCGTTGATCATACGGTATATTTGAAGACTCTCTGGATGTCTTATTTTTCTGAATAACTGAATCCTACTTTGTGCCACCACTGCAGCTATAGAGAGCAGACCTAGTTCGCGTCTTATTGCTGCAGAAGATGTAGATTTAGGAAGTCCAAGTACTGTTCGCCAGATATGGCCTTCTAGTTTGGTCCAGAGGGTCGACGGGATTGTTGGTGTTGCGTCCATACCGTATGTTAGAGACGGGATTACTTTAGCTTTATAGAAATGGATAGCGGGTAGGAGACTGAATTTGCCATATTTTCTATGAACTGCCCGAAGCTGAGATGTTAGATGTTTCGCCTTTGTCCATAGAGTTTGTTGCATTGTATTAGCGTTCTTAGAACTGTCAATTTCAACTCCCAAGTATTTGAATGTTGTAACAACTTCAATTTTTGTCTGGTGAAGGAACCACTGGAGATTTTCTTTCTTTTTTTTAGTCCCCTGTTTTTGGAAGATCAGGATTTTAGTTTTTGATTTGTTTATCTCCAGGTTATTATCCTTTATGTATTGGGCAAGGTTGTCGAGTTGTCGCTGGAGTCCAACCTGCGTGTGGTCCAAAATTATCAGATCGTCGGCGTATAGAAGCCGGCTGACCCCTACGTTGCCGACTTTTGGTGGAAATGACCTGATCGCATCCTGGGAATCTTTAAAGTCGCCTAGGAAGGATATAAAAAGTGCGGGGGCCAGCGGACATCCCTGCTTCACCCTACGATGAGAGGGAATTTGATCTGATAGGAGTCCTTGGTTGTTCAGGCGAACGGCCACCCTGGTGTTCGAATGAAGGGCGATTATAGGGTCCAGGATGTCTTCAGGACACTTCCACGCTTTCAATTTCTTCCACAATTTCGACCTGTCGACTCGGTCGAACGCCTGGGAAAGGTCAACGAAAGCTAGGAAGACTCTTGGTGCTCCCGACAAGACTTTGTCTTTGATGATGCTCAAGATCATTATGTTAGCTGCCGTACTTGCGTTTTTTTGAAAACCAGTTTGCAGTGGGTCTGCCGAGGGGGATAGCCTTACCCAGCTCTGGAAGTGATTCAAAAGCATAGTAGCGAAGACCTTGCTATTATTATTATTATTATTATTATTATTATTATTATTATTATTATTATTATTATTATATGAAATAGGTCCATCTTTGCCTTTATGTCCCAGGACACAGGAACAGAGGGTATACATCTGTTGTTTGTTCGGTGGCAGTGTATCTATCCAGAGAAGAACATACTATGTGATATATGCACTGCATTTTAGTGTTGAACTGTCAGTAAAGTCTTAAATTACTTGTTTTCAAACATACTCTTCCAGAAGAAGATACAGGGAAGTGCAGTTTAGTTTGAAGTTCTAGTAGCGAATAAACAGGGGTTTCCCGTTGGTTTAGTTTCTCGCACAACCTGACCTAATTGAACAGGCTATTCCAAGGTACCAGGGTACCAAGGTACCAGCAAAGGATTGATTCCATTACATCTTCTACACCTCCGAATATGAAATGCAGAGGTGAGTAAGATGTATGCACCTACTTTGAGAGTTGCTTTTGAATTAATAACAGCATGTATAGAGAAATGAGGATGACAAGAGACCATGACAGGTTTTATTGATTTTATTATGTTCTAGATGATGTGGCTCACTCCAGTCCATGAAAGGCAAGAAATAACCAGATATTTGCTTCACGTCCTGATGAAGGTCTGAAAAGAGAGGGACATGATTGTTAGTCTCATGACCGAAACATGTGTCGACTATTAAAAACTGTTCGGAATTGTAACAAACTGTAAATGCTATCTTCATCAAGGATAGGGTCAAAGTATGTTATAAAAGTACTTGTCTAAAAAATGTACGAAGTTTGGTTTACACAGAAAGATGGAAAGCCATTGCTGATATGTGAGTGTGTGTGTGAATGAATGACGGAGAACACTTGATTGTGAGCTAGATTGTGTATAATTTTGATTCAAGTATTGATTTTATTATATTGGTATGTATTATTATTATTACAATGCACATATACATATATTTTTGTATTGATTGAATACAATTGGATCAAATATATTGAGTTTGATAGTCTTGTCATCCTCTATCTGCTGGTCCACCCTATTATTTCTTGCCCTCCTCAGCAGAGAGCAAAAAGGCATGACTCATCCCTCCGTGTCCACGTGTCTCCAGTGGGGGCAGGCTAGCCTCTCGCATGCATTTTTGGTGCCAGAGGTTTGCGGACCCTTGGATCCTCTCAGTAGTATCCATGGGGTACCGCCTACCTATACCTCCCTCTCCTCCTTCCTCCCCTCGACTCCCACAGATTGGGATGGCAACTCTGTTGGCGGAGATCCGGTCGCTTGTCGAGAGCCAGGTAGTGGAAGAAGTACCGGCCTCCCAGAGGAGCTTTGGCTTCTATTCCAGGATTTTCGACATACAAAAGAAGAACCAGGCTGACCTGAGAGTTGTGTTAGATTGATCCACCCTCAGCCTCTTCCTCTTCATCTTCATAAATTCAAGATGATTACACCAGCACTCATTGCAGAGACACTAGACAAGGGAGATTGGATGTGCTCCCTGGATCTGAAGGACGCCTACCTACACGTCCCTTTTTGGCAACCCCATCGATCCTTCCTACGGTTCAGGATCATGGGCCGTCATTTCCAGTTCAAGGTGCTACTCTTTGGCCTCAACTCAGCCCCAGGGTATTCACCAGATTCATGAATGCGGTGGCAGCCCTCCTCAGGGCCCTTGGCCACCATGTCTACCCGTACCTGGTTGACTGGCTTGTCAGGGCACGATCCCCGGAGGGGCTGGTTGACACTTCCTCTGCACTTATGAGTACACTCCACAACCTGGGGTTTACCATCAACCTCAAGACGTCTTAGCTGCAGCCCACGCATTGTCTCACCTTCCTGGGACTCATCTGGGATACCAGTTCCGCAAAGGTTTTCCCCCTCAGAGGACAAGGTTACGGCCATCAAGAAGGCCTCTACGCATTTCCTGACCAGACCAGTGACTTCGGCTTGGTGGTACCACCACCTACTGGGTATCATGGCAGCTCTCCTCTTGCCCGTGCCGCACACAAGGCTCCAGATGAG
Source organism: Ambystoma mexicanum (assembly GCF_040938575.1). Lineage (NCBI taxonomy): Eukaryota > Metazoa > Chordata > Amphibia > Caudata > Ambystomatidae > Ambystoma > Ambystoma mexicanum. The sequence continues at coordinate 950,101,076 of NC_090939.1, forward strand.
CAGAGTGCAGCTGCACTTCACAGCCTCATGGAATCAGGAGAAGGGCTTCGAAGTAGAGCTGGTCAGCATACCGCCTTCTCTCCACTTGGACCTCGGGTGGTGGTCCAAGGACTGCAATTTGTAGACTGGCAGGCCCTTCAGACAGCTAGTTCCGCAGGTCACCATTACTACAGACTCCTCCCTAAAGGGCTGGGGAGGCACTCTGGACAGCCACAGTGTTCACGGAGTCTGGACCCGGCAGGAGCAGAAGTCGGATATCAACTGGCTGGAGCGAAAGCCACCTGGCTAGCCCTCAGGGCCTTTCTTTTACTCATCAGGGGCAGGATTGTCCTGATCCAGACCGACAACTCCACCAGCATGTACTATGTCAACAAGCAGGGGTGGGGGGTACCAGGTCCCCTCCGCTCTGTGACCTAGCGGTCAGCATCTGGGAATGGGCCCTGGAAAACATCTACCTCAGGGCCGTCCACCTCCCGGGGGAGGCCAACTTCGAGGCAGACAGGCTCAGCAGGCTGGCAGCAGACAATTCTGAGTGGCAATTGAACGACCAGGTGCTGCAGGTGGTCTTCAACGCTTGTGGCCATCCTCAGGTGGATCTATTTGCCTCCTGGAAGAACAGGAAGTGCCAGCAGTTCACGTCTTGGCAGGAACAGGGCCCTGGTTCCCTGGTCGACGCCATGCAGATTCAATGGGAGGGCATGACAGCCTTTGCCTTTCCTCCCACGCCCTTATTTCCAGGGTACTCTGCAAGATAAAGGAAGCTTGTCACCTCAGCATCATAGTGATAGTGCTGTGGGGGCCAGCGAGGCCATGGTTCTCCGAATTGCTCAGCCTCTCAGACAGACCACCCATTCAACTTCCGCTGGGCCCAGCACCTTTCCTGTCCCAGCAGGGGGACAGGGATCTCCACCCTGCTCCCCAGAAGTTAGCCCTTGCAGCGTGGTTCCTGAACAGATCACCCTCAAGCACCTGAGCCTATCTCGGGCTAACCTGGAGATCATCCGGGGCGCTAGGAGCAAGGTCACTTGGAGCCAATACAGTAGTAAATGGAGCAGGTTCTGTCACTGGGCAGATTCTACGGAGATCAACCCCCTGATGTGCACACTGGACGATGTGCTCTCCTTCTCGGCACAGCTGGCCCACTCAGGTGTACAGGTGGACACATGTCGCACCTATCTGGCCACCATAGGGGCCTACAGAGGAGGAGGAGGTCTTCTCTTCTTCCAATCTGATTGTCAAGAGACATCTGGCGGGGTTGTCTAGGCTTTACCTGCTCATCAAGAAGCCACATCCTGTGTGGGACCTCAATGTGGTGTTGGACGCGTAGGCGCACAAACCCTTCGAGCCAATGGCGTCTGCGGACATCAGGCTGGTCACCATCAAGACGGCTCTGCTAGTAGGACTCACCTCCACTCAGAGTCAGCGAGATCCAGGCCCTGTTGGCATCAGAACCCTATACCACTTTCCACAGGGATAAGGTGGTCCTGCGGACTCACCCGGCATTCCTACCTAAGGTACCCTCTCCGCTTTCCATCTGAACGAGGAAATGGTATTACCTACATTCTTCGCTGACCCCAAGGACGAGGCTCAGAGAGACTTGCACTGTCTGGATGTCGGACACGCTCTGAAATTCTATCTGGATAGGATTAAGGGCTTCTACAAGTCGGACACACTTTTTGTCATCTTTGGTGGCACCAGACCCGGTTATTAGGCATCCAAGGCATCCATCGCAAGGTGGATAGTGGCGGCCATCAAGGAGGCATATGAGGGGCAGCGCAAGCCGCTGCCAGCCAGCATGCACACTCACACAGTCAGAGCCGAGGCTACAGCCATCGCATTCCAGCGGCAGGTGCCGTGGCAGGTCATAAGCAGAACAGCTACCTGGGACACCCCTTCAGCTTTCTGTAAGCATTACTGTTTGGACGCCGGCTCTAAATTAGATGTGGCCTTCGGACAGGCGGTTCTAAGGAACTTTTTTGCTTAAGGAGGGTCTCCTCTCCACCCTGGGGCTACATTTAGTTGTAATCGCCCATACAATATGGAGGAAAGTGGACAGGACGTAAGAGTAATTACAAGTTACTCACCGTAGTGACTAACATACTCTTAGTCCCCTTTCCTCCATACGTCCCACCATCCCCTCCTAATAATACCAGTGTCATTAGGCAATGATAAGCATTCTTGACGCGTCAATGGCGACTGAGGAGTGGCTCTGGGAGGCGCAGTCAGGGTAGCGCATGCTCCCAGGGCTGCACCCCCGCGCGCCTCTAAATTTAAAGGGGAATAAGGTTTTTCTGGTGAAAAAGTTTCCGTCTCCCGTCCCTAGGAAGGGACACCCATACAGTATGGAGGAAAAGGGACTAAGGACTAAGGGTACGTTAGTCATTACGGTGAGTAACTTGTAATATTTTGGCGATTGGCAGTGTTTTTCACATCCATTTTTAAAGGCAGGCCTAATGGTTTCCTATAGGACACTGTTGTTGTATGGGAAAGATTCTGGCAACTTCCATCGCACTTGTGTTTTTCAGCTGCTACCAAACAGTACAAGTCACTGGCCCAATGCTATCCTATGGGCCGGGGATATGATATGATATGATAGGTTATTTATAACGCGCTTAATACCCAGAGGTTTCTAAGCGCGGACCCGGGGATCGAACCCATGTTGCTCCGTGTCATCTTGCTTCCAAGGCAAGCACTTTGCCGTTGAGCTATCCTCCCGAGACAAAATATCAGGAATCAGGAATAACATCAGATGGAAAGTGCAAGCTATTTTGGGAAAGTTTTTCTTGTCAATTTCTGACCCTCCATTATTCTCCAGTTAGTGAGGGGCCAACTACTGCTACTGGTGGTTCTGTAGGCACGTGGTTTTTTTTAGTTTCTGTTGAGAATCGATGCAAAGTTCCTCAGTAGGAAGGCACACAGCAAGGAATTAAAAACTGATAGTTTGCAGTTGCTGGTGGGCATTGGGACCAACCCTGTCTGGGATGATACCTAACCAGTGCTGGAGTTGGTTTTGAGCACATCCCACAGCAGCTAGTCATACATCCAACTCAAGGCGCTTGGCTTCCTTTCTTGGTTCTTGCCTTTGTCTTCATTTCATTTTTTTCACCAGACCCATTGCTCCCTCAGGTTTCCCTTGCCTCAGTTTCTGTGTGCCCTCATTCCAAATGACTCAACTTGTTGCCCAGGTAAACATACAGATTTGTCAGAGGGCAAGGAGGATGGAAGACAGTACAACATGCTTTTTCTGACCATGGGGTAAGAAAACGGTCAAGGGACTAAGGATCCACCTTCATGTCTTGGCCACAGAGGGCGGGGAAGTTGTACCTTCCCAGCATCACTTTGCTACAAGGAGGGTCTTGGACAGAACTGCACACCACAGGACTTCCTTGTGATCAACTTGCCTTAAGGTCTTCCCCTTCTATCTTCATGGGAACACTCCATTTGATGAACAGGGAATTGGGGCTGAGAGGAAATACGAAGCAAGACTTGGTTCAGTTGAGCTTGATTGGCACTCAAATGGGAAAACTGTGCCATTAGTCCAAATCCATAATTTGATTATGAAAGCAAGTTTTGCAGAGGCTGCATAGGGTTTACTTTACACGCTTCAGGGACCATTCCGCATCTCGAGGAGTGATTCATCTATAGGGTATCTCAGCCTCCAGTAGAATCCATACACCCATTCAACCTTTGGTGACCACTGTGAGTCTATCATGGTATCAAGAGAGAGACAGACTTGAAGGATATGTTTACAAAACCTTTATTTCTAAAGGTTCCATGGTTGGTGTAATAAGAGCGTCGAAGTCTAGAGGTCCAAAATAAAAACCCATCTGTGTTTAAACCTAGGCTTGCTCTCACTCTTTGACAAAAAATGTGTTCGGAAGTCTTTCAAAAGCAAAAAGTGGTGGTTCAACAAAAATAGGAAACCAGGATTGGTTTCAGATGGTCTTCGCACCAGTGGTAGGTTGGAAAGCTTCAAAAGGATGAGTTCAATCAAAAGGGACTGTTCATAGGACCTTCTCCATACTCCAAACAATATCAATGTATTTAATGCTGCGCGGTTCCCTTCCCCAGCTTCAGTTCCTTTAGTAACACTAAATAGCCAAGCTTCCACTTTGGTAGGCCTCTCAGGGTTCCCATCCTCAAGCTTAGATCTCTTTCCAGTTCAAACACAAGTGCACTTCCTGGGCCTCTCGGGTTCTCTTCCCAAGTTTAGGACCCTCTTGAGCTTAAAAGAAAACACAAGTTCTGTTTGTCAGGATGTACCCTGTTTTTCATATCCATTTCGCTCAAAGGGTTAGCATCAAAGGCTTTAGAAAACGCCAGGTTATTTTCTCCTCCTAAGCATGACCACTCCAAGCCTTAACCCCTCGTTTGGATTTTCCTGCTCTTAACTTTCCTTCTGGTGCCCACTGGCACCTTTCTTTCCTACTCTCACACACTTGTGCTTTCTCTACCTCTTCATGCCCACTGGCTACTTCCTTCTTGCTTTCTCGTGCACATTTGCACTTTCTCTACCTTTCCGTGCCCACTGGCACCTTTTCCACTCTGCCGGGTCGCTTGAACTTAGCTCTCTTTTCACTTTCTCTCTATCTTCTTACTTTTCCCTCAATCTGCTTTCTTTACTAGTTTCCTTTTCTTTCTTCTTTTCCGCTCTTTGTCACTTCATACATTTTTTTCTTGCCGCTCTGCCTCATTCAGTCGTATGCTCTTGATTCTCTCTCAATCTCTCTCTCTACGAGACTCACCCAGGCAGCAGCGCAGTGACAAACGGTACTTTCTGGTTTTACAGGCCTGAGGTCATGGTCTCACCACCTGCCCCTCAGTCACCCTTGGGGCCTGCACAGGTCGCAAGGGACCGAGCACTGTTGTACCCGGCAACAGCAGCCTGCAAGACACTTCGGCTCTCTGGAGACACGGCTCCCTAGCCATGCTACAGTTTCTCAGACAAACCGGGCCAGCATCTTGGCGTGCCGTTCTCCGCTGAGCTGTCAATACTGCTGCTCTCTGCTGCAAGGCTTCTTTGGTCCAAACAACGTCTCCAGCTCACTCATTCAGCTGTGCAGAACCACACCTTTTTATAGTTGGAACAAAAATCAAGTGGAATCAGGTGTGTGTGAACATTAGGGAATGTCTGACTCTACGTGACTCTATTAATGGGACAAATTAAGTTCTTTCTACGGTCGGATTCCCTTACATTCCCCATGTTATTCCTATGGGAAATCTTCACTACTCCCGGTTGCCTCGTCCTCGTCCCAGTATTTGTTGGAAATGGGGAGGGGGTGATGGTATAAGTTTGAAAATACCCCATAAATGCTGAGGGAAGGGGTTTTGAGGTGAAATGGGAAAGGGGGGATACCATGTCCCGCCCTTGGATGTTGTCCTCCCAATCCCACGTGACCCTCCGCTCAGATGATCCTCCCTCGCTTGTCAACCCACAGGGTCGGGATGCAAAAGCGATGGCCCTTTCCTGACCACCTGACTAGAGGATCCCAGGGGAGTCAGTGGAAGAACACTGTTGGTTTCTCACACTACCATGTCTAGGATCTAAGGGAAAACCTCCTACCATTCACAATACAAACCCTCACACTAAACAACATAAACAATTAAAGAAACACAAAAGCAACACAAATGCAAGGTTACCAAACAACCAATGTCTTGGATGACTTCTACTTGATCTGGGCAGATCTTGCTCCCACGGGAATGTCCCAAAGTCAATTCTGCCAAGGAAAAGAAAAGTCTTGAAAAGTTGCAAAGAAAAGGTTCAAACAAATAAAAATCCGCTGGTAACAGTTGTTCTTCGCATAATGAAAAGATTCCCCTTTCCAAGGCCCACAAAAAAACTAACGCTACCAGTGGGGTTCCTGGATAGCCTCCTCCCAGCAAAGAATGAACAAAGTTGTTGACAAAAAGACCACTCCTGCTTAACAACTCTTCTACTTGCAACTTCTGCTGCGTCTTTTACATAGTTTTGTCAGGATGCTTTTGCTTAGGGTTTGCTCCCTCTCCAGCAACTCTTTTTATTAATGATACTTGCCCCACAGTTGAGGTCTGCTTCTGCTACATTCAACTACTACAGTTCTGGCAATTGTATTGGCGACCACGGTTCTGCTGCTGCTGGTAATGTAACATATAAGGTTAGGCAACTTCCACAAGACTTCTTCAACAGATTGGCAAATCACTCTTCTCCCTTGAATGGCAAGAGAGGGCAGCATCTTTGCCTTTCCTTCTGTCTTGTAGCTACAAACCACAGTTCTACCGCTACTACTACAACTTTCAAATTTTAGGCAACTTCAATATGACTTCTTCGACCACAAGGCAAGGCACTCTTCTCTCTTGTATCAGAAGAAAGGGCAGCATTGTTGCCTTTCCTTCTGTCTTGCAGCTACCTTAAAATCTGTCTTAAGCTTTCAAACTATTTCTTCTTGCCTTAAACAGTCTTGGTGCTACAGATTTTAAATGTGTTTATTTGAACAAGTAGCCAGCTCCCTTCTCCAGCTCCAATGACACTTTTTCCTCCAGTGGTTATTCCAAAGCTGTAGTGCCACACGTTCAGCCTTGGATAACCTTTGTCACCCTCATATTAAAGGGCTCTGAGGTAACAGCTTCAGCAACACCCAAATAGCAGTGTTCAGTTCTTAAATGAGCTGCATATACTCTAATAGGGTTTGGTCTACTGGCTTGGCTAATCCTTATTCTCTGCTCCGCTTCAACCACTTCTACAAATTCTGCTTCATTGTTCAGGATGTTACAAAAAGTCAGCTTTCTAATACAAACGAGATGAAGCACACACAATTTCATTTTATTCTTGAAATGTCACTTCAAAGGTGTGCGTTCCCACCTTCCGGTTAGTGTTCAGCATCCAAGGTAATCGGGAAACAATGTCTGATGCGCGACCTCTTCAGATGCAAAAACTGTGCTTGGAACATTTCGTGAAAGTCAGTATTTAGTAGGTTTATTGGCAATGTTCTCAGTGTTAATAGGAGCCATGCGACCGCTCAACATCGAGTTAATACTTAACAATGAGAAAGGAAAATGCTTTCACTGCATATGGGTGCTTCAGCTTTGATAATCTCATTGCATGTTACATTTGCCTTGGTAAAATTACTTCCCACATCCACAAACAACTTTAGCTTACTTAATACGTACGCAAGTAACATTAAAGCTGGCTACAGTTACTGGCAAGGTATTTCAGTTGATTTTGAGTATGAAGCTTCTCTTTCCTGACTCCACAATCACTGTGACTGCTGGCAGTCTCTGCTTCTGCTTCTCAGCTTGGTTTCTTCTACTGCTACTGCTGCAGGCACTCTTGGGACCCACACCCCTGCTGCATGGGTGCCTCTGATCTGGCCACATCAAAGGAGAGACCTCTACTCTTCAGTTTCCCTCAGCTTGGTTCTGCACACTGGCCTTGGGTGGATGCACAACCTCAGCTCTGTATTCAGAGCAATTAGACGCACCTGGAAAGACTGCCTGTTTTTTCCAGTCCCTTCCAATGCTGCCAAAGCCAAACACGGTTTGTGAGCACAGGACCAACTCAGAGCCTACAGGTGAAATCTGCTCTTTCTCTGCTCCGGTGTTCCTTCTGTGGTCACACTTTTGTGAACTGCCAGCCTTGTGCTCTACTTCTGCTTCTGCCGACCTTCCAGGTCCTGCTCCAGCTTCTTTCTACTGCTCCTCCCTGATGCAGCTTTTTATGCCACTCAGGTGGGTTTATTTGTTTCAGGTACAGGCCCATAGCTTTTGGCAGGATCAGGCAATTCGTTCTGCTAACCTTGCCTGCCAGACCTGGGTTCTTGCATGTCCACTGTGTCCTTGCTGCAGTTAATTTTAAGTACCTCACTCTTATCTAAATTCACTTTGAAACCTGAGATGGCTCTAACGGTTTTGAGAATCCTAATCAGCGCTGGCACCGACCCGTCGACCTTGGTCAGACAAAGGATGATATTGTCTGTAAACAGGGCAATCTAATTGGTTTCTTCCCGGTATGGATTCCCTGTGATAGCTTTGTCAGCTCTTATACGAGCCGCAACAGTCTCCACCGCCAGTGCGAAGAGCAGCAGGGAAAAGGGCACCCCTGCCTAGTTCCCTTGGTCAAAGCAAATCCCAGGGAGAAGAGACTGTTTGTGGCTATCCTAGCTGTAGTATCTGAATACATGGAGAAGAACGATGCATCCTATGGAGTCATCACTGATCCGTAGCCAAAGAACTCCTCCCATGTGGCCAGGGGACAGCAGCCACTACCTGATCCTGACCCAGAGGGTGGTATTATGAGGGAGAATCACATGGGAGGAGAAGGCTTTCTGGGAGATGTAAGGTATTCTTTCCTTCCCAATGATGAAGACCTCATAATTCCTGAATTCTTGTGGCGTGTCATTTTTCAAGTCACTATCATTGTAAGATCCAAAAACCCCTTCCTACAAAACAATCTTAACAGAACACTTATCATACCTCATATACGCATAATACTCACGTACCATCTCCTTTCTCTAATAGTTTTCACTTAAACAAGGATCCAAAACAATGTAACTCTGAGATCCAAAATCCTTATGGACTAACACCCTTAAATCCTCAAGTATTGAAATGTGGAAGAGGAAGAAAGAGTCAATATGGATTAAAGGGAACACCAAGCTAGTGCAGACTAGTTGTTATAAAGGAAATCAGCTACGTGGGACATTTAAACGTGGCAAACACCTGCAATTAAGAAGTGGAGGAGAGAGATAGATGCATAGCAGGCGAAGCGGGAAGCAGAACTGAAGGCAGAAGCAGACAGAGGGAAACGGAACACGCTGAGAGAGTCCAGCGCTTCCAAGCATCTGCTTGGAAGCGTAACTTGCCGGAGAGGCGTGAGACTGGGAGAGGCACAGCAGATGCTTTGGAGGGACCGCTGGAAGACAGTTGGAAGCAGCGTGGCTGTTGGGGACGCGGTCTTGGTGAGCAGCAACAGTTCTACCGGCAGAGGAACGTGGAGCCGGCGAGAAAACTGAATGAGGGTCTGCAAAACGGTATGCTTTCCCCGAGTAAAACCTTTGCTGGATCAACGTGTCGCCATTCGCAAACACCTTCAAACATCAGTGAGTCTGCCCATAGTTGTTGGGGAACCCATGGTGTGCTGAAAGGCATATGAACCATTGAACACTTATTTTGAATACCGACCAAGTAATTTAGAAAGACAGCATTTACAGAAATCCTCATATAAGAGAAGTAATATGGGGAACGTTGTAGTAAATATTCTCAACAGCCAATTAACATTAATGAAGAAGTTAAAATGCAACATTTTTGCAAGTCTCCATATATGAGATGTCAATTTGGGGAAAATTGGAACAAGCATTGCCACAAGCAAATAAATAACAATGAAGAAGTTAACAGACAGAACGTGTTCAAATCTCCATATATGAGATGTCAATATGGGGAAAGTTGAAACAAGTAGTACCTAAAGTCAATCCAGTATAAACAGTGAAGGAGTGCAACTGTGTTATACTGAAAGAGAACATTGTAGGAAGTCCTGTTGAAAGTTGCGCACGCAGTGAGCCTTTGGGACAAAGATACTTGACAGGGACGTATGACAGGAGATATGCCACACCCAGAGGGGAATTCATGGCAGGGGAGTATACCAGGTAATCCATTTTGAATAGGAGAAAGTGAACCTTCTAAGACATCCTGGTGAAAGAAGCACATCAGGTAATGAACCTTTGGGAGAAAAGATACCTTGCAAGAGAGTATCTCGGGATCTGCAAAACCCAGAAGGATTTCTGGCAGGGTTGTATACCAGGAAACCATCCATAAAGAGTTCTTTGGAGAAGACACCTTTTTGCTATCCTCAAAGCGTTGTGTGAATGAAGCTTTTCTACTAATCTTGAGGAATCATTGTTTGGAAATCTACTTTTGCCATTCTTGCCATCCTTGAAAAGATGTCTAAAAGGGATTTTTTTTCTTCAAAAGATGCTTTTTGCCATCTCTAAGAAAGTGTTGTATAACAGAGACATTTCTACTACTCTTAAGGAAGCATTGTTTGAAAATGACACTGTCACTATTCTACCTGGAACAATCCAGGGGAAGGGAATCACATCCTGGATTCCAGGATTGTTTGTTGAATTTTCATATTTGATTTTTACACACATTTTCTATATCTAAATTTCTGACCCCTCACACAAGACTCCATTAATATACTTCTCCACAGATTCTTCCTACGCATAACCTCGTAGAGGGACGGCCACTTGACGCAGTCAAACGCCTTTTTGGCATCGATCCCCAGAAGCAATGAAGGAATATGTTGCTTACGTGCTATGTCTGCGAGCCCCACAATCTTCCTCATATTGTCTTCACCATGTCTCTCCCTAACAAAGCCCCCCATTATCTAATCGTGCATCCAGTGTCTAGGTGTAGATCTTTGTCAGTATTTAGGATCGTGAAAGGGCAGTAAGAGGTGCAGAGAGCCGGATCCTTGCTTTCCTTGGGGATTAGCAAGAGGTTAAACTGATCGCGCTGCTCATCTGAGAGCCGCGGCCTGGGCAACCCAATCTAGGAACCCATCTATAGACTTCAATTCTGGGTTCAGTGCCTGTATGTATGTTATCCCCCTTCTCCCTGTGAATCCCTACAATGTTTCAGTTTATTATTTTTGCATAAATACAATGTGCTTTGGCTAACTGAATAGTTTGTCCTATTCTATTCTTCATTTTTTTACAAAACCCCCTCTCTCATAACCTACAGATAAGGCTAGCTAGATTGAAGCCATTCAATACAATTGTATTGTATTATCTTCAAGGATTCAGTTATTTCGCGCTAAGAGAAAGACACCTCCTTCCCCTTTCCCTGAATGTGAGTAGTATTTTCATCATTTATTTTGTTGTTTCTTGCCTGTTAGTAAAAATCTCTTTATACAAACCGTCACTTCTCTATGCCACAACACTACCCAGATTTTACCGTCATTACAATGCATGGCATACCCCTGCCATAACGCATAATGAGCTAGTATTGTACCATGGCCACTACCAAGCAAATGAATGATCTATGAATTGGTGCTCACCGGGTGCCCTTGAGACACTCTGGGCCTCATTCCGAGTTTGGAGGTAGCCATTGCGCTATTAGCGCCATGGCTGCCTCCGAAATCGGTCCGACTCCGGCCTAGTGAAGGGAGTAATTACCGGTCCAGTCCGAGGTCGGCGGGACCAGTAATTCCCCATTCCCCAGACCCATTCCCCATTCACATTTGAGCCCCCATAGGGCTCAATTGGAACGGGAAAGGTGCAAATAACGGTACTGCAATTTGCGGTACCGTTATTTGCTCCCTGGTCCCTTTGCGGCTCCCGCTAAGGCCGCCTGGTAGAACCAGGCGGCCTTAACGGGACCCGCAATGGGACCTCGTAGTAGGGCGCAAAGGGATTACCAGCACTGGTGTCATTACCGGTGCCCGGTATCCCTTTTCCGCCCACCTTGTAATGAGGGCCACTGTGTCTTATCCACTATGACACTGGACAATGGAAAGACCTCTTAAATGCATAGTATGAACAATTATGATGATTTAAGTACTTTGTATTTTTCTGCATTCACTCGTAATGCTATGCATTAGATTCTACCATCTGCATTATATCCTTTTTACATTGAAATCTATAACTATGAAAAACATTCTCATGGGAATTATTTTGATTTTCCTTGTTCTCCTGTATTCCTATATTTGTTTTAAATGCTCCTCAGTTCAATTAGGCTCCAGAAGAAGAGGAAGAAACCTCGAAACGCGTCAGCCAAGTATATTGAACTCATGGATGTTTTCTTTTGCATTATCGTCAATAGACCTACACTCGAAATTCTCTCTCTCTCATTAAACATATTTAATCTCTCAAACTGATACTATTATTGAATATAATTGAACATATTTGCATGTTTCATCTTGTTTGAACCATTGAATGTTCTTGGACAGTATACAATAGTGTGCAGGAGACAGGAGGGTTCCCAATTTGGATCCTCTTATTCTGCTCATTTTGTGTAATATTGGTCTTGTGCCAAGACCATTTTTTCTCCCCTGCACCTTAAAATTTCAGAATATTGATACCCCCATATGAAAAATTAACTTAAAACTATTAGTGTGCACCGACAAATCCACGTTTTTCACCATTTATATGAATCCATCATGAAATCCACACAGATATATGAATCCATCATGAAATCCACACAGACGACCAGCACATGTAATCCAGAGCCCATCAGCAACCGTGCATGGCAGCAATGCACAGACTCAAACCACCCACCAAGGCATACTGCCTTGTCAACCATCGACCATAAAGACATGTTTTGGCTGTGAGCTGTGTGCATGATGTACCATGACAGACTGAACACCCCTCAATAGTTGACTTCACATGCAAGTACTGGAATTTTAAATAGTGTCGTGCTACGACACATCAGACATACATGCACAGACTGTCTATTGAGATGCTGCTGTTAAAGGCAACGCATCCACAAATCATCATGATTTACACCTATGTCTTTTCCCCTTGCAGGTCACTATGGGTACTCGCAGCTTCCGTGGTTATTTACTCCTCTGAGGAATCCCCAGATGCCAAGGGAGGTGGCATACAACCAGCAACATGTCTAGACTATGTTGTGGGTTGAGTGCACCTTTTGGCTGTGGAAGGCTTGTTTCCAATGCTTACAACAATCTCGGGGTGCGCTCATGTATAGGCCCGACAAGGTTGGACAGATTGTGCTTGCATGTGCAATGTTGCACAACATCTGCATTAGGCAGAACGTTCCCATGCCCTTAAATCTGGATATTCCACCCCCGGAGGAGGAGGAGGATGCAGGGCCTGCAGGTGCCCGCATGCACGCACTGAGCGGGTAGAGGCTACGAATGGGCGCCTGGCTCGTCAGGAACTGATTGAAAACTTTTTTTGAAAAAGCTATTACATTGCACTCCCCTTGAACCTTTGTAAAGAATTTCCTCTCACATTAATAAGTTGTACACAATAAAGAATGTCCTGTCATTACTTCAAGTGAACATGATTTTTATGTAGCAAGGTGTAACGTGTACCAACATTCACCAGAACAACACCCCCCCTGCCCCAAATCCCTCCCTCAAAACTACCTCCCCAAACAGACACCCTCAAAACCCCTCGGCATTGTCCAACTGTCACTTTCTGTACTTGTTGGCCATGGGGCTGTTCGCCGGGTCCTTGCTAGTGAGGAAGCGCTGCGAGCAGCGACTTGTGGTACCCGATAGGGAGCCCTGTGTTGGTGTCACAGAGGTGGAGGTCTCTGACCCCTGGACCCACATGAACCTCAGTGTAAGCTGCGTGCATTGATGCAGGGTCTCACAGGAGGCAGAGGTAGCCTCTGTGTGCTCCTGCAACCTATTCCCATTGCAGTCATGGCGGCAGTGGCATGACCGAGTGACTGGGCCATCCTGCGGCTGCAACCCTGCACGCACTCCCGCATGGCCCACATCTCCTGCAGCATCTGGTCTGCCAGATGCTTGAAGGAAGCCTGCCGCTCCTAAATTGCACACAGGTGTGCACTCATGGCTGACACATTGGGCCCCGGCGTAAGTAGTTGGCTGTGTGGAGAACCAGTGCTGAAGCATGGAGATGCACATCCCTTGCTCCACCTCATCCCCCCTCATCCTCATCTGTGCTATCCCCATGGGCCCTGCCACGATGGTCCAGTGGCTGCACTGCCTGTGACAGCGAGGATGGTGTGCTGGAACCCCAGCATCTTCTGGTTACAGAAGGACCAGCAGCACTGTGTTCCATTACGGCGCAGGCTGTGGCATAGCAGTGGTGGCTTTAGCGACTGCTGTGCCACTTGCCTGGCCGGTGGAGGGGCCACTGAGCACTGCCATTGGGATTGTCTCATCACGGGACTTGCTAGTGTGTCTGCGAAGGTGGTGGTGGTGGAGGCGGCAGCCCTAGCAGCCCTGCCCTGCTGGCAAGAGATCTGGCATGTGCAGGTGTGGGGGCAGATATTGTGCTTGCAATGGAGGAATAGAATAACATGCTGTTAGTCATCTAGCAGACATGACCGTGGGCTTGCATTACACTCCTGCAACATTGTCTGTATCCCAGAGATGCACATTTCTTGTGGTGTGATGGGTGGTATTGCTCGCTCTACTACTAGGTGGTGGTAGTGCCTGCTTAGGGTGTACACTGTGCATTCATGGGCACATTGCCTGTTGGCCTGCCAACATGGCTTGTTGTTGTGGGTGCGGTGGGGCTTCACTTACTGACATGGACTATCTTGGCACACATGGGAGCTTCTCATTGGTCCATGTGTTGGCATGAACATTTCGAATAGGGCATAAACATGTTCCACCACTGCATCTGCCAATGCAGTTAGCTCTGCCTCTGTAAATGTTGGCTTACGGAGACAGATATTTGGCAGAGGGACCTTTCTTACTCTGACATTATGGTGCCATACCTTTGGGGACTGGATGCCAGCAGGAAATGGGTGATTCAGGGTGGATTTTAAAGATGGCCTCTGACGACCTTCCCATTCCATCAATGAAGCTATTGCCGACTGTGTAATACCGGCCGGTATGGTGGCGGAAATACCACCAGCTGGTATTACCCTGTGTGGCGGGAAGATGCTTGCGCCCCATGACTCGTAATACAGCGCTAATTCTGCCGGTCACCCCACCGGTAACACCATTTGACCGGAATGACTGCCGTTTTACCGGCAAACTCGTAATGAGTCTCAATATCCTTAGGTGCGGAAGGGTGAGTAGGGCAACATATTTCTGAGGAAAATACAGAGAAAGTGATGAGAATGAGCAGGTGAACAGTCTAGGTTCATTAAAAAAAAATAACATCCTGACACTTACAAAAAAAAACATTAACTTTGTGTCACTTGTTACAACTTATGACAAAATATTGACGGGCCAATTCATGGAATAAATGTGCGCCTAAAAGGGGAGCGCAAGCGTGAAAATCGCAGTGCAAGCGTGAAAATCGCAGCACACGCGTGCCAAAGCCACGCACATCGATTCATGGAATTCAGTGCGTGTGTAAATCCTGGGATGTACGGTAAAATCTTGGTGGCGCACGCGGGCGCACACGTCATTAAACTGCGTGCGCTACGCGCACAGGGAAAGCACACATTACGCAGCGCACACAACAAAAATGGGCGTAACACAGGGCGTGACACGCAAATGGGGAACAACGTGTGTGAAAATGTGGGCGTTACGGGCGAAGTGCAGGAGGTAAATGCTCGCAACGCCAACACGCGCGCCACCAACACGTATTCATGGAATCGAACAGGGGAAAGGCGTGTGCCAAAAAAGACGCGCTAATCCAGAAACACGTACGCCAGCAGGAAGCAGGTGTAAGCGGCCCCGCGCAGCATAAAAGTGCGCTCAAACAACAAACAAGCTCAGACGCTGCAATGAATACACCATTCCTCGCAGCAGTGGTCGTGGGACACTGCAGGAGGAGGAGGATAGCCAGGCCCCGCATTTTCTTTACTCAGGACCAGCCTTTTCTGGATGTCTGTTGACCAGGTGTATGGGAGGTATAGGTTTCCACCACAAATAATCCTCAACCTGGTGAGTGGGTGGGAGAGTGACCTCATAAAACCCACCCTGTGCTCGCAAGCACCGAGCCCCTTGGAAAAGGTGCTCAATGTACCGCACTTCTTGGCTACTGGTTCATTTCAGCGGACAAGTGCCATAGTGGGGGGTGTATCACAGGCCACGCAGTCACGCTGCCTACACCAGATGTTGGCCATCATGACTGCATGCCCCTCAGTCCGCAGGCACATATACATGCCCAGAACACCTGCAGAAAGGCAGGCCGTGGTCCAGGACTTTTACAGGGTGGCACACTTCCCCAAATTGCTAGGTGCCATTGATTCCCAGGGCCACTGAGCTTATATATCGAAACTGCAAGCACTGGCATTCAATCAATGTGCAGGTAGTATGTGATGCCAAGGGAATCTTCACATGTCAAGCCATGATAGTTTCATTTTCAGAATGTCACCCCTAAACCGGACCTGGAAGCTGGGGGGCATGGCGACACATGGCTGATTGGTGAGTATAAATGCCTCTGCACATGCATGCATATCAGATACTGATTAATGTGACAACCGCACTAATGATAGCCATCATCACCTCCCCAGGGGACAGTGCCTACCCTCTGAGCACCTACATGATGACGCCAATTCGGAACCCCACCACACCACCCGAGGTAAGATACAACACAGCCCATATTGCAACCCGGGGCATAGTGGAGCGCACATTCGGACTGCTCAAGTCACGCTTTCGCTCCCTTGACCGCTATGGTGGGCAGCTGCTACATGCTCCCCCAGTAGTGTGCAGGATCATCGTGGCAGCATGTGTCCTGCACAACGTTGCAACCCGCCGGGGCATGCCGGTGGACATGGTGGTTCCCCCACATCCCCAACCACATGCACGGCCGCTGCGCATGGGAGGTGAAAGGGCACGTGGTGATGCAGCCCGTACCCAGCTTGTGGCAAATTAATCCACCTAAAATCCCACCCCTGCGGAGTGCACACAGGCCTGGCACATACCAGCTGACAATCAATAATGATGACAAAAGGGACAGTCAACTGTCACAACCATACCAGCCTGAGATTGTTCACATGGAAGTGTTACATTGTGTGCATCCCTACCTACTTAAAGACACCCAATGCTGTGTCACAAAAAGACACACATGCATGCAGCAGGAATGACTACCCCTTGCAAAATACCACATCAAAATAGTGCCATGTCACCCAACTCCTCCCCATCTCAGCTACCCAAACACCATGGCATGGCATGCAGTGTGAAAGCAACCAAATGAATGCACAACACATGACACAAGGGTCACAAAGTGCACTGTCCCTAATGTAAACAGGCCACAGACAATATGCTCTCAGTAATCAATAAGAAACCGCACACATGTAGAAATACTTACCAGCAACACAAAACATCAGTACAGGATGAAACCGTGGCAATATATGACAGGAAAAAATTAAAGTAGTGCAAGTCTCACAACCTGACTAAGGCAGCACATCGACCCCTTCCAACTTTAGAGTGTTGCTGTCAGGCAAATGTCTCAGTGCACTGCATACAACATGAATTGCATCTGCAAAGGAGACAGCCTTGTGAAGACATGAAGAACCTACATGTATATAAGGAGAAAGACATGGATGCACAAGCACATATCAATACACCATGCAGTTTATAATCCAACAACAATCCCCACTAGGGATGTGCACACAGTTTTGACTACAGACTGCCCACACAACTTATGGGAGCCCAATGTCACTGTGTAAGTTACTGTCACTTGGTCACACCCTTTGCAAGCCCATGGAAACGGGAAGCAGGAGGGGTGTGTGTGTGTCAGGAAACCAAGCTTCGAGTGGATTGTGTCCTCCAACGTATTCCTCATCTTAGATGTATTCCATCCAGCTTTGCTGCTCTTCGGAAATTTTTCGGCAGAGGGCACCGTGCGTCGATGTCGTTGAGTCGATGGTCCCTCGAAAGCCTCAGTTGAGGGTGACGTCATCGGGTGTATAAGTAGCACGCACGGCGCCCGTTGGCCTCAGTTACGATTTGCCGCAGTTACGTTGCTTCGGACATTCGGCGCACTTCGAGTTCTGTCAAGAAATATGATATAACGAGAAGTAATTATGTCCTCGTCATCGACGCCAACCACGACCCTGAGATCGGGTTTTAAGAAATGCAAGTCGTGCGGCTCAAAAATGTTGATCACGGTCCCTCACTGCGAGTGTTTGTGGTGTCTCGGGGAAGGCCACGACATGGAGGCCTGTTTGAAATGTCAGGCGATGACGGGGAAGGCCGTGCGAGAAAGGAGAGGAAAGCTACAGGTAGGTCGGAAGGATCGAAAAGCCTCCAGCGTCGATTCGAGACCCCATCGGGAAAAATCTCCTCGACGCGAAAGGCATCGGTCTAGATCCCGAAGCGATTCTCATTGCTCGTCGTCTTCGTCGAAAAAGTCGAAGAAACGACACCATAGGTCTCCCTCTACCTCGTCATGAGATGAGTCTCCGAAAATGAAATGCCCCACAAAACATTAGTCTACCAAAGAGTGGGAAGCATTCAGGGTCAAAATGATGGAGGTGTTTGAGAAGGCGGAGCCTCGGTCCGCGCCTTCTTCGGAAGCCGGCCGGGAGCGTCATCACTCCGACACTCGCACGCCCTCGAGCTCGGGTGATCGTAAAAGGAAGGATAGGGAACCTTCCAGGATGCCGAGTGATAAACGCTCGAGTCGAGTCGACCGCTCGAGGTCACCGACACCGTCCGAGACCTATCACACCTCGAAGGGGAAACCGTCAAAGGCTGCCTTGACACCCTCGAAGCAGACCCTATCGACGACCACTATGTAATCAACACTTTCGACGCCGAAACCCTCTGCGCCAAAGGCTCCAACCAAGCCAGCGCAGCCAGAAAAAGAGGAGGAAAAAGTTAAAAAACATGTAATTCCTTCAGAGCCTGGTACTACACCTCTTACTCTTCCTCTCACAGAGACGGTTTTCAAGCCTCTCCCTAGGAAGTAGTTTTTCAAATCCTTGACCTCAATTTTTGAGGAACAGGAGGGATCCGAGGAGGAAAATATACCTTTTGGATTGGAGTATGGCACCCCAAATGTCCCAGAATGCTTGATCTCAGAGGAAAGCAGAATGAGGGATTTGGTGGAGTCTTTGCACAGCGCAAGTGGCATTGACACCTCTCCTGAGAATAACTTCGGGAGACCAGATCCAGGAGAGCATGCCAGTCCATCTTACCGTCAGTTAATGACCAAGGTGGTAGATTACTTGGGATAGGCTAGACCACCAGCCCAATTCGTCCAGGACGATTTAACAGACCTATTTGACCATGGTCCCACTGAAGACCCAGTACTACCTTTTCATGTAGCCTTACAAAACAGGGTGGCCAAGAATTGGGAAACTCCGGATTCTATTCCTCCGGTAACTAAATCCCTCGCATCAAAATACCGCTCAGCCAGTAGCGACCCCGGCTATCTGTCAAAACATCCAACTCCCGAGAGTTTGGTCATACAGGCAGCCACAGCTTCCAACAAACTTGCGTACCCGTCTATCCCTCCAGACAGGGACGATAAGCGTGTGGATGGTTGGGCACGGAAGGTATTTTCAGCCGGGAGCATGGCATTAAAATCTGCCAACTCCACATGTGCCTTGGCAACATTTTCGTACACTGCATCGCAATGGCGGCGGAGCACATACCAGAAGGGGAAGAAAGGGAAGGTTTCCTAGCCATCTTTAGAGATGGAAAGGAGGCCATGCAGGAATCCCTTCAATCTGGATTGTGTAAGCAGGTCCATGGGCACTAGCACGGTAATGCGCAGGTTTGCCTGGTTACAGAAGTCGGGTTTTGCACCGGACGTACAGAACCGCCTCCTGAACATGCCTTTTGACGGGTCTCACCTTTTTGGCAACAAGGCTGACGAGATCCTTGAGAGGTTGCAGACCTCAAAAGCAGCGGCAAAATCCTTAGGAGCTGCTATTAGGCAACCTCAGCCTTTTCGTACGCAAGGGCAATCATGGAGGGGACGATCCTATCGTTATTACACCTGATACGGGAAGACGAGAGGAATGGCCAGTCAAAGGGGCCAAAGAAAGGCCACTCGTGGTGGACGAGGAAATTGTGCTAAGCCAGCTCCAGCTGCAGCCTCTTTGCCTTCAGCAGCTACAACATCCGCCACAAAACCACTTTGAGGACTTGCACCACAAAACACCTGTAGGAGGCAGGCTGTTGCAGCATCTGCAGGAATGGCAAGCCATTACTTCAGATGTTTGGGCTCTAGAAATAATAGCCCAAGGCTATTGCCTTCCTTTTCTAAAGCAACCTCAAAGCAATCCACCAGGGAGACACCCGTTGAAACTTTCAAACCCGCTCCTACGGCAGGAAGTTCTAACCCTGCTGGAGAAAGGTGCTATGGAACCAGTATCGGCAGCAGAGAGGAACAAGGGTTGGTACTCTCCGTATTTTTTGATCCCCAAAAAGGACGGAGGACTGAGACCCATCTTGGACTCAAGAAACTTGAACAAGTTCCTCAGGAAGGACAAGTTCAAGATGGTTACCCTTTCTCAGATCCTTCAGACCCTTCAACTACAGGACTGGTTGGTATCATTGGACCTCCAGGATGCTTATTTTCATGTGCCGATTCATCTCAAACACAGAAAATACCTGAGGTTCGTAGTTGGCGACTCACACAATCAGTTTCGAGTCCTGCCATTCGGGTTGACCTCCGCCCTGAGGGTCTTCACCAAGTTAATGGTAGTGGTGGCAGCGCACCTCAGGAGGAGAGGGGGGATTCATGTCTACCCCTACCTGGACGATTGGTTGATCAGAGCGCGCTCTGCCGAGCAAGCACTGGATCATCTGAAAGTCATCTGCCACTTCCTCCACAAACTGGGCTTCTCCCTCAATTTCAAGAAGACACAGATCACACCTTCCCAACAGCTTCAGTACATAGGAGCTGTATCAGACGCATCCTTGGGAAAGAGCTCGCCTCCCAAGTCGAGGGCTCAAGACACTCTTCAGATGGTTTCCAAATGCCCAAAATCTCCAGGCTTATGACTTTTTAAGGTTGCTCGGCCTCATGGCATCGTGCATCTTTCCGGTGCCAGAGGCACGCTTGAGGATGAGATCCCTTCAATGGGCCCTAAAGACTCAGTGGTCCCAGTTCTCGGGTCAAATGACAGATCTTCAGATTCCGAACAAGGTCAGACAAGACCTTCTATGGTGTACCTGTACAGAGAACATCCTAAAAGGAGAACCTTTTTGGCAACCATGGCCGGAGATCACAGTAGTGATGGACGCCTCACTCCTGCGGTGGGGAGCTCATGCCAACGATTTGATAATCGGTGGTCGTTGGTCTCCATCGGAGTCCAAACTACATATCAACCTTTTAGAGCTGAGGTCAATCAGATTAGCGCTGAAGGCCTTCCTGCAATCTGTCAGGGGAAATAATGTCCTGATAATGACGGACAACACAGTGGCCATGCACTACCTAAACAAAAGAGGAGGCGTGGGTTCACTACCCCTGTGCAGAGAGGCAAAGCAGCTCTGGTATTGGGCGATTCAGGAGGGAATCTCTTTAACGGCAATTCATCTAGCCGGGGAAGAGAATATGACGGCAGATGCTCTGAGCAGGCAGAGCATGCTATCCCACGAATGGGAATTGCCTAAGGAAGTCATTCAAGAGATCTTCGCCCTTTGGGGAACCCCTCAAGTAGACCTGTTTGCAACCGGAATCAACCAAAAATGCGAAAGGTATTGCTCAAGGGAATTTCCCCCGAGAGGAGCCCTGGGGGACGCGTTTGTGGTGAATTGGAATTTCCCACTATTGTACGCGTTGCCTCCGATTCCCGTCATTCCTCAGGTCATCAGGAGGCTGAGAAGGATTAGGAGCCGCATGATCCTAATTGCCCCGGATTGGGCCAGGAGAATGCGGTACCCGGACCTTCTAGACATTGTTAGGCAGAAACCTGTGCAGTTCCCTCTGGGACCACTGCAAAAGATTTAAGACTACAGGTGTTTGGCAGTAAACCCACTTGGTAGCAGTCTGTACCACACAGATTCACTTGGTAGCTGTGGCTGAGCAATCAGACTTCCCTCAAGAAGAGTTAGGCAGTATACAGAGTATTCACAATAGGTCAAAAGAACACAGTAGAACAAACAAACACTGACCAGAGCTTGGTGTAAAAGAGATATAATTATTTATTTAAAACCACATCTAATAAAACACACAGGCACTAATGTTAAGCAGTTCAAAAACACGGTCACTAAAAGATATACACTCCCTTAAAAGAATATTAGACAAGTCTTAAGAAAAGCCCCACTTATTTTCAGACACCGGTGAGCGCTTAACGCAGATGGCACTCTAACAATTTGTTTTAAAAGGGAGAGAAAAGCAGAGTATACATTGAAACAGATCCCAACACTTTCACAAGAACACAACAAGAGAGGAAGGCAGAGTGAAACCGTGAAGTTAGAGTTCAGAAGGCCGGATCCACTTTAAGAGGATCAGAACGAAATGTGTCCAAGGTCACATGGTTGAAGGTGCACAAAAGTCTCGAAAAGGTTCAGAAAGAAGTTGGACCAAAAGAAAGGGACCAGTTAGATGGTCAAGGCGGCCAGCCCAGTCCAGAAGGTTAAGAGATTATTATTACCTTGTATCAATCTTTAGAAAGGGAGGCCTGGCGGACACGGTACCTTAAAGTGGTGAGAATACTCCAGCGGGGGCAGTTGTTCCTGGCAGCGGATGCACGTCAGTGCTTCGTCCGGGGGAGGAAAGGATCTTGTCGGGGAGGAAGACAGGAGTCCGTTGCACTGCCAGGGAAGAAACCAGCCGCGGAGTTCTCTGGTAAAAGGAGCAGTCCTTTTATTCGCGGTCCAGTGGTAAGTGGCTATCCGGTTGCCAGGGTGCTTGGCACGGGCAATTCGACCACAAGACGTCCTGGGATGCGAGGAAAAGAAGGTAAACTGGTTGTGCCCACCAGTCAGGGGAAGAAGACTCTCCAGCCGGGAGATCTTCTCTGTCGTCGGGAAGTGGTGAGTCGGTTCCGCAGGGCTCCACCGGTGGTATCGTCGTAGCAGGTCGGCTCAGCTTCTCCTTCGTCGGATTCTCAGGTCCTGTGGCGACTTCTGAAGTTCCAGTCCCCAAAGCCCTGCTTTTATGCAGCACACCCCCATTCACTCAGCCTAGCTGTCAATCAAACATGCTAATTGGTAAGACGGCCGGCTCACCACTTGGGCCAATCACACCAGAGTGCGACTTGAGTTACCAAGGTAACGCAGTCCAGGGTGCCTAAACCCCCTCCCACACCTCCTGTGGTACCCAGAAAGAGTGGCACCACTTTTGGAGGCTTCTGTGGAGAAGCCCGCCAAAAGTGGAACAAAGGGCTCGACTTGGGTTGGAGTCACAGAAAAGAACACAAACGCCATTTTAGAATCGAGTCCTGGCAAAAAATACCAACCGGCGAATTAATATTGAATAAATAAACCGGCGGTATGTTCGAGGCTATGAGAATTAAATAATTAAAGTTGGTAGCCTCGAACAATGGGAAAATCTGTCAAGACTTGATGGTCGTGTAGCCGATGAAACCTCCGTCCCCAAGTACCACTCGAGCAAACAAGAAATTACTGCCCGAGCAGTCCTTGAGGCCACAGGTGGTGATCTTCGTCAGCCGCAACCAAGAATGCCTGAGGATGCCGGAAGGTGCCCTCTATGACCACTGTAAGGTAAACACGAAGTTAGGTCAAAAACACAGAACCCCAGACTTGTACATGAATGTGTAATAAGTCTAGACTAAGGCTTACCCTTAGGAGTTGGTCGGGACTTAATAATGGTGTAAAGATGTTTGTCGGAGGTAGCCGGCAAGGGTGATGACCAGATGACAGGTTGGTAAAGCACTTAGTATGAATGAAATCACCACCTTACGTAGCAGCCAGAAAACGTAAGTCAATCAGTTGAAAAGTGCGTAATCCAAGAACATAGTTCATAACAAAAGGGCAATCCAAATAGCAATCCCGGGATGGAAATGTGGTCGAATCCAGTAGAAAATAGTTCCAAAACAACGGTACCGTGAAGGAAGAAGCCAAAATCAGAGTCCAAAATCAATCCGAGGTCATTAGTAGTAATCTGAGTCCGTAGTCCGTAATGCACCCAACAGGATCAGCTGTGAAGCGCTGAAGGGCAGTCAGCGCGTCCCTTTTGAACGCTGACTAATGATCACATGACTCATCATCCGTCACATGATCGAACGTGCTGAAGGAGGAGCTCTCAGGTGCCGGCAACGGAGACGTTGTAGAATGCCCGTGGCGCGTCTCCATGGCAACTGCCACCGCCGGAATGGAAACCAATGCTGAGATGGCAAGAACCGGCGTAGTTGACCTGGTCTCATTCCTTGCAGGCAGGCCTGCAGGGGGGAGTGTTTTTTGGCATGTATTTTGGTGGAGATAGTGGGAGCTGTATTGTGAGATGTGTTCATGGAACGTAGGGGCGTGACAAAATCCCATAGGGATATATTTGCGGTCGAATATAAAAAGTAGTATCCACTGCCACCAGCCAAAACTCGATCAGGGGGGATGGAGACGTGCCCCCTCGACTAACAGACCCCGGGGCAATCGAATTGCCCCGACCAGTACGTCCACAATATGATGGTTTGTACCGGTTTCTGTTAATAATTTGGGACTAGTAAAGCCAATGGTGACTTTACATGCCCTGGGAGACAGTAGTCAGTCCCGGGGTATGGGGTCTATGGTGGGGTGTCACTATGACACCCCTGTGTCACTGCACGGAGGGTGCTGTGTAACACACATAGTAAAAACACATGAGACCCTATGGAGTAAAGGACCCCATAGCCCATAAAACACGGTGTGCGGAGCAGTGTGTATTGTGAGGAGTGAGGACAGGACTCTGCTGGTTACACTCTGATTTTCTTTCCAGTCCGCCTTTGCTTACCAGTGATTCTACGTGCTACGAAAGCACCGCGGAGGCGCGGAGCGCGGCGCGGTGTGCGGAGCAGTGTGTCTGGTGTCGGGAGTTGGGTTGGATTGGAGGTAAGATACTACCCGGTCCGCCTCCCTCAACCCCGCTGCCACTCACCCATCATAGATGGCTCCACTATCACCCACGGAGGACGACATCAGCCGACGTCTATGCAGTAGCAAAACAGGCCAAGACCTACATCCAGACTATCAAGACCTTACAAAAGTGCCTGATAGGGCCCGGAAATGCGAGAAAGGGCTTTCAACAGCAGCTACCCCCGCCAGTAGAGAAAATTTCCTCGGGCGTGCTCCCCTCTGCCGCTCCCTCGGGATCCCGTCGGACGAAGAAAACTGGGTGGGCAGGGGCGCCGGAAGACGCTGTTTCATCCAAGAACTCCTCACCATCGGTGGCTAGTACGAACAGCCCATCTAGCCCGGTTGCAAGAAGGTGCTCTATGCCCGGTCCGATCACCGTCTCGACGAGTGATTCCTCGTCGGAGGACGGTCACGGCTGGGATCTGATCGGCCGGGCTCGACGAATCCAAATCAGCCGCACAAACGCCTTGACAAGAACAATCACCCCGATCATCACGACCCTTCGGTGGGCTCGTACGCTTCACCGTGCCAGCTAAACAGCCCAGACCAGAAGACCGAGAGAAATCTAAAGGACCCTTTGGCCAGCGTACCAGCAGCAGCCGAGACTTGGCAAACGGACACCCGTCCCATAGCTACTACAGTTCAGATCCAAGTACATCACACAGGCCTCTCAAGGGGTCGCATCATTACAGGCCGAAACCTACCACCCGAAAAATTAGTCCGATTGACTCGTGGGACACGGAATCGGAGGATGAGGTCTTTGCGCCTAACACACAGCCGGAGGTGTCGGAGGTGTCAGAGGTGGATGCCGAACCAAAAGCGGCTAGCACCACGGACCCCGAATCGGCCAAAGACCCCCAGGTCAACACCGAGACCTCAAGGTCAAAAGTGGCGAGTGAACCTCCAGTCCAGGATCGGGACTCAGTTATGAGAACTCGTACACCAAACCCGGCTGTAGGCACGCCTCCAGATGTGATTGAAGCACAGCTGAGTGACACTGAGCAGCGGGGACAAGCCCCTAAGAAATCACTTCAGGTCCCAAAGACTCTGTTCAATAATGGGAGCTCAAATCAGAACCAAACAATGGGGAAAACTAGGTCAAAGAAAGAGAAAAAATTCACCGCAAAGTCCTAAGGGGAGCACAGAGGCAGTTTGAGTTCGACGAACCTGAAAACTCTCGAGGAATATTTTCTGAAGCAACATAAAAGAAAATTAGGCCAAGAACCTGAACTGTCAGACGCGGAAATCTTGGAGGCTATCCAAGATAACTCACCATCGAGCAAAGCCAGAAAAACCGACTCAACTCTCCAAGGGAGAATACAGACGGCACCACCACGCGAAAAACTCGGCACCGCACCATCGCGTGTCTTAAATTTAATGAGACCAACACCATCAAAAGTCTTACATCAAGAAATAAGCCAACAGGACTCGCCTGAAAAGGAAGCAGATCTTGCCAATAAGTTAGTCAAAGACCCCCCAAGTCCGTCAAAGACATCAAATGCAACTCTTCCAAACCTTTCGACCACCCCAAGCTTACCTAAGCCGACCCAAAAATTCTGCTTCAACCAGCAGACAGATAACTTTGCATGGACCCGGCCACATATTCAAGGAAACCCGAATCAAATGTTAGAAAATCTGCCGCAGGCAATACATCCCAATACATTAACTTCAGAAAGAAGGCTCTCGGAAAGATTCACGGTACTCCAGGGTTCCAAAGAATCAAATACCCCGCTTAAAAACAGATGCCCTACTAATGCATCAATCACGTCGGAAAGTGACTCTCCCTTGAAAAAGTAAAAAGACCTTATGTCGGTGATGTCGGCATTCTCAATCGCCTTAAATCCCTTTGGAAAGCTGTATGAATCGATACATGAGGCCTTGAAAGACAATACCTCATTGATCAGCGAACTAAAGGACAAGCTGATTTTTGTTGAAGGCTATCTAACAGCCACTGAAAGAAATTCAAACTACATATATGCAAAATTAGAGGAAAAAATTGACAATCTGACCACCGAACTGCAAAAGAGAGGTGGTCTTTCAAACAAAAGCATAGAACTCTTGACGAAAGCCACACAGACCACCCAGACTGAGAAGAACATAGAAGTAGCCCCTATCTTCACAAAAATGCCCCCAAAGACCAGACTGCATTCGGTCACAGCAGTGCTACTGTCCCCGCCAAAGTCTTTACCCAGGGGGAAGGCGAAAGAAAAGAGAAAAAAACTGCACTAAAGCATGCATGCTCCTATGTGCAGAGGAATCACCGCCAGAAACTTCGCCTACATGGAGCTCTATTAGGGGAACGGAGATGTCACTAAACCAAGGGGAAGCTGCTAAAAATCCAACGTCTATAAACTTGGAGCAGACGGATATGGCAGACACACCTAGAATAAGTGTGGACTCAAACTCATCCTCAGACCTGCAAAACATATCACAATATTCAAATGCTAGGGAACTAGATTCACCATCTCCGACGAAGCGAGGTGACCTACCAAAACAGTCCCAAGAAATCCACCCACAAGATCTTGACCCTACCCAGGAAGGGGGGAAAAAAAAGCATGACAAGGTGTCTAGCGACTACACTGACCAACGATTACGCTCAAACTCCCCGTCTACTGCACTAGAAGCTTTAAGAAATCTAAAGAATACAAATGAAAATTTTAAACACGAGTCACGAAAAGATCAAGACCAAAAATACAACAGATCACATCACGCCGATAGACCGCGACTTCATTCTAGGAAGGAGCCGAGACGTTTCCAGGAGGCTGTCGCAAATAAAGACAGAAAACTCGAAGGGGCACTACTCTTCAAACTGGAACAAATTTCGGCCAAGGACAGCTACCTGGTTCTAAATCGCAGAACAGTCTTAAATAGACTGGGAAAAATAGACAAGCTCCGTCACCTAAGATCGGACGACTTAATATTGGTCGAACCTTACCATCGTGAACATAGAGCGAAAGCTTACCTCCACGTAAGAAGTAAAGTAGTGATGGAGCTCACAACGGAAGTCCAAAAAGACCTTCACAAACTGGGCCTCAAACTACATCTCCTCCAGAAGCCACCAAAGGACAATCCTGACAGAACGAGAGACAAAAGGGAATGCTCAAACCAGGGCATGGAACTACGGAGAGAAAGATACGTACAGAAGACCTCGAGAAGTGAAAACCTGACATATGGCACCGAACGGCGATGGCGATTTAACCAAACTACTCCACCCATTACCAGTCCAGGCAAAAACCATGTTGCATTAAAAACCCAAGAAAATCAGGAGAAAAGAGATCAAAGAGAGTCTAGGACTGAAAATACAAGAGAGATTAGATCCAGAAAAGAACTGATTGCGCCATCTGCACCCAAACCATGGAGATGGATCACGGACACCTTCTCTCGAAACCAAAAGAAATGGCAACAAACACAGGGACCGAATTCCACAAAGAAGCTCAATACCGGTCCCTCAAATCTTCGAACAAAGAGCACCCTACACATGGCATCCTGGAATACGAGAGGGTACCGGCACCGAACTACGCCAAGTGATGTAAACCTGAGCACTTTCGAGCTGATATGCTTACAAGAAACATGGTTGGTTCATAAGCCCTCCATGGACGGCTATGTAATAGAAGCCTCTGCAGCATCCAAGTCTATCCTAGGCAGCCCCTCTGGAGGCGTACTAACAGCAATCCGTCTAGGCTCCGGGATCACACCCAAGGGAAAAATAGTAGAGGCCTACGGAATGCTAACTACGCTGACTTCATGGTTCCATAAAGATCAAACCAGAGACGTTTGGATAAACTCGGAACTAGGCATAATAAATTTGTACTGGAACCCGGCTAAAACTAGTACTACTGAGTTCTTTATCATGGTTGCCAACCAAATGGATGACTTGACGGTGGAGCGAAAAGTTCCAAATATCATAATCTGTGGCGACCTGAACACCAAATGCGAAGGAAAAATGAAAGACGAACAAAGTCCCAAATCAACGATGGATGAAAGAGGACGGGCATGGTGCCTCCTAATGAAAATGAGAAAGTTCCATAACATGTCATCTCTTCGAGACCAAGGGTCCCGAATTCCAACGTGGGAAAGATTGAGTTCGGCCGCCACTCTGGATTATATTTTTATCTCAGAAGGGCTGATACCTTATTTCAGCGCTTCACAGTTATAAAAACAAAGGAAAGTGATCACAATCTTCTCAAAATGTCGTGGAACGGGACAGCTGTAACAAGATCTCTTTAGCCAGCAGCCATTGAGTCAAACCTGCGACAAAACAGACTTCGCCTAACATCTGACAATGTAAGATCCTTTGCGTCCAATATTTCCATGAAATTTGCTCAAGCAAGGGATGAGAAATGCGACAAAAGACCGGAGTACGTCTCCCTCCTGGCCCCCCACAAAGTGAACTTTGCGGGGAAAAATCCCAGTCAGCCCACGTACATGCACTCATTCAATAAGGAAGTGGCGACAAACAGGCAGAGAGTAAACAAACTAAAAAAAAATGGCTCTAAAAACAGACTCCCCAGAAACCTGGACCGCATATCTATCAGAATGTAGGCTCTACAAATCGTGGCTAAAACAGCAGCGACTGCAAATGTACCAGAACGATGCCGAAGCAATGCTACACACTTGGGCTACAAGAAACACTCGTGAATTTTGGTCGCTATTAAAATCAATAAATGGACAAAGGGCAAATTCACTCTCTAGCTGCGTCCCTGAGCAAAAGTGGATCCAGCTTTTCACGGAGCTATACCGCAGTCCCTCGACCTCATCTCTGTCGCAAGCAGCTCTCCCCGATTCTCCATGGATCCCCTTATCATCTACCGACGACATTAGGGAAGTGATCATGAATCTCAAATCTTCGAGGGCCCCGGGGCCAGGCGGCCTGACGAATACCGACCTGAAGAAACACCCACTGGCGTGGGCAAGAGCTATTGGTGAAATATTCAATCAAGCCCAAAAAATCAAACAAATTCCCAAAACCTGGACAGAGGCAGTACTGGTGCCCATCTACAAAAAAGGCGACAGAAGTACCCCGGCCAACTACAGACCCATAGTCTTACTTGATATCATAGGGAAGATTTATACGTCGCTGCTACTACGCTGCTTTAAGGACTGGGCAAGCTCCTCCCCGGCAGCCGACATCTTCCAAACAGGCTTCCAGAAGGGAGCTGGGACGGCGATCAATCTGCTAATCTTGAACATAATCAAAGCAAAAGCAAAGGGAGGAGCACCGAAGGTCCACATGGCAATGGTGGACCTTTCCCAGGCCTTTGACTTAGCTTTTTCCACAGTTTTCCCCGATCTACTATCTACCTGGAAATGTCCGGCTCCGATTCTTGCACCGATAATGGCACTTCACGCAACCACTTCGCTCAGAGTCCGCCTAAACCAGCAAGGAGTACTTTCGGATTAGATCTTCACAGAATGCGGTGTAAAACAGGGCTGCCCCCTTGCCCCAGCCCTGTTTATTGCCTTCATCAGGGACTTCCAAGACTCGGAAAAAACACTAAGATCTTTTTCCCCTCAAGTGGGCACATCGAAAGTCTCAAGACTCTGGTACGCAGATGACCTGATCTTGATGGACCAAACTGCGATTGGCCTCCAAAGACAACTAACAAATCTGTCCAAATACATGGAAGAAAACAACCTCCAAATTAACAAAAACAAAACGAAAATCTTGTCCTTCTCAAAAAACGCAAAAAAAGCCAAGATAAGTTCCAGCTGGTTCCTTGAGGAAACAAAAATCGAAGTGGTCGATGAATTTAAATATCTGGGCGTGCAATTAGACAACTCTCTGAATGAAAACTCACTTCAAGCCTCACTATGGGCAAAAATGAGAAACCTAACAGCCCAATCTCGAGCAGTAGACAGAAAATTCGGCAAGTTCTCATGGACACCTGTACTACAATTCTACAAAACCAAGGTAGTCCCTGCAATAACATACGGCATGGCAGCCAATCTAAACCTACCTGAGGAATTCTGGTCGAGACTTGAAGGCTATCTTTGGAAATCGGTTTTGGGTCTTCCAGCTTCAGCCCCCATGCCAGCCATTCGTCGCGACCTTGGCCTCCAATCACTAGCCTCGGTAGTACTCCAAAGTGCAATTCTACTCTACGGGAAAAATACGGACTTCTGACACCCTCCCGATCTTTCGAATAGTAGAAGCTGAATTGAACAAAGGAACCTGCTTACCTCTAATGAATTGGGCAAAGAAAATTGAGGAAAAACTAGATGAAGTCCTCTGCAGCGAAGACCTCCTCATCTCAAACCCTGGACGAGTCAAGCTAAAACTTTCACAACAAGACTGGATACATACCAACGAAAAAATACTCCAGTATAAATCTCTAAAAGATCTGCCACCTACTCGCAACCGGCCAAAGGTCCCGCTGAGATACTGTGAAAAATTCCCTGAGAAAAAGCTGAGAAAATTACTTATGCGGGCCCACTTAAACCTACTTCACACTAGAGAAATCCTGGTCACCAGAGCACTTACAGAAACATCAAACTGCCGGGTTTGTGGCCTAGCTGACCAAATACAGTCAGTCCGACATCTCCTCACCTTCTGCGCAGGACTCACGGCAGAAAGGCGGGCTCACCTAGCACCACTCGTCACCTGCCCTACGACACTTGATGAAGAAATATGGTTTCGACTGATTGCGGGCGATTCTACGAGATGGTCTAGAGCGGCAGCCAAAGTTCTCGAAGTAGCCCCTGCGAAAGCAAGTGCTCTTGGCCCCGCTTCTTCCATTTTGTCAAAGCTGACGCCCGAACCTGAACGTTAAACCGGACCTGCTGACCTTTGAGTGGTGTCCTGAGTAGCCTCGATAAGATGAAATGGCACTTCCATTTTGTAAAAAACCCAAATTGGGTTAATAAACAAAAAAAACAAAAAAAAAAAAACATATTAACAGTCAAAGGAACACCATAATCATGTCCAAGAGTGGGAGAAAAAGAGTCTCGCTCTTGTCAGGAGAAAAAAAACAAACTCCAGAAATCCAGCAAAGCTGCTGGGGGACTCACTAGGTTAGGAAATTCAGCCTAAACAGAGAATTCTCCCTAACACCCCCCCCCCCCCCCGGACTAAGGGACAGGAGGATTTAATCCACTCCTGGATACCTCTAGTCGATTACATACATCCTAGAGAGACCATCAGCATTGTGGTGGTGACAACCTGACCTGTGCTCAATGGTGAAATCAAACCCTTGCAGGCAGATTGACCATCTCAATAGTTTTGGGTTTTCTCCTTTCATTTGCATTAACCATCTCAAGGGTTGGTGGTCAGTCTGAATGACAAAAGTAGAACCATACAAGTATGGCCTAAACTTCTTCAGAGCCCACACAATAGCAAAACGCTCTCGCTCAATGGTTGCCCACCTTGTTTCAGTATCCTTCAGTTTTCTACTGATGAAGCAAATGGGGTGCTCCCTACCTTTCCCATCGAGTCGACTAAGGGCTGCACCTATTGCTACATTTGAAGCATCTGTTTGCACAATGAAAGTTTGGTGATAGTCAGGAGCTCTGAGTACTGGGGCTTGGGAAAGAGCCTTTTTCAGGGTTTCAAAGGCCTGATTGCATTCCTCATTCCTCCTAATCTTTTTAGGGAATTTAGGAGATGAGATGGCATTCACTGGAGAAGCTATGGACCCATAGTTCTCAATGAAATTCCTGTAATACCCAGTGAGGCCTAAGAAGGCTCTCGCCTGGGTTTGAGTAGTAGGTGTTGTCCAATTTTGCACAGATTCAATCTTACTGGGCAAAGGCCTTATTTCTCCACCTCCTACCTCATGTCCAAGGTAGACCACTTTACTCTGTCCAATCTGGCATTTACTTGCCTTTATGGTCAGATTGGCCTTTCTAAGAGCCTGCAAAACATATCTCAGGTGGTCCAGATGTTCTTCCCAGGAATTGCTGAACACTGCTATGTCATCCAAGTATGCCATGCAGAAGTCCTCCATCCCATTAAGAACCTGGTTTACCATCCTTTGGAATGTAGCAGGTGCATTTTTCAATCCAAAAGGCATAACCTTAAACTGGTATAAGCCAACTGGGGTAGAAAATGCAGTTTTCTCCTTGGCATGGTCTGTCAGGGCTATTTGCCAATAGCCTGACGTCAAGCCAAATGTGCTGAGGAACTTGGCTGCACCAAGTCTATCCACCAACTCATCTGTCCTTGGCAAAGGGTGGGCATCAGTCTTAGTGACTGCATTAAGAGCTCTGTAATCCACACAGAATCTAAGTTCTTTAGATCCTGCCTTTGGTACTAACACAACTGGGCTAGACCATTGACTAATAGAGGGCTCTATTACCCCGAGATCAAGCATCTTGCTGACCTCACCTTTGATGTGGGTTCTTGCATTTTCTGACATTCGATATCCTCTGCTTTTGACTGGCAGACAGTCACCAGTGAGTATGTCATGCTGTCCCCAAGGGGTCAAGCCTGGTGAAACTGAGAACAGGGAGGAAAACTGATTTAACATTGATTTGCACTCTTCCTGTTGCTCAGGTGTCAGATTTGAAGAGAGATTTACTCCTTCAATCTTTTCGTCTAAAGGTAAGCCT
Source organism: Ambystoma mexicanum (assembly GCF_040938575.1). Lineage (NCBI taxonomy): Eukaryota > Metazoa > Chordata > Amphibia > Caudata > Ambystomatidae > Ambystoma > Ambystoma mexicanum. Next base: position 950,134,182 of record NC_090939.1, read on the forward strand.
GTGAGGAGATCAGGAACAGCTTCATTCTCTTCTTCGTCCTCTGATGATGCTAGAAGCAAAGCTCCTACATCAGGTCTGGAGACATACGCTTTTAATCTGTTGGTGTGGAAGACTGTTGGAGCCTCCTTGGGATTGCCCAAGTCCACCAGATAGTTGACCACTCCAAGTTTACCCACAACCTTGAAGGGTCCCACCATTTGTCTTGCAAGGCCCTCTGCCTTGTTGGAATCATAACGAGAACTAGCTGGTCCTGAGTAAACTCAACCATGTTAGCCTTTTGGTCATGCCAGTGCTTGACCAATGCTTGTCCAGCTTTCAAGTTATCACTTGCTTCTGCCAACATTTGTGACATTCTCCTCCGGAGACCTATCACATAGTCAGTCACTCTGACTGGCTTGGGGGAAGGAGCACTCTCCAACCCCTCCTTGATCAGGGTTAATGGACCTCTGACCGGATGACCATAAAGAAGTTCAAAGGGAGAATAACCTACTCCCTCCTGAGGGACTTCTCTATAAGCAAAGAGAAGGCATGGCAGTAGAAGGTCCCACTTTCTTTTAAGGGGGTCCTCTAAAGCACCTATCATGCTCTTCATGGTTCTGTTGAACCTTTCAACCAGCCCATTTGTCTGAGGGTGGTATGCGGTTGAGAACTTGTAAGTAACTCCGCAGGTTTTCCACATGGCTTTCATGTAGTGGGACATAAAATTCGACCCCCTGTCAGAGATTACTTCCTTAGGAAACCCAACCCTGGTAAAAATATCAAGGAGGGCCTTAGCCACAGCCACAGCCAAAGCTGTAACAGTCCTCATAGGAATTGCCTCAGGGTACCTAGTAGCATGGTCTACTACAAGTATAAACCTGTTGCCTGAGGAGGTTGGAGGATCAAGGGGGCCAACAATGTCAATCCCTACTCTCTCAAATGGGACTCCCACTACAGGGAGAGGCACTAAAGGTGCCACATTCCTGGAGCCAACCTTACCAAAAGTCTGGCAGGTGTGGCAGCTCCTGCAGTACTTATCTACTTCAGCCCCCATTTTGGCCAATAAAAGTAGACTGAGAGCCTTTCCTTAGTCTTCTTGAAACTCAAGTGACCAGCCAAAGGAATCTCATGGGCTAACTGCAAGAACTGTGGTCTGTTTTCTTGGGGTACTACAAGTTGTTTGTTGTCCCCAGGTGCAGACTCCGTCGGTTCACTGTAGAAGAGGCCATCTTCCCAGTGTAACCTATATTTCCCAGGCTCTTGCCCTTCAGCCTGAGCATCTGCCTGGTGGCGAAGACCTTCCATAGTTGGACATTCTCTCTGTCCCTTACTGAAGTCTGCCCTGTTGGGTCCACCTTCTGCCAGTAAAGACTGCAGCTCAGGATGGCCAACAGGATCCAAATCTCCAATGAGTTAATGGCCTTCCACTAGCTCTTCTTCAGAGTCTAGTTCAACCACACAGGGTTGCACCTCCCTCTCAGCCTCAGCTGGAGGGGAACTTACTGGTGTAACTTTGGATAACCTAGGGGAAATCCTTGTTGGGTGCACTGGAGTGCTGGCTGTGAGGTTCGTTTTAGAAGTTGTAGGTTTCCCTTTTCCTTCTAGTTTCTTAGAGACAGCAGCTGACATCTCCAGTGGAGCAGGAGTGATCTCTTTCTTCAGCATCTCCTTGGGAGTACCTCTCATGGTTCTCTCCCTTGCAGGTCTGGTGAGCTCCTGTAACCGCTTACTAGGAGCTCTGGGGGTATGTGACAATACTCCAAGAGTTTTTAAGTCATTACCCAGCAGAACCCTTCCTGGCACCTCACTTTGAATGCGGACAGGTATCTTCACAGTCATGTCATTACACTGGATGAGAACTGGTAATTGGGGAAGCATCTGCACAGGCCCTCCAGCTAACTTGGTGAGGCATTTGAGTGCCTTAGCAACATCCTCAGCCTGAAAAAACGATTTGTCCACCACAGTTATGCTGGCCCCAGTATCCCTAATGGCAGGAGTCACCTGACCATCCACCGGACACTGTCCTTCTAATACTCTTTAGTATTATCTGGGATAGAATTATAGACATCTAAGTTCTGTTGTTCCCACAAACCCAGAGACACTAAAGAAACACTGGCTGAGACTCCAATGGGTTCATCAGCCAGCAATAGAAAGTTTCCACTTGCCATTTATACTTCCTCCTCTGGAGCGAAGGCTAAGGAGACAAGCTGGACCCCTGAAGGTTTACCCTTACATCTGGGATCTCCTTTCACATGGTCAGTAGAGCCACAAACAAAGCATTTACCAAATGCTTTCTGGAATGGTGGCTTGTTCTGACCTCCTTCTGGTTTGGCACCAGAAGGTACACTAGCCTCATTTGGTTTCCCTTGTGGCTTACCCTTTTGGTTTTGTTTGGGGCCCTCTTTGGAATTGGAATTATTAGAATTCTCTTTGAAGTCCTTTTTTGGCTGTTTTCCCTCATCCTTTTTCTGAGTAGCCCCAGAATCCTTGTGAGTGGCCCTGTTGGCAACCCACAAGTCAGCAGCCTTAGCTAACTTCCTGGAATCCAATTCCTTTGAATCAGCTAAGTGCTGTCTGAGCTCAGGAGAGCAGGCATCATAAATTGACTCCAACATTACAAGATTCTTCATTCCTTCATAAGTGTTAACTCTGTAACCCTTAATCCATCCCTCTAAGTTTTTCAAACTTTCACTCACCCGGGTAGCCCAAGGGGTACCATCATGATTTTTGAGGGTCCTAAACCTCATAAGGTACTGGGAAGGGGTCTTCCCAAATCTAGCTAACAAAGCTAGTTTCACACATTCATAATCCTTCTTATCCACCTCCCCCAACTCCATTACCACGTCAGTTGCAACAGGGGGAAGCCTAGAGAACAACCAGGGAAGTATCTCATTCCCTGTGATGTCCTGGAGCCCATGATTATACTCAAACATTTTTAACCAATCCAACACATCCAACTTAGGTTCATACATACCCACTAATTCCTTAGGCATCCGGGGTATTTTGGGACTGGAACTCCTAGAGGAACCAGAGGAGAGAGAAGCATTTTCCACAGACAACTTCTTCATTTCTAGTTCATGATTAAGCTCTATTTCTCTGAGCCTTAACTCGGCTTGCTTCTGCTCAGCCTGGGCATTCATTCTTCTGAACTCTAGCTCTTGGTTTCTTTCAGATTGAGCAATAAAACGTTTGTACTCTAATTCAAGCTTCATTTTTTCAAGTTCAAAATAAGCAGGGTTACATGTAGGACCTGGTATAGGCCCAGTAGGTAAGGCAGACAGAGGCTCAGAGTGGCCAACTTCATTAGGTTCACTTTCCTCTTCTGATTCATTATCTAGACTTTGATTTAGATCAATACCATCACTGTTTTCTACATTTGCTAGGGGGGTAGATTTTTCTGTACCACCCAGACTTTGGTTTTCTAACAATCTTTCTATAAGTTCCATTTTCTTGCCCTTCTCAGAGAGATTCTTATGTCTACACAATACTTTTAAGCAATCAGCAGTTTTGGCAGACAATGATTCTAGGGTATAACTCTCCATAGCAGACATAGTTAGAAATTCAGCTTTTTTAGTGCTAAGCTTTGTGGTTAGTTGTCCTAAAGTATTCAAAAAGCACTCTAAAGTGTATACTCACTACAAACCCCACCTCTGTACACCAGTGTTAGGCATAAACCTGTGCAGTTCCCTCTGGGACCACTGCAAAAGATTTAAGACTACAGGTGTTTGGCAGTAAACCCACTTGGTAGCAGTCTGTACCACACAGATTCACTTGGTAGCTGTGGCTGAGCAGTCAGACCTCTCTCAAGAAGAGTTAGGCAGTAAACAGTGTATTCACAATAGGTCAAAAGAACACAGTAGAACAATCAAACACTGACCAGAGCTTGGTGTAAAAGAGATATAATTATTTATTTAAAACCACATCTAATAAAACACACAGGCACTAATGTTAAGCAGTTCAAAAACACGGTCACTAAAAGATATACACTCCCTTAAAAGAATATTAGACAAGTCTTAAGTAAAGCCCCACTTATTTTCAGACAGCGGTGAGCGCTTAACGCAGATGACACTCTAATAATTTGTTTTAAAAGGGAGAGAAAAGCAGAGTATGAATTGAAACAGATCCCAACACTTTCACAAGAACACACCACGAGAGGAAGGCAGAGTTAAACCGTGAAGTTAGAGTTCAGAAGGCCGGATCCACATTAAGAGGATCAGAACGAAATGTGTCCAAGGTCACACGGTTGAAGGTGCACAAAAGTCTCGAAAAAGTTCAGAAAGAAGTTGGACCAAAAGAAAGGGACCAGTTAGATGGTCAAGGTGGCCAGCCCAGTTCAGAAGGTTAAGGGATTATTATTACCTTGTAGCAATCTTTAGAAAGGGAGGTCTGGCGGACACGGTACCTTAAAGTGGTGAGAATACTCCAGCGGGGGCATTTGTTCCTGGCAGCGGATGCAAGTCGGTGCTTTGTCCGGGGGAGGAGAGGATCTCGGGGAGGAAGACAGGAGTGCGTTGTACTGCCGGGGAAGAAACCAGCCGCGGAGTTCTCAGGTAAAAGGAGTGGTCCTTTTATTCGCGGTCCAGTGGTAAGTGGCTATCCAGTTGCCAGGGTGCTTGGCACGGGCAATTCGACCACAAGACGTCCTGGGATGCGAGGAAAAGAAGGTAAACTGGTTGTGCCCACCAGTCAGGGGAAGAAGACTCTCCAGCTGGGAGATCTTCTCTGTCGTCGGGAAGTGGTGAGTCGGTTCCGCAGGGCTCCACCGGTGGTGTCGTCGTAGCAGGTCGGCTCAGCTCATGTCCATCTGTTCCCCAGTACGTCTTCCTCAGAGAGAGAACCTTCTCTCTCAAATGGAAGGTCAGGTTCTCCATCCAGAGGTCAAAATGCTCAATCTTCATGCTTGGTATCTGAAAGGCTGAGATACAGGGATTGGAACCTTCCAGATGACGTTATGGAGGTGTTTCTTTCGGCACGGAGGCCAGCAACAAAGTCTCTATACCGTTGCCGTTGCAAAATGTTTTGCAACTGGTGCAGAGAAAAGAATGTCGATCCTTTTCTCTGTTCTATTCCGGAAGTATTATCTTTCCTTCTGAGCCTAGCACATAGAGGTCTGAATATTGGAACAATAAAAGGTTACCTTGCGGCGTTTTCCATTTCCAAGTGCTCATCGGAAGAATGCTCCTACTTCAAAATTCCTTTGATAATACAATTCCTAGAAGGACTCACTAATGTGTTTCCTCCTCACCCATTTCAAGTACCGATCTTGGATCTAAATTTATTCCTAAAATTCTTAATGTGTGCTCCTTTTGAGCCTATGCACACGTGTGCATTAAGATTACTAACGTGGAAAACAGCCTTCTTGGTTGCTCTAACATCAGCAAGAAGAGTGAGCGAATTGCAGGCACTGTCTTCTGGGCCACCCTATACTGTGTTCCATAAGGACAGAGTTGTGTTGAGGGTAAAACCATCATTTTTACTGAAAGTAATATCTGATTTTCATTTAAGTCAGAAAATTGTCTTACCCACATTCTATCCTCCACCCCATCCTTCGAAGGAGGAGGAAAGATCACACATGTTGGATCCGAAAAGAGCTTTAAGCTTTTACAACTCTAGACTTTCCAGACTTAGAGTGGACAACCAGCTGTTTATAGGTTACTCAGGAAGGAAACTGGGTAAATCGGTGACAAAACAGACAATTTCTCGCTGGATTGTGCTTTGCATTTGAGAATGCTACAGACTAGCTCAAAAAGACCCTACGGAAGGGTTAAGGGCTCATTCCACCAGAGGCATCGCCTCCTCCACGGCCCTTCAAAGAGGTGTTCCAATAAGATACATTTGCGAAGCAGCAACTTGGTCTTTGCTACACACCTTCTCAAAATTCTATAACCTTGATGCTTCCCAGTCTAGGGAGCTAACTTTTGGAAAAGCAGTAATATACTCAGCCATCTAAGAGTATCAAAAAATCTACCCCCTCCTCCAGAGGAATTGTCCATACTGCTTTGGGAATCGATCTAAGATGAGGAATATGTTGGAGGACACAATCCACTCGAAGAACAAGTTACTTAACAACTGGTAACAATCTTTCGATTGGATGTTCCTCCAACGTATTCCTCATCGCCCTCCCAGCCTACCCCTCTGTAGATTTTTCCGGGTTATTGCCATCTCAAATCTCACAAGGCTCATACATGTCTGCCGGCACAATCTACTCAGTACAAGATCAAAGATAAAAAGGGCGAAAAACAGAACTGAGGCCAACGGGTGCTGCGCGTGCTACTTATATACCCGATGACGTCACCCTCGACGGAGGCCTTCGAAGGACCATCGACTCGACGACCTCGACGCACGGAACCCTCTGGCGAAAAAATTTCCAAAGAGCAGCAAAGCTGGATGGAATACATCTAAGATGAGGAATACGTTGGAGGAACATCCAATCGAAAGAATGTTACCAGTTGGTAAGTAACTTGTTCATCTAACCAGAAGACAGGACAAGCCTGCATGTGCCCCGCTGGAATACACAGTGGATGCCCACGGGAGCCACACAAAGCAATACACTGTAAAAAAAAAATAAAAAAATAAAAAGAAATTGCTGTGTGGACAGGGGGGGTAGGCCACCCAGGAGAGACGAGGTACAGGGTGCACCCCAACAACCACATGCGTGGATGTTGAGAAAAGAAAATACATCCATGGGCTCATGGCCTGCACGGCTACGCTACAGTGGGAGAACTGCCGTCGCTGTCATCAACCTCTGCTGCTACATCAGGAGGTGGCTGTGATATGGGAGCAGCCCCGCAAAGCCCTGGTATGCTCCTCCATGGCAGACTCTGGAAGGTTTGGTTCTGCAGGATGATGGTACGGAGATCCCCATGCAGCACCTCACGGGTAGCATGCATTTCTGCCTGCATGGCCTCGTGTGATGCCCGGATCTCCGCACAGGTTGGCTGGAGCTCAGCTGAGAGTGAACGTGTGAGCTGCTCCATCTGCTGATCTGACCTAAAATTCCGGGAAACCTCAAGTTCACCCAGAGTATCTCTGAGGGACCTGTGTTCTAACCTCAGGGCTTCCCTTTGGGCCTGTGACTCTACAGATATGGCTGCGCGCAGAGTCTCCAGTCCATCACGTCGGTCCCTTTTGGACGCCAACATGTCCTCCCTGTGTGAGTGGCATATGGAGTCTTTTGCCTGCTGCTGGAGCTCCATCTGCCTTTCAGGGGGGAGAATGGAAGTGGCCACCCTATCCATTGCCTGAGCCATCATTTCACACGATGCCCCCTGTTGTGCTGCTATACTGTACATGGAGTTATCCCGCACAGTATTGCCTGGTTGCGCACGACCACCGCGTTGGCGGGCACCACACCTGTTTGTGGCAAGGCGATCTGCACCTTGCTGTGCTGGTACTGCCTTAGGCTGCAGGACTGCATTCCTCTTTTGATCTGCTGGCCCAGGAACAGGAGCAAATATTGTGGAGTGTGACCCTGCATCTGTAACCGCCAAAGGCAGACTTTCCAACTCTGAAACCCCAATAGAGGGGTCTACCCCCGGTGCAGGTGGGTTGGACAGAACCGCATCCCTGCGTCGGCACATATGCCTCACTGTCTGATTCAGCATCTGATTCATAGAGGTCTGCGGAGGTGTACCCAGAGACACCCATGGTCAGCATGGTCTGTAGGACAAATGGGTTTTCACCCACCACCGCCCCATGTCCTCCAGTGGTGTCCGGTTGTGGCTGTGATTCCTCCTGGGTCTGCACCATCTCCTCCTCCTCAACAGCATCAAGTGCCTCATCACCTGCAAAAACATGAAAGATAACAAATGGAAACAGGCATGAACACCATAGCGCACACATAGGCCTGACGAGGCAGAGATCCAGTACATAAATTACACATGTCCCACATGACTATAACCCTGGCATGCATGCACTGTCAATGAGTTGGAAGGGGAGGCAAAAAGTAGACACTGAGGACTCCAAGATGGAAAAGCAACACATGTGCTGCATGCTGGATAGCACTGGCATCACACATTAGCCTGTGAATGGCATGTCCAATACACATAAATGACACATGCCAGCAAACAGATGGCACGTAGCATAGCCATGGTACATTTGACAAGTATAGCCATATGGTAGGAAATCAGTACTGTCACCCATCCATGTGAGATTGACATCATGGGATAAAACATGCAAAATAGTGTGTCAAAACACGCATGTGCCACACGCTGCAACCGATCCAGTGTTCACTAATGCAGTGATGGCAGGCAGATGAATACATCAATGGTTGGTCACTACAACATGACAGAAGACAACAGTCATGTTCAACATTCAAACAGGGCCCAAAAATGATAGTGTGCAGGCCATTACTCAATCAGCCTGAATGATTAAATCATTTCCATTACAAGGTTAATAAATGAGGGCCATTGTGGGGTGTACTCCAAGACAGAAGAATGTTACATTTATGGCAGTTCAGCAAAAAAATGTGTCCTAAAAATGGCAAGGATTGAAACAATCAGGCTGAATGAACAGGAAAACATTTTGAACAATGTTGTTGCAAGATGACAGTTGAAGGGCAACTGCAGTAATCTGGTGCAAATTGGCAATTGTGGTCAGAAGGGATACTGTCATACCCAAACCCAAGGCCGCGGGAATGGTTTGGAGGGACCACATGGGTGACCCATACTAGTCATGACTACACAGCCTCACCTGGCACTCAATCAGAACACATCACCCAAGCAACATACACATGGATTGCACACACATGCATGGGCACTCACCGGACAATGCTTCAAGATCTGGTAGGTCTCCCACGCCTCGGATCTGATCCTCTGTGATGAAGCCTCCAGCGACAGACTCCTGTTCAGTGAGTTGGTTGTCCTCTGGTGGAGACCCACCGCCATTCACCAGAGTAGAGGCATGATTGGAAGCCAGCTTGTTCTTTGCTCTGCGTTTCAGGTCATTCCACCGCTTATAGCAATCATCAGCTGTGCGCCTCACAAATCCAAGGGCACTAATGTGGTCCGCGATGGTCTGCCAGTGGGCCCTACGTTGAGCAGGCGTAGTCTTGCACCCTGCAGTCACCACCATTTCGCGGCTATGTGCCAACTCATAGGCCACAAGTGCATCTAGTTTGGCGTCATTGAAGCTAGGCTTCCTTGACGTGCCGGAGTGTGTAACTGTGTCTGGGGTCCCAGCCTGTACTGCAAGAGCAACATTCTTCTTCTTGGAAGGTGGTGCGGATCCTGAGTGGCTTACGCTGCTCTGGTGGGTAGGGGCAGAAGCGCAGGTGGACTGGGTACTGGAAGTTTCCAAAGGCACAATCACCAAAGGTCTCACTGCAGGCATTGGCTGCAGGGTGATGTTGGCAGGACCAACCTTGGTGTGATGGACTTGGACCGACACTGTCCCGGCTGGGAGACTCGGGGCTGGGGTGAATTGAGCTGCAGCTGCCCCTGCAGCCCCCTCACCCTGGCTATTTTGGGCAGCAGATGATATTGTTGCCCCAGATCCAGGTGGCCTGGTGACAGCAACTTTCACCGCCACACATGGCTTAGACTTGGTGACACGGAAATCAGCCTGGAAGTCATCCTGTGCCGGTTCAGTTGACGATATGGGCCGGTTCAACAAGGGCTGAGCTGGGATGGTGTCAGCTACATTTCCCCCAACCATTGGTGGGGTGGGGGCATAGGTGGCCCCGATTGGTCCTCCACATACTGGCCTCTTGGGCCACCCTGCACATCCTGGCCACGTCCCCTACCACGCACACCTCTTTGAGCTCAGCCATCTTTGCCTCCCTTACTGCTTGGTCGCCTCCCAACCATGGCACTGATGTTGTGCGTATGGGAGTTGCAGCAAACAATTGTCCTGGGCAATTGGGGTGTAAGGGGCAGGGTACTAGATGGAATTCGTACCCTAGTGCTCTAGCAAGGCTGTCTGTGACCCCTGGGGGAAGATGATGGGTCACGCAACGCACAGCCACCCTGAAAACAATATTAAACGTGCACGCAACCCCTGGTAGACCATGTGTGTGGAAAAATTAACCCGCACTACGCTGTGGCACACAGAAACACAAAAATAAGCGTACGCGTGATACACGCAGCCTACAATGAGATCTGAAGGGGTACGCAACACACGGGGGCAACACAGTTGGAAAATACGTGCGTGACTCACCGTCTGCTTGGAAAAAGAACGTGAAAAAGACGCGCGTGTGCACGTTGGCAACACCCCCGCCAAAAGAAGAATTGAAAGCTGTCTGAGTAAACAGGGAGTACGAACTGGAACCGTTGTGAAGTAATCGCGTGTGAACCAACAAGAAGTACAAGAGTTATCGCTCGCTCTCCACAAAAATCACGTACAAGAAAATGGCGTCCTACGCATACCTTTTAAAACAGCCCACACGTGCGATGTCACTTACATGTGTACGCGCTAAGGGCCTTTCCTCCAATTACACGCAGTGACACCCAGACGTGCAGTTTTTTCACATGTACAAAAAACATGCACCCGTGTTGTGGGAAACGCCTGTGCGGGTAACGTCACAAACACGCTTACGCGCTAATGGCCTTTCCTCGAATTTCACACTGACATGCACTTTTTTCACGTGCCAAATCACTCCGTATCAAGCTGGCCACGCGACAACACACGTAAGACCGCGCTCCTGCCCAGAAGGCCATTTTCCTGCCCCCCCAGAGCCCCGAGCACGCTCCCACCTGCCATCTGCTGCTGCCTGCAAAACACCTGCCCTGCTCTTTGGTGCCTGCACATCAGCCATCTGCATGGGTCCAGTTGCTGTGACCACCCCTGCTGGAATAGAAGACTCCCGACTGGTACGCCATCGCTCCACAGCCCAGCCCCAGGACCCAGTTGCCCACCCACACCTACCTCGGGGGTTGCCATGTCGGACACAACACCATCTGGCACCAGTGGCAACCCCCCAGAAGGGAGGCAGAGGGCTACCAGCTTCAGTGCCAATGAAGTTGGTATCCTGGTGGAGCAAGTCCTGGGACAGTATGATGCCCTCTTTGGAAGTTTGCGCGCCGACTATGAAGGACGGAAGAGGATCTGGATGGACATCGTGGCTGCCATCAACGTGCTGGAGGTGGCAGCCCGCAACATCAAACACGTCCGGAAGCGCTGGGAGGACTTCAGCTCCAGGACCCTCAACAAGGCCCGGCGCCTCTTGAAGGCAACGGATACTGAGGGGTGCCGGGTCCGCCTAACCAACAACCAAATGAGGGTCCTGGAACGTATACGCCCAGTGCTCCATGTCCAGGTCCTTGAGATGCAGACCCGTCTGGAGTCGAGCTTTACGTGTACATGCGTACTAATTGGTCGCTGTGCGTGTTGAGGTGTGGCAGGAGTGTGCAGGTTGCACATATGTCTTTGTAGGGCCATGTATGGATGTGTATGTTCAGGGACGTGAACCTGCCACATGTGAGTCCTCTCATGTGTGAGACACATCGATGGTGTATGTGTTGGTAAGCATGCTGGCCAAATGCAGGTGTGGGTGCACACATTTGTGAATTTCTGTTTATGTACTGTGGCATGGTTGTGGTGTCACATATGGATGCTGGTTCCACATGCATGTATCTGCACTATGTACATGTGCATGTGTGTGTATATGACAAACGTGCAACTGTGATACACCATGGATGCATGTGACACTGACATGGAGGAGGCTGATTGCCAGATGTGACATGGATGGCGATATGTACAGAGGCATGCATGTATGTCTGGTGGCGTGCGTGCATGTGTTCTGCACTCTCCGTGTTGCATGTGACGTCAGGCTCACCTTCGGCTTCTCATGCTATTGTATGTGGGGATGGTGCTGCCTGGTGCAACATTCCTGTTGTTTTGCTCATGTGTGTGAGTTGAAATGACATGTGTGTTGGGGTGTGTTATGCCATGTCTGAAGTCTGCGACTGCCACTCATCTGCAACTGTCATGTGTGTATCAGACCATTGTACATTGCCCTGATGCCTGTGTTCTGTCTCTCCCTGTCTGCAGCATCAACTGATGAAGAGGGCGGAGACGGTGCTGTGGAGCAGAGCGGCAGGGATCCCACCGCCAGCCGGAGACGCAAGGCCCAGCTCCCCTCCCAGGTTGACAGCTCTTCGGGGAGTGAGGAGTCTGGTTCTGTGGCCGCAGCTGCCGGGGGTAGGTCCAAGAGGCGGAGGTCGGAGGTGGACTCCTCGGCAGCAGAAGGGTCAGCTGAGACCCCACAGGGGCCTACGGAGGAAGATGGCACAGAATCATTCAGGTTGGTGGGGGTTTTGGTTGAGGAGGAGGCCGTGGAAGTCAAAAGCACAGGGCCTGGAGGGGGGATTCCACTGGTGCCAGTGGTGTAGTCCAGGGGCAGGGGCAGGGGCAGGAGGCAGCACAGGCCGCCGCAGAGGTGCCTGTGTATAATCCTGTCCCCGATCCTGTGACTGCATCATCCGGCACCAGCAGGGGTGCCTTCGTCCAGACCCATTTTCAGGGAGGGGATAGCCGCACAACAACTGGCCTTCCTCTCCCTGCGGATGTGGCAATCCGGGACCATGTTCAGCCTGTCCTGGCTGGGGTGGCATTGTGTGTTGGTGACATTCGGGGTTGCGTGCAGGGTTCTCGTGAGGACAATGCACATCATTCGAATGCCTCGAAGACCATGTCGACCGGCTAGGAGGGATCACCGGTGCTGGGTTCCTCCGTTTGCTGGAGCTTCTACCGACTCCCTCCTCAACTGAACCCCCTATGCGCCTGTCGTCCTCCATGCCACCTTCCTGCCCAAGTGTCACCCGGGCACCCTGTGGAGCTGGCCCTGACCCAGCATCCAGGCTGGTGGAGGACACATCCCTGCCACAGTTGGGAGTCGGAGGTCCAGCAGGGGTGGCCACCACAACAACTGGACCCCAGCAGGAGGAGGACAGGCATCACAAAGCAGGGGACATGCATGGCAGCAGTAGGTCAAGGTGGGAGCGGTGATGGCTCGGGGACATCAACATCAGAGGGGCAGGCATCGGCCAGAGGGCAGGAGGACCCTGGATTGGGAGTATCTTCCGTGTGGCAGCGGTTGGGCCAGGCCATAGATGCGGAGCGGCAGCGGGGGCGGAAGAGGCACGGCTCACTATGATCAGGGTGGAGAACTCCATGCGTAGGGCGCTGAGGTGGGCTGCGTGCCACGAGGGAATTTGCAGGGATTTTGAGGTGAACATGGCGTTATCCCTGCGTGACCTCGGGGCCAGTGAACAGGCCCGCCTCCAGGACATAGAAGTAGGACTTGCCCGCTGCCATTGTATATAGTTAGTTAGTGTTAGGTTTCATTTATGTTTTTCTTTCATTTGGGGCACTTGGATCATGCCCCACCTTTTTGTAGAAAGTTCTTTATTAGGTCGTTTTTTTTGTAGGTTTTATTTCAATGGTTGGGCTCATGGACCCTGGATTTGTTATTTGTATATAGTAGAACAGTGGATTCCTCGTCATTTTATTTTTTTTCACCATGGAGCAATGGTTTTTACTTATTTCTTTCCCTTTGGATTTGCTTTGTTGGATGGAGACTTTGGACACATTTTCATTTGGATTTTTTTGGATTCTGATTTCATTTTTTTCTCATTTTGGAACATGCTGCATTTTATTTCTCATTACCATTATTGTTTGTTTTCATTTGATTCACAGCATTTTGTGTTGAATACATTTTTGTTTCATAATTCAATGTGTGGTATTCTCTGATTGGTTTCATGCATGTCACGATGTGGGTTTTCACATTCACTGGCACCCATTGTGTGTGTGTGACGGACATGTGTTGATATACATACATGCCATTTGGGTTGTTTCATGTAGTGGGCATTTCAATGTGGGGTGTATGTAATGCTTGGTTGGTTCTTTGGACAAGGGTGGCGTGCGGTGGTATTTGGGTGGGCATGAGGGCCATGATTGTGAATCATGATGGGGGGACATGAGTCGGGGCCTGCTGGCAGGTGCCCGTCACTGCTCGGTGGGTGGGGGTGCAGGGGGACATGTGTCGGTGCTCACTTGTGCATGGTGACATGTGGGCTGGCTGGGGGGCATGGCCAGGGTGGATGGGCTGCCTGCGGGGCATGGCCTGGAGTGCAGGGTAGTCCACTGTGGTGTGGGCTGCCTGCAGGCTCTGTGGAGGGGGGAGAGGGCTCACCTGGGAGGACACACACTGCCAGTTCGCGTTGGGGCACCCCACAAATACACGTACCCCGCTCGCACAAGCCCTATCGCGTGTGAAACTTCCCGCACACCTCCAAAATACACGTACCCCGCTCGCACAAGCCCTATCGCATGTGAAACTTCAAGCGCACCCCCAAAATATACGTACCCCGCTCGCAAAGCCCTATCGCGTGTGAAAATTCCTGCGCACCCCCAAAATACACGTACCCCGCTCGCACAAGGCCTATCGCATGATAATTCCAGCGCACCCCAGAAATACACGTACCCTGCTCGCACAAGCCCTATCGCGTGTGAAACTTCCCGCGCACCCCCAAAATACACGTATCCCGCTCGCACAAGCCCTATCGCGTGTATAACTTTCCGCGCACCCCCAAAATACACGTACCCCGCTCGCACAAGCCCTATCAGGTGTGAAAATTCCCGCGCTCCCCCAAAATACATGTACCCCGCTCCCACAAATCCTATCGCGTGTGACACTTCCGCACACCCCCAAAATACACGTACCCTGCTCGCCCAAGCCCTATCGCGTGTGATAATCCCAGCGCACCCCAGAAATACACGTTCCCCGCTCGTGCGATTGCAGTGTAGCGGCCCTGTAAGCTGGTCTATGCGCAGCATTGGGGATTTCAATGGCTTTTCCTTGCGCAAGGGGCGTTCTTGGGGGCGTAACTAGCGCTGCGGGATCTTCTCTGCACCAGCAGCACTCATTATGGCTTGGGAATTCCATGAATACGCGGTGCGCCAGAATGCTGTTTAGCGCACACGGCTGGCGCACGCTCCCTCTCTGCGCTGCTCGCGTGCGCTGCCTCTGCGCTGAAATATATGAATTACCCCACGAGTGTCTTGAAAAGATGTCCAAAAGGGATTTTTTTTTCTTCAAAAGATGCTTTTTGCCATGTCTAAGAAAGTGTTGTATAACAGAGACATTTCTACTACTCTTAAGGAAGCATTGTTTGAAAAGGACACTGGCACTATTGTACCTGGAACAATCCAGGGGAAGGGAACCACATCCTGGATTCAAGGATTGTTTGTTGAATTTTCATATTTGATTTTTACACACTTTTTGCTAAATCAAAATTTCTGACCCCTCACACAAGACTCCATTAATATACTTCTCCACAGATGCTTCCTACGCATAACCTCGTAGAGGGACGGCCATTTGACGCAGTCGATCCCATTTTTGGCGTCGATCCCCAAAACCAGGCGGCCTTAACGGGACCTGCAAAGGGACCTCGTAGTAGGGCGCAAGGGTATTACCAGCACCGGTGTCATTACCGGTGCCCGGTATCCCTTTGCGCCCACCTTGTAATGAGGGCCACTGTGTCTTATCCAGTATGACACTGGACAATGGAAATACCTCTTAAATGCATAGTATGAACAATTATGATTTAAGTACTTTGTATTTTTCTGCATTCACTCGTAACGCTGTGCATTAGATTCTACCATCTGCATTACATCCTTGTTACATTGAACTCTATAACTATGAAAAACATTCTCATGGGAATTATTTCATTTTTCCTTGTTCTCCTTTATTCCTATATTTGTTTTAAATGCTCCTCAGTTCAATTAGGCTCCAGAAGAAGAGGAAGAAACCTCGAAACGCGTCAACCAAGTATATTGAACTCATGGATGTTTTCTTTTGCATTATCGTCAATATACCTACACTCGAAATTCTCTCTGTCTGATTAAACATCTTTAATCTCTCAAACTGATACTATTATTGAATATAATTGAACATTTTTGCATGTTTTTTCTTGATTGAACCATTGAATGTCCTTGGAAAATATACAATAGTGTGGTCAGGACTTGATGGTCGTGTAGGCGATGATACCTCTGTCCCCAAGTTCCACTCGAGCAAACAGTCAATATACTGCCCGAGCAGCCCTTGAGGCCACAGGTGGTGAATGTCGTCAGCCGGAACCAGGAATGCCGGAAGATGTTTTCCCCTGACCACTGTAAGGCAAACACGCGGGTTAGATAACAATCACACCCTGTGCACAATCCTAAATATTTACCTATAAGGAGCTTACCATGAGTGGTTGTCTGGAATGTGATGTAGGGTGTCTGTCTGTGGGGCCGGCAGGGTTGACGACAAGGTTGCAGCCTGGCAAAGCACTTGAAGGATGGAATCACCACCTGATACGGAACCTGGTACTGTGAGCCAAACTAGATGGCATGTGATGCAGAGAGCTGAGTTCAAACCAAAGGATAATCCAATTGCAGTCCAGGAGAAAAGCCAAGGTTGTGTCCAGGGGGAGCGGTTTAAGACAAGGTACCAAACAAGGGAAAATCCAAGAAGCAGTCCGTGGGAGTAGCCGAGGTCAAAACCAGGAAGAAGCAGGTCCAGTAGAGGTACAAAAGAGGAAGCGGTTCGAATCCAAAGGCAAAATCCAAGATCAAGGATAGCAGTGTCCGTAGTCCAACCAAGATCAGCTGGGAAGCGTGGATGGGAGTTCGCGCGTCACTTTTGAACGCTCGCTCCAGTGATCACGTGACTCACACACGTGATTGGCGCACACGCGATTGGACGCATGGAGGAAGAACGTCCAAGCGTCGGCAGCGGAGACGCGGAATGCTCATGGCGCGTCTCCACGGCAACCGCCAATGCAGGAATGGAGAGCGAGGCATAAACCAGCGTCGCAGCGTTCGGCCAGCCCCTTGTCGGCAAACCTGAAGGCGAGAATGTGCAATGGTGCCTGTGGTGTCTTGTTGTGTACTATGATTCTGCCGTATATTGATGGAATTACGGGATGCAATAGGAGGGCTTGTGGATGTGGATGGGGGCGTGACAAGTGTGCAGGGGACGGGAGGGTTCCCAATTTGGATCCTCTTATTCTGCTCATTTTGTGTAATATTGGTCTTGTGTCTGCACCTTAAAATAACAGAATATTGATAGCCCCATATGAAAAATTAACTTGAAACTATTAGTGTGCACCGACAAATCCACGTTTTTCACCATTTATATAAATCCATCATGGAATCCACACAGACGACCAGCACATGTAACCCAGAGCCCCATCAGCAACCGTGCATGGGAGCAATGCACAGACCCAAACCACCCACCAAGGCATACTGCCTTGTCAACCATCGACCATGAAAACATGTTTTTGCTGTGAGCTGTGTGCATGATGTACCATGACAGACTGAACACTCCCACTCAGTAGTTGACTCCACATGCAAGGACTGGAATTTTAAATAGTGTTGTGCTACGACACATCAGACATGCATGAACACACTGTCTATTGAGATGCTGCTGTTAAAGTCCAAACATCCACAAATCATCATGATTTACACCTATGTCTTTTCCCCTTGCAGGTCACTATGGGTACTCGCAGCTTCCGTGGTTATTTACTCCTCTGAGGAATCCCCAGATGCCAAGGGAGGTGGCATACAACCAGCAACATGTCTAGACTATGTTGTGGGTGAGTGCACCTTTTGGCTGTGGAAGGCTTGTTTCCAATGCTTACAACAGTCTCGGGGTGCGCTCATGTATAGGCCCGACAAGGTTGGACAGATTGTGCTTGCATGTGCAATGTTGCACAACATCTGCATTAGGCAGAACGTTCCCATGCCCTTAAATCTGGATATTGCACCCCCGGAGGAGGAGGAGGATGCAGGGCCTGCAGGTGCCACGCATGCACGCACTGAGCGGGTAGAGGCTACGAATGGGCGCCTGGCTCGTCAGGAACTGATTGAAAACTTTTTTTGAAAAAGCTATTACATTGCACTCCCCTTGAACCTTTGTAAAGAATGTTCTCTCACATTAACCAGTTGTACACAATAAAGAATGTCCTGTCATTACTTCAAGTGAACATGAATTTTATGTAGCAAGGTGTAACGTGTACCAACATTCACCATAACAACATCCCCCCCTCACCCCAAATCCCTCCCTCAAAACTACCTCCCCAATCAGACACCCTCAAAACCCCTCGGCATTGTCCAACTGTCACTTTCTGTACTTGTTGGCCATGGGGCTGTTCGCCGGGTCCTTGCTAGTGAGGAAGCGCTGTGAGCAGCGACTTGGGTACCCGATAGGGAGCCCTGTGTTGGTGTCACAGAGGTGTGGAGGTCTCTGACCCCTGGACCCACATGAACCTCAGTGTAAGCTGCGTGCATTGATGCAGGGTCTCACAGGAGGCAGAGGTAGCCTCTGTGTGCTCCTGAACCTATTCCCATTGCAGTCATGGCGGCAGTGGCATGACCGAGTGACTGGGCCACCCTGCGGCTGCAACCCTGCACGCACTCCCGCATGGCCCACATCTCCTGCAGCTTCTGGTCTGCCAGATGCTCGAAGGAAGCCTGCCGCTCCTAAATTGCACACAGGTGTGCACTCATGGCTGACACATTGGGCACCGGCATAAGTAGTTGGCTGTGTGGAGAACCAGTGCTCAAGCATGGAGATGCACATCCCGTGCTCCACCTCATCCCCCCTCATCCTCATCTGTGCTATCCACATGGGCCCTGCTACGATGGTCCAGTGGCTCCACTGCCTGTGATAGCGAGGATGGTGTGCTGGAACCCCGGCATCTTCTGGTTACAGAAGGACCAGCAGGACTGTGTTCCATTACGGCGCAGGCTGTGGCATAGCGGTGGCGGCTTTAGCGACTGCTGTGCCACTTGCCTGGCCGGAGGAGGGGCAACTGAGGACTGCTATTGGGATTGTCTCATCACAGGACTTTCTGGTGTGTCTGCGATGGTGGTGGTGGAGGCGGCAGCCCTAGCAGCCCTGCCCTGCTGGCAAGAGATCTGGCCTGTGCAGGTGTGGGGGCAGATATTGTGCTTGCAATGGAGGATCCGGCCTCGTCACTGTCTGTTGACTGTGTTTCTGTTAGGAATAGAATGACAATCTGTTAGTCATCTAGCAGACATGACTGTGGGCTTGTATTACACTCATGCAACATTGTCTGTATTGCAAAGATGCACATTTCCTGTGGATTGATGGGTGGTATCGCTCGCTCCAATGAGTGCTGCTACTAATAGGTGGTGGTAGTGCCTGCTTAGGGTGTACACTGTGCATTCATGGGCACATTGCCTGTTGGCCTGCCAACATGGCTTGTTGTTGTGGGTGTGGTGGGGCTTCACTTACTGACATGGACTATCTTGGCACACATGGGAGCTTCTCATTGGTCCATGTGTTGGCATGCACATTTCGAATAGGGCATAAATATGCTCCACCACTGCATCTGCCAATGCAGTTAGCTCTGCCTCTGTAAATGTTGGCTTACGGTGCCGGATATTTGGCAGAGGGACCTTTCTTCCTGTGACATTATGGTGCCATAACTTTGGGGACTGGATGCCAGCAGGAAATTCGTGATTCAGGGTGGATTTTAAAAATGGCCTCCGACGACCTTCCCATTCCTTCGATGAAGCTATTGCCGACACTTGTAATACTGGCCAGTATGGTGCCGGAAATACCACCAGTTGGTATTACCCTGTCTGGCGGGAGGATGCTTGCGCCCCATGACTCATAATACAGCGGTAATTCTGCCGGTCACCCCACCGGTAACACCGTCTGACTGCCGTTTTACCGGCAAACTCGTAATGAGTGTCAATAGCCTTAGGTGCGGAGGGGTGAGCAGGACAACATATTTCTGAGGAAAATACAGAGAAAGTGATGTGAATGAGCAGGTGAACGGTCCAGGTTCATTAAAAAAAACAAAAAAACATCCTGACACTTAAAAAAAAAATTAAAAAATCTTGACACAAAAAAAAGCATTAAGTTTGTGTCACTTGTTACAACTTATGACAAAACATTGTGTGGAAATAAAACTTCGGATATTCCTCGTACCAAGAAAGGAGGTGAATCGAATTAAGGGAAGACGTGGAGCACACCTTGAAAGGCTTTTTTAATTAGCTCTTTCAAGAATTGGCAAATCCTGAGTGTTAATGAAGTTTTGAGGGAAAAACTGTATTTCAGGAGCACCAAGGTTGCGACTCTTTCATTATATTTCTGTCCTAATGCTGATAGGAATTAGTGAATGCTGAAAGGTGAATGTTGTACCCGCACACAGTACATAATTGACAAATGAGGGACATCTTCTCCTTTTTTTCCTTTTATATTGAAGGGGGAGAAGTAACACAGATGACTTTGAGAAGGCCAAGCAATCGCTTGTGTATACAAATTGATACATGGGGAAGAGAAGGGAGTAGGAGGCCACTGCGTAAAACAGATGCCAGCAGGAAGATGCATGAAGGGTAGAAGTACAAGATGTTGAATACTCCATTGCCATTAAAGATGGGAGGACCCATACATCCAATATGCTCTTAGGTGCCCCCCTCATCCAATATGCTCTTAGGTTCCCCCCTTTGCTGTAACCAGCAGAATAACTTCCTCACTGGTTGGGGGAGGAATAGGAGGAGCGTTCCTTGTGGATATTAATTGTTCTACTATCAAACTTTGTGTAATAGGTTTGTTTTATTTGTGGGGTCATGGGATGAGAGAACCTGGGTACTTGCGACAGAGAGGTGCTTCCTCATGTTTACCCTGAATTGTTATTCGATATGTTATAGGTTATGCTGGGCCCTCTATTAGTGGGAAGTTTGTGTCATGATGCCTACCCCCGGGGACCCAGACCAAGTCCAGCAACCCCGGAAGCCGGCATCAAGTTACCCCAAGCAAGCCCAACAACCCCCGCTAGGGGCTATTTGGGTGCATTCCTGGCGCCTATGGTGCCAGGCTCATATGGAGAGTCAGTCCTGGCGCCATAGGCGCCAGGCTCATAGATTAAAATGTACCTGATGCAGACCATGCTTCAAACTTACCTGATGCAGACCATGCTGCAAGAGCTCCAAGCCAAACGAGGCTTGGAAGGGACTATTTTATCTAGGGACTATTTTTTTTACTCGGGTGGGGCTGGGGAGGAATACTTACCTGGGACTACTTTGGAGGCTATTTAAACCACGCTCGAAGAGCAGCACACGCTTCGTGTTATTCTGCATCCAGCAGCGTAACGCTCACTGTGCCTGCAAGTCTGCATCCAGTCTTCTGCCACGCCCGCCTCGAGTTTGGAGCTCCTAGAAAAAGGGAGAAAGAAGGGAAAAGGTTAGAACAAGAGCAATACCTTTGATCCTTACCTGAATTTCCGATCCATCGTGCCTTCGAGCTGGAAGAAAGAAGTTATTTTATGTGTGTCGCCTTGCCTGCTGCAGTGCTGCGCTGAACTCACCGGCCTTCGCAGCATCTTCACATTTCACTGCATCCTCCTGCATGTTCCCGCCGCACTCCGGCACCTAAGGAGAAGACAAGAACAGCAAGGTGAGCCAAGGGAATACACAGAGGAATACCCCCCATAGACTTACCTGATTTTACCACCGGGGGCACTCTTCTTCACGGGTCGGCGCAGCTTCCACTGCATCCTAGCCGAACCCCGGCCCCTAAGGGGAAACAAAAGGACAGCAAGGTGAAACAAGGGACTAACAAGGAGAACCCTCCTCACCACAAAAGACTTACCTGATTTTACCGCCAGAGGCATTATTCCCCGAGACTTCATACTTTCTCTCAGCACCTGAATAAGGGAGAAAGCAACAAGTTACATATGGACATTATTTTATCGAACTGTGTTGGATAATACAAATCCTTACCAGAACATTACCGGTTGCCACGAGGAACTCTTCAGTAGGGTCAAACTGCAACATTCAAGGAGTCGGACAAGAGTCAAAGTCAGGCATTTGAACTCTTACGAACTACATACTTACGGCGTATTGCCGGGAATATCGGAGTCAATATTGTCCTGGAACTCACCAATTCCTTTGAGCCAGTGAAGCAACTGGTTATCTACGCACCCCTGCGCTCAATGCAGGATGGAGAGCTCATCTTTTCAAATCATCAGGTGAGACTATAAGAGGGGACATCCAAGGTGATCAGTGAGGAGAACACCAGGGTGGGGAGATTTACGCTCAACTCCACGGGTGGTTGATTCCCTTTCTCCATTTGCAGAAGAATATTCCTACTTGCCAAACAAATGAAGCTAGGTGGGCCAGTCCAGTCCGTCATCTCGGCCCTATGCTTCACATTGGTGGAGACTGCAGCAGTCCAGTCCAGATCGACGGCTCTGTGGGAGCCAGGTGAGCGTAACAGTTTGCTCCCAGGGGCTGAATGGAATGATGTGTTATATAGGAGCATCACTATCTTTATTTGGTTTCCTGGTTTAACATCCCTAGCGTTTCTGTACTAGTCTACCCCCCTGTGGTGTTAAGTGATTGCTGCCTATTTACCTTCAGGCGCTGCCACAGCCGCTCCTAAACAACCATGAGGCCAGGTTCCATTGTTTGCCGGTTGGGGGCAGACTGCCTCAGCATCTCGAAGAATATCGAGTTATTACTTCGGATGCGTGGGTTCTGGATACAATAGCCCACGGCTACTGCCTTCCCTTCCTCAAGCAGCCTCACGACAATCCACCGGGGAATGTCTCTTTGAAGCTTCCGGATCCGCTCGTTGCGCAGGAAATCTTGTCCTTGCTGGAGAAAGGCGCTATAGAACTGGTGAGGAGAGGAACAAGGGATGGTATTCCCCATATTTTTTGATTCCAAAGAAAGACGGGAGATTGAGACCCATTTTGGCCTTGCGTTGGTTGAACAAACTTACCAGGAAGGACAAGTTCAAGATGGTCACTCTTTCTCAGCTCCTCCAGGCACTTCGACTTCCGGATTGGTTGGTGTCTCTGGACCTTCAGGATGCTTACTTTCATGTGCCGATTCATCCAAAGAACAGGAAGTACCTGAGGTTTGCGGCTGGCAGCTCGCACTTTCAGTTTCGGTTCCTGCCATTCGGATTGACCTCTGCCCCGAGGGTCTTCACCAAGCTAATGGTGGTGGTGGCTGCGTATCTCAGGCGAGGGTGGGGTTCATGTCTACCCCTACCTGGACGACTGGCTGATCCGTGCGCGTTCTCCCGAGCAAGTGTTGGATCACCTCAGTCTCACCTGCTGCTCCCTCCACAAGCTGGGCTTCTCCCTCAATTTCAAGAAGTCGCATCTGACACCTTCTCAACAGCTCCACTACATTAGAGCTGTGTTGGACACGTCCTTGGGGAAGTGCTCGCCTCCCAAGGTGAGGGCTCATCACATTGTGCAGATGGTGGACAAATTTCAACATGCCCAGAGTCTCCCGGCTTTTGAATTCTTAAGGTTGCTCGGCCTCATGGCATCCTGCATGTTTCTGGTGTCAGAGGCCAGGCTGAGGATGAGATCCCTGAAATGGGTCCTTAAGATGCAGTGGTCACAATTCTCAGGCAAGATGTCGGATCCCGTTCAGAGTCCACTCTCGGTCTCACAGGATCTTCTGTGGTGGGCCAACGATGGGAACCTAATCAAGATATGGCCTTTGGTAAGGTGGTCCTTTATTCTGCCATCTGATTGGGTATTCTTAATACTTTTTCCTCCTCCATTTTCTGGTACTGCTTTGGTAGTCTATGATGTAGAATGCATTGGAAGACACAATCCATTCAAAGATCAAGTTACTTACCAACTGGTAATGTTCTTTCGACTGGATGTTCCTCCAACGTATTCCACATCGCCCTCCAGCCTGCCCCTCTGTAGAATTTCCTATGCTATTGCAGCTTACGTTCCCTCAGGGCTGTGTGCAGTCAAGCTGCCATTGTGTACAAGCATGTCACACGTTATGGAGGAAAAACATAAACTGAGGCTACGGGCGTCGTGCGTCCGATTTATAACATCCGGTGACGTCGCCCTCGACGGACATCGACCCAACGTCATCAACACAGGATGCCCTCTGCTGAGAAATCTCTGAAGCACACAGCTGTGGACATTACATATCAAAGATGTGGAATACATTGGAGGAACATCCAGTCGAAAGAACTTTACCAGTTGGTAAGTAACTTGTTCTTCTACACCCATTCCATTCTGGACAATGCTGGTGTTACTGGCGGGGAGGATCAGAGCAAATACCGAGGGACGAGACAGAGATGGCGTCCGCCTGCTCACGGAACTGGGGTTCTCGATAAACTATGCGAAGTCCTGCTTGGAGCCATCTCAGGATGCTCAGTTCCTGGGAGCCAGGCTCAACACAGTGGCGTACCTAGCCTCACCGTCAGAGGACAGGATAAAGACCATCCTAAGCAAGGTACAACGTCTGTTGTCCATGAGGGTTGCCAGGGTGAGGTCCATCAAGTCCCTGCTCGGCATGATGTTGTCATGCATCTACCTCGTTCGGCTGTGCAGGCTCCGGATGCGGCCGCTGCAGGAGTTCCTAGACGCCCGTTGGATGCAAGCGGCGGGAAGCTTCGAGGACAAGATCGCCCTCAACGAGACATTCGTAGAACGATTCGATGGTGGGGGTCCGCGTGCATCTAGCGGCGGGCACAGACTTTCAGACCCCAGCGCCTCAGGAGACGGTGACAACGGATGTCTCCCTGGAGGGATGGGGCGCAAACACCGGAAATCTCCACGCAAGAGGTCTTTGGCTCCCAGAGGAGAAGTCGTTGCACATCAATGTCCTGGAGCTCCGGGCCGTGTTTTGGGCCCTCGAGTCATTCCTTCCGTCCCTCAAGGGTAAGGTGGTGCGGGTCTTCACTGACTGCACCACCACAATGTTCTAAATTCGGAAGCAGGGGGGCACCAGATCCCCAGCTCTCTCCAAGGAAGCGCAGGATCTGTGGCACTGGGCCATCACCCAAAGGATGTTCCTTGTACCCTTTCATCTGGCAGGAGTGAAGAACACTGTTGCCGACTCACTGAGCAGGGAGCTGCGCTCTTGCAAACGAGTGGGAGCTTCGGCAGGATCAGGTGGACCTGCTGTTTCGACGATGGGGCAATCCCCAGATCGATCTGTTTGCGACGGCGATGAACACCAAGTGCCGGAGGTTCGCCAGCAGGTTTCCCCAGCCGTGGAGCATGGGGGATGCATTCTCATTTCCCTGGGATGGCCTGTTTCTTTACGCGTTCCCACCGTTGCCTTTGCTTCTGCGACTCATCAGTCAACTCAGACGGTCCCGGTGCAGGATGATCCTCGTCGCACCGGCATGGCAGAGGCAGATTTGGTACCCAGACCTTCTGGACATGTCAGCGTCCCCTCCAGTCAAGCTTCCGACAGACGCAGATCTTCTCGCCAGGGAAGGAGGTGAGATTCTGCACCACGACCCGGGGATGCTGAACCTGCAGGCCTGGCTCCTGCAGAGCTAGAGTTCGGAGGATACGAGATCCCGGCGGACTGCAAGGAGGTTCTTGCCAAGACCAGGGCTTCTTCGACTCTTACGTGCTACGGACATAAATGGAAGAGGTTCACCGTCTGGTGCCATGCACAGAAGATAAACCCTCTACGGATTACGGCCCCTCAAGTGCTGCCGTACTTGCTGTGCTGGCCAAGGCGGGGCTGGCACATGCTTCTATCAAGATCCATCTGACGGCTATCTCCCGCTACACCAGAACTCCGGGGCAATCATTGCTATGGTCGCATCGCCTTGTGAAGGAGTTCATGAAAGGACTTTTCCGCTTGTTCCCGCTGGTGAAGGCTCCGGCCCCAGTGTGGGAACCTAAGGTGGTGCTGACTAGGCTCATGGGTCCCCCGTTCGAGCCTCTGCATTCGGCACCTCTGAAATTCCTATCGTGGAAGATGTTGTTCGTGGTGGCCATTACCTCCGCACGACGAGTGGGAGAGATCCAGGCCCTCCCCTCTAGGCCCCCGTACTTGACTTTCTACGCAACAAGGGTCGTGCTGAGGATGCACCCCTCCTTCATGCTCAAGGTGCCATCAGACTTCCATCTCAATGAGCCCTTGGTGTTACCTGTTTTCTTCCTGTCGCTTTCGTCACCAGCTGAGAGGACTTTGCACTCGCTGGATGTGGCTAGAGCGCTGAAGTTCTACGTGGACCGCACAAAGAGTTTTCGGAAGACATCACAGCTGTTTGTGAACTTTGGCCCTGTGAACCAAGGGAAGGCCCTCTCCAAGGCTTCCATCTCGTGGTGGCTCTCCGGCTGTATCATGCACTGTCACAGGTTGGCAAACCAAACGTTGCCTGGCTGTCCGAGAGCCCATTTGACCAGAGCGATCGCTGCAATTACTGCGTTCCTTTCTGGTGTGCCCCTGCTGGACATTTGCAGGGCTCCTATGTGGAGGTCGATGCACAACTTTACAAAATTACACTGCGTCGACTGGGATTCCAGGGAGGAGTCCTGAGTCGGCCAAACAGTGCTGTGCAACCTGTTTGCTTGAAGGTGAGCCTGGTGAGGAGATAAGAGATGCTTAATGTTGAGCCTTGTCACCTCCCGTGGTTGTGCATGTGTAGGTACTGCTATGTATTGTTTTATTCATGAGCATGTGAATCCATGCCAGACCCCATGCAGGAGAAAGAACAAGTTACTTACCTGTAACTGTTGTTCTCCAGCATGGGTCTGGCATGGATTCATATGCGAACCCTCCCGCCTACCCCTCTGCGGCTCTTCTCTTGCTCCTACTGCCACTTTACGTGCTACCAAATCTGAGGATGGCTGCCAGAGGAGGGGCTTAGGTAGAGGACAGTCATTGGCTGGGGCAGTATTATTAGGAGAAAGACAGTTCAGAAACAAAACTGAAACTGATTTTTTTCTTTACCGAGGATTCCCATCCTGACGACGGGGAATATTCATGAGCATGTGAATCCATGCCAGATCCATGCTGGAGAACAACAGTTACAGGTAAGTAACTAGTTCCATCTAAAGAAACGTAGACATTTTGTTTTTGCTGGAACTTAAGACGTTTTGTTGTTAAACTAGAGGAACTTTGATAAGCTGCCAAGAACGGTTTTCTTTGAGTAGAACTGTTACTTATTTGTAACCATTGGATCCAGACCCAGGAGGAATTTCTGGGACAACGAGAGACGTCTTTGGGGAGAACCAAGAGCGAGGTCAGTCCACCTATTTCCTCGTACGTTTTGCTAAGTGGTAGGTCCAGATTAGTGGATAGGCTTGGACCAAGGACTACCTTTGATTTTGGACTAATGATCTACACATTAGTTTAGTTTTGGTTAGAAAGGGAACTCCCTTTTCCCAGTAGGGTCAGTGAGGCGCTTTCTTTTAATTTAAATAAAAATTACTTGTAAACCATGCCCTCTGGTCCGAGTCCTTCTGGCATGCCACACTGGCCAGACAATTTCAGTGGAGCAGTAGAGCCAAAATGAAACAGATGTTTTAAGGCAGCATAGAAACATAATTAAATGTGGGGAATGTGTATTGGATCAAGAGAGGGCCTATTCCTTTTGTTGACTTGTGGCTCTACCACTCAACAGTGAAATGTACTATCGCACAGGGTCAGGCCTTCAGAGGGACTTCTCCATGAGGAGATTTGCAACTTTTTTAAAGTTAATGAGGAAACTGAGGCCAGAGTGGGCTATTTATGGAGAACAGCTAAGACAACATTCCTAAAGAATATCATTGCAGAGGTAGTGGCTCATATCTGAGAGCAGAGCCTTTGCAATGAAACAGTGCCCCTTTTAGTGAGCTTGTGGATGGATCTTGGGCCGGTGGGATGCATGTGTTAGAAGTGGCATTAAGGTTGAAGCCAAAAACATGAAAAATGCCTAAAGGTATTAAAGAGCAGGACCCACCATTACTTGAGCTCCCCACCGGTAGTTTGTGAATTGGTGAATCCTTCCACGCATGTACGTCCACGCCATTCGAGTAAAAAATCCATAATAGTGCTGACCCATATACAAGCTTGGCCCACAGTCCCGCACAGTAGCCTGGTGGGACAACTTGCCAGGAATACCACAGCGAAATTCAAGCCAACACCGCTGTTTGAAAACACAAAGACACACACACGCCTAATAGAGGTTGAGCCGGGTTGTCCCAGGAGATGCAGCAAGGCCCGTGTAAAAAGGGCAGGAGCACTCGGATAGAGGTGTGGTTGTTTAGAGAAGGTGCGCAGGGGAGAGAAGAGAAGGAAGAATCGTTGAGAATGCAGTGGAGAGGAAGAACAAAAGTAGGTTGAAGGTGAAAGAGGAACATCCGCAATAGGAAAGAGAACAGGCACATTAATGTGCTTACGTGTGACATTGAAGGAGTAAAAGCAGATAGGTAGATTAAAGTGGTAGGAGGAAAAGTCTTAAGGTGAGACCTGAGAAACATCCTGTAGTTGGGGTTGTGTCAGTGCCTATGAAGATGGAGGTAGCTGAAAGAGTTAGAAAAAGTTTGATAGGTGGAGGAGATGGAATATTAGGGGGCAGGAGGAGAGACCCAGGAAGGAGGCTGGAGAAAGGAGCATGGTAGGACTTGAGCAGAATGAGATTGTTGTTGAGAAAAGCAACCCCTCAGTCAAAAAGTGGTACACCTGGGTGGAGTGTAGGCTGAGCATGTGACCAAACATTGAGGAGGGGCAGGTGAAGGTGAAAAACAGTAAGGAGAAGAAAGGGATAGGAGATGGCTCTTAAGATATGAGCGCATGGCGAAATGTCAAGTGTAAGGGAGGAGATTGAAGCTGGGTTGGAGATCAATGGAGCCAGGATCCTGAGACTGGGAGTTTTCATTAAAGCCCTAATCAAGCTATTAATTTAATTTAAAGGGGCCAGGAGAAATGCTCCTTCGATGGAGGAATCCACAACCATATTAATACTAAAACCTGGAAAGCCCCCACATACATGCTTTTCGTACAGGCTAATTACCCTATTGAACATCGACGCTGGTGAATCAGACAGGGTTTATCCCGGAAAGAAGTACACATGATAATATCACACGTGCCCTTAGTCTAATTGGAATAGCCAGAAGGGACAATCTGCAACGTGGTGTCCTATTCCTTGGTGCCATAAAGGTCTTTGATAGGGTGATCTGGCCCTTCCTAAGGGTGTTATTGCAAGCATTTAACTTTGGCACAGACTTCCAGCATATGGACTTCGCAAACTGCCACACCACAGTCACCAAAATGAGGGTCAGTCAGGGCCTATCTGGGCCCATGACAGTCACGAGAGGCACCAGGCAGGTCTTCCCATTGTCTCCCTTGATCTTCGGGCCAATGATGGAGCCCTTTGAGCAGAGAATAAGGAACACTGCTTATATTCAACGGTTAGAGGAAAAGAAGTCCCATATCAAATCTCCCACCACACACACAATAACATGTTGACACTAATGAATGTACCAGCTTCACTTAATTCCACCATATTTTTAACTGGATCAATTTGAATTAGTGTGGGACAAGATCTAGGCTACAAGCCATCTGTGAGGATTGCACACCCTATGTCCACCTAGTTAAAAAGGAAAAAAAAAAGGAAATGCAAAGTCAAACGTTAATGGTATCATATAAGAACTATACAGCAACTTAGCAAATATAAGAAAATGTCTAATTTACTAAATATTGGTAGCAGATGACAATGGCCAATGCTTTTCAGGGGTATCCGTATGAAATCCCCACCCCCTGCCTCCCAAAAAATCAAGAAAATGCTGAAAACGGCATTGAAAAAAAAAAATCGAATCCCAAAAATGTTGATCCAGAGGTGCGATGGTGTCCCCTGCTCCTCTTGATCGATGTTGTGGGGGTATCCCCCGCTTCCATAAAAAGGAAAGTGGGCGACAAGCAAAGCAAAAACAAAAAGGAAAGGACCCTTCGGTGCCGGTTCCAATCCAAGTGCGTGAAGGGAACCAGCATCGTAGAGGGATGTCGGAGGCAGCGGCACACTTCGCTGTGTGCCGCCAGAAGGTGAGTAAAGGGGTTGGGGGCTTGGGGGGTGAGCAGGTTGTCAGAAATGTCTGCGGGAGACAAAACCGAAAGTTATTTTCGTTAAAATAACTCGTTTTTTTCTTTCTCTGACATTTCGTTTTTGACCAAATCATGGACATCCCATTTCAGACCAGCGAGTCCTTTATCACAGCAGTGTCTGTTTTAGTGATACACAATGAAGATGTATATTCAACAGCAACAAATATGAAATAATTACACAATGACATACAATCGTAATAGACAGTTGAATCAAAAGGCAAGGTAACTACAGCAAAGTCATAATGAATAGTCACAGAAACACAAGAAAGAGAGAAATGTCAGTTGCAAAATTTGGGGCCTTCAGTCATGATGAACAGTTAAACAGAAAATGTGGTATGGAAGACACATTGGTGACCGCAAAACACAATGTGATGAATATAGATGCCTGAGCGTGTCACAACATGGTGTAAAGGACACAAAATTATAAGAAATGATGTATGACAATGTCACAAGTGAAGCATAGTAAAAATGCATAGTTTAATTACAAAAAACATAGGTGTAGCCCACTGTTCAACAATTGTGAACAATTATTAATCAAAATGAAATGGATATAGAAAATGGAAAAGGAAGGAAAATCTGCCAAGACTAAGGGCTAGTGTTTTATAATGGCACAATGCCATAGTAAAGGTTCTGTGAATCAGGCCCTAAATAGACAAAGAACAAATAATGAGATAAGTTAGGTGAAGCAATTCTAAACCTAACCTGCTTCATCAGAATATTGTGATGATTACCACGCATTGAAAACCTCATCAAACATGTAAATATAAAAACAGAAACACAACAGGAGGCTGTCATCCAAAATCGTAAAGCAGGTAAGAATAAGCGAACGTGTATGAAAAGAAATTAAGATACCTTCTGCTCAAAAGGACCTGTCATTTGGAGTGTTTGGGTGGGTTCGCGGGGGTGGGGGGGGTCAGTTTTGTGTTCTGTTTTTTGATAAAAATGCTAATAAAATCTTCACAGAAATAAAAGCAGACAATCACGGGCTAGCATCAGTACAGCTCGAAAAATAGCCCTCAGTCCTAAAATGCAAGGATGGACAAAAGCATTAATGGCCTATATAAAGGTAGTACCACAGAGCTAACGCCACAACACATCTCCATTACCCCCCAGAGCGAGAAGAATGTGCAACGCGAGGATACGTCGATAGAAGTTAACGTAGAGGTTGAATCCGACCTGATGCTATATGCGTAAGTCATATTCACAATAGTTATTGAAATACTAATAGAAATTCTTACTAGTAAATGGGGTGCATATACTCATACTATCCTGCAAAAGACACTCAGTTAACAATTTTCTGTCCAGGTTCCTGCACTTTTGCTAAGCCACCCTTCTTAGGCATCCTGCTTGGGCTTATTTTGTTGATGCAGCTGTTAAATGACTTCAATTCAGCAATCCCACTAAGTCAGTTCCTCGTCTGGGACGCCCAAGGGAAGCCCTTATTTATATATTTTTATGACAAGTTATACTCTGGATGATAAACCCTTATATAACGCCCCTCTCTTTGAATCCCCCTGACCTCACTGAGCCAAGAAGTAGGTTTGTATTGCAATTTAAAAGATTTATTGGAAAAATTAAACAATATATATATATCACACTTTTTAATAAATTAATATTTGATATCACACTTAGACATATGACAGTGATCAACAATGGATGATGTTCTACTAGCACACTGGTTTAATTACTTAGGAGTACTATAGAGGATAAGGTAGCTGAGAATGCTTTATATGGTACAAGGAAATGCAAGGTGGAAAAGAATGCAGTACAGAAATAACTGGTAGGGTTTCATAAGAGATAATATGTTCACTTTTCCCCTGGTGGCAATTCACTCCCCCCCCCTATGCAATAGAAGATGGAAGGGAGAGCACACAGTTCTCAGGAATACAATCTAATGTAGTTCAGTTCCCCCCTAGCAAGCTTAGATCACAGGGATGATTTTAAAACACAGGCAAAATACTTTAAAATGTGGTGGCAAAGAAGGGAAAAATATGCTAAAAATGATTTTAATTCCCTATAAGAGATTCAGGGTGGGTGATAGCTACTTTAAATTAGTTCAGGATCACTTTAGTAATGCTCTATGAATGATTGTCAGGTTGCAAACGAATTTCAGCATAGGAAAGCAAGAAGCTGCTATTTTGACAAGTGAAGAAATTTGAGCCAAATCGCAGCACTTTTTCCGAGTGCGTCGAGCGCAATTATGGAAAAGGTATAATGAATAGAAAGTCAGTTCTGGGTTCGTTGGAAAGCCTAGAATGTTATCTCGCTTCTAGCACAAACTGTTCAAGAGATGCGGACGATTTCGTAAAGGTAGATTTTCAGAAATGAAATAATGATTCAAAATGGCAAAATTACACTTTTACAGGTTTAAAATCGGAGAACACACGATTCCTATGATGCAGTTCTGGACAGGTTCAAATGTTTTGAATCAGATTATTTTAAGCTAAGAGATTGGTTTTGCACAGTTCTGGCTAAGTACTCACACTATGAATTTGAAATAGTCCGTCAGGGTCTGGTCAGGTTGGGACTGGACTCCAGGCGGTTGGTTCTGAAGTCACAGCTATCTGGGTCAGCTCTGCTCTGCTGGTCTGGATCTCTGGTTCTGCTCACAGCGATCTGGTCTGGTCTCTCTGGATACAGCACTGCTTTCTGGGTACTGGTTCTGTTCTGGATTCTGGAGTTCTCCGTCAGCGTGCTGTGCAGGAATTCAGTTGAAGGTTGGAAAATGAATGTCCCTGTCTGGCTTCCAGTGGCTCTTTTTATGTCTTTTGGGAATGGGTGTGGATGCTAACTTTCTTTGCCCAACCCACTCACGATTTGATAGGTCAAGGATTTCTCTTTGACCTGATTTGAGAAGGGAGCTGTGAGTCAGAGTGAGTCATCTTTATGGCATACAGAAAGAACACTCCCCTTTGCTTTTACCTTAGAAAATCATTTTCATAACTAAACACATTTCCCAGATACACAAGTGGTTGACATTACATATACACATCATATATCACTTAAGGTAGTTTCTGTTCCAACTCTGATGTTTCTAAGAGCTTGGATTAAGAAATGACAACATTTTGCGCTTTTTGGTTGGTTTGCCAATATTGGATTTTTACCAAAAATGACACAGATGTACCCCACCCCTCTACACATATTCCAGTAAATTTTCATTTAGCGTGAACCCTGTGTCTGCCATCTCCATAATTCATAGGGTTTTGCCTCAGAACATGGTACAGAGTTCTAACACCTCTTAGAATGTGCACGGAAAAATCACAAGAATAATTATATTAATTATATCATTTTGACAAGTCCGTACTATGAATTATCCATCTTTTTAAAATTATGCTCTGGCCCACAGGGGTGTGGTTTCCCAAAGCACATGGTGGAATTTCTGGTTTGTCCACTTCCTCCAGCTCAAGTTGCTCACAGAGGCACTGCCCCTCCCCGTTTCTCTCAAGAGGAAGCCATTTACGACCCCCCTTAATTTAACATTTGCCTGAGCCCAGGAAGGCTCATTGTTCAGTTTCCTGCAGTCCCCAGCTGCTCCTCCCCTAATCCAATCAGAGAGGTGTCATCTCCCTTTGGTGAGGGCAGGAGAATGCAGGCCAGGCCTGGGAAGAGTGGCTGAGCAAGTTTCAACTCCTGTCGGGGGTAGTTGCCAGGCAGAATTCAATCTCTTTAAGCCAGGCTTGAGGTAAATGTCACTTTTCTTCCCAGTTTTTCTTCATCCAAATCAAACTTAGAATTTTTACACATGCAGCTAGAATGCTGATTCTAAGTTCAAAACTATGACATTTAACAGTTGCAAACTATGTGACACTCAGCAGTAGGTCACTCATTTATTTTAAACATTTCGATATTAGTGGCTTTAAGTCCAATTTCACTTCAGCTGCTGACATCCACAGCTCAGCCAGTTTCATTATGAACATTATTTTGGGCTCTTTCTCTTTCCAGATTTTGTATGCACACAAGTCTACCTTCTGCCAAATGTCTGCTGGTGTTCATTGAGATTTTTGAATATCTTGCAATGTTTAAAATAGGCATTTTTAGCTTGCATTTCAGAGAAACAAAGGTGATTTCAAAGCGCTTTCTGAGCTAACCAGCACTGCTGTTTTTCCTTTGGCACACATTTCACCCATGGCACTCCTGGCCCATCACGCTCGCACTGGTGGGTGGCAGGTCAGGAGAACATTTTGGTGTGCGCCAAAACTGCGCGGTTTTCCTGGATTCTGGCGCAATGTGGGCTTTTTCGGCCCTCTTGGATTTTCTAAGCCCACAGCATCAAATTTTGCAGCATAATAGTCCAAATGTGGGTCAGGACACCCTACAAGCCCCCCCGCCCGACTTCGCTTTGATTTCGAGTCGAGGGGGAGTCGGGTGCAAGGGATGTTTTGATCCACGCACTGGTATGTCCGCATCATCTTCTTCCAATTCCGTAGATGGCACAGTTCAGCATCTTTTCCTCCACCAGGATGGATCGATCGGTTCTCCTCGCCGGTCCTGATGGGAATATTGGGCGGTACCCCGGGCCCCTCGGATCTTTGCTCCCGGTCTCCAGGTCGTCTTCCGTGGTCAGTCTCCGGGTTTCATCTCTCCTAGGATGGTAAAGCAAAGCGGCAATACACATTCCTAGACATTTTTCCACCACTATTAATGGTGTGGCGAACAGATACATTTTATACATCAGGATACATTTTGCAATCTTGTTTTAAAAACAGGATATAACAGGGAACATTGCATTACGTTACTATCTTTTTGATATGTGGGATATTTTAGAGTTGGAATTGACTTACTCTGGAGCGGCCCCCTCTGGTATTGCAGAGGACTCCTCCAGTTGCCGCAGAGTGTGCCTGGGATGGCAACACTTTAACTGATTTATTTGGACCCACTTGTCTTCCCCTTCTGCCAAAATACCTTTGGGGATGCAGATCTTGTATGCAACTGGGGAGATCTTGTCTATAATTTCAAACGGTCCCTTCCATGTAGGCAAAAATGTTCGCTGTTTGGCCTGGTTCCTTTGGAAATTGTATAGATAGACCCGGTCTCCCACATTATATTCCTTCCTGGTTGTCTTCAGGTCGTAATGGGTTTTCATGCTATCAGTTGATCTTTCTGGATTCCGCTGAGCATAGGCAAAAGCATGTTGGAGGTGTTTCCTCAAATTCTCCATATACTCATGAGTTGTGGAGGCATTTATCAACGTTTGCTCTTGGGTTCTGTAGAGCAAATGCTGGGGAAGCACCAACTTGCGTCCAGTCATCAGCTCAAATGGTGACATTTTAGTTGCAGATGAAGGGGTAGATCTGATGGCCATTAGGACCAGAGGTAATCGGATATCCCAACTTGGCCCAGAATCTGCCACAAACTTTTTTAATATGCTCACAATGCTCCGGTTGTAGCGTTCTACTGCCCCAGAAGAAGCTGGCCGGTAAGCAATATGTAGCTTCCTTTTGACCCCCAGTATCTCCCACATCTTAGTCATTACTTCGCTGGTAAAATGGCTACCTCTGTCTGACTCAATCCTTTGAGGTAGACCAAAACGGGAAAAGATGTGGTTAATCATCAGGGCAGCTGCTGTTTCTGCCTTCCAGTTTGGGGCCGGGAGACATTCCACCCACTTGGTAAACAAGCATGTGACCGTCAACATGTACTTGTTTCCCCTAGACGAGCGAATCACAGGGCCTACGAAGTTGATTTGCAAATCTGACCATGGCAGTGTCATCCCCCTCTTTTGGAGAGGCGCCCGGTGTGTGAGGGATGTTGGCTGAAATTGTGCACACACAAGACACCCCTTCAAGTATTGGTCGAGGTCCTGCCCCATGTGTGGCCAGTATGCAACCTCTCTTAAGATTTCAAATGTTGTATGAAACCCCCTATGACTGGCTGTGGCCGCATCATGGGCGCGACTTATCATCAGGCTTCAGAATGAGGTAGGAACCACCCACTGATCATGGCCAACTAGGGATCTCCTCACCCTCAAACCGTCTTGGATTTGGAACATCTTTGGACATTTCATAAACACTCTAAGGTCCTCTTTCCCAATGTAATCAGTATCTGTCAGGGGAAAGTTCTCAGGGTCCTCAATGTGTTGGTAAAACTTACCAATTATTGGATCCCCCTTCTGAGCCATAATTAAATCAGTATCAGGGGTCTCCTTACTCCATTGTGCAGTTGAAAGATCGTTGTGAGCATTTGTCTGGGACCTAGTGATAGCAGTGACCTGGATTTCCCCCAACAGGGACTCAATCTCTATTAGATCCCCTTGGATGGCCCCGGTTTTGGCCAGCTGATCAGCTAAGTCATTTCCATTTTTGTCTGGTCCCTCTACTTTGGAATGGCCCTTGATCTTTTTCCAGTAGATGGTCATCCCATTCGATGTGACCAGATCATCAATGTTTTGAATTGACTTCCCATGTTTCAGGGGTTTGTTATTGGCATATATCATGCCTCTGGTTTTCCAATTAACCAGGTGCTCCACGAACCCCTTCCGTACATAATCTGAATCAGTGATTATGACCAGTTCGTGGAGTTGATGTTGGACAGCAGTGAGGATGGCTTGATGCACAGCCATCAACTCTGCCACCTGACTACTTCGGGGACGAATTTTGTACCCAGCTGAGGGTTCTGGAGACTCATTCACCCATGCATTCCCTACGCCGGCCACCAGTTCTTTCTCCCCATTGTTGTCAACATGGTAAGAGCATCCATCCACATAGACAGTGGGCATTCCCTCACACTTGTCTTCTTCAAAGACTTTGTGTGGGGAATTAAGGTATGCCTCCATGTTGTCCTTGATTTTTAGACTTTCGTCCTCGAGACAGTTTTCTCTGGCACAATCATGCAAGTCAGCCAGACTTTGCGCGAGGGGACTCTTCTTGTTTTGGCCATATCTGACCTCCACAGGAAAGCCTTGCATTGACAGAATCCAGGAAGTAATTCGGGAATTACTCACATTTCCGGCCCGGATTCTGTCACTTTGGAGATATTGCAGAGGCTGGTGTGGAATCTCCACTATGATGTGTTCCCCCTGGATGAACGGGCGGTAATTCTTCAATGCCCACACCGTTGCCAAGAGTGCCTTCTCACAATCGTTGAATTTTTCCTCCACAGAGGATAAAGTTTTGCTCACATAGGAGATTACTTTATTGACCTTGTCATGCTTTTGGTATAATACTGCCGTCAAGCACGTATTAGAGAACCCTGTCTCCAGGAAGAACTCCTTGTTTCTGACCGGGTAAGCTAGGCAAGGCGCTTGTGAGAGGCTTCTTTTGAGCTGTCTTACTGCCTCGGCTTGTTCTGGACTCCATTCCCACTTGACCCCCCCCCCCCTTCAAGAGGGTCTGGTGATCTCTGCATAGCCCTCAATGAACTTTCTGCTGTAATTAGTCAGTCCAAGGAGGCTCCTTAGTTCCCACAGAGTTGTGGGGTCTTTCAGTTTCTGAAGTGCTTCCGCTTTCTTTTCCTGGGGACAGAGACCCTGAGGAGTAATCTCATGCCCCAAGAAATTAACACGGGTTCTACACCACTGTGCTTTCTGAAAGGAAAGTTTTGCTCAGGCGGCCCTCAACTGGGTCAGAACATAACGGATTTCTGCTATGTGTTCCTCCACAGTTGAACTTTTAATGAGGACATCATCTGCATAAGCCAAGTTACCCCTTGCACCCAGGTCGGGCATGGACTTGTGTAGGAAAATGTTGAACTCATTGCCGGAGTTGAGGTATCCGAAGGGAGTTCGGGTCCATGTGTACTGCTGGCCCCCAAAGGTAAAAGCCAGTTTGTATTGGTCCTCCCTACTGACAGGCACGGTCCAGTATCCATTGGTCAGGTCTATTGCAGTGAATACCTGTGACCCCTGAATCTGGGCCAGCCCTTGGTCAATGTAGGGCAGAGGCCATCGGGAAGTATGGACCAGTTTGTTGAGCTCCTTAAGGTCGGTGCAGTCTCTCCACTGGCCGTTTGGCTTCAATATTCCCAGCACCGGATTTTTGAAGGTGCTGTGTACTGTACGGATTATCCCCCGGGACTTAAGGTTCTTAATTATTTCAGTAAGGGACTCCATGGATGCGAGAGGCAAACGATATTGCTTCACAAACACTGGAGTCATGCCAGAGTCCGTGGGAATTGTTGTTGTGTGGATGTCGGTGCGACCACAGTCATATGAGTCTACAGCAAAGAGATCTTGGAAATCCAAGAAAACTTGTTTCAACTTTTGCTTCTGTTCCAGAGTCACGCAGGCATCAGCTAGGTTGACTCTCTCTTCCACCATCTGCCTGAAGCCTGGAAAGACTTCTGGTTTTGCTATCTCAGCGGCCTCCTCCAGCTGGGTGGAGAAGTCCCTGGTCAGAGTGCTGATTTGGACTGGAGCCTTCAGGTGGGAAAGGCAGCCCTCATTTACCTGGAAAATCACCTCATCCCTTCTGAAGTCACAAGTCACGTCTTCCTTACCATAAGGGCAGGAAGTGTACACCAGGAAGTTCCCCCCCATGCCGGGTAAAGATCCTGTCTGGTGTTGTATTGTCATCACTGTCAAAACAGTCCTTGGGGATTGGTCCTAACAGTTAATTTCCTAAATCAATGGAGAAATGTCGGTCATCAACCGCCATTGCAATAATCGTTCCTGCGGATAGAGTAATACTCTTTAAGTCGCTGTTATCGACCTCTATTGGAATGGTGTCATGTTCTATGTTGACTAATGGTGTTGGGTTTACCCCCAACCTTTGCTGTTGGAGAGAAGCATTTAGATGAATATAAGCATCAGGGTTTTTCAATTTGTGTCCCCTTTTAACTTTCACTTCCAGGGAGAATTGTCAGGTCCTTTCTGGGATGGTGACTTCCTCTTTAATCTGAATTTCAACTGCATAAGGTAGCAATTGAGCTGACCTAAATGCTTTTTCTGGATCATCAAAGCCCATGGGATTATCCGCTAATCTGGACCAAGCTTTGAAGTTTATTAGGTCCAAACTAATGGCAAAGCGATTGAGAATGTCACTGCCTAAGTAAAAGGCGGCAGTGACGTCTCGCACGACCCAGCAATTATGGACTATGCTCTTGTTGCCAATGGAGATTTTGAGCATACACCTGCTTGGCAGGAGATGTTTGGAATTGGGTGCTTCCAGGTCCATTTCCCATTTGTCTATCAGTTTGAATGTGGGAATGGCTGGATCTTTTGGGAGTTGGCAGAACATGGCTTCGCTGATGAAGCTCTTACCGTTGTTCACACCCACTCGGGCGAGAACAGAGTCCTTCCCATCATTTTACTGAACAGGGATGAACAACTGTTCTCCAATTTGCTGAACATCAGCCAGGCT
This sequence comes from Ambystoma mexicanum, assembly GCF_040938575.1. Taxonomy (NCBI): domain Eukaryota; kingdom Metazoa; phylum Chordata; class Amphibia; order Caudata; family Ambystomatidae; genus Ambystoma; species Ambystoma mexicanum. Next base: position 950,173,292 of record NC_090939.1, read on the forward strand.
CTGAGCTGATTTCACATCTTTCTGGACTATCGGAGTGGGAATGTCTGATTGTGGATTAGTAAAGAATTTCAGAGTATTTCCTTCCAGCGTGGAATACTACCTTAAACTGGAAGGAAGGTCTATTTTCAGAAATAGAGAGGACCCCCCACCACCAGTCTGTTGTCCTACTGCTTTTACTGTTACGTCTGGAATTTGGTTAGTCTGGAAGTGAAATTGTACTTGGTCAGATATTTGTTCAACCATAGGGATAGTACTCGCCTTACTATCCCTAGGTTTAAGCTCCAAAAAGCGGGAGGCACTAGCTTCCCTGTCCTAGCCTCCAAACTTTGGAACACCCTCGCTGCTGCCATCAGAGCTGAAGACTCCTTCAACACCTTCAAGAATAAAACCAAATCTTGGCTCTTTGACCAGCAATAGTTGTGTTAGACATCTGTCCTACTTACCCAGCCCGCCTGTTCCCCTGCACGATTTCTGGTCTGCTACCTTCCCAACTACCTCAGGGATACTTCCTCTGCGGAGCCTAGGGACACTGTACCATGTGTAATATTTGTAATTATTAAGATTGTTATTATGCTGTTTTGATACACTTTTATTGTAATCTATCTGCCTGTATGTTCTTTTCTTGCAACCCTGTACAAATTGCGCCCTGATGCCCCCGGGCCTGATGGTCTGCGCGTTATAAATAATCAAATACAAATACAATGTGGCACGTCCCGTTTAAACTAACCTGGTTGACACTCTGCTTTAATTTTACTGGTCGGCTAGTCTGGCTCCAGAGGACCTTGTTTACTCAATCTATTAGGGGTGACAACCTTCTCAGGAGGTCATTCCCTAGTAAACAAGGGGTGCCCTCTGGAGTCACTACTATGACTGGGTGTTTCACCTTGTGTCGCCCAATTTTGATGTCCAAATCTGCAGTCCCCTCGACGGGAATTTCCTTCCCGTCAAAGTTCTGGCGTTGTCCAGGAAGAGAGGTGAGAGGAATACGGTAATTCTCCCCCCTTCCTGCATTTAGTTCATCAAAGGCCCTTTCGGACAGAAGAGTAGCTTGGGATCCAGTGTCCACCAGTGCCAAAATTGTACACTGCCCCTGTACTTGTACCGGGGCATAGTATCTTCCCTCCTTCTCTGTAAGGGGGCACAGATAATGCACATTTTTGGACAACTGGTGGGCTAATTCTCTAGTTGTGGACATTGAGTGAGAAGAGATTTGGGCAAAATTCTGTGGAGAGTCTTGGGAATCTGAAAGAAAAAGTTGGCAACTTGAAATGGTTTCGGGTTCCCCTGGTACCGGTCCTGGGCCGCCCCCCTCTTTTTGGAGGCAGTCACCAGGATGGGTTTGACCCAGGGGTTTTCGGTATTGTTGGTTCTGGGATAGAATGATGGGCGGCGACAGCTCAATCCCCACATCTACCCAGTCTGGGTTGGAATCCCTTGGGACCCATTTTTCCTTGGGAGGAGTTCCCCCATCTCTGAAGGAGAAGATCCTTTTCCCAGGATCCTCTGAGGATCCCTCTCCCTCAAATTTGAAGACCTGTACCTCCTCCACAAAATGGATCTGTTTGGGTCCTTTGTTTCTCCCACTTCCTCTCTGCTCCTTGGGAGACAGACTTTCAGGGGCAGGAGATTTTGTTTCCGGTTCCTGTGTTTCCAGGGGCTGTTTACAAGTGGGGAAGGAAGCTTCCTCCAAGGTTTTATACCCCCCTTCCCCTTGTGCCTCCTCCCTGGGAACCGGTGGGTTATCGGTGTGCTGCCCCTGTCATTGTTATGGAGCACCAGGCCCAGAGTTTGGGGTTTTCTGCGGTGGCATGCTCATCTGAGGGTTCTGTTGAGCCCTCAGTATGTGACCCAGATCGCGTGCCATATTTTGGACCTGGCGCTCTAACTGTGAAACCCGCTCAGGCTGATACAGGTTTCTATTTTCTCCCCTGGGCTGGTCCCGGGAAGGGTAGCTATCCCTTCTCTGGTATTACCCCGGGTTGGGAAGATTTGGGTACCCCTCCACCCTTGGCCTCCCCTCTCCCGGATTCGGTTGTCTGGGCTCAGGGAATTGGGGAAAGAAGAATGGATGATTTTGGGGCTGGAAGTTGGGTGGATACCTGGGGAACAAGTTCCGCCCAGGATTTGGTGAATTTCTGCCCTCCTGGGGGAAGTGTGGAGGGAAGTTCCCTGGGTTGGGTGCTTGGCTGGATTCCCCCCCCTTTGGCCGGAGGAGTCCACACATAACGCAGGATTGGACTGTTTCCCTTATAGCAGGGACTTACATAGTCAGGGGAGCGAGGGACCCCATTTGCGGGACTACCTCCTTGACTCCCTGTCTGTGACTGGCCCGAGGGCCTTCTGGGCTTAGAATTATTTGGTGCAGGCAGGTTTTTAGGCCCCCCCATCTCCAAATCTAAAACGGGGCAATCTTTACCTCTGCCACCTTGGCAGCAGCAGGGGTGCTGTTGGTTTTGGGGTTTTTGGGCTGATTCTTATTTTCCACCGATTTCTGCACCTCAAAGATGCGGGTAGCTTGCTCAATGACCCAGTATAAAGATCTTTTCTCGTGAAAGTCTCTCACGAGCTGGGTCATTATGTATTTGGCTAGAGCATGGAAAAATGTGTTGATGAATTCTCTGCTGTCCGTGCGCATCCTTCTGGTGGTCTGCGCAAAGGCACGCTTCAATTGTTGCACAAATTCTTGTGGGGCCTGATCCTCCCCACATTGCAAATTGTAGACTGCCTTGCGAGCCTCTTGGGGATTCCGGTGAACAGAAAAATGTTTCAAGATGGCCGCCCTATATGTGGACCATCTTGAATGGTTTTGGTCCTCCAGCCCTGCAAAGAAACTGGAGTATTCTGGGGAGAATGTCTATTTGACATACTGAATGCAGCTACTGCTGTCCTTCAAATGGAAAGTCTCCATCATTTGCTCATAGAGATCCAAGTGTTCCCAAACAGAATACTTGGCGTTCTTGTGATAGGGGTGATGACACTCCTTATTGCCTTGATCTGCTTTTTTTGCCTTATTGGCCTTTTTGGTTCGGGTAACCCTGGTCCACTCATCCTCTGACTCAGAGCCACTGCCTCCGGAGGTGCCCGTCTGATCTTCCAGGTTTTCCCGGATTCTGCGAGCCAGGGACCTGGTCTCCTGTATCCTGGGCTGCTCAGACGAGTCTTCAGATCCCTCCTTGCTGCCAGGATTTGATGGGTACCCCCCCCCCCCACTGACCTAACTGGGCAGAGGTTTTTAGGATGCCCTTAGTGGGTCTACTTTCCTGGGGTTCCCCACTAAATTGCACTGTGCTTGGGTGCCCATACCCGGATGCCCGCCCATCCATTCCTGGGAGGTACTGGCCTATGAACCCCATACGTTTGGCTGGATAGTGATCTGCCATCCCTGTAGCCCTGTGCGCCAGGGCACATGGGGGTGGCAGAGTCCAAGGACTGGGAGAGATGAAGGCCTCTCGTACTAGGGCTCCTGAGGTTATGCTCAGGTGTTTCCCTTTCCCAGCGAACTTCATCTCTGTCAGCCCCTGGTCCCTGTTGCAATGCAAGAGCCTGTGCTTTCAGTTCCTCAGTTAAGGCCTTAATAGACTCTATCAGTCTCTCCTGCATGGCTACCTGTTGCTGGAGCCTATCATTGTGCTGACATAGAGCCTCATTTTCTCTCTGCGCCTCCTGATTGGTCCTGGAATACTGGGCCAGTCTTCGCTGCAGGGTGCTTACCTCCTGGGTACCATCCCTACTGACCTGCTCCTTTCTTGCCAGAGCATCTTCCACCCTCCTTGTGTGCTCTAGGAAGACGTGGTGCTCTTTTTGGAGGTCACCCAATCCCTGGAGGGCCAGGTGATTTTCTTCCATTTTCCTTTTTAAGTGGCAGACTTCCATCCTAAGGTATCCCTTTCCTGAGTAAGAGCCTGCATCTGTGCCGCCAGGTCGTCCCTCTGCCTTTGAAAGGCACAAGCTTTCTGGCGTTCTTGATCAAACTCTGCCTGGGTATCCAGGTCTTTCAAAATCAATTTATTGCTTTCCTCTTTCTCTCTGTCTAGTTGGATTTGCAGGGTGGTGTTAGGGAGAATTCTCTGTTTAGGCTGAATTTCCTAACCTAATGAGTCCCCCAGCAGCTTTGCTGGATTTTTGGGGTTTATTTTTTTCTCCTGCCAAGAGTGAGACTCTTTTACCCTCACTCTTGGGCATGATTTGAGTGTGTTTCTTTGAATCTAGATGTGTTTAATGGGCTATGGGGTCTTTTACTCCATAGGGCTTCATGTGTTTTTGTGATGTGAGTTACACAGCACCCTCAGTGCAGTGTGTCATAGTGACCCCCCAGTATAGACTCCATACCCTGGGACTGACTACTGTCTCCCAGGGCATGTAAAGTCACCATTGACTTTACTAGTCTTAAATTCTGAACAGAACCAGTACAAACCAGCATATTGTGGACGTACTGGCTGGGGCAATTCAATTGCCCCAGGGTCTGTTAGTCGAGGGGGCACGTCTCCGTCCCCCCTGATCGAGTTTTGGCTGGTGGCAGTGGATACTACTTTTTATATTCAACTGCGAATATTTTCCTATGGGATTTCCCATTGTTTTAGGCTACTATCTTTATTTAATTATTTAGGGTAGCCTCGAACATACCGCCGGTTTATTTAATTAATATTAATTCTCCGGTTGTTATTTTTTGCCAAAACTTGATTCTAAAATGGCGTTTGTGTTCTCTTCTGTGACTCCAACCCAAGTCGAGCCCTTTGTTCCACTTTTTGGCAGGCTTCTCCACAGAAGCCCTCCAAGGTGGTGCCACTCTGTCTGGGGTACTTAGGAGCGGTGGAGGGGGATTTAGGCACCCTGGACTGAGTTGCCTAGGCAACTCAAGTCGCACTCCGTCCTGATTGGCCCAAGTGGTGAGCCGGCTCACCACTTAGCATGTTTGAGTGACAGCTAGGCTGAGTGAATGGGGGTTTTCTTCTTAAAAGCAGGGATTTGGGGACGGGAAGTTCAGAAGTCACCACAGGACCTAAGAATCCGACGAGGGAGAAGCTGAGCCGACCTGCCATGACACCACCACCGGTGGAGCCCTGCTGGACTGTCTCACCACTTTTCCCAACGACAGAGGAGATCTCCCGCCGGAGAGTCTCCTTCCTTTGACTGGTGGGGATAACCAGTTTCACCGTCTTTTCTCCTTCCCGACGTACCTCGTGGCCAAGCACCCCGGCAACCGGGATACCACGTTTTCGAACAACCGCGAAACAAAGGTACCACCTTTAACCAGAAAACTCCACGGCTGGTTTCTTCCCTGGTAGTGAAACGACCTTCATCTTTCCTCCAAGTCGAGATCTTCTCTTCCCCTGGACGACGACGCAACTTGCACCCACTACCAGGAACAACTGCCACCGCTGGAGGATCCTTCCCACTTAAGGTACCGTGTCCCACCTGGCTTCCCTTGCTACCGACTGTACGGGGTAGATTTAGCCCCTGGCTTTGGAACCTGGGTTAGCCTGGGACACCCTGGCTAAACTTTCCTAAGCCTCTCTAAACTCTTTTTGAACCCTCTGCAAGACTTTCAAAGCCTAGTGTAACTGTGTGATCTTGGGTGCATTTGTGCTCTGCTCTCTAAGAGTGGGCCCAGCCTTCGGACTTTGGCTCACCAGTGACTTTTGCTCTTCTGCCTTGCTAACAGTGTTCCTGAACCTTAGAGTGGTGTACCTTTCCATATTCTGTCTTTTTCCCTCCCTTTCTCACAAACTTATTGGAGTGCCATCTAGTTAAGCACTCACCTCTGTATGAAAATAAGTGGTGTTTTACTGTGACTTATCTGATAAGGAAAAAGGGGTGTATATATTACAATAGTAACTGTGTTTAGAATATTTTACAAGAGTGCTGGAGTGTTTCAAACCGTGTGTTTTTAAATAAATAATTATATACTTTGATACCAAAGCTCTGGTCAGTGTTTGCTTGTATTATTGTATCTGGGTACCTATTTTGTATACTTTGCATACTGTCTAACTCTTCTTGAGGGAAGTCTGACTGCTCAGCCACAGCTACCAGGTAAATCTGGGTGGTACAGACTGCTACCAAGTGGGTTTACTGCCAACACCTGTAGTCTTAAATCTTTTGCAGTGTTCCCTAAGGGAACTGCACAGGTTTCTGCCTAACAGGTGGCTACCTGCTCTGTCCATGCCCTGTTAAAGTCTAGTTGTTGCTCCCGCTTTTTCCTAGCTCTGCAGTAGGGAGTCCAAACCTTCTTGGTACTCCTTCTGCAAGGCCAGAAATCTGGTATCCTGGTCAGCCTTTTCCTGTTGCAGGATATCCATATCCTCCTTTATTTTAATAATATACTTCCTACTATCATTTTCTGACTCCTGGCTTCTGTGCAGCCTCTACTCAGAAGAGTCCAGATCAGATTGGGCCTTCTGTAATGCCAGCAGTTGCCTACTTGCCAGATCTTGGCCTTCAGCACATTTGTCCTGCATGGCTCCCATATGTAAATATAACTATGCCGCTACCCTGGCAATCTTGTTGTGCTCCTCCTTGGCCTTGGGGGCCATATATAGTTCACTCAGTGCCACATGTAAGGGACCCTGATCTCTCCATATATCTGACCCTGTTTCAGTGATCTGAGGTGCGATTGCCTGCAACCAGACCGCCTGGTCCTGATGAGCCCACTCACCTCTCACAAATAGCTTATGTAAGAGGTGTTCTCTGGCTATTTTGATATCTACCAAGGTCGTCATTCTGGAACTTGATTTCCTTCCTGACTTACAGAAGTTTGTATTTTATTTTGCAAAACAGACCGTTTCCTTAGAGCGTTCCTTTGAGGGGTCTTTTTACAGTGTAACACGGCATGGTGATCCAACAGAATTTATATATCATGTCAGTTAGCACACAGTATTAATCTGCACAAGTGATGGATCTAATCCAGAATCCCCAGCTACGAGCCCCCACTCTATTAAATGACTTCAATTCAGAAATCCCACTAAGTCAGTGCCTCGTCTGGGACGCCCAAGGGAAGCTCTTATTTATATATTTTTATGACAAGTTATACTCTGGATGATAAACCCTTATATAATGCCTGTAACGCTCACCTGATTCTCGCAGAGGCGCCGGTCTTGACTGGGCGACTACCGTATCTTCAAAGGTGATGTGTAGCACCCAGTTGGCTCTTTGGGCTGGACCTCTGTGCACTGTATGCCTGACGTGTAGAGTAAGATGTCTGCAGATAGAAAATATGGGGTTAATGAACTGGGGTTATTGGGGTGTCCCTATCTCTTTCCTCTTCTCCTCTCCTGTAGACCCCCAAAGGTTAACGCTCTCACCTTAGGTAAGTGAATGCCGAGCTCTCCATCTGCCTCGGGGCAGGGTGCTGTAACCAGTTTCTTCACTGGATAGGTAGCGCAGGCCTCTTGACTTCAGGGGGCTGCTGTCCGTCGTTTACTGCACGAACGGTAAGTTTCGAGTCATTCAAATGTCTTTAAAGTCTTTAGTAATGATGTCTCTTGTTTTGCAGGGTTCCGGCGATGGCGGATGATGGGCTGAAGTGAGTTGAAGATGGAGCCCGTGTGATGAATAGAAGCGCCTGGAAGCACGTAAGTAAGCGCTTGTTGCCTGCTTCACTATGCGCTCTAACTGTCTTTTTATTTTGCAGGTACGAGTTCGGAGCGGCTGCAGGGTGCCGGAATACCCACTGGATTAGATGTGGAAAGGAGTAATGGCACGTGAGTATTAAAGTTCCCCAATGTCTTTAAACGCACCTTGTTTTGTCTTTCAGATGCGGGATGCAGCGCCGAAGGCCTCCGGAGCGTGCGAAGAGTTGGTAAACTTTTGTCTTTCAGATGCCGGAATGCAGTGGGAAGACCTCCGGAGCGCACGAAGAGTAGGTAAGCCTTTGCCTTTCAGATACCGGAATGCTAACCTGTTCTTTCTTGTCTTTATAGGTGTTGCTGAAGACTGGATTCAGGATGGTAAGCCTTTGCCTTTCAGATGCCGGAATGCTAACCTGTTCTTTCTTGTCTTTATAGGTGTTGCTGAAGACTGGATTCAGGATGGTAAGCCTTTTTCCTTAGGCCCAGGACCGGATGCAGAAGACACGATGAGCGTTCTGCTGCAGAGGTTGCAGAATAACGCAAAGCAAGATTCATCCACCGGGTGTGGTTTAAATAGCCTCCTGTAGTGCTTAGGTGTCTCCTTCCACAGCCACGCCTAAGTAAGAAAATAGTTCCTGGTAAGAAAAGAGTTCCTGCCTTCCAGAAGAGTTCCAGTGTTCTGAATCTAGGGAGTGGCTCCAGCCCCACCCAACAGGAAAAGTAGTTCCAAACAGAAGAGGATAAGAGGCTCAACTGGCAGGCAAGTAAGCAGCATGGTCTGCTGAAGGTAAGTCCACCCAAGCATTATGAGCCCGGCGCTTCCAGCGCTGGGACTGGGCATATTTATGAGCCTGGTGCCACTGGCGCCAGGACTGGGTCCAAAAGGTCCCAATTGGGACTGGTTGGCACTCGGAACCTGGGTTATGGAGCTGCTTCCAAGGGAGTTGGGAAGACCCTGACCTTTTGGAAGCAGAGATCATGACACGCCCCTCTCTTTGAATCCCCCTGACCTCACTGAACCAAGAAGTAGGTTTGTTTTGCAATTTAAAAGATTTATGGGAAAAATTAAACAATATATATATCACACTTTTATAATAAATTAATATTTGATATCACACTTAGACATATGACAGTGATCAACAATGGATGATGTTATACTAGCATAATGGTTAAATTACTTAGGAGTAATATAGAGGATAAGTTAGCTAAGAATGCTTTATATGGTACAAAGAAATGCAAGGTGGAAAAGAATGCAGTACAGAAATAACTGGTAGGGTTTCACAAGAGATAATATGTTCACTTTTCCCCTGGTGGCAATTCACTCCCCCCTATGCAATAGAAGATGGAAGGGAGAGCACACAGTTCTCAGGAATACAATCTAATGTAGTTCAGTTCCCCCCTAGCAAGTTTAGATCACAGGAATGATTTTAAAACACAGGCAAAATACTTTTAAATGTGGTGGCAAAGAAGGGAAAAATATGCTAAAAATGATTTTAATTCCCTATAAGAGATTCAGGGTGGGTGATAACTACTTTAAATTAGTTCAGGATCACTTTAGCAATGCTCTATGAATGATTGTCAGGTTGCAAACAAATTTCAGCAAAGGAAAGCAAGAAGCTGCTATTTTGACAAGTGAAGAAATTTGAGCCAAATCGCAAATCGCAGCACTTTTTCCGAGTGCGTCGAGCGTGATTACGGAAAAAAAGTATAATGAATAGAAGTCAGTTCTGTGTACGTTGGAAAGCCTAGAATCTTAGCTTTAAAATGAAAGTTAAATCTCGCTTCTAGCACAAACGGTTCAAGAGATGCGGACGATTTTGTGAATGTAGATTTTCAGAAATTAAATAATGATTCAAAATGGCAAAATTACACTTTTACAGGTTTAAAATCGGAGAAGAAAACACGATTCCTATGATGCAGTTCTGGACAGGTTCAAATGTTTTGAATCAGATTATTTTAAGCTAAGAGATTGGTTTTGCACAGTTCTGGCTAAGTACTCACACTATGAATTTGAAATGGTCCGTCAGGGTCTGGCCAGGTTGGGACTGGACTCCAGGCGGTTGGTTCTGAAGTCACAGCTATCTGGGTCAGCTCTGCTCTGCTGGTCTGGTCTGGATCTCTGCTTCTGCTCACAGCAATCTGGTCTGGTCTCTCTGGATACAGCACTGCTTTCTGGGTACTGGTTCTGTTCTGGATTCTGGAGTTCTCCGTCAGCGTGCTGCGCAGGAATTCAGTTGAATGTTGGAAAATGAATGTCCCTGTCCGGCTTCCAGTGGGTCTTTTTATGCCTTTTGGGAATGGGTGTGGATGCTAACTTTCTTTGCCCAACCCACTCACGATTTGATAGGTCAAGGATTTCTCTTTGACCTGATTTGAGAAGGGAGCAGTGAGTCAGAGTGAGTCATCTTTATGGCATACAGAAAGAACACTCCCCTTTGCTTTTACCTTAGAAAATAATGTTCATAGCTAAAGACATTTCACAGATACACAAGTGGTTGACATTACATATACACATCATATATCACATAAGGTAGTTTCTGTTCCAACTCTGATGTTTGTAAGAGCTTGGATTAAGAAATGACAACATTTTGTGTTTTTTGGTTGGTTTACCAATATTGGATTTTTACCAAAAATGACACAGATGTACCCCGCCTCTCTACACATATTCCAGTAAATTTTCATTTTTCTAGCGTGAACCCCGTGTCTGCTATCTCCATAATTCATGGGGTTTTGCCTCAGAACATGGTACAGAGTTCTAACACCTTAAAATGTGCACAGAAAAGTCACAAGAATAATGATAGTCATTATATAATTTTGACAAGTCTGTACTATGAATTATCCATCTTTTTAAAATTATGCTCTGGCCCAGAGGGGTGTGGTTTCCCAAAGCGCATGGTGGAATTTCTGGTTTGTCCACTTCCTCCAACTCAAGTTGCTCACAGAGGCACTGCCCCTCCCCGTTTCTTACAAGAGTAAGCCATTTACGACCCCCCCCTAATTTAACATTTGCCTGAGCCCAGGAAGGCTCATTGTTCAGTTTCCTGCAGTCCCCAGCTGCTCCTACCCTAATCCAATCAGAGAAGTGTCATCTCCCTTTGGTGAGGGCAGGAGAATGCAGGCCAGGCCTGGGAAGAGTGGCTGAGCAAGTTTCAACTCCTGTCAGGGGTATTTGCCAGGCTGAATTCAATCTCTTTAAGCCTGGCTTCAGCTAAATGTCACTTTTGTTCCCAGTTTTTCTTCATCCAAATCAAACTTACAATTTTTACACATGCAGCTAGAATGCTGATTCTTTTTTTTTTGTTTAAACTTTTATTTTTGTTGACAGAGGCAAAATGCATACACACACATCCGAGCAATAATCACAAATTTGTTGCATCTACAGGTGAATACAGAGCATATAGGCAAAATTATGATAACAGCGGTTGAATAATGACATATCACAGAGCACCAAGAAGACGAGCAACAATAGGGACGTCAAGGGGATTCATCCACAGAGGAAGTGTCATTTAAGCCAATCAAGTAGCTGTTGATTGTAGTCCATATGTGTCAAGGACGAGAGCGTACCGGGAGCATACCCAGAAACTCCTCACAGTTTCGAGACCAGGTGAGTAAATGTAACCATTTCTGGAATGCAGGGGGACTGGGGCTCCTCCAGCTTAGAAGGACACATTTTTTGGCTATGAGACAGCTTACATTTAAGAATTTAATAATGTCTACCGCTCCCCCAGCCCGCCACACTCCAAACAAAACCCCCATTGGATCAGGGTCTACCTCAGTGTCAGTGATCTCAGACAGTGTCTCTATGATTTTACTCCAGAATGCGGCCAGCTCCGGGCAGCTCCAAAACATGTGCAAGTGGTCAGCGTCCTCCGCGCCGCAACGAGGGCACAGCCGAGGATCGGAGCAAGCAAACCTAGACACTCTACCTGGAGTGTAGTACAGCCTATTAAGCAGTTTATATTGTATGGTGCGGTAGCGGAAATTTAGGGACACTTTGCTAGTATGGGAACACATCTTCTCCCACTGTTGGTCAGTAAGTACCAGTTGCAGCTCGGAGGCCCAGTCATCACGGGCCCTGGACGGAAGCGGAGAGGGCGAGGACAAGAGGAGCTTGTATAGTGAGGAAACCACCCCTCGGGCGCCACCCGAGTTGGCGATGTAAGCAATCGCGGGAGAGTCCGGGGGTTCGATGGGGAAGACAGGCCATAGATTTCGGAAGGCAGCGCGGAGTCTGTAGAACTGCAGGAGCTCCAGAACAGAACCCGAGTGCCCCGGCCTCCACGTCTGCAGTGTTATAAACTGTCCCTCTGGATAAAAATCGGTGAGGGCCCGGTATCCCATGGCCTCCCAATGGCGTGCCAGGGCGGTGTCATGCGTGGGTTCCAGCCCGGGAAACCCCCAGGCGGGGAGCCATTTGTAGTACGGACATTGCTCGTCGTAAGTTTTGAATATCTGGCCCCAAGCCTGTACCGTGGTCCGGACCGGATCAATGGGAGAGTCCGGCACATACTGCCGGTTAAGAATCAAGGACATGACATCTGTGCCCGCCGCTGCCAGAACCTCAAGTTTGACATGGGGACGAGGTGGAGGCCCAGGGTACCAGTAAGATGCGAACTGCGCCTGTGAAGCAGTCCAATATCGCAGCAAGTCTGGGGCTGTGAAACCCCCCTTGTCATAAGGTAGCGACATATCCGACCACTTTTTACGCACCGCGCCGGAGTGCCACAGGAACTGGGCAAACATTTTATGCAGATTCGTGAAATATTTCCTACCCGGCCAGACAGGAACATTACCAAATATGTACAACAACTTGGGTAGCAGGATCATTTTTACCAGCGAGAGTCTGCCGGCTAGTGATAGTGGGAGGGTACGCCAGCGCATGACTTTGGCCTCGGCATGCTCGGCTACTGCCTGGTAATTGTCTGTTAGGAGCGATTCTCTGGTGAGGGACACCTGGACTCCCAAGTACTTAATCCCATTTGGCCACCAACGGAGCGGGTACTCGGTGGTGGGCTGTATCGTGGAGATAGTGAGGGGGAGGATCTCAGATTTCGTATAATTTATTGTGAACCCCGAGTATGTGCCTATGCGTTAACGTCACGTAAGACCGGGTCCAGATGAACAGCTGGGTCTCTAATAAAGAGTAGCACATCGTCCGCGTACAGCGAAATGATCTCAGGGGAGTCCTTCAGCCGCACCCCCCTCCGCGCATGCCGCTCCCTGACGTAGTCGGCTATCGGCTCGATCGCCAAGGCGAAGAGGATCGGGGAAAACGGGCAGCCTTGTCGGGTACCTCTGAAGAGAGGGAACAGACCGGACGTCTGAGAGTTAACTCGCACCCTGGCCACCGGGGAAGTGTACAGTAACCTAATGTACGCTATCATATTGGGCTCTACCCCCATATTTTCCAAAACCAACCAGATGTATTTCCAAGACACCATGTCAAATGCCTTTTGGGCATCCAGTGTGACCGCAACCGCACTCGCCCCTTGATCGATACGTGCCATGATGTTAAGCAGCCTCCTAATGTTGTGGGACGTTGATCTTCCGGGTACAAAGCCTGATTGATCCTCGTGGACCATGTACGACATGACCGGGAGGAAGCGGTTGGCAATCACTTTGGCGAAGATTTTGGTGTCCAAATTCATCAGTGAGAGGGGCCTATACGATCCACACTCGTTAGTGGGTTTACCGGGTTTGAGCAGGACCGTGATGGTGGCCTCGCGCAGCGAAGGGGGAAGGGTGCCCAACCGAAGTGACTCGTTCCAAACCTCAAGCAGCCTGGGAGCCAAGATGGCCACATGCTCCTGGTAAACTCAGCTGTCAGCCCGTCGGGACCAGGTGCTTTCCCTTTAGGGAATTTAGATATAGCCTCAACTATTTCATCCAGCAGGATGGGGGAATCCAATTGATCCCTGGTAGCGGGGGAGACGATAGTCATGGGGATCTGCTCGAGGAGGTCACGCATTAGGGACTCACTGTGTTCGGGGGGTTGTGCGTACAGCTCTGAATAAAAGTCTGCAAAGGCCTCCAGAATATGTTGGTCAGACCACCGTTCCAACCCCAGGCTGTCCTTGATACAAGTTATCTGGGTTTGGCCCCACTCACCCCTGGCCAACGTAGCCAGTGTCTTGCCAGGTCTGTCCCCCTCTCCATATCTACGAGCCGCCTGTGGGCGACTGAAATATTGGACTTCCCTGGTGGCTTGTTCATTGAAAAATTGGAGTTCCTTGCTGATCTGGGATAGAGTCGGGGGGTCAATGGACGTGGGATGGGCGCTCTCAAGTTCGCGTAATTTGGCTTCAGAGCGGGCGAGGGCAGCCCTAATGGCCTTGAGGGCTCCCGCCTCCCTAGAGTTCAAAGTAGGACTGGATGTCGGACAGTATTTCAGCTTTAAATGCTATGTCCTGTAAGGCCAAAGACTTAAAACGCCAGGAGTTAATTGTAGGGGCGGGCACGCCCAAATCCATAGAGAGCCGGATTGGCGAGTGGTCCGACAGGGTGCGTGCCAATATTTGAGTTTCCGACACCCTCCCCAATAAGGAACTGGACAGGAAGAACATATCAATTCTGGAGGAGCTGTCATGCACCGAGGAATAATGAGTATATTCCCACGTCTGCGGGTGCATAACCCGCCAGGGGTCTTGAATGTCAAGGGCAATGGTGTGTGCAAGGAGCTTGCGCGCCGCACTGGAAAGGAGTCTGGGGGCCGAGCCGGTTCTGTCAAGTGTGGTATCTAAGATGAAGTTCATGTCCCCGCCCCAAATAATCTGCACCCCTACATATCCCAACAAAATGGAAGCAATCCGGTCAATAAAGTTGGGAGAGTCCACGTTGGGGCCATACGTATTAACCTGTAAATAGTCCCTGTTCGCTATTGCGCAGTGTAGGATAATGTAGCTTCCCTCCGGGTCGATATAGCTCTTGTGGAGTTCAAACTTAAGTGACCTGTGGATCATTGTCAATACCCCTCTGGCGCGGGTCGAATAAGCCGTGAAGTACCTGTGCTGACCCCATGCAGGCACGATGCACCTAGCTAGCGAGCCCCCACAGTGTGTTTATTGCAATAATAATATCTTGCAACCGTGTCTGTTGGCGTGGGCTATGATTTTGCGCGCCTTGGTGAAGTTACTTAAACCCCGGATATTCCAGGACATCACTGTTGTGGACATTACAAGAGACTAAGGTACATCCCACAACCGCCGTAGAAACCTACATAGTGAATGGGGAGAGCTCCCACGAGGGCGCCCTGATGTCGTGCGCTTTGCCAAACCGCCCCTGTCATTTACAATAGTGTTACCCCAAACCCCAACCATACCACCCCCCTCCCTCACGGGCCACCCACAACTTGCAGTGGAAATCTCCCCCCCCGGATGCACGCACCAGCAACTAACCCGACCAACACTAGGAAGGTAAGGGTCGGTGGGCAAAATCCAACAGGGATATGCCCTCCCCAGGCCCCAACTGGGGCCAACTAGCAGTAGCATCCAACAAAGCATAAACATTGCAATTGCAGTGAGGTGCGCTGTTGCCGTGTGGACGGCCATTTAGACATTGCGTAAGACAGCATAAGCTGTCAAATAACAGGTTCCTGCGGAATACAGAGTTTTTGTAGGGTCCCAACGCTAGTGTCCAACACCCAAGCCGGGCCACGGCCCGTAAAGTGTATTAAGGGTACCCAGACCGCATGGTTGATGATAGAAAATTGCCATTGACCCATGCATATTGACGGATTGCCAGTTAGGTGAAGCAGTGACAGACTAAACTACATCTGGTCAGTCAGCGCCGGCATGATCAGGCGCCGGATTGTGGAGTGGTATGTGAGCCTCGATGAATTTTGTCGCTTCATCCGGGACAGTGAAAAAGTATAGTTTATTATTGTGAGTAATTTTAAGACGTGCCGGGAACAATATGGCATACGGGACATTGCGTTCTCTAAGCAGTTTCTTAACACCAAGGAATTGGCGCCGCTCCTGCTGCACCGCAATCGAAATGTCCGGGAAGATCCTGATGGTGTGGGACTCGTGGCGCAAGTCACCCCTCTCGCGGGCCAGCCGGAGGATAAGGTCTCTATCCCGATAATTGAGGTTCCTGGCGATGATGGGCCTTGGGATATCCCTTGGCTTGGGCCGCGGAGACAGGGCCCTGTGCGCGCGCTCGACAGTGAAGTACGGTGAGAGACTCGGATTGCCCAGCAGATCCTTGTGTAGAGTTTCAACGGCGTCCTCCATGCGGCCCTTAAGTGCGTTCTCCGGGACCCCGATGATACGCAGGTTGTTCCTACGGGAGCGTGATTCTAGATCGTCACACTTGGCTCTCACACTCTTCATATCGCGCGACAGGGAGGCGACGGTGTTCTGCAGCACATGAATCTCGTCCTCGTTCGTGGAAATCCTACTTTCGGCCTCAGTGATTCTGGTGCCCGCCTGGCCCACTCGGGTTTTAAGAGAGGCAACATTGGCATTTATGTCGTCCAATTTTTCGTGGAACGAGGCAAAATTCTTGGCCATAGATTCCATAAGTGTGGTCAGATCGGGGGTTCTCGCCCCAGAGGGGGTGTCGCTTTCCGGGTCCTCCTGCAAGGACGATGCGTGTCCCATCTCCTCCCTCGGGACGGATTTGGCAAATTTGTCCATGGTTCCTCTCCCAGAGACCCCCTTGGTTTTATTAGGCATTGTAGATAGAGACACAGAGATGGCAGATGGCTGCTAGGGCAGACGACGGGGCGGAGGGTCCAGTCGTGAGATCCCGACAGTGAAAAGCCCAGGGTGCCGCGCCAAGGATACCCAGCTCCGCGTGCAGAAGCGGCAGGTAGAAAAGCCCAGGCCGATTATAGAAGCAGTGGGGCCGGGCAGGCTGCAGGAGAGTAGGGAGCCAGGGCCATGGAGGAGTCGACAGGAAGGGCAGCTAGCCCCAGCGAGCGAGTGGCTCCCCGATAATGAAGCCGGACACTAGTTGTTCCCCTCCAATCGTGTCGACGATTACTGAGATCCAGGCCCTCCGAGAATGCAGGCCACTCGGATGACACGCAGGGCAGGGTGAGGGCCCGGATTCACAGGAGCAGGCAGACAAGTGGATGGGGGTCCGCCCGGTGCTCCCCCCCCAGCTCCTCACCTCCTTAGTCCAGCAATGTGAGCCACACAAGCTCAGGGTAACCAGGCTCCCGCCAGTCGCCTAGACAAGATGAGGAAGAAGTGGCAGGTGGGGTCCCCGACCGGCCTCCACGCCGGGACAAACACTCAGGTGCCAACTGTGGAGGAGGAGGCGAGTGCACGCGGGTCCCGGCAGCGGACCTCCGCTCGATGGTGTCCTTAGTGGGCCGCCGCACCCGCGGCTGATGAAGGAGGGCATGGAGCGGGAGCCAGGCGCCCGTCAAGGCCCGGCGCGCCAACCGCCAGCAGGCCCAGAAGTCCTGTTTGCAGGCTTCCCGGGGCCGATTCGGGTCGGGATTGTAACAAGATTGCCAGAAGAGAAGGGGCAACAGCTCCACCAAAAATAAGACAGTGCAGGCAAAAGGAACCGCAGTTGATGGCGGATTTCAGCCGGAGCCACACGGAGCTCAAGAGCTAGGCAGCCATCTTGGGCTGCTCCACAGCGCCACTAGAATGCTGATTCTAAGTTCAAAACTATGACATTTAACAGTTGCAAACTATGTGACACTCAGCAGTAGGTCACTAATTTATTTTAAACATTTCGATATTAGTGGCTTTAAGTCCAATTTCACTTCAGCTGCTGACATCCACAGCTCAGCCAGTTTCATTATGAACATTATTTTGGGCTCTTTCCAGATTTTGTATGCACACAAGTCTACCTTCTGCCAAATGTCTGCTGGTGTTCATTGAGATTTTTGAATATCTTGCAATGTTTAAAATAGGCATTTTTAGCTTGCATTTCAGAGAAACAAAGGTGATTTCAAAGCGCTTTCTAAGCTAACCGGCACTGCTGTTTTTCCTTTGGCACACATTTCACCCATGGCACTCCTGGCCCATCAAGCTCGCACTGGTGGGTGGCAGGTCAGGGGAACATTTTGGTGTGCGCCGAAACTGCGCAGTTTTCCTGGATTCTGGCGCAATGTGGGCTTTTTCGGCCATCTTGGAATTTCTAAGACCATAGCACCAAATGTTGCAGCATAATAATACAAACGTGGGTCAGGACACCCAACACAGCGTAAAATTTAAAACTTTATTTGGGCAGGGAAGAAACCAAGGATACCGAAATTGGTAGTCCGAGATGACCGTATAAAATACAATCTTTGCCACGCAACTATCCTGCATCGTCACATTAAACTAGCTCAGAATCTGGTCATGGATAAGACGATATATATATATATATATACACACCACACACCACACACACACCACACACACACCACACATCCCCCACACACCCCCCCATCTTATAGAGGTCAACACTTGGCCCGAAATATGGTCCTGTTATCACTCCACCTCCAAATGTGTTAGAAATATGGACAGAGATGATGCGCCTTGAGATCCCATAAATTAAATTCAACACTGGTCCCATTGTGCTGGCGTGAATGCGGCCTTGAAGGAAGCTACTTCCACAGGTGGTGGTAGCCCTGGTGCATTATTCAAACATTCTGGAAGGATATACTGGCCAAAATCAGAGCAATAGTTCGGATACAATTACCTTTTGACCCACTTGTGATCCTTCTAGGGTGCTCTTTATAAGATAGGAGGATAGCACAGGGGCAACGTGCTGGTCTTGGAAGCAAGACCACGCAGAGCAGTTATCCCTACAAAATATCCCCACCAAAAATATCACCCTACATATGGCCGTTTGTCTCTCCATAGGCAATATTTTTTGGGGGGGAGGTATTTTGTGGGAGCGGGGGTGTCCTCTGCAGATTTTAAAATAATGCTGGGGTGTCCCCTTCAGGGTCCATGGGTCAATATCGCTGCAAAAATATGGCGATATTTTTGCGGGGATATTAACACCTGGAACCCGCAGAGCAACAGAGGTTCGAATCCCGGAAATGCGCTTAGAAACCGAAGTCAGGTACAGTATTAGGTGCATTTATTAAAAACAATTAAAATAAATAAATCCCGTAAATCTGGCCAAACGGAAACGCTAGACACCCAACTCTTGCTGGAAGACAGAATCCAGAGGGCTCCGTACTGGCACTATGGTGGATAAGGCTTTGGCACATACTTGTAGCCGAAAAGGTCACAGCATGTGTGAATAACCAATTGTCTAAATATATGAATGCTTGGCTACCATTGCTAGAAATTAGTCAGAAATCTTTGTCCCGGTCCTTCAAGCCTTACCTCCTCCTCAAGAACTGTCCCTCATTGTAAACCTTATCTAATGCGGAGATGGTCTCTTTCCAAGACAAGGGGGATGAGGATGTTTGGGGAAATAAGTTGTGAACACGTGTATAATAATATCGGATGTTCGCTTTGTACTGCATCCTTTGTTTAAATACGTTTTTTTACATAAAAAAGCATATAGCACATAAACGAAATGTAGCCAACGTTTCAACTACGAGATTTTAAGTTACTTGGGTTGTGCCAAGCAGCCGGGAGTCAACAAGGACCCCGAAACTGTCAGGGGATTGAGAACTCTTCATGTCCAGAGACGGTTGCCTGGCTGTTGACACGGGAAGAATACTGGCCCTCCGGAGAAGCTATGACGACTTCTCCATTGATGCAGTTTGAAAACCCAAATTACTTTATTGACCCGAGGTGTAACTAATCACTAATAAATCACATTGATGCATACATTGTGTTTCTTGACTTACTGAATGATGGATACCTACTTTGTGACATCAGCTACATGCCAAAACACAAAGGTCTGTACTGTTCAATGTTTGGAAGTGTCGGACATCTGTCTGTAGAAACCTTTTGTTCATCTTCATAATGGGTTTAAGTTGTTGGAGCTGTTTCGGAGAGTTGCAGGGGTTAATCGATTCATGCATTTTGGTTGGCTGAAACCAGCCCGACATTTAAAGACGTTGAATGGATGATTTTTGTAAATGAAATGTGTCATATGTAAATGGGTATGATGACATAGAACTGTACAAAATGCAACCTTAATAAAATAAAACATGCAATGATCGATTTACTTTTCTTTTAAGCACTTCTGTTTGGTGGTGACACAAATCCTGCCCATCCTAATCAGTTTGGAAGCATAGATCCTACTTGCAATGTAGCAGAGGTGGTTAAAGGTAAGGGCATCATTAAGACTTGTGTTTCATTTCTGAACTTTAAAATGTTGCCTTACTTAAGCTTGAGCACCATTTATTCCAGCAAATGTTGGAAAGGGTATGCATGAATGTCCTGTTAGCATCACAGAGTCTGCTGTTGAGAGGTTTCCTGGCAGCTGGTGGTGCAGACCTTGGTGGCATTGTGCATCAAAGATTGCAGAGAGGCATTGAAGAGTGCAGGAAAACCATTCATGTCTTGGGCACTTGCTGGTCATACTTCCATCTCTTTGGAATGTTTTCCAAGTCCCGGATGGGGGCACTGACCTGTTATGGCTGTCTAGGAAGCAACTGCATTGTATTATAGCAAGGACATTCTAGAAGGTTACTTAGAGGACTTCCAGTAGGGATTCCCAGGAGTATGCATCAAACCAACTTGCCAAAGGGGAGGTGAAAAAGGCACATAAATGATTCAGCCCATTATAGAATCTGCTCATTTATGCGCTGTGCTGTTCCCCGTGACACATAACTGCACTCTGCTATGAGCACCATGCATGCACTTGTGACATGGGACAGGCTAGTAGAGAAACGAGCAAAGCGGGAAGTGGGCGAATTGGAACTCGATTCAGATTTTGTGTTCGTTTTTGGTCACCCAATTAAAATATTTTGCAGAATATCCACCGAGGCCGAATTGTACTCCTGCCCCATTGTTGAAGGAGAACTGTTGCAACTGCACCCTCTGCCCCTATGTGCTCGGCTCCTATGCCTTGATTATTAAACTTCCTATTATTTTTTAGGACTTGGGCCCTGTTCATTTTGTTAATATTTGAATACCTGCAAAATGTATTACTTTCACTACCTCCCAGGTAAATTGGCTCTATCACACTATAAGTCAATCCTATAGTATACGCAATCTGCCCTGTCTGCCCAGGCCCAATCCCTCCCTGACATCTTTTGGAACCTGCATGGAGTGGATTTCTTTTGACAGTCAAAATAATCCTTTTTTCTAGCTTCTGAAATAAAGGCATATATCTAGTTTGGACAATATGGCCAAATAAATACACAGTAAAATTAAAGACATTTGGCAAACCTCTACAAAAACAGCAGTTAGCAAAACACAAGCACTATATTTTTGCAATTTCTTCCACAGTCAGTTGGTGTTATCAAACCAGTTTCAAAAATACTTTTTGTAAACTTTTCTACCCATTACACCTGGGAAGAGATGTGTTCAAAGTGCCTGAATTTGCAGACTGGTCTAAAATCCAGGCTTTACCACTTAATCAAAGTGTGTGCTCTCGGACAAATACTGTTTTCTCCCTATGCTTTATTTGCCAAAATTAGAAGTCTCTATATAAGGTATTCAGCTTACACTTTTGGTTGCTTAATGTTTTTTTTTTTTATAAAAAAGCCTCACTTCTAATATTCCCATATAGGTAAGTATTAACAGTGACAATTAATAAATATACTGTGTGTCAGTGAATTTGTCTCCTGCCTTACTCATTGCAACGTGTTATTAATTTAATTATACTTGTGAAGAGGAAGGACCTCTAGCTCACAACAACCGGCAGCCGGTTAACGAGAGCGGTCACGAGTCAGTACCCAAATGCGGTCGCGGTCACAAATTGCTTGAACGAGACCGCCAGACATGCAACCCTGGCCGAGACTCGGGAAGGAACGGCGTCTGCGGTTCAGAAATTGACCGCATGTCAGAACTTGACAAGGAAGCAAACGGCGGCCGCGGTGCGGATTCCGACCGCGGATCACACTTCTACAACGTGTCGGATGAAACCGATAAGAAACACAGCACACCCAATACGGCCACACGGACTTGGGGTTGGTCGGATAGCACGGACCCCGACCATGAGGCAGCAATAATACCCGCTCCCCGGGCCTGTTAGTTACTACACTCACCTGAAGTTTTTCCCAGCAACAGTCAGAACCAGACAGGAGGGACATGGGAGAGTGTAGCGGAGCAACCCTCGACCAGAGAGAAAGGGTGCGGGGCTTCGGGGAATATTTATAGACGTGACAACAAAGATGCCTCTGATTGGTTGATTAGTGTTTTGTCCCTATATAAGAGTGAAACTGACAAGGGACTGTGTGTGTTTCTTCCACGCTCTTTCAGAACATTCAACCTGAGGAAGAGAGAGTCACACCAGAGAGGATCTGGGCCTATGAAGACTGAAAGGATGAATTTGAAGACTCATCCATACCGAAGAAGACTGAACTAGTTTTTTTTTTCTCTCTCTCTCACCTGAATAAAGGATTTTAATTTTCTTCATCCCCGCCTTCCTGCCTCATCATTACAAATTTGGTGGCAGCGGTGGGATAAGGCAACGCAATGAAGGCTATTATAAAGGCGCTGGCGGAAGGACAACAACTGCAGCAGGCAATACAGGTGCATTCTCACCAAGCCCAAACTGATCGCCAGGCGTTGTAGCAGGCTTTGCAATTACAAGTCGCCAATCAAGATGCCTTAAAAAAAGTGACGGAAGCGGTGGTTGCTAGAGGAAACCCCACGGCACCAACAGCAGTCTTACAAAAATTCCAACCTGGCGAGGACCCCTGCTATTTTTTTACTAACTTTGAGAGGGTTGCCAGGAATGCTCGGTGGCCAGTGGAGAAGTGGGGACACTTCATAGCGCCATTGCTAACCGGAAGCATGCAAGGGGCCTATCAGACATTCAACCCAGCTGGAGATACATCTTACACAGAGATAAAAAGGACAATCCTAGAAAGGATGGGAATGGATGATGCTTATCGGATAAAACTACGGGAGACCAAGCTTAACCCGGGGATACCCCCCAGACAACTCTACAACCGCATCCATGACATCACCGACAAATGGTTGCAACCCACCAGTAGTAGTGTGCAAGAGGTAGGAGACAAAATAAAACTGGAACAGTTTACCGAGGCACTTCCACCTCCCATGCAACAATGGGTAAAGCAACACCATCGACCTACCCTACCAGAAGCTATAGATATCGCCTCTGCCTACCAGAAGGCCGGTACTCCCAGGGGTGGTCTGCCAGATATACCCAGAGCTACCCCCATGAAGGCGACAGGAGTCGGAGAACTAAAAACCGCTAGGGGATATCCAAAAACTGTGTCCTGGCCTAACATAAACCGACAATCACAGTGCTTCAATTGTGGCGACTGGGGACATATTGCAAGGTTTTGCCCCAGGAAGGTCAAGCCGGCTGAACCTATGGAGATCGGGTTCCTACAAGGGAAAGAGTATCGCAGAGGTCGAGATCCCTACTTCCTAGATGTGAGAGTAAACGGAACAAACAGACAAGCTCTCCTTGACAGCGGAAGTGAACAGACAGCAGTCCGACCAGAAGTAAGTGGGTCAGGGGGAGGGGCTATGTCACAAATCCCAATCAAATGTGTACATGGGGATATTAAGACCTACCCCTCGAAAGAGGTAGTCATAGAGGTAAAGGGGGTTGAAAACAAGATGAAGGTTGCCGTCATGCCCCACTTACCCACCCCGGTTTTATTAGGAACAGACCTCCCTTCTTTTCAAGAGTGTTTTCAAGAAGTGTAATGGTTACAAAATGCTCCCTTCTCCCATGTAGACATCGGGGGTAACTCAACCTACAGACCCAAGAAAAGCAGGAGTGAAGTCAGACGAGGGAAAAAGGAGTGGAGTGAAGGAACCAAATATATGGGGTTCATAGATTGGATGCCAGAAGCCAAGTGTCCCACATACCGCAGTGAATTAAGAACCAACCCTACCTTGAAAGTGGCATGGGAGCAATCTATTCCCTATCCCGAGAAGGGACTAACCTATCCCTGGTTCAAATCCGCAAAGGGTTTATTATATCGAGTGACTAAGGATCAACCAGATAGCGAACCTGAACAATTATTAGTGCCCCTGAGTTACCGAAAGACTGTAATAAAACTGGCCCATGACGACACTACGGGAGGCCATCTGGCCAGAGAAAAAACCTTGGAGAAAGTGTTAAAAAGGTTTTACTGGCCAGGACTCTATAGGGACATTGGGCGGTATTGTGAAGAATGTACAGTATGTCAGATGACCAATCCCAGGCTACCTCCTAAGGCCCCGTTACAACCTATGCCGTTGATAAAGGAACCCTTCTATAGGATTGGGATTGATATTGTGGGACCCCTGGAGCCTAACAGTCACGGCCACAAGTACATCCTAGTCCTTGTAGACTATGCCACGAAGTACCCGAAGCCTTCCCAATAAGAGGCATCAGTGCAACTAAATTGTGCAACGTCTTGGTACCTTTCTTCGCCCGAGTTGGATTACCAGCGGAAATCATCACTGACCAAGGAAGGAATTTCGTCTCTGGGGTCATGCAGGCTGTATGTAAACAACTGAAAATACGGCAACTCAGAACGTCGGTATACCATGCTCAAACAGATGGTCTCGTAGAGAGATATAACAAAACTATTAAACATGTGTTAAAGAAGATCACTGAACCAACAGGAGCAAACTGGGATAGAGTTCTACCGTGGGTACTCATGGCGCTCAGAGACTCCCCAATCCTCCACAGGGTTTTCTCCGTTCGAACTGTTATTTGGACACAAACCCAGAACAGTGTTAGACATAGCAAGGAGTGAGTGGGAAGACCAGGAAGAGGAAATACCACTTACCGATTATGTCTTAGAATTATGAGAAAACCTGTCCAAATTAAGGGACCTGGCACAAGATAATCTGGGTAAAGCCCAGATAACCCAGGAGATATATTACAACCGCAACTCCAGAGTACGGTCTTTTAAAAAGGGAGACATGGTGCTGGTGTTGTTACCTACATCCTACAACAAAATGTTGGCCCAATGGAGAGGACCTTATAAAGTATTAGACGTCTTGGGCCCAGTGAACTACCTGATCGGACAACCTGACACAAAGGAGAAATCAAAAAACGACCACATAAATCTGTTAAAAGAATGGAAAGAAGCCTAGGACAACCCTTTCGACGTCAAAACCATGAACGTGACGCAGGCCAGTAATATGCACAATCAAACAGCCCTTCAGTCAGTACAATGGGGGTCTGAATTGACAGAAAAGGAAAGGAAGGAACTGCTGGAGATACTTACCCTGGTAGAAAATGTATTTTCCTATGTACCTGGGAAAACCCACCTAATAGAACATAAAAAAGGAGACCCTCCCAAACCAGTTTGTGAGGGTACGACCATATAGGTTACCCGACAGCAAAAGAGAGGCGGTCCAGAAAGAGGTGGACGAAATGTTGAAAATAGGAATCATTGAACGATCCACAAGTCACTGGTCATCCCCAATCGTTTTAGTTCCAAAACCGGACGGATCCACTCAGTTTTGTATGGACTACAGAAAAGTGAACAGCATATCAACATACCAAGCCTACCCTATGCCTTTCTCGTAGACGAGTTGTTAGAAAAGCTGGGCACTGCACATTATCTGACTACAATAGACCTTACCAAAGGTTACTGGCAGATCACTTTAAGACCGGAGGATAAAATCAAAACTGCCTTTTCAACACCATCAGGATTGTACCAGTTCACAGTCTTGCCGTTTGGGCTGCATGGAGCACCGGCTACCTTCCAATCCCTTATGAAACAAATATTAGCACCACATGGGGAATATTGTTCAACCTACTTGGATGATATAATTGTATATAGTACTTGTTGGAATGACCATCTCCTACACCTTCAGAAAGTAATTACAGACCTCAATGTAGCAGGGTTGAAAATCAATCCCAAGAAAACGACGATAGGGGCACAGCGTACTAGGTATCTAGGGTACCTGGTAGGGGGAGGACAAATTAGACCACAGTTGGACAAAGTGGATGCCATCCTGAAGCTTCCTGTACCGAACAATCGCAAACGGATACGTGCCTTCCTAGGGTTTGTAGGCTATTACCAGAGGTTTATTACCATGTTTTCAACAATAGCATCACCCTTGACAGAAGCCTTGAAATCATCCTACAAACGGGACATTCACTCCGATCCTAAAGCGCTCCAAGCTTTTCAACAGTTGAAACAAGCCATTTCGGTGTTACCCGGTCTCAGGTGCCCCAACTTAAAGAGAAGTTCTTTTTACAAACAGATGCCTCGGGTTCTGGTCTAGGAGCAGTACTTTCCCAGGGCACTGACGAGGACTTATATCCCATTGCTTTCATAAGCCGAAAACTACCGAGACATGAAGAGACTTACTCTACAATCGAAAAAGAATGTCTAGCCATCAAATGGGCAGTGGAGACTTTGAGATATTATCTACTGGGTCGAACATTCACAGTTTTTACGGACCACGCACCCTTACAGTGGCTAGCAGTTCAAAAAGATTCAAATCAGCGTGTTCTGCGGTGGTTCTTAACTCTACAAGTGTTTTGTTTCAAAACCATTCATAAGCCCGCTGCCTTCCAAGTGGTCCCAGACTATCTATCCAGAAGTGTTGATCGTCCCGAACGGCTCGATTCTTTGGGGAGGGTTTGTGAAGAGGAAGGACCTCTAGCTCACAACCGGCAGCCGGTTAACGAGAGCGGTCACGAGTCAGTACCCAAATGCGGTCGCGGTCGCAAATTGCTTGAACGAGACCGCCGACATGCAACCCTGGCCAAGACTCGGGAAGGAACGGCGTCCGCGGTTCATAAATTGACTGCATGTCAGAACTTGACAAAGAAGCAAACGGCGGCCGCGGTGCGGAATCTGACCACGGATCACACTTATACAACGTGTCGGATGAAACCGATAAGAAACACAGCACACCCAATATGGCCACACGGACTTGGGGTTGGTCGGATAGCACGGACCTGGACCATGAGGCAGCAATAATACCCGCTTCCCGGGCCTGTTACTTACTACACTCACCTGAAGTTTTTCCCAGCAACAGTCACAACCGGACAGGAGGGACATGGGAGAGCGTAGCGCAGCAACCCTCGACCAGAGAGAAAGGGGGCGGGGCTTCGGGAATATTTATAGACGTGACAACAAAGATGCCTCTGACTGGTTGATTAGTGTTTTGTCCCTATATAAGAGTGAAACTGACAAGGGACTGTGTGAGTTTCTTCCATGCTCTTTCAGAACATTCGACCTGAGGGAGAGAGAGTCACACCAGAGAGGCTCTGGGCCTATGAAGATTGAAAGGAGGAATTTGAAGACTCATCCATACCGAAGAAGACTGAACTAGTTTTTTTTTTCTCTCTCTTTCACCTGAATAAAGGATTTTAATTTTCTTCATCCCCGCCTTCCTGCCTCATCATTACAATACCTTTACATATTAACGACTCATTCTGTGAAATATTTGTGTGCAATATCACTGATTTTATTATTTATGCAAAGAAGGGGGGCCCACACATCTTTCAAGCCCATGGTCGCTAACCCTAGGGCAAGACCTGAGGGCTTGTACTGTCCCGCAGTTCTCACCACCAGAGACTTCTTTATGCGAGGGCAAGAGGCACATTTAAAAGGGGCTTGTACCTCAGAGCCCACCTAGTTTGGGCCCACATTGCTGCCAGCTTCAAATAAGTCTGTGCCCATTATTTACATAACCTGCCAGGATGTTTTATGGTGCCCTGCTAAAGCTCTAAAATGTCTGCTGAAAGTTCACAACTACATTCTTTTCTGGTCAGTTAACCCATTCAAGAGTTCTGCATTCACCGTAGAACACAGTGGGCCAGACTTGCGCCAAACAAAGGTGCAACCGCATCCACAAAGGGCCTCTAAACGTGCGCATCTCTGCCTTTGGTCATTTGTGCAAATAAAGAGGCTTTTTTGTGTATTTCAATGCACATTCGAAAACCACACACAGGATGCTCTTTCAACTGTGCAAAAATGAGAAATCTTCCATTGTGCCTGTTTGGACTATGCGCAGGGGAAGTCCCAATGAATGATAGGTTCATTTCTGAACCTTTCATGCATTTTCTTTGAAGTGGGAGAGCAGCAGTGTTAACTGCTGTTCTCCCCAAATGCTTTGTTTTTTTACCGCATTCCATAGTGATAGGAGGGCCTGTCATTACCGACGTCGTTGCTGGAAGTCTGTAATACATTAGCGTCAGGCGCACTCTCTGGACACTAATGTATTAAAAGGGGCTGGTGAGTGCATCCTTTAATGTTCAGATGCCGCTTAAGTGGGCAAGTGACCTTTGAGAATAAGGTGATCTGCAGATTTCTTAAATTGGCACATATGGAAAAAGTGCATCCTCTTCACTTTTTGTTTTCATTTGCACTCCATTTTGAGAAACTCCTGTATCCTTCCCACCTTTCTGTGAGGAATATATTGATCATGCACCATTCTGAAAGTTGAAATGCATATTGCTACTTTTGAATTCCACCATTTTTCAGAAGATCCCCCAGTGGGTTAAATACTAATTACAGCAGTGGTCTTTAAACTGCGGGCTGAAGGATAGCCGGGTTGGGGCAGTTGGGGGTGGGGGGGGAAGAGGCTCTTTAAAAAGTGAGTACACCTGTGACTCCTTTCAACAGAAAATATAAGCAGATATGGCATCTGGGGGGGCCCTCAACACTATTTTTTTACTGAAGTGGGGGAGCTCCACCACTATATTTCTACTCTGGCGGGGGTGTAGAGGTCTCGGCGTACAAATGTTTGAATACCACTGCATTACAGAGATTTGTGTTCATATGCCACATCACAGCACCAATTCCAACAATGTAGACTCTGCCTTTCCAATATGGGAGGATGATAAACGTGCGTGTGTGTAGTTTTGGATAGTAACACCCTCTATGTTACAAAACAATGTGCCTCATTAAACGGTGCTAGCTATAAAAAGTAACATAGCATCAATATAATGCAGGTCTAAAGCTGGATTCCTCCAAACAACGGTTGTAAAAACTAGAAGCAACCTCAACCACCTTAATAAAGAGCATAAAGTGTTAGTTGGGAACGAAGAATAGGTAGTCAAATTGAAAAGTGTGGAACTAAATTGTTGGGGCTCATATCCTGGCTTTGCCAGCTGACAAGTGATCCTGGACAAATCATCTTATCTCGCTGTATATTGCTCTACTGCCTCAAGCATACTGATGCCATTGTTTAGCCCATTTCCTGATCTCTCTTTTTAAGTAGGCCATTTCAGTGAAGCGGTTGTATCCAGAAATGGTTATATACAGAAGAGAGGTGACCAAATGTCAACAGCCTCTGGTGAGAATATGTTCAGTTGCGCTTTAGCACCCCAAACTGGATGCTTTCTCATGCAGTTTTAAAGGGGATTCTGCGCATCACAAGTCTGTATGTTGGGTATATTGAAAGCTTTAAGATACAATAGAAAACCCAAGATTAAATCGTTAATGCTCACACCAATTGATATTATGTTACTTGTATACTCACCTTGATGATGGAGTACATGATGTTGGAATCATTCTCCTTTTGAATAATATGCTTCGAGTGGATTGTGTCCTTCAACGTATTCCTCATCTTAGATGTATTCCAACCAGCTTTAGCTGCTTCGTAAAAAAAATTTCGGCAGAGGGCGCCGTGCTTCGATGTCGAGTCGATGGTCCCTCGAAGGCCTCCGTCGAGGGTGACGTCATCGGGTATACAAGTAGAACGCGCAGCGCCCGTTGGACTCAGTTCTGTTTTTCCGCAATGCATGTTGCTTCGGAGATTCGGCGCTCCTCGAGTTCTGTGACCCAGTGAATAATACTAATATATATTGTTATGTCCTCGTCATTGACGACGACTACGACCCCGCGATCGGGTTTCAAAAAGTGTAAATCTTGCGGTTCGAAAATGTCTATTATGGACCCACACCGAGAATGTCTGTGGTGTCTCGGGAAAGGCTACAACATGGAGGCCTGTACGAAGTGTCAGGCGATGACGGGGAAAGCCTTGCGAAGAGGAAGGAAAAACTACAGGTAGGTCGTAAATCCGACCGAAAAGCCTCTAGCGTTGAGTCGAGGTCCCGTGAGGAGAATTCTCCTCAACGCAAAAGGCATCGGTCCAGGTCCCGAGGCAATTCCCATCGCTCGTCGCCTTCGACGAAAAAATCGAAGAAAAGATGCCACAGGTCCCCCTTCACCTCATCCTCGGACGAATACCCAAAAAGAATGAAATGCCCTAAAAAACATTCTTCCTCCGAAGAGTGGGAAGCATTCAGAGTTAAAATGATGGAGGTGTTCGAGAAAGCAAAGCCCCGGTCCGCGCCGCCTTCGGAAGCCGGCCGGGAGCATTATCGCACCGACACTCGCGCGCCCTCAAGCCCGGGTGATCGTAGAAGGAAGGATCGAGAGTCTTCCAGGACGCCGAGCGAAAAAGATCGCTCGAGGTCACCGATGCCATCCGAAACACAACACACCTCGAAGGGCAAATCTTCGAAGAGCACCTCGACACCCTCGAAGCCGGCTCCGTCGACCACTAATTCATCGGCGCCATCGACGCCTTTGTCGACGTCGACCCCGAAGCCCTCTGCGCCAAAGGTTCCAAAGGCTCCAGTTCAGCCAACTCAGCCAGAAAAAGGAAAAGAAAAGGCTGCAAAGCCTGTAATGCCTTCAGGTTCCACTAACACCCTCTCCCACCTCTCCCAGGAAACCTTTGTAAACCTCTTCCTAGGAAGGAATTTTTCAAGTCTCTGACCTCAATTTTTGAGGAACAGGAGAGATCTGATGAGGAAAATGTACCCTTTGGACTGGAATATGGTACACCAAATGTCCCAGAATGCCTGATTTCTGAAGAAAGCAGGATGAGGGACCTGGTAGAATCCTTTCATAATGCAAGTGGCATTGATACATCTCCTGAAACAGATTTTGGCAGGCCAGAACCAGGGGAGCATGCCAGTCCCTCATACCGTCAACTAATGACAAAAGTGGTTGATTGTTTAGGATGGGCTAGACCACCAACCCAATTCATCCAGGATGATTTGACCGATATATTGGACCATGGTCCCACCGAAGATCCAATCCCACCCTTCCATGTAGCCTTGCAAAATAGGGTGGCCAAAAATTGGGTGACTCCGGATTCTATTCCTCCAGTGCATAAATCCCTTACTTCAAAATACCGCCCTGCCAATAGCGACCCCGGCTATCTGTCTAAATATCCCACGCCAGAGAGTCTGGTGGTCCAGGCAGCCACAGCGTCATCTAAAATGGCGTACCCTTCTATCCCTCCGGACAGGGATGACAAGCGTGTGGATGGCTGGGCACACAAGGTATTTTCAGCTGGGAGTATGGCGTTAAAATCAGCCAACTCCACATATGCCTTGGCAAAGTTTTCGTACAATCTGTGGGAGTGCGTTGCAATGGCGGCAGAGCACATACCAGAGGGGGACGGAAGGGAAGGGTTCCTAGCCATTGTTAGAGATGGAAAGGAGGCCATGCAGGAATCCCTTCAATATGGATTGGACACTGCAGATAGTGTGAGCAGGTCCATGGGTACTAGCACGGTAATGCGCAGATTTGCGTGGTTACGGAAGTCGGGTTTCGCACCAGACGTACAGAACCGCCTTCTGAACATGCCCTTTGACGGGTCTCACCTTTTTGGCAGCAAGGCTGACGAGTGCCTTGAGAGGTTGCAGACCGCAAAAGCAGCTGCCAAGTCTTTAGGAGCTGCTATTAGGCAACCTCAGACTTTTCGTGCACCAGGACAATCTTGGAGGGGACGATTCTATCGTTACTACTCCTCATATGGAAAGGCGAGAGGAATGGCCAGTCAAAGGGGGCAGAAAAAGGCCACTCGCGGTGGACGAGGAAAACGTGCAAAGCCAACTCCAGCTGCAGCCTCTTTGCCAGCAGCGGCTGCAGCAACCACCACAAAACCGCTTTGAGGACTTGCATCACAAGGCACCAGAGGGAGGCAGGCTGTCACAGCATCTGCAAGAATGGCGAGCCATTACTTCAGATGTTTCGGCTCTAGAAATAATAGCCCAAGGTTACTGCCTTCCTTTTCTAACGCAACCTCAAAGCAATCCAGCGAGGGAGACACCTTTTGAAGTTTTCAGACCCGCTCCTGCAGCAGGAAGTTCTATCTCTGCTGGAGAAAGGTGCTATAGAACCAGTACCTGTAGCGGAGAGAAACAAGGGATGGTACTCCCCTTATTTTTTGATCCCCAAAAAGGACGGCGGACTGAGACCCATCTTGGTTAAGAGGCTTGAACAAGCTCCTCAGGAAGGACATTTCAAGATGGTTACTCTTTCTCAGATCCTTCAGGCCCTGCAACTTCAGGATTGGTTGGTGTCATTGGACTTCCAGGATGCTTATTTTCATGTGCCAATTCATCTCAAGCACAGGAAATACCTGAGGTTCGTAGTTGGTGACTCGCTCTATCATTTTTGAGTCCTGCCATTTGAATTGACCTCTGTCCCGAGGTTCTTCACCAAGTTAATGGTAGTGGTGGCAGCGCACCTCAGGAGAGGGGGGATTCACGTCTACCCCTACCTGGACGATTGGTTGATCAGGGCACGTTCTGCCGAACAAGCACTGGATCATCTGAAAGTCACCTGCCACTTCCTACACAAACTGGGCTTCTCCCTCAATTTCAAGAAGTCACAAATGAAACCTTCCCAACAGCTCCAGTTCATAGGAGCTGTATTAGACACGTCCTTGGGAAAGAGCCAAGTCGAGGGCTCAAAACATTCTTCAGATGGTTTCCAAATTCCAAAATGGCCAAAATCTCCAGTACTACGACTTCTTAAGGTTACTCGGCCTCATGGCATCCTGCATCTTCCTAGTGCCAGAGGCACGCCTGAGAATGAGATCCCTTCAATGTGCTCTAAAGACTCAATGGTCCCAGTTCTCAGGTCAAATGATGGATTTTCTTCAGATTCCGAACAAAGTTTGGCAGGATTTTCTGTGGTGGACTTGCACAGAGAATATCCTAAAAGGAGAGCAGTTTTGGCAACCATCGGCAGAGATTACAGTAGTGACGGACACCTTACTCATGGGATGGGGAGCTCATGCCAATGATCTAACAATCAGCGGTCGCTGGTCTCCATCGGAGTCCAAACTTCACATCAACCTTTTAGAGCTAAGAGCAATCAGACTAGCGCTGAAGGCTTTTCTACCATCTGTCAGAGGAAAAACTGTCTTGATAATGATGGACAACACAGTGGCCATGCATTATCTAAACAAAAGAGGAGGTGTAGGAACACTACCTCTGTGCAGAGAGGCATTGCAGCTCTGGTATTGGGGAATTCAAGAAGGAATCTCCTTAAAGGCATTTCATCTAGCCGGGAAGGAGAATATGACGGCGGACGCTCTGAGCAGGCAGAGCACGGTGTCCCACGAGTGGGAACTGGCTCAGGAAGTCATTCAAGAGATCTTCGCCCTTTGGGTACCCCTCAAGTAGACCTATTTGCGACCAGAATCAACCGGAAGTGCGAAAGGTATTGCTCGAGAGAATTTCCCCCGAGAGGAGCCCTAGGGGATGTGTTTGTGGTGGAGTGGAACTTCCCACTATTATACGCGGTCCCTCCGATTCCTGTAATTCCTCAGGTCATCAGAAGACTGAGACGGTTCGGAAACCACATGATCCTAATTGCCCTGGATTGGGCCAGGAGAATGTGGTACCCGGACCTTCTAGACATGTCCATCTGCCCCCGGTACGTCTTCTTCAGAGAGAGGACCTTCTCTCACAAATGGAGGGTCAGGTTCTCCAACCAGAGGTCAAGATTCTCAACCTTCACGCTTGGTATCTGAAAGGCTGAGATACAAGGATTGGGCCCTTCCAGATGACGTCATGGAGGTGTTGCTTTCGGCAAGAAGACCAGCAACAAAATCTCTATACCGTTGCCGTTGGAAAAAGTTTTGCAACTGGTGCAGAGAAAAGAATATTGATCCTTTTCTATGTTCTATCCCGGAAGTACTGTCCTTCCTCTTGTCCCTATCACATAGGGGTCTAAATGTTCGGACCATTAAAGGTTATCTTGCAGCGCTTTCCAGCTTCAGAAGCTTGTTCTACCCGCATTCTATCCTCCACCTCCTCCTAGTAAGGAAGAGGAAAGATTGCACAGGTTAGATCCGAAAAGAGCTCTAAGCTTTTACATTTCTAGGCTTTCCAAGGTTAGAGTGGATAATCAACTTTTCATTGGCTACACTGGAAGGAAATTGGGTCAATCAGGGTCGAAACAGACCATAAACCGTTGGATTGTGCTTTGCATTTCAGAATGCTATAGATTAGCAGAGAAAGACACACCAGAAGGCTTAAGGGCTCATTCCACCAGAGGCATCGCCTCTTCGACAGCCCTTCAAAGAGGTGTTCCCATAAAATCCATTTGTGAAGCAGCAACTTGGTCCTCGCTGCATATTTTTTCAAAATTCTATAGTCTGGATGCTTCCCAGCCTAAGGAGCTGAATTTTGATAAAGCAGTACTATATTCAGCCATTTAAGGGTATCAAAAACAAATCTACTCCCTCCTCCAGAGAATTGTCCATACTGCTTTGGGAGTCTATCTAAAATGAGGAATACATTGGAGGACACAATCCACTCGAAGAATAAGTTACTTTCCAACTGGTAACGTTCTTTCGATTGGATGTTCCACCAACGTATTCCTCATCGCCCTCCCTGCCTACACCTCTGTAGATTTTTAGGGGTTATTCCACTTCAACTCTCGCAAGGCTAACACCTGACAACCTGCACAATCTACACAGTAGAACAAGAGTGCGGGGGGAAAAACAGAACTGAGGCCAACGGGCACGAGCGCATGCTACTTGTATACCCGATGACGTCACCCTCGATGGAGGCCTTCGAGGGACCATCGACTCGACAACATCGACGCACGGCGCCCTCTGCGGAAATCTTTTTCCGAAGCAGCTAAAGCTGGATGGAATACATCTAAGATGAGGAATACTTGGAGGAACATCCAATCGAAAGAACGTTATCAGTTGGTAAGTAACTTGTTCTTCTATAAAATGTTGTTTTTAATTTTTGTCTTTTTGTTATTATGTGATTGGTGTACTTTCCAAGTCAGTTAAACAAAAACAGGATTATTTTAGTTCATGAAAGACAAACATTCACACATTATTGTACCCTGCTCAATGATTGGAACTGGGAAACAATGTGTGAAGTGCAGAAATAGTCTATACCTGGGAACGCCTGAACCCCTTTGCCAAAAAACCATGCATCCAAAATGCTGTAAGGAAAGAGAACTCCTGAGACTAAATAGAAGAGACCCACATCACACCAGACCTAAGAAGTCTACACTGGCTACCAGTAAAGAAATTAATCAACTTCAAAGCTCTCTGCATTGCCCATAAATCACTACACGGACAATAAGCCAAATTCATCCAATCAAAACTCACCCGATACCAGCCGAGGGAAGACGTATGATCCAGCACCGCCATCCAAATAGAAATAATACACCACGAGAAAAGAAAATTCAGAGGAACCTCCTTTTCCTATCTGATAGCCAAACTATGCAACGTTGGGATAAAGTCACTGCTGCCACCAGCCTATCCTTTTAGCACACCTAGAGTAACCAAAAATCCTCTGAGTGTTAGTCTAGGGCAAACCAAAAATGCACCCCATTGTACTGCAGTGTAAGCTGCTGTGCGCAATGATAATAAGTTACCACAAGTGATACAAAAGTAACCAAATGTGCTAACACAGTAACACGACTAAGGGAAACAATGTTTCTCAGTACTGACACTCTGAAGGACATATCAGTTTCCCCGTAACAGATGAGCAAAAGCCAGTGCAGTGAAGCTTGAAGCTTGACTGCACTGCAGAAAGTACAGGTCAGATTTGAAAATAAAAGCAAAAAGTTTGGGTGTTCCATAAAGATGGAAGGAAAGGTGCAATAAAGAGAAAGGGACAGGGGGAACTAATCCACCCCTAGATGGGTCCTCTGATCCAGTCTGTTATCCCGGTTGGACAGCCCATCAAAATTGCTACATTTGGGATCTGGCCTATGCCCAATAGTGAAGTTGAAGGCTTGCAGACTCATGAACCACCTGAGCCACTTTAGATTCTCTCCCTTAACATCCATCAACCACTTCAAAGTTGTAGGGGGAGCATATACAGTGAAGTGAATCCCATGGAGGTAGGACCTCAACTTCCTAAGGCACCATACAATGGAAAAACAACTCTTCTCCACTGGGGCCAACTGAGTTCTCCACTCCTAAACTGGTAGCTGATTAGACATATATGATGTTCCTCACCTCTGACATTAAGCTGTGAAAGTTTTCCAACTATCCCAGTGTCATAGGCATCTGTCTGCACTAAGAAAGGTCTCTTCAATCCGGCGCCCTTAAACCAGGGGCCTGACCTAGGGATTCTTTCAGGCCAGCAAAAGCCTTCTCGCACCCATGAGTCCATAAGAACTCTTTAGGTCCCCTATGAGTAGTGAGGGCAGTCAGAGGGATAGCTATATTTCTATAGGCTGCCACTTTGCTCCTGTATTTCCCAGTGAGGCCCTGGAAAGTCCTCACTTGGGCTTGCGTAGTGAGGGTTGCCCAGTTCTGTACATGAGGTACTTCACTGACACGAGGTTGCATCTTGTCCCCAACTACACCACCTTCATGCATGAGGAATGCTAATGGCTCCTGTTCAGTTTGACACTTGGCTGCCTTTCTGAACAAGTTGGACTGAAGAAGGTCCTGACACCCAGTCTCTTGAGTCAGACCCAGTTCTTTCCAAGTAGGGGTTGAATCTGCCATGTCATCCAGACATGTATTGCTGACATCCATTTTCCCATTCAGAACAGGGGCTAAGCTCAGTTGACAGGTGTCAGTTGCAGCCACCAATCCAGAGGTCCATACACTGAAGTAAGGCTCTGAAAAGGCCGAGACTGCTGTCTCCTCCTAAGCATAGACTGGAAGGGATATGTTGCCCTACCCTACAGAGAGATCATAACAGCAACTGTACTTTTTAGTACAGAGCTTATCCACTAAGGTATTACCTCTTAGTGAAGAGTGTTCTTCTGTCTTGGGGACAGAACACAGAGCTCTAGTGTCTATAGAGAATCCAAACGTGGCTTTACCTGTATCTCCCTCCATTTCCTCAGAACTGAACTCTTGACAGCTAGAATTCTCTTACACGCTTTGTTCCAACTTTTTACTTTACTTTACTTTATTGCATTTATATTGCGCAACCATAAACCCATAGGTGTGAGGGCGCAGACAAGAGAAAAAGGTCAAGAAGACCGGTAGGTTCGGGAGCAGAAAAGGAGAAACTGAAGATCGTGAACTACTACTTGAAAAGGAAAGTTTTTAAGTCCTTCTTGAAGTTGCTCAGGGTTACAGAGTATCTCAACTGAACTGGTAGGGTGTTCCAGATAGCTGGTGCCACAAAGGCAAAGCCACCCCATTGTGCTTTTTTGGTTTTAACTTTGGGCTGGTGAAGCAGGTTCTGGTTATTAGAGCGAAGATTTCTGATATTGGATTTTATTCCTATATACCTTTGAAGGTAAGTGGGCATGGTGCCCTTGAGACATTTAAAGGTAATAACCATGAGTCTGAAGGTAATACGCGCATCCACAGGAAGCCAGTGCAAGGCGCGAAGTGCCTCAGAAACAAATAACTCTGACCGCTCTGTTCTGCACCACCTGAAGGCGACTGATGGTCGTTTTGCTAACACCTGCTAAGAGGCTGCAGCAATAATCCAATTTTGATCCTATGATTGCACGAGCAATGGACTCTGTGTTAGGTTGAGAAATAAGTGGTTGCATGTGAGATAGCAATTTAATATAATAGGTGGCCGAGGACACAGTTCTAGCCACATAAGAATTCATAGTAAGCGATTGGTCCATAACCACTCCCAGGATCTTTATTTAGGGAAGGGAGGGAATGAGAACATCTCCCAACTGAAAATGTTTATACGCTGGGTCTAATTTACTCAAAATGTTGTCAGAACCCACAACCAGTCTTTCCACAGTTTAAAGCGAGATTGTTCAGCATCATCCATTGTTCAATGATTGTGAAAATGCAATTAAGTTCTCTTTTGTCCTGATTGTGCTCCCAGTGAGGGGGGTGACACATTATGTGTCATCTGCGTAATTGGAGAATAGAATGCCCTCCTGGGCAAGGTGGGCAAAGAAGGGAGTCATGAAAATGTTATATATGCAAGGTGACAAGCTGGCTCCTTGAGGTACACCAAAGTGTATCTTAATAGCAGGGTGGATCTCACACCAACTGTCAGAACTTTCTCTTGGTTCTCATCAACCACAATACCCAATCTTGATGGATTCACTTATTCCCAGAATACAGTCTGGTCTACACCATCATGTTATAAAGGGTGTCTGTGACATCAATGAGGGAGATTTCCTTGGTAAACTCATCAGCTCACCTTGCTGATGTGGGGTCAGGTGAGGAGTCACTAGGCCATCCTCACTGGAGCCATTAGAAGGGCTGCTTTGGCACAGAGCAGGGGGAGACACAGATTTCTCTGGCTCCCACTCTGTAGCCATAAGCAGGTCTCCAATGTTATCCCTGAAGATAAAATCCTCCATACTATTCCCAGGAAACTGTATGGCAAGGTTCACCAAAGCCTAGAGAATACCTGTGCAGCTTGGCAAGGCCCAGACCACTGACAGGTAGACAGTGATTTACTGAACAAATTTGACAGGAGAAGGTCCCACCTCCTTCTCTGGGGCTCAATGAGAGCTCCAATCAAACTCCTGAGAGATCTCTCTCTCAGACCATTCTGTGGATGACAGCTCGGTGAAACTTGAGAGGTCACTTCACCATCCCTCCACTGGGTCTGACCACTTCTGAGCACAGCAGAGGAGCTACCTCTGTAGCTGACATGCAGTAGGGTGTCAATTATGGACTTAGCAGTCATTCCCTGTGGGTTTTGCACAAGTGCATATGGGATTGTGATCAGCAATCACCATGTGCAACCAATTGCCTGAGGTCTCCAGAGTCAAAGGGCTAATAAAATGAGGCCTCTGGTAGCAATGAGTTCACTCCTAAAGGTGAACTCTGGAGTAACTGAGTTCTTGTCTCACCGCTGTCAACCTGGCGACAGAGAGTGAGACTCCTACATTGGCTTTCCCCTGGGACCGCCATCATAGGCCAGCAGGAATGTGGGTTAGACCGCACAGGTGATATCCTGACACTAGGATGCAACACCAGGGGAATGTCACACACCAGGAGGAAGGGCCTCACAACCTGAGCAACCTCCAACCTCTCAAGGTTTGCTCTGGTGGGCTCTGTGGGCTTACCTTGCCGTAAGCCACCCTACTGTTGAACTCTTTGCTTCACTGGAGGAGAATCCTCCAGTTGGAATCAGGCATTTCTCCATAGGCCTAACAATGAGGGTTTCCCTTTATGTTGGACCATACTTCTTGGTCTCCTAGGACTCTCCTCTACCTGTATACTAGGCAGCTGAGGAAGCCGATCGGATTCAAGGTTGTCTGGGTGTTCCCCCTTCCAAACTAGGAATAGGGACACTTCCAACTACCTCAAAGCAGTTGTAGCTAAGGCAGAGGGACTATTCTCCTTCCCGCGGCCTCTGTTTCTGACTCCACTGGCCATGGGTTTCCACTTGGGCCTAGGCTTTCTCTTAGGCTTGGCTAAGACAGCTTGATTTTGAGAGCTAGTGTTTGAAGGGTCTGGTGAGGGCCTATCAGGACATATGTCTTGAAGACTCCACTCACCCAGCACTCTTTTAGGAACCGCTCCCCTCATATTGACAGATGCCCTGTCCATTTCTATATTCACAGCTTGAATGGCAGGTGCTACGGGGACACTAAGAGAGGGCCTACCAGAAAACTGAGTATCCCCCACAGGGACTCTGGCAAGAACCTGTGGGTTTACCATGAAGGAAACTACTCCAGTAGGACTGGGTCCAGTGTTCCTAACAGTAGAGGCAGTTCCTCCTCCTACCTGAACACTATCCTCATAAGAATGATTACTATACAATAGGACTGGGGTGGGAGCCAATGCTCCAGCACTACTAGTTTCCAAGGAATCTAGACTAACTTCAGACTCTTCCTCTGAGGGAATGCAGTCTAAAGGGAAGGACACCCTTGCCATCTCTTCTTCCTCATACTGAGAGATGGCCAGACTGGCAGAGTGGACCCCCAAGGTCTTACCCTTACATTGCTGTTACCTTCCGGAGGTTTCTTGTTTCATAAGTGTCCACTGTCTTGGTCTTAGGGGGGCATTTCTCATTACTGATTATAGTAAAATTGGCGACTATGGTGATCTGCCCAATCAAGGGGTACAATTGAATCGATCGATACCTGTGAGTTTCCAATCGGGTATTCGGAGGGTAGCTCGGGGGCAGCGTGCTCGCCTTGGATGCAAGACAACACGGAGCACTGCAGGTTCAAACCCCGGGTCCGCGCTTAGAAACCTCTGGGTATTAAGCGCCTTATAAATGACCTATCATATCATATTCTGCCACTATTATGGGTGGGAGCATTCACTAGTTGAGTGAAGTTCATGTCTTTGAGTGCAGCATGGAGGGGGTCTGCTTTGTGATCCTGCTTATCATTCAATCCTAGGTTAATTTCCCCAAGGATGATGCATCTGGTATTGGGTTTGATGTAGGGAGTAAGTAGGAGAGGGATATCTAAATCCGGATGGGGGTTGTTATTGGGCGATCTGTAGATGACCAATATATTGGTTGTTGTTTTAGGGTTGGATGTGATTTTGGCTAGAAGTTCATATGATTCTATTTCTTCGAGGGGGCAGAACCTCATTTGCACGTTTGTTTTCTCTATTATGGCCATGTCACCTCCCTGTGCCTTGGATCTATCAGACCTTAGAATGTTGAAGCCTGGTGGGGTAGCAAGAGCTAGTAGGGGGCTAGATGCTTGGTGCAACCAGGTTTCTTTAACAACTAGGATGTCTAGTTGTTGGTCAATGATATGATCATGGATCTCAATGGCATGGGCTCCGAGTGAGCGAGCATTGATGAGTGCGCCTTTAAAATTGAGTGGGGGTTCTGGCGGTGGTGGAAGGGTTGTAGTCAATACCTGGGCTCCTTTGGTGCTGATGGGTTGTTTGACCGTGGCTTTAGGTTTGTACGGCTTTTCCCTGGCTGGAGACAGTTAGGACTTAAACTGAGAGATTCGGCACGTGATCTCAGTCTACTTTGTCTGGTATTGCCCTGAATGGGATTGGTGGCAGAAGAGTCCATATTGGTAAGTTCATGTTCTAAAGTCGTCCTAGGGGTGATGGTGATTGGCTCTGGGTTATTAATGATCTTTGTAGCACTTGAGTACTTTTATAGTCCTGGATGGGCAGGAAGGGTGGAGTAGAGGGTAGGAATAGAGTGGGTGTAAAGACTGGCGGGGGGCGTCTATACTCCTGCTCTCTATATGGCAGAGGAGAGGCACAGAGGACCCCAGCCAAGATTCTCTATTGTGGTAGCAATGGACGAGAAATCAAGGCCGAGCTTCTCAGGAGGTGATGCAGGCTGGTTCTTAAGTACAGTGTAGTCCCTACACACCCACAAAGGAATGTTCGCACACCGTATTAGTTAAAACACAGTCTTTTTATAATTAATATTCAAGGTTATGTACAATATCACAATATCTCACTTTGTACTCGGTTATCTATAATGGCAGATATACAGTTCTACGTAGTACCACAATTACTATTAGATCTCTTTAAAGTGCATCAACTGTACAGTGAAATGGCACACAAATCAGTTTGTAAAGGAAACCAACAATAGATATACGAGGAAAGCAGTTGGTTAGAACAATTGGCAGAATGCTGGCCCTGTTACCTAGACAGAGTTCTGTGTGGAGATTCCCCCCACCTGGGCAACCTGTAGAATAAAGATATATCACAAGCCCAGTCCATACATTGTTCACAAGAGTCTTTCCAATAGTTCAGCAACCCCAAAGTACCTGGCGTTGTAGAGTTCCTCGTCGGGGAATCAACGGCCCTTCTAAAGTGCCCTCCCTTTAAGGCAGGAGTCACGGGTCGTCGAATGTCCGACAGAGAACAGGGTGAACTACGGCGGTGAAGTGGCAGCTTCTTTCCTAGCGGTGCTCGTCGACGGGGAAGCGTAAACGTCCTGCAAGGAAGAGGCGTGCGGGGCACCTCAATGTCGATAGTTCTGGACCGCAAAGAGTTTGAAGAACTGTGGCCCAGCAAGGGCGTCGAGTCATCGGCGTTTCCGTGGTCTTTGGGTGGCGGGAAACCCACCGGCAGATACTCCTCGGTGCATCGACGGCCTTGCCTTCTCCAGCGCGATAAGGCGGGCGGTGGTGCAGACAAGAGCGTCATTGGATCAAATGTTCTTAGGCAAAGGGAGCACGGTGATGGACAACAGTCCGGACGCTTCTCTTTGGGATTCTGCGGCAGCCCCCGTCTCCGGTCTGCAGCGTGGCGTAGGTCTGTCTACAAGGGAGCGGGACGAGGGCGCCTAACCAAGTCCTCTCTGGATCAGTCCTTGGAGATGCAGCAGCTTTCAGATTGATGGAGAAGAGCAACAGCAATTCTTCTCTTCCAGCAGGGCTTCAAGGTTAAGCTTCAGGTTTACTCCAGTTACTCTTCGTAGTGGACTTCAGCTTCTGAACACAAATTCTAGCAGTGAGAGGCCCCCAGATATACTAGTTGATCTCCCATTCATTCTGCTGGGTCACACGCGGGCAACCAATCGGCCAGAAGGGCATTCATGCAGGCGCATAGTCCATTCAGGCCATTCACTTCTCTCCAGACACTCACAACAAGTTAAGTGTATTGGGACAAGTACCCAGCCATTCAGCACTCCACCCTGCATTCATACCAGTTTCGGGCAGGGCTGTCTCAGTCATTGTGTCAAACACCAGAAACTAGACATCCACAACAAGAAGTGCATATTCGTCACACACTCCATTCACCCAGGTCCCACCCACAGGGTGTACCCACAACACAAAGTCACTGGGAAGGCTCCAGCTAGTCTGGCCTGGACTTCACAACACCACCATATATGGAACTTCCACCCAACAGCCAGTCAGGGGGAAGAGACAGGGTCAGGGCTTCGCAGGACTTTGGGAAAACAAGGTAACAGGCAATAGAAAGCAAGAGGCCAAAGGGGCCATCTTGTTTCTTATCAGGAATCAACTGATTCCAATGGCAGGGCCTGGGTATCCCAAAATGGAGGATACTCAGAGCACCTGTCAAATTCAGCATGGAGCTGCCACCAGCCCATACCCTGCTTTGTGGGCCACACACAGGTGCCCAAACAACATACACTAGAGGCACAGGGTTGTACCCCCACCCATGGGTGCCATAAGGGTATCCCATGGGTCTGTACACCAAACCAAAAGAGAGCTGCACCGCTAGGAGTCCCATATGAACTCCTGTGCGGAAAACACGACAGAACACACGATAAAAACAGTAAAGGACAAGGATACAGAGTCCCTGTCCCTCCGATGCATTTCCAGCATCACAATGGGACAAGGGATAGGATGATGCCGATAATACAGCCAATTCTGGTGAGGCCATTTCCCTGGGTAATAAAGGAGTTTCCTATGCAGGGTAGGCAGTCTTTTACAATGCAAAATGGATACATAGTGGCAAGCAGAAAACTTAACCTGATTGTATACTAGATGGGAATGGAAGTGTATCAAGGCTAAGGCTCACAAATCAAGGGAGGCGTCTAGTTGAAGGATACAGTGCACATTGATAATAGACTCAGACTGACATTGTATATTCCATATTGAGGGGTAGAATGAGCATTGGCACCGCACATATCACATTGAGTATAAAATTAAGCTAACACAAAGCAATCCATATTAGGGAATAAAAAAAGTTATCACAGCCCATTTCACAATTTAGTGTAAAATAGTACTAACAGTGGCCAATATATGCCCTTAAATGGGGGGCCTGTGTACTATTCGAGGGGTCTATACAATGAGGTTTAGGCAATGCGTATCCA
This sequence comes from Ambystoma mexicanum, assembly GCF_040938575.1. NCBI lineage: Eukaryota > Metazoa > Chordata > Amphibia > Caudata > Ambystomatidae > Ambystoma > Ambystoma mexicanum. The sequence goes on from NC_090939.1 coordinate 950,216,731, forward strand.
GGACTAGATGAATAATGAGATACAACGGGTAAATGCTGAAGACTAACCCTTGCTCTGAATAATCCAGTAATAGGATCCTGAATGCAGGGCCAACTGCCTATATTATACACAATTATTGAATTATCCAGGCAATACTATGGTTCATTGGGAGAGGGCACTGATGGTTTTAAAGATTGTGGCTAGAATCATGCTGTCTCTCTAATTATGATCCGTTATAAAAATAAGGAGAGCGTTGAGTAGATTAGGCAATTACAGACGACGGTAAACATACTGGTAGAGCGGCACAAGTGTTAATTCAATACTGATGCATGGTCCTTCACTTAATCGGTGGCAGAGACGTACACGGCCAAGTCATGTGAGCGGGCGAAGTGCCCTTTCATAATGTGGTGAACTGAAGTAGTACGGACTAAGATGATCGAGCTGACAAAATGAACTACAATGTGCAGAGTGGCACTCTACTTACGCCACTGCAGAGAATGTGTAAGTCAGACCAAACACTGTGTACTGTTTGGACAAATATAATTGTTATTGAAGGATATAATGTGGGGAGCTGATCCGGATAGGATAAAGATGGGTAATGACATACAAATCGCAAATATTTAAGTAGTTCATGGCGATGCCTTTCAGTGGTTGAGTAGGCGTCGGAGTTGCTAGGCTTTTCGTGGCACACTTGGGTGCATTACTTGTGGGCGGGATGAAAGTGCATGGGTACATCAAATAGTACCATGGAAGGGGTGAGCACCCGAATGGTCAATGGCAAAGTACTCACGGTTATGGGAACGAGATGAGTGTCCTCATGTCCGGCCGACGGCACGTACCGCCACAGACTGGCACAGATGGGCCCTTTTTCGCTGCCTTTCTACGGACGGCTGGCTTCCGCCTACCGGTGGAGGCTGTGGGCGTAAGTAGTGGCAGGCAACCAATCAAAGGCTGTAAGGCGATATTTTCAGAACGATCCTTGTTGTTGGTGAATGCCTGGCGTGGCCATTGCACACGTTGCTGGCAATGGCATCCTATGAGCCAGATGAACACACCAGCGGCTGTGCGTCATAGATAGCAGTAAAAATCTTCGTTTTGAACGTCGACATACTTCAGTGTACTAATATTGATTCATAATGCAAGATGTAGCAATAGTGCCGAGCTCCAGCTGGAGCTTGCTATCTCACCGTTTCGCGTAGGGGGTGCTGCTGGTAGCAGTGATAGGCAGTCAAGGCTAAGTTCTTCAGAGGGGATGAGCTTGTAAAAGGTCCACAATGAGGTCACACAATGGGAATCACAGATTATACTAAGGCAGGATGTATACAAATAGTTATTTAATTATGGCCAAAACACACTATAGAAAAATGACTACAAGCAGGTAGACGTATCACACACCACTAGCAAACTAATTATATATATGCATTAACTTGGTGATAAGGCATAATACAAATCAAACTCCTGCAAAGGAAATGTTAGACAAGTATTATGCACAAAAAGGTCCACAGTGATGATCCCTATCTAAAAATGTCCAGCACTAAGTTGCCTGGGGCCTTGTGCCCAATAGTTCAGGATACAGTTTCACAGAACTTAGGATGCAGGTAGGATCTCTGGGTTCCAGTCAAGAGTGGTTAGTGCTAGGGTTAAAGTTAGACTAATTACCTAACAGTCAAATGTCTGGCACCAGCAAGCAATGGCAAAGCCAAAAGTGTTATAAATAAGCTTTATTTTAAGCCCATAGACCTATAATGGGAATACAGGGGTAGGTTAGAAACTCTGTAACTTACCCCCCTTAAGTGTCCAAAGTTGCTTTTCATGCCAAAAGCTGCAGTCCTCGATTCCCAGGGGTTGCAGGTTCGAGCTGAACTCCGGTTGGAAGGACTTGGTCGAAAAATGCAGAAAAATTCGATGCAGCACCCCTCTCAGGACTGGACTCGGGTCAGGTAAGCAATTTTCAGACGGTGGTCACCGCGCATGTCGATGCAAAAGGACTCCGCCCCGCAGTCAGACTGTCCCTCCTATCTCGGGTCCTCTTGATGGTAAGACACCAAAAGTACACAGGAGGTAGTCTTGCAGGGCCAGCTGAGGATCTCCCAAGTTTTAGGCCGAAACTCGTACGGTGGCGCCAGCAGCACGGTAGCCCACAAACAAAGCTGGTCAGCCACAGGATGTTTTCAGGGCACTTCCGAAGACTTCCTTTTACAGGGCACCGAGCCAACGTCGGGAATGTATGCTCCCTCCCCTCCAAGGTCAGTAGCTCCTTTGCAGCACTACTAAAGATCAAGAGCAAGACAAAGCTCCTCCAGGACTGCAACAGAAGTTGGTTCCCAGGCCTCCTTCAGTCGGGTCTCGGGTCTCACAAGTGGATAGGATACTTGGTTCCTTCAGGTTTCTCCAGGATCTCTGAAGAAAGAGTGCAGGGGTCGTTGTCTTATCCTAAAAGCCAGGAAAGACCTGAAACTCCCACTAAAAAAAAAAACACACACGCCCACACACACACGCACGCACACTCCCTCCCTCCCTGGGACTATGTGTGGAAACCAGCCTTGTGGGGACTAACCTTTCCCAATATTCTGGATATGTGGTCATAGCAGAAATCTATTCGGAAAAAAATCATAATACAGGATCCAACTTCAAATTTGCAAAAATACTTATTTTTAGTCGCGTGTTTGGTACCATCTTTGCGGGGACTTACTACATTATTCTTATTTGGGATGGAATGCATAATGAGCAAATGAAAAATGCTTACTTTAAAGTACTTAGTATACAATAATATTTTATATACGAGTACATTCCTGATTTTTAGGCACCACAACAGATGGATTAGGATGGTTTTGAATTTGCAAGATGTTTAATTTGCATGTGAAACTTAAAAGAAGTTTGTTCTGGCAGTATACACTATTATAAACACTAAAAAAACTTCCAGGAAAGAGAAGTGTGGCACAGGAGATACCATGATTGACCCAGGATTACACTTTGTGATAAAAAAGGAAGCAGGATTTCAAATTCAAGTTTCATTCTTCCACAGGCACCATCTTCCCTATTTACACATCTCCTCTTTAGGAATGGTGAGATATTGCTATCTACTTTTGGATCATGTTTAATATTAGTGAAGTTACCTTTCCAATAGAGATCATGTTTGATTATGGTCAATTTAAATTCTCCACAGCAATTATAAGTGATAATCATGATAAGGTCCCCACAGAGATGGTGTTCATTTATGACAATGGTATGGTCCCCACAGAGATGGTGTGTGATTGCAATGATGTTTATGTTCCCACAAAGAGGGTGTGTGATAAGAAAGAATGTTATTAAAGACACAGAGGCCTGGCAGAGGTCAACGAAAGATGGGAACTCAATCATTTCTGTCTAGTATTAAACTCCCCAATGTGTGTCCTCATTTCTCATCTCCTATTGCCCACCTAAATGACTTACCTCTCCTTTGCCTACTGCTTTACACTACACAAATATATCCTTCGAGGGGATTGGGTCCTCCGACGTATTCCATATCTATGACAGTAATCACCACAGCTGTGCTGCTTCGGAAACTTTTTCGGCGTCTGCGTCCTGCGTCGATGACGTCGATGCGCCGCCGTCGAGGACCTCCTCCGACGTCCGACGTCATCCGATGTGATAAGTAGGACGCACGACGCCAGTAGCCTCAGTTCCGTTTTTTCCGCGAACGTGTTGCTTCGTGTTTCTCGGTTCTAGCCTCGACTCTTTGGAGTTCTGTTCTTTCTGGTTCTTCGAACCTGTTCGTTTGTGAATATTACCTTCGACGATGTCTTCCGCTTCGTCTTCAACCTCGCGTCCGGGCTTCAAGAAGTGCGGGGAGTGTGGGTCCAAGATGTCGGTGACTGACTCGCACGACGCCTGCCTCTGGTGCCTCGGGGAGGCCCACGACACGGATGACTGTGTCGACTGCCTGTCGCTCACGTCCAAGGCCTTACGCGAACGTAAGAAGAAATTGTCGGTAGGTCGGGTGTCCAAGCCCCGGAAGTCGAAGTCGGCGGGGCTTTCGACGGATGATTCGAGGGGTGACTCTCCGCGTCATCGTCGGAAGTCTCGTCGGTCTTCTTCTAGGAGTCGGTCTCGCCACTCCTCAGCCTCTTCGAGGCATTCTCGGAAGCGCCGTCACCGGTCGCCTTCCAGGTCCTCTTCCGAGGACTCTGCCCGGCACGTCGGTTATCCCACCAGCCGTGCGACGCCGGAGGAATGGGCTTCCTTCGGGAAGACAATGTTGGCGATTCTTGAGTCGCAGGGTACTCAACCGTCCGCGCCCCCGAGTGGGGTCGGCCGTGTGAGGTCGAGAGACACCGCTCGCAAGAGTGGTCGGCACGAGTCACGGGAGAGGTCCCGTTCGGACAAGGAGGCTCGTTCTCGCCGTACCCGTTCCAGGTCCCGGTCCTCGACGCGATCGAGACCGTGTGCACCTGTGATGTCTTCGAGGAAGACATCGACGTCTGAGGCGTCGAGGGCGTCGACAGGCTTTCTCGAGGCTCCGGCTCCGAGGAAGTCGTCGAAGCCGTCGACGTTCAGGTCGTCGAGGGACACGCTCGGGGCTCCGGCTTCGAGGGCTGTGTCGACGCCGCCGATACTGGAGGCGCTGCATCTGACGTCGACGCTGATTTCCTCGACGTCGACGCCGATCCTCTCGGCGCCGTTGCCGGTTTTCTCGACGGCGGCGCCGATTCGCTCGACGCCATCGACGCCTTTCGTGTCGGAGGTGCCCCGTGTCTCGGGTGTACCCCCTAGGAAGGCTCTGGTTAAGAGCAGGCACTCTCGGGTGCCTTTCCACCACTTGGATTATATTTCTGAGGCGGATGAGGATTCGGTTGGCCTGGTTCCTAGTCTGGTGCCAGATGACATTGTCTCGGGCCATAGTCAATTTGACGATTTGAGGCAGTCGCTGCATGATGCCAGTGGACTGGACACCTCTCCGGAGGTGGAATTTGGTCGGCCTGAGCCTGGCTCCCATGCCGATTCCTCATACCGGCGCCTTATGGCTAGGGTGTCTGAGTATCTGGGATGGTCTGCTCCCCCAGGGGAGTTTGTGCAGGATGATCTGACGGACATCCTTGATGTTGGTCCCCCAACTGACCCGGTACTGCCGTTCCATATGGCTTTACAGCGTAGGGTGGCGGCGGCTTGGACTGCTCCGGAGAGTCTCCCGGCAGTGGGCAGATCCTTGTCGCGAAAATACCGTCCAGCCAGTGGCGACCCCTGCTACTTGACCAGGCACCCCACTCCGGAAAGTTTGGTGGTGCAGGCGGCCACGGCCCCGGCAAAGCAGGCGTCGTACCCTACCATCCCTCCTGATAGGGACGACAAACGTTTTGATGGCTGGGCGAAGAAGGTGTTTTCTTCTGGTGGTATGGCGCTTCAGGCGGCCAACTCCATTTGTGCCTTGTCGCGTTTCACGCACACTCTGTGGAACTGTGTTGCGTTAGCGGCTGAACATATTCCCGAAGGGGACGAACGGGATGGTTTCCTTGCTTTGGTCCAGGATGGTAAGGATGCCATGTGTGAGTCCGTTCAGTCGGGTTTGGACTTAGCTGAATGCGTCAGTAGGTCCATGGCGGCGAGCACTGTGATACGCAGGTTTGCGTGGTTGCGGAAGTCGGGGTTTGCTCCTGATGTGCAGTCCCGGCTCCTCAACATGCCCTTTGATGGTGAACATCTTTTTGGCAGCAAGGCTGACGAGAGCCTTGAGAGGTTGCAGACCTCGAAAGCTGCAGCGAAGTCGTTGGGCGCTGCAGTTCGCCAACCTCCGCCTTTTCGTCCTAGGGGACAGCAGTGGAGGGGTGGCTCCTTTCGCTATTACTCGTCCTTTGGTAAAGCGAGAGGAGCTGGCAGTCAAAGGGGCCAACGCAGGGGTACCAGAGGTGGACGACAAGGTACCCGTGGTGCCAAGGCCGCTCGGGCAGTTGCCTCTTTGCCCTCAGGTAACGCCGCAGCCGCTCCTACTCAGTCATGAGGCCATGTCCCATGGTTCGCCGGTTGGGGGAAGGCTGGCGCAGCATCTTGTAGAGTGGCGTGCCATTACTTCAGATGTGTGGGTTCTGGAGATCATAACCCACGGCTACTGTCTTCCCTTTCGGCACAGGCCTCGCGACAATCCACCGGGGAACCTCTCTTTGAAGTGTCCGGATCCGCTCCTTGCGCAGGAAATTCAAGCCCTGCTGGAGAAAGGCGCCATAGAACTGGTGCCTGTAGCAGAGAGGAACAAGGGTTGGTATTCCCCTTATTTTTTGATTTCCAAGAAAGACGGGGGATTGAGACCCATCATGGACTTGCGCGGTTTGAACAAACTCCTCGGGAAGGACAAGTTCAAGATGGTTACTCTCTCTCAAGTCCTCCAGGCCCTTCAGCTTCAGGACTGGTTGGTGTCACTCGACCTCAAGGATGCTTACTTCCATGTGCCGATCCATCCCAAGCACAAGAAGTACCTGAGGTTCGCGGTTGGCGACTCGCACTTTCAGTTTCGGGTCCTGCCGTTCGGTTTGACCTCCGCCCCGAGGGTTTTCACCAAGCTCATGGTGGTGGTGGCAGCGCATCTCAGGCAAGGGGGGATTCACGTCTACCCCTACCTGGATGATTGGTTGATCAGGGGGAGCTCTCCCGAGCAGGTCCTGGATCATCTGTCCGTCGCCTGCCACTCCCTTCACAGGCTGGGCTTCTCCCTCAATTTAAAGAAGTCCCATTTGACGCCAACGCAGAGGCTCCAGTACATCGGAGCAGTGCTCGACACTTCCCTGGGGCGGTGTTTTCCTCCCCAGGTGAGGGCTCTTCACATTCAGCAGATGGTGCGCAAGTTTCAGCAGGCCCAGACGCTCCCAGCGTTCGAGTTCTTGAGGTTGCTCGGCCTCATGGCATCCTGCATTCTTCTGGTGCCAGAGGCTCGCCTGCGAATGAGATCTTTGCAGTGGGCACTCAAGATGCAATGGTCGCAGTCCTCCGGCAGGATGTCGGACCCGATTCAGGTGCCGCCCTCGGTCGCCCGGGACCTTCTGTGGTGGGCCGTCGAAGGCAACTTGATGAAGGGGGCTCCGTTTTGGCTTCCCTGGCCGGAGGTGACGATCGTGTCGGATGCATCCCTCACGGGATGGGGAGCTCATGCCAACGGGCTGACAGTCAGCGGTCGTTGGTCTCCGTCGGAGTCCAGACTCCATATCAATCTGTTGGAGCTGAGGGCCGTCAGGCTAGCCCTGAGGGCTTTGCTGCCGACTGTGCGAGGAAAGAATGTCCTGATCCTGACGGACAACACAGTGGCCATGCACTACCTCAACAAAAAGGGGGGGGCAGGGTCACTTCCTCTGTGCAGGGAGGCGATGCAGCTCGAGTTCTGGGCCATCCAGCAGGAAGTTTCGATCTCGGCAGTTCATCTGGCCGGAGTCGAGAACGTGACGGCGGACGCTCTGAGCAGGCAGAGCACGATCTCTCACGAGTGGGAGTTGGCTCAGGAGATTCTCCTGGAGATCTTCGCCCTTTGGGGGACCCCTCAAGTGGATCTCTTTGCCTCCAGTGTCAACCGGAAGTGCGAAAGGTTTTGCTCGCGGGAATTTCCTCCAAAAGGAGCCTTAGGAGACGCGTTCGTGGTGGAGTGGTCGTTCCCGCTGCTGTACGCGTTTCCTCCAGTCCCCGTCATCCCGCAAGTGCTGCGGAGGTTACGGAAGTTCGGTTCCCGGATGATCCTCATTGCTCCGGCGTGGGCTCGGAGGACGTGGTACCCGGACCTTCTCGACTTGTCCATCTGCCCTCCACGTCGTCTTCCCTACCGAGACGATCTGCTCTCACGGGAGGGGGGTCAGGTTCTCCATCCAGAGGTCGGATCCCTCAACCTTCACGCTTGGCTTCTGAAAGGTTGAGGTATAAGGATTGGGACCTCCCTGAAGACGTGATGGAGGTGTTGCTTTCGGCCCGAAGGCCCGCAACTAAGTCTCTGTACCGTTGCCGTTAGCGTAAGTTCTGCGACTGGTGCAGAGTTCAGAATGTGGATCCTTTTGCATGTGACATCCCCATGGTTCTGTCCTTTTTGCTTTCTTTGGCCCACAGGGGCTTGCAAGTGGGTACCGTTAAGGGTTACCTGGCGGCGCTGTCCATCTTTAAGCGCTCATCTGAAGAATGTTCTTACTTTAAAATCCCTTTAATTTCACAGTTTCTGAAAGGGCTCATTAATGTGTTCCCTCCGTCGCCTTTCCTGGTGCCCGGTTGGGATTTGAACCTTGTTCTTAGGTTTCTTATGGGTGCTCCGTTTGAGCCTTTACATTCTTGCCCTTTGAGGCTGTTGACTTTGAAAACTGTGTTTTTAGTTGCGGTTACTTCCGCTCGCAGAGTGAGTGAGTTACAGGCACTTTCTGTTAAGCCACCCTTCACTGTATTTCACAAGGACAGGGTTGTCCTTCGAGTTCGTCCTTCTTTTCTTCCAAAGGTAGTGACGGAATTTCATTTGGCCCAGAAGATTGTTCTTCCGGCATTCTATCCTCCTCCGCATCCTGGTAAGGAAGAGGAGAGGCTCCATAGGCTTGATCCTAGGAGAGCTTTGAGCTTTTATGTTTCTCGCATGTCCCGGGTCAGAGTGGACGATCAACTCTTTATTGGTTACGCTGGTAAGCGCTTGGGGCAAGCTGTGACGAAACAGACTTTGTCCCGCTGGATTATTTTGGCCATCTCGGAGTGTTACCGCTTGGCGGGCAAGGACCCACCGGCTGGCTTGCGGGCCCATTCTACCAGGGGCTTGGCTGCATCTACTGCCCTGCAGAGGGGTGTTCCTATTCGCAACATCTGTGATGCTGCCACCTGGGCTTCAGTGCATACATTTGTGCGGCATTATTCCCTCGATTCCATCAGAGGGCAGGATCTGGCCTTTGGCAAGGCGGTCCTTTGCTCTGCTATTTGATTGGCTATTCTAAATTTTGTTTCTAAATTCTTTCCCTCCTCCTTGATTTGGTACTGCTTTGGGAGTCTGTCATAGATATGGAATACGTCGGAGGACCCAATCCCCTCGAAGAACAAGTTACTTTCTTACCTGGTAACGTTCTTTCGATGGGATGGTCCGACGACGTATTCCATATCGATCCCGCCCTGCCTTCCCCGCTGCAGAATTTCTGTTGCGATTGCAGCTTACGTTCCGCCAGGCTTTGTGTCGGACTGGCAGTTGACTAATGTCACACGTTCTGGGGGAAAAAACTACAACTGAGGCTACTGGCGTCGTGCGTCCTACTTATCACATCGGATGACGTCGGACGTCGGAGGAGGTCCTCGACGGCGGCGCATCGACGTCATCGACGCAGGACGCAGACGCCGAAAAAGTTTCCGAAGCAGCACAGCTGTGGTGATTACTGTCATAGATATGGAATACGTCGTCGGACCATCCCATCGAAAGAACGTTACCAGGTAAGAAAGTAACTTGTTCATCTCACACATGACCGCCTTATGCATATTAATACCACATGAACCAGATAGAGGTATGCCACAGCTCTAACATCTATCCATTTTACTCATCCCCTAATCCAGTGGCTAATTCGGCATACTAGCACACTCATTTAATAGACCTGAGATGAGGGCCCTCATCTCCATATAAATGAGAAATCCAAGTGCCACTTTCACAAACCGCACATAACCATACCAGCATTGGGCACTGAGGTAGGTACAACCTCCACTTGTCAACACTGCAGGCTTTTCAGACGACTCCCCATCTAACCCACTAAGACCCCAACACCAGTTTCCTCTAGTAGAACAATGTGCAATAAAACCCCCAACAATGTTGAAGCTCCTCTATTAAAGACATTTCATTTTATTGGTTGTGTGTGATAATGATTTTGAAGTCCTCAAAGAGATGGTTTTTTAATATAATGATTTCAATGCCCCCCAAAGATGGTGTATGCATATTCAGATTTTTAAGTCCCCACAAAGACGGTGTACGATGATAATAACATTAATGTCCTTTATAGAGATGGTATATGTTAACAGTGATGATTATGTCCCCATGGAGATGACGTGGCTATAATGATTTTAAGTTTGTTACAGAGATGTGTGATAACGGTGATGAGTAAGTCCCCAGAGAGATAGAGTGTGCCATAAAGGAGGGTGAAGACCCCACAGAGATGGTGTGTGATAATGGTAATGATTAAGTCCCCATAGAAATGGTTTGTTTGTTTTTTATTTATTTATTTATAATGTGCGCCAGACCCGAAGGTATCAGGGCACAGAAGAAGCAAGAAGACATTCAGCTTAGGTTGCATAGTGGCATATAAAATACAGGTCACAATATACAGATCCATAATGTACACGATATAGCAGAAGCATAGATACATAAGATACAAGAATAATACTATACAAACGGGACATAAATACATAGAGTACTCTGGTGTGTGATTATAATGATGGAAAAGTCCCCACAGAGATGCTGTGTGATAAAAATGAAGCTGAAGACCCCACAGAGATGGTGTGTGATAACGATGATGATTATGTCCCCATAGAGATGGTGCGTGATTATAATGATGGAAAAGTCCCCAGAGATGCTGTGTGATAAAAATGAGGCTGAAGACCCCCACAGAGATGGTGTTTGAATATAATGATGTTAAAACCCTCACAGAGATGGTGTTTGATTTTGATGATTAGAATGGCTCCAAACAGATGGTGTGTGTATATTCAGATTTTTAAGTCCCCACAAAGATGGTGTACGATGATAATAACATTAACCTCCTTTACAGAGATGGCACATGATAACAGTAATGATTATGTCCCCATGGAGATGGCATGTGGGTATAATGATTTTAAGTTTGTTACAGAGATGCGTGATCACGGTGATGATTAAGTCCCCAGAGAGATAGTGTGTGCTATAAAGGAGGGTGAAGACCCCACAGAGTTGGTGTGTGATGATGGTAATGATCAAGTCCCCACAAAGATACTGTGCGATTAAAAATAGGTTGTAGTCCCCACAGAGTTGGTGATTGAATATACTGATCTTAAAGTCCCCACAGAGATGATGTGTGATTATTATGATGTTAAAGTCCCCATGGAGATGGCGTGTGATAACGATGATTATGTCCCCATAGAGATGGTGTGTGATTATAATGATGTAAAAGTCCCCATAGAGATGATGTGTGATAAAAATGAAGTTGAAGACCCCACAGAGATGGTGTTTGAATATAATGATGTTAAAGTCCCCACAGAGATGGTGCATGATGGATGAGTATGTCCCCTTAGAGATGGTGTGTGATTATAATGATGTAAAAGTCCCCACAGAGATACTCTGCCATACAAATAAGGCTGAAGGCCCTACACAGATTGTGTTTGATAGGCGTGGTGTTAAAGTCTCAAAGAGATAGTGTCATAATGATGATGCTACCTTCCATACAGAGATTTGTGAAAATTGTGATGTTAAAGTCAGTGATGATATGTAACAGCATAAATATATATATATATATAATTGAAAATTGTATAACCTGGCTTATGCTATTTTCGTGGCTTCTTGGCATTATGCTCTGCAATAGAGAAAGGTGGGGGTTGGTGGCAGCAGAGTAAAAGGTGAGCTGCAAATTCTTACGTGTTGATTAGTACAGATTTGGATACACCGGTTTACAGTGAGGTTGTGAAATGGATACATGGGTCTTGCGTGGACATATGAGCCCAGGTGTGTTGCATTATATACTACTAGCAGGTGTACCCGTGCTTCGCACAGTAAATCCTACTTCAGTTCTAGTTTCAAGTTTATTTAATGAACTAAACCAATGCTTCTTTGAAGACAAAATTGCTAGTGTTTCCTGTAGGAGCTAGTGTGAACAAATTGTCTTTGTTTCCAACCATGGACCAAGCCACATAAAGCTGACCATGAAAAAAGCACGAGTCACATAAATCGATTCCAGCTACTTTGAATAGCAACATTGAGATTGCACAGAAACATTATTGGTGTCCCAATCTACAGCCGAGGCAGCAGCGATCTCAACTTATGTGCTGTATGTTCAGGGCTGAAGTGTGTAAGCTTGAAGTGCTGTACCCTTACGTGTACGGCTTAAGCATGTATGCTTTGTACTGTTGAGATGACATACATTCATCAGCTTCCATGGGAAATGAAGTTCCTGTAATTATCATAATAGATTTGCCATGATGTGACTGACCGTGTCATTGGGGACAATATAGAAGAGTCATGCACCATTTACTGTCACACGAATTACTACAAAAGCACTGTTTTGTGTCAACCGCATCACTTCAAAAGTGAGTGCCGCTAATGTCAGCTAGCATGCTGATAGTGTGGAAAGTTTGGAACAATTAACTGCTGAAGTTTTCATTAACTGCTGAACTTTAGCAACAATGAACGTAGAACTGCAGCGGAACTATGGCGCAGAGAGCCATATCATGGGGGGAAACCATTGCACATTGCTTAAAAAATCTGAAAAGATCTATTTTATACATGTTACATTGTCTACACCATGGAACCTACCCATATGCCAAATTTCAGGTTGGTAGCATGTTGGAAAGTATGCTGAACATTTCAAACAGACACACATACATGTTCACAAACTTCCATTTTATATATATGGGTATTTGCGATACATTACTCACTGTGATCGTATTTCTGGTGCTTGTATCTGCTTAGATTCACATGCTCTGCATAGTCCAACATCTAGTGGAAGTTGCAGAGTATTACAAGATTTGTTTTCAAAACTCAAAAATGGACGTTGACAGGCCGTGTTAATAATACTATCCCTAGTGTGACGTGTACTGTACCCATGGTCCTTCATGCGTCGATGTCCCTCAGATTGTTTATTTCTGACATGAGGTTGCATGAAGTGTAGCATGAGTACAGATGTAATGAAGCAGAAACAGTGATAGCCCAGAAAATATCTGTGTGTCTTCTACTCCAGAAGAGGAGGAAGGGTGGGCACGTTCCTCTAAGCAGATAAAAGCACCAGAAATACAATTACGGTGAATAATGTATCCCTTCTGGAGCTTGTGGATCTGCTTAGATCACATGTTCTGCATAGATTAGCAAGCAGTATCTGCAGAAAGAGGTGGGAAGTGAGAAGGTACAGCAGCAAAGAGAGGTTTTTGGACACCTTATCCCACCTCTAAATCTGCTTTAGAGTGTGTGTCAATGCAATAATGCTGTGGGAACGTATGGATGGAACTCAATGTATCAGCTTTGCCAATGGCATCAAGAGGGATGTTTGCAGTGAAGGCTAGGGTAGCTACTATACCTCTGGTAGATTGAGCCCTGGGGTTGAAAGGTAAGACTTTCTTGGATAGGGAATAGCAGAGCTGTATGCACTCAATCCATCTGGAGATGGCGTTCTTTGACATGTGATTGCCTTCCCTTCCAGGTGCTATGGAAACAAAGAGTTGGTCTGTTTTCGTTAGAGGTTTAGTTTTGTTCACATAGTACAAGAGCACCCTCCGTACATCAAGTGTACGGAGGCTTCTTTCTGCTCAGTTAGATGGGTGTGTTCTGAGGACAACCTTGTCCTTGTGTATTATGAATAAATGGTCTTGTACGGACAAAGCCTGTAGCTCGCTGACTCATCTTATTGAGGCGATATCTACCAGGAATGCAATTTTTTAAGTCAGATGTTTTAGGCTGGCATTGCGCATAGGCTCAAAGGGTGGACCCATGAGCTTGGAGAGCACATCACTGAGTTCCCAACCCGGAGGAGGGTTGGAAATTGAGGTTACAGCCTCTTTACCCCTTCCATTAATGCCTTAATGACTGGAACTTTCCACCAGGACACCTTGTTCTGTGACGTGGTGTAAGTTGACAAAGCTGCCAGATGCACTTTGATGGAATTAAATACTAGGCCATAATGTAGAATGTTAGCTGGGGAACAATGCTGGGTTTAGTGTTTGTGGCATGCACCATATCACAAATCTCTTCCACTTATTGAAATAGCAGTGTCTGGTGTTGAGTTTTCGTGCCTCCTTTAGGATATCCATACACCTTTTGTGGAAGATTCAAGTGGCCAAATTCTATGACTTCAGGAGCCAAGCTGCCAAGTTCATAGATTTAGGGTGCGGGTGGAGGGATGCTCCCTTGTGTTGTGTTAGCATGTTGTATGGACATGGGAGCTTGATTGGGTCGCACATCACCAGTTTGAGCAGATGTGGAATCTAAGGTTGTCTGGCCAACATAGGAGCAACCACGATTAGAGTTACCTGTTCCTGGTGCATCTTGTGCACTATTCTGCTCAGGAGTGGTGTCAGGGGATGGGGGGTCGTTGCATAAGCACATTTCCCTGACCAATTCATCCACAGGGCGTTCGCCTTGGACACTGGTTGGGGAAACCTGGACGCTAAGTCTGGGCATTGTGCGTTTAGGCTTGTGGCAAACAAATCTAATGGGGGGTGACCCCATTGTGAGAATATTCTGTCTCGGAAGGATATCTCTTGTCGAGTTGCCACTCGTGTTCTTCTGGTTAAGGATATCTGCTTAGAGTGTCTGCCAGAGAATTGAGTTCCCCTGGAACATGTTCAGATGTTAGATAAATGTTCCGCTTGAGTGCCCACTTCTGTATTTTTGAGGATAGCTTGGACAGACTTTGCCTCTTTGCTTGTTTAGCTAGAACATGGCAGTTGTGCTGTCTGTGAGGACCTGCACTGTTTGACCTGCCAGATGTTGCTGAAAGGCTTGAAAAGCCTTGAGGACTGACAATAGTTCCAGGAAGTAGATAGGTTTCTGTGCTGTAGTGCATGTCCACTAGCCATGGGATGTGTGGTGGAAGAAGTGAGCCCCCCCTATCCAGCGAGTGAGGCATCTGTAGTGAGGATCGCTTGTGGTGGTGGAACGCAAAAGGGTTTTCCTTTGAGTAGGTTGTCCCTGGACCACCAACAAAGAGCCTGTACCAAGTTAACGAAACAACCACTAGATCATCCCCTGACTGCTTTCCTGAGTTCATTGTTTTGCTAACCATTCCTGCATTGGACACATGCGCAGGCACGTGTGTATAACCAAGTGAATGCATGAGGCCCTCATCCGGAGCAAGCACATTGCTTTGCGTACAGTTATTTGGTGACCGACTTTGTAGTGAGGTACTTGCAACAGCATGTTTTGTACTCTCTCGTTTTAGGGGAAATTCAGCTCCTCTTTTGTCTTTAGAATAGCCCCGAGAAATTGTTTTATTTGTCTAGGGACTTAGCTTGATATCTTTTTTGTTGATGAGAAGCCCAGATTGAAAAGAAAGTCTATTGTCTTTTGAGTATTTTGTTGGCAGATTTGAGGAGATTCCCTGTTAATTAGTAAGTCATTAGTAAGTCATCCAGATAAGGGTATACTGGATGGACTTTCTGCGCAGGTGTGCTTCCACCACCGCCAGTACCTTGGTGAATACTCTTGGTGCTGAGGCAATGTCGAAGGGGAGTACCTTGAGCTGGTAGTGAACTCCCACTATCTTGAAGCACAGATATTTTCTGTGCGCAGGGAGCATTCAAATATGAAAATATGCATCTTCTATGTGCAATGTTGCCATGTAATCTCCATTCGTTTTAGGAGTGGAATCTCCCCCTCAAGCGGGGTCATGCAAAACCTTTGGGGTTTGACATCTTTGTTTGCAGGCCGCAGATCTAGTACTGGGCACGTGGAAAGGTCTTTCTTTGGCACAAGGAAGTACGTTGAATAAATACCCTTGTTTACCTGATTTGCTGGGACGATCTCTATGCGTCCTTTTCAAGCAGTGCCTTTACTTCTTCTGGCAGTATTTGTTTTTTTCTGTTGTCATTTTCCTTTGTCTCGACTGGTCGTAGGGTGGTTTTTGTAAAAGCTCAATTCCTGCCTGTTATGGTGACGTTATCCCTTCCCATGCGTGGGGGAAGTGTGAAATTCTGCCTCCTACTGGAGTGGCATGGCAGAGGACCTGAAGCGGGGCGTCATTATTTGGGAGAGGTGGAGCATCTCCCAGGTGAGGTTCTGCCTCTCCCTCTGCCCTTTTATTTCCTCATTTAAAATTGGGAGCAGAACCTTGACCTTGCGATTGGCCCCAAGACTTGTCGTGGGGCCAATCGCAAGGTCAAGGTTCTGCTTGCACTGGACTGTTCTCCTTGAGTATAGCCCATGGAATGTTGAGCACCCTGAACCCAAAACCTTCTAGAGTTTGAGGAGCCCCGTTGAACATAGGGCTTGTTTGTCAATTGGCCAAGGGATTTGAGAGTGTCGTATTCGTCCTTACACTCTTAAGGGCGTTTTCAACGACCTTCCCGAATAACACATTAGGCTCCACTGGCATGTTTGAGAGGGCTGCCTGAGTTTCCAACTTAAAACCTGATTGTCGGAGCCAGGTGTGGCTCTTGATGAGCATACCCTCTGCTATTATGCGTCCTGCATTATCTGCCGATTCAAGGTTATTTTTCAGGATGCAGTTTGATATCTGCTTGCCTCTTCTTCTACCTTCCTACTCCCCCCTTCTTTATTCTCCCTCCTCTCAGACTTCCCCCTCCTAGCACTTACTCCTATCATCTGTTCCGTGACTCTTGATAGCAGCTTGTCTGTCTCCCCTCCTCCCCCTTTGTTCTCTCCCTCCCCCCTCCCCTGCTTTTCAAATTTGTCACCAACATTTTTGCTCAGTAGCGTGCCTTGTACTCCGTGCCCTTGCCCCCCTCCCACCCCGCCTCTTGTTACCACCTGCACTTCGTAAATTGTCGTCAGACATAGTAATGTTACTGCTTGCTTTGTTCTCCTGCCTATCCATTACCTCTTGCCTTACTTGTTCTATGCACTTGAACTATCAGAAATGTCGGCAGGCCTATTATGATAGTTATTTTCACATTCTGTATTGTTTCAAGGACTTTTTGCTGAATGTAACTGTATTTTCCTATGTCCCCTCCCTCCTTGAAGCGCTTTGAAACACATTGTGTATAGGCGCTATATAAATAAACTATCATAAACTTCTGAAATAGTTTTAAGCAACTGAGCCTTTAGGGGTTCCAGGGCGGCTTCGATTTGGCATTCCAGGTCATCCCATTTGTGGCAGCCGTAACTATCTAAACGCGTAGTATTGTTGGCGATTCTGGTCTGGAATGCTGTAGAGGAGGCAACCTTTCTCCCGAAAGTATATATTTGTTTTGCTTTCCTTGTCTGGCGGGGCCTCTGCCGATGCCCAGGGGAGTGCCTGCCCTTTTTCTGGTGGTAGTGACCACTAACGTCTCACACGTTTCCCAAGTCTGCCAAAATAGCCATGCAAAAGGATCTATGAAGTTCCTCCTTTACATAACGCTTCCAATACATTGCACCATGTCACATGTGGCACTAGCCCTAGGGCTCCCCTGTCTCTGTCAAAGTATGCTTGCCAAATGTTGCTTATGTACACATTCAGATAGTTCACCGCAAATCATCATCCTATGTGCAGCATAAACAAGCGGGCTGCTCCACTGTGCGGCTGCTACCATGCAATGTCTTTCCATAATACACAAGTGCTCAAACGCAAGTGCAAACTGTGCACCCACACTTTACGGTAATCTGGCCTTGTGTGACCAAAGGTAAATGTATTTTTTGCATGCAGAAAGGGGTTTGCACATTTGCGATTGCATTAGTTTTAGTACAAATGACTTTTCACTGCATTTGCACAAGAGCAAATGCAGTTGTGCATGCACAGTGGTACTGGCGTGGAAGCGCGGCTGTGCATGTGCCTGGATGGCTGCAGAGGGAATCACTAACGACACACTTGCCCCAGACCAGGACACGTGCACTGCAAAACCCTATCCGCAGGGAAGAGGCAGAGCCACGGACAGATTGGATATGCTCACGTGAACCCCGCACCGGAGACTCTCTACACAGAGTCGTCATTTCCCACTATCATCTCAAGGACTGAGCAGGTAGGACCTTCGCAGACATGGGCTGTCCAAGTAGTGACATGTACATCCCTGCAGTTTTGCCATGTGTAGATTCCAAGCTACAGGCAGAGTCAGCTTGAATCCAGAACCTCACATCCCTAATAGCCACAGCACAGGCAGCATTGCAAGACAGTCACTTGTCTTCTTTGTATTTAGGTTGAAAAAATAAAATGAACATGATTGTGCAGGGTGTGTCGTTTATAAACGCTGAACACTCTTTAAGTGGCAAAGAGGTGAGAGCATCAGAGGTGCTGCAGCGCCCGAGGTAACAGGACCTGTTGATATCGGTATCAAAATCAATATTTTAACAATAAAAATCATTAAAAATAAAAAAATAACTACAATATTAAGCAGTTACAAATCCAAACAAAAAATGTATTTTATTTACTAATCATATAATAATTTGGGTGCTGATTTGATAAATCAGTGGCAGGGCCAGCAGGCAGAAATTGCATGGATCAAGCGAAACAATATGGAAAGGTTCTGGGCTGCTTAAAAAAAAATACTATGGGCGCCCTGCTTTCAGTCATGGCAGCATAGTTTTTGATAAAATCAAAACTTGGCCGCACCTAGAAAGTGCTTTCTTTCCTGAAATTTTTCTGAAAACGGGCAGGCTTGCAAATGATTGAACTAGGGCTCCCACTACAGCAAACTTTCCCCTCATCCGCACTAGCAAAGAAAGCAAAGAAAAGGGTGTGGTAATTAGGTGCTAAATTCCTCTGATCCCAGGAGCCTCTCAATGACAATAGCTCTTCCCTGGCTGGAAGTGAACGCTCCCTAGAAAACACGGACATGAGCAGGCTATAGCAGGCCAGAGAGTACATGCAACATTCACTTGGAAATCCAGCACGTTTTACAAATGTGAAATACAGAAAGAGTTTGTGTTTAATTTATGAAATGAAGATTATTAAAAAGCTGCACAGTATTTTTAAAAGTTAATTAGCACTTTTGAAAGAATGGTTTCACGTTGAATCTTTTATTTTATTGTGGTCCTTTTCCCTGGAGAAATAGATTATATTCCAGCTAGTAAGAACAGATATACACATATATACATTTTAATTGCAGTGTACTGTATTCTTATGTTGTGGCAAGTGTTCGTTTACCCATTTTCTATGCTGACAAGTTTGTATGGAAGTAGGAACACCTGTTTTCCCTTTGACTGTACTTAGTCAATGCTTCTCAAATTGTATAGCACAATTAGGGTATTGCGTGGTATTGGGACAAACTCTGTTTTCAGGACAAAGTGTGACGTGAGACAAGTGAGAGTTAAGTGGGGATAGGGACAGCAAAATGTGCTAATGTAAACCCTTCTACGACATACATATTTAAACATATCATGTCTCATTAGGCGTTTTGGTGGTATTGGTGAAACGGGTGGCATTTGGAAACACCAACTATTTTACTGATCCACCTAATTACAAATGTTCTTACTGCAGCCCTTAAAATATGTCCTGCCTTTGTGTACCAGTAATTGCCCTCACACAAATGCATTACCATATACAACATTAGCCATGTAGTATTAACACATGTACAATACCACATTTCCTAAATGAAATCCAATGGGATTCCAAAAATGGGAATAACAAATGCATCTTGCAGACTCTTCCCGTTACTGTATGCCTACTACATGTGGTAATGGTATTTAAGTTTGAACTATTTCTAGGATTTTTTTGTATTTTTTGGGTCATTTCTTGGACAATCTGCACTTTTCTCTCCCCCTTCAAATCCCCTCTCATCTCGCCTCCCATCCTCTCTGCTTGTGCCCTCCCATAAACCAGTGATTAGATTTCTCACGGGCTGCGTGACCCAGAAGCCAGGATATTTCCCAGTCTCCCTGGGCAGCCTCTGCCCAGGCAGCCTGTGAACAGTAGAGACTAATGCCCTGATTCAAGAACATTTTTGAATGAGGTTTTTACCATTATAAAAGGCTACGGTAAATTAGGCCCTAAGTGTGATCTCCTGTTTGCATGTTCACCTGCACCCCAGCCATGTTCTGCTACGCCCTATACCCGGACCCATCGGATGGGCCACAATAAGGTTAGGGACGGCATCATAATTAATAAGGCTATAACACTTGGCCACACTGATATTACTTCTACTGTGATATTTTGCCATTGTGATATTTTGTCACTGCTCGAGTTGCCACTGTGGTAGTTTGCCATATTGATAGTTTTGTCACATTTATAGTTTTGCACCATAATATTTAAAACTGAGATACTTTGCCACGTTGATAATTCACCACTGTGATAGTTTGTCACTGTGATATTTTGTCACTGCGTTAGCCGGCTATCACCAGGTCATAACATACAAGGTCTGAGTTTATCTATGTGACCACTTTACCTCCTGCTTTGGTGGGATACAACCCCTTTTTCTTTTTATAAATTGTCCCATTTTATTTCTGGGATAGGATTCAACTGCAGAGAGGCTTGAGAATTCACAACTTGCCAAAAGCCAGAGGAATTCATCTGATTCAATCATTTTAACATTGGTTCCCTATCATTGTGTAACATTATAGAATGATGGCTAATAAGCCAATTTTTATAACCGTGTTTGGCAACTCTTATTTCTTCTACCGAGGGCTGGACTGCCCCACTGGGACACCAGGACATCCCCTGGCAGGCCTCTGAGGATAAGGGCCTCTTTGGCGCGGAAGGATACAAAGCGTGCGTTGTGTGATTCTGTTGGGTGGTTTGCATTGAATTGGCTGCCTGCCGGCTGCCACCACCAAAGGCACGCTGACGCTGGAGTTGCACATTTCTCTTTTCTTCCCAGCAAGGCAGGGTATTGGCAGCTGGGCTGCATGCCTGCGCATGAAGGACTGGGCATCGGGGAAACGAAACCGCACGTGCTCTGCACACACATTGCGCAGGTCAGGTGTAGGGCAGGCTGCAGCGCAGCGGCCGGGCAGTTAAGTACAGGCAAAGTCAACTGTTTGGTGTGTGGTACCACTGCCAGGGCAGCAGCGGTGAGGCCTTCGGCTATGGCTTGTGATGTCAAAGGTAAGCAGATACACAGTATTCTACTGTCATTACTGTGTTGTGATTGTGATTGAACAACGATATATGAGGAACTTTTGATTTGAACTCTCTGTGACTGCCCTCCTTACCGCAGACGATCCCTGCGAGTGCACTGCCTACAGTCACTGCAGTGCATGCACATTTTAGATTGATCTTTAAGTTTCTGGACCCTGTTATTATAATTATTCAGGGACTGTACACCCTGAACTCGGATATAGTGAGGAAGAGGCTTTGTATACCATGAACTGATCATGTTACACACAGAGTGCTAGGTTGATTCCAGCCCGTGTTTTTAGTATACAAAAGCTTTGCACACGTCGGACGCTGGCAAGATTTTGTAGTGACTGAATCTCTTGGTGTTTCGACTCCTTTCACTTCACTTTTCTACTCCACGTGCAAAATGGTCATTCCTAAACATCCAGCTTCACCTGCGAGCAGCTGGAGAAGTCCTGTTGTTGCTCTTTTGGGGACAGCCTAACACGTGCGTAAAGACTAGAGAAATCTAGAGCAGGCCAACAAGGCGAGGCAGCCGGGCTGGATCTGAGTGCTGGCCTTTTGCACCTTCTGCTTATGTGCCTGCATTGGAGAGGGGCTTCTCTCCCTGCTCCCCGTCTGACTTTGTGGCTGAGCAAGTTGGCACTGGGTGGCCTCTGCCAGCTACTGCTCTTGGCCCAGTCTCTGTCCCAGTGTTGCAGGTGGTGTCCCTTGTGATGCAGGGACCAATCTCTGCTGATCCAGTGGCCTCTCTGTCTCCCACCTTTTTGTTGGCCAGTTCCTGGGGGCCCTTCCCTTTGTTCACCTGTGTGCGACAAGAACTGTGCACTTTGGCAGTGGCATTCCTCATCGATAGGTAGTGTGTGCACTGTGCAGGTGAGGGAAGCTAGACTACACACACAAATGCACATTGAATAGTAGTGGCCTAATGCTCTTTCGTACAATTCCAACACAGACTGCATGCAGGCCTGCAGCCTGGTTGTACGTACGTACACACGCGCACGCGCGCTCTCTCTCTCTCTCTCTCTCTCTCTCTCTCTCTCTCTCTCTCTCTCTCTCTCTCTCTCTCTCTCTCTCTCTCTCTCTCTCTCTCTCTCTCACTCATATCTCTTTTTTTCATTAAGAGTAGCAGCACCAAGCTTTTGTAAGCACATGGGCATTGCACGGGTTTGAATGTAACTGCAATGGGGCTCATTACAAGTTTGCCGGTCCGGTAACAACGGTACTGGTAAGCTTGCGGTACTGTTGTTACCGGACCAGCAAACTACGAGTTCTGCTCAAGGGTGCCTTCCTGCCCGCCAGCTCTGACCTGGCGGGCATACCGGCACCCGCGAGCAGAGCATGTCACATGCACCGGCACCATTCACGAATGGTGCCGGTGCATCCAATCTTCCCATTCCTATTGAGCCCTATTGGGCTCAATGGTTATGTGGAGCATTTCATTCCAGTGCACGCAAATGGGCAATTACTGGGTCCGGCGGGGCCATAATGACCCGGTAATTGCTCATTCGCGGGTGCTGGAAAAATTCCCAAGTTTGGCGGCAGCCAGCCGGATTTACTGCGAGGCTACCGCCAAACTTGTAATGAGGCCCAATGTGTGCCTGGTGGTCATACACGCAGTACCAGCTTGACAGTTGAGGCCCTCTTCAGCAAGGAGGGAATGAAAGAAGGATAAAAATCACTGAAAAAGGAAAAGGATTCGTCAAATAGAAGGAAAGAGGAAGAGGGCGATATGGACTTAAGGAGATTAGGTGAGACTCACGGTCACTGCATCTCCAGGGGTTGCTGTATCAGCTGTAGCAGTAATGGGGTGAACTTCTCGGAGTGCGGGTAGCGCGAGACAACTATCATCCCCACGCATACTAGGGTGGGGAGCTGGTGAAATGCCAGATCCTCCTGAGTAATCAATGTTAAAATATGTTAGAAGCTGTCTGAGCAGAGCTTGAATTGGGATAATGGTGTGCATTATTCAAGCAGACATCGGCATTGACTTTGCCTCTGTTAACTCTCTTACTGCCCCCCACCCCCCAAACACAAATTAACTCCCCGCATGTGGCGCACTGTCAACAGTGAACTTTCTTGATGTGAATACAGAGTACTAATGAGGCAACTTTTGAAGGTGTGCCACATCGCACACAACAGTGAAGGCAGGTACCAAGACTGCAGGGGATATCAGGCTACTTGTATTACATCTGCATTCACAATAAGGCTTCAATGGCAACTCCTGTCCTTTAAAAGGGGTTGTTAGTCACATAATGGATAAAATGTGTTTCACTGTCTGTGAGGAGGACTTTGTTTTCAGGAAGCTGTCTTGGGGACAGGCTGCCTGCACACCAGTTGGTGTGGGTGGGGAGGGCTGTGCTGTGTGTACAATATAATGCATACACACCCCTCCATCTGGAGCAGCTGGATTGTGGAAGGTAGGACACTGCAAATGGATCGGACCTCTGAGGGGCGGGCCATGATGATGCCTATATCACAGAGGGCCAGTGCTTGTACAGCAGTGCTACCCGCAATATTCCAGCACAATTCCATCTTCGTGCATCTAACTTCTCCTCACCTCTCATTCTTCTTCTCCCCTGTATCGCTTTGAAACGCCTTGGTTTCTGTGTTAAGCCCTGTATAAGAAATATAGTAATTTTTCTGTTTGAATGTAACCTCCATAGAAAGGTTGGGCTTACGTGCTGTGCTTGCTCCTTTCGGCAAAACATAGGGCAACTTTGAAAAGTTTTTCCAGGGCCACTTTTGGTTCCCAGTCCAGCCTTGCTTCTACCTTGGAAAACAAGCTGGTCCCCCTTTTCTTTGTTCTCTGGATAAGGGATCTTAAAGATTTCCTTCTTTTTACCAAGGGAGGATCTAAGCAATGCATATGCGTACCTGTTGCTTGTTTCGTCTGGGCAAGGCTTCTACTGATCACTACCTTATCTATATTCTCCCTTACATATTCATGGAAGGACATTTTGTTGAAGGTGGACATTTTCCATTCCAGGGAAGTTGTAAGCCAATGGCAGAAGAGAGTATTGTTACAAACATTCATAGCATAATTTGACATATACACCCTGGTTTCAGTCATATTCACTCTGAATGGCCCGCCTGACATATTTTCCCTGTTTGTATAAAAAAAAAATCATAAAATCAAGCGTCAGCATATTATGTTCACTCAAATAGAATCTACAACTTTAAAACCCTGACAGCATTCAAATAGAACACGATTCACAAATACGTAATCAACAATGGAGTTTAAGACACAATGTTTCCAAGTGGGTTGGGGGGGGGGGGCATTGCCATTAACTTGTCCATTTAACATAGTCAGACCTCAAGATTCCATTAAATGATTTCAGGCTATGGCCTGGGCTATTTTCTTGGAGGGAGGACGTTTCACAAACAATCCGTCCTTGCCCTCTTCAATGCCAGGGTCCAGACAGGCAGAATTTAAATTGCCTGCTATTTTTATGGATGTTTTCCTTTCCACCTCAAGCCACTCCAGGGCCTAGGTATCCAACCTGGCTAAGAAATTGGGCAGGGGGCTATTCCCTCGTGCCAATATATATTTAAAATCAAGCATCGGCCAGCTTTTTACCTTGAACAATTTAAAGGAATCACCAACCCCATGGCCCCTGTTGAATGATCAATTTTTTGGAACAGCGAGTCCAGGAGGCTAGATTTAATAACAGTCAAGAGGCCCCCTGAGGTGCGTCCTCCCTTATACATCGTGGCACATTGAGAAAATACTTTATATCCATCAAACCCAGGATCATTTACGAGCCAGGATTCTTCTATACGAATAATGCTGAACTCCATCAAATAATTCCCCAAGTCTACGTTCATAAATAAATGATGATTTCCCCTTGAGTTCCAAGAGATCAGGTTCAATTGATTATCAGGACTGGGGATGTCAAAGGCAGTCAGTCTTGCCCCTCTTGTTTAGGGCGGACCCAATCCAGGACTAGTCGATTTCACCCCTTTGCATGAAAATACTAGTGGGAACCCATGCAACCTTGTGCCCAGCCTCATTCCTTTTATTCACAGTAATGAATACTCTTCAACATTTATATGATCCCACTCATGAAATTAATCAAAGGAAGTGGCCTCACTTGCTACAGCTATGAAGACAACACACAAATAATGACAAAATCAAGAACAGTGTAGAGACAGACCAAACCCTGACCAACTGCCTCTCACAAATCAACAGATGTATGAGCAGCAACAGCCTTAAACACAACCCGGACAAAACAGAAATTATGATCATGGACAAACACCACTCCATTTAACAGCACATACCATGTCTACCAAAATGGCAAACTGACCTGAAGCATCCAGAATAGTAAAAAGTCTTTAAATATTCATGGACCTAACACTAGAACCCCAAATCAACGCCCTGCTTCTTCCAATTGTGCACACTCAAATTATACTACCCTTTCTCACCTTCTGACACAGAACACGCACCATCATCTCTCTTTTCTACTCAAGAATAGACTACACCAACAGCGTCTTCGTAGGAATGCTGGACTACCTCAACGAAAAACTGCAATCGATACAGAACGCAGCAGCAAGACTACTCCTCAGAAATGGAAAGCGAGAGCGTATCACACCGGCTTTAGCACCACCGAATAGCCAAAACTAAAAAGGACTTACTTCAAAACATTCTGCTTTGTCCACAGAGAAATTCATTGCCAAGGAACCAAATTCAAAGAACTCTGAAATCCAGCAGTGACATAAGTCCTGAACCCATACAATATGCTAAAATGAAATATGGTGGATCAGCCTACTCAAACATCTCAACAAAACTCTGGAACTGACTTTCAAAGGAATTAGACACAATAGAGGAACATCTGACCTTCAGGATATCATACAATATGTGGCTCTTTGACTTGCCAACTGTGATGATTCACAAGGAGCCATCACTTTTCCCCAAGTGGAGCCCTTTTTCATGAGGCTAGAGAGGTACAATCACTGCCCAATGGTGGCCCTAGTGGTGGATTAATGCGGATGGACATCATGGGGAAGGACTCCCTCTCTGTGGACAAGGTCGATTTCCTGAGGGACAGCCCACTGAATGTTGTCACTCCCCAACATTCCCTAGCCCTCCCCACTGTTCAGAACCATTTTATCAAAAGTAAACGTATGTATTGTTGCAACACCGGAGATAAAGCTAAGCCAAAAGTACTAGGACGAGGAAGAGCACATGAGACAAGAAGGTCATTGACTGTGCTAGTACTGGTACGAGGTGGCCCTGAGGAGGCATGAGGATTAAGCTGTCAACAGAGACAAAGGACTTTTACAATCCGCATGGAGGAACTGGATACAAGGTATAAAAAGTAAAAGGACGATCAAATGTGTCAATCTCAGCTGTGCCCAGCGCAGCTGTGTCAAGTGCAGCCATGTGAAACCCCACCAAGTCTGGCAGCAGGGGTGAAAGCGAACCAGCGCAAAGAGAACCAGGCACTTCAAAAGTCTGGCGGCAAGAGGCCACTGATGAACTGCTGTGGGAGTACTCCAAGTGTTCTGTAGGAGTGAACCTGGGCAGAAGACCGAGCAGGAGAGCGGCATAGCTTAAAAGATGGAGGAGAGGTATCGTGAGGCTGACGCAGCAACAGCAGTGAACCAGCAGAGGCGGAGAGAAGACTCGGGCTCTACAAGGTCCTGGTAATGTACAATGATCCAATCGTAAACACTGAAAATACCTAAGGTTTCTTGTAGGGGACAAACACTATCAGTTCCAAATGCTGCCTTTCAGACTCAAGTCCACACCCTGTACATTCACCAAGTGCCACGCACCCATAATAGCATGCCTTCGACAGGAAGGCCACCATGCCTACCCATATTTGGACAATTGGCTGGTTCAAGCGCAAAAAGACATCAAGGCAAAACAGCCGATCTCCATGACATAGCTTCTCCTTCAACAATTGGGATTTGGAATAAATTACAAAAAAATCCTTCACACAGCCTTCCAAAACATTAGTGTTTTTGGGGGCACAGTTCATCACAGCAGAGGCGTAAGTCAGACCATGCAATGAAAGAATCCAAGCGCTGAAGGCATTAGTCGCAACCTTGAAACCAGGAAAATGGATCTCAATCTGCAGGTGCATGGGAATATTGGGCACCATGTCATCCTGCATCCCTCGAATTCTGCACTGCAGGTTACACATGAAGGCCTTGCAGGAATTTCTGACAAGCAGGTGGTACCAGATCGAGGGCTCATGGGAAGACAATGTAAAAATCACTCCCTCTCTCACACACAACCTCCAGTGGCCTAAATACCTGCCTTCTAGAGTCCTTTGCTCATCTACTTCTAACGCTGTGCGTGTCAGACGCTTCTCCAAGCAGAGAGTGGGGGGTAGATCTCTCTCCTCTGCACGGGTCTCCCTCTGAAATGGCTTGCATAGCCCCTCTCAGACTTGCACCAGACCTCCTTAAATTCCAGAAGCTTCTCAAGGCCTTCCTTTTCTCCTCTTCTTTCTCACTACCTCTCCCCTGCCAAGCTACCCTCCTGCTCTACGGGACTAGCAGCTTGGTGCCCTAAGAGTCATACCGGTCACCAGTGACCCTCCTTGCTCAGTCCTCCTGCACATAACATCCCTGTTGGGATTTTAATTTACTCACACACCATTCCTGTGGTGACTTCCATATATCATCACACACTATCCCTCAAGGCACTTCATGCCAGCCCATGCCAAGCCTGCAGCAGGCTGAATATAGACTATCATGAACCTGTAACAGCATAGGTCTTGGGTATAATTAATTTGCACAACACTATTACACTGGCAAGAAAGTGAGGATAACTAGTTGTCTCAGCTCATTAGTGTTGCAAAAACATGAAGAACCAGACGTTGTTATCCAAGCCTTCATGCTCTGTCCACATATCATGCCTCTCCCCAGTAACTACTGCTATTCCATAGGTCTGTGCCATGTCTATGGTAATGTGCCCCCTTGGATTTACTGCCTCCCACTTACACATGCTCATCAATCGGCCTCGGCTTTCTTTCAACCTCTTTAATGGTTCAGACTCAAGAATTAATATTGCTCAAAAGCCTTTAAAAATGTTACATTATGACAGTTTCATAACTGGATACCTCACTTTTACTGTTTCAAAATATTAGGCTATAAGTCAACCAGGACAGCAAAGTCAATTACCTGCAAGAGAATAGTCACACCTTTTCTCCAGAGTCACTCCTATTATGAGAGTAAAATGTAGGATGTCAGCATAGGAGGGGTCGACCAGTTGAACACTGCCATATGCCGTTCCCTTGGGGAATTTCAATTCTATCAAAGAGCTTCAATGTGAAGTAGTAGATGTGATTACACACTGAGTCACAATACGAGTTAGGCAGTAATTCCACGATAAATTAGTGGAAAATGAATTACTGTTATTTGATCAGGAAGAATTTCATCTTGATTACAAGTGGTGGTGGTGGTGTAATTCCCCATTTATTGGATGTAATGGGGCTTTCTTTGTGGAATTACCGTATCAGAATTCTGCCAAATCTGCTGATTTTTTGGCGTTGAGTGGGAAGATTTTGCTCCAGGGTTTTGCTGGAGATAAAACCTCCACTGAAAGCCGAAACTCATAATTTGGCATAGTAGTAAAATTGGCGGTAACTCAGTTACTGACAATTTTATCACTTACCACCCAAATCGTAATGAGGCCCACTGTCCTGTTATGGACTTAAAAGTCCCCAACAATTTACACTGCAGAGACATCATTGTTACACTCACTATCTCTGTGAGAACGTTCACACACCATCCCTCTGGGGACTTCAGTGTAATCATACATTATTCCTGTGAGGCGGGGATCTCAATTTGATGACACACCACTACTGTGGGGACTTCAAAATAATCACACACTATCCCTCCGGGTACTTCATACCATCCCACACCATGCCGGTGGCAGCTTGAATATAAACTAGCATTAGCCTTCTGTTGAATTTAGTATCATCCCACACAAGCAAGATGAGACATTTCAATATATTCTCAATATATTTTTCAATGTTGCAAGGATTCTTTCAGTATAATCCTACACCTTCTGTATCATCACAATCTATTTTTCATCAGACTTCAACATTGTTTACGCTACAAAACATTTTGAAATGTTAATGTAACAACACACCTCCTCACATACACTGAATAAAGAAGCAGCCCAATTCACAAAGGGCATTTGAATGAACAGATCTTAAATGTGCTCATTCAGATGCTCTTTTTGTACCCCTTTCTGAATTTACAAACAGGATGTGCTTTTAAATGCCCTGAAACAAAGGCGTTCCCCCTGCGCCATTTGAAACAGGTGCAGCTGGAGGTAATAATCATGGTAGGGTAATTTCTTACCCTGTCATAATTTTTCTTTAGAAGTGTGACAACCGCGAGTTAAACCGCTGCATTCACACTAGCATTTCAACCCTTGAAACTGGGATGAACTGCTTTTCTGTGTCTTTTCATTGTGAGAAACCAAAGGGTGTCTCACTTTCTAAACCCTGCGGGTCTCTTGCTCAGGTGGCCACATCCCGGCCATCACCTTTGGATCCAGACCCTGGGGGTGCAGGAGGATCACCTGGGTGAGGGGTCCTCAGGGAGTGGGGGTGAGACATCTGACGGTGAGAAGCAGTATCGCACTTTTTCCTTTACCACTACCCAATCATATGCCCACCTCCCATGTGAGAAACCTGAAGGTGTCTCACCCTCTAGACCCCAGCGATCTGTCATCCAGGTGACCAGGACATGTCCATCGCTATTGAATCCAGTTCCTGGGGGTGGACCATTGGGGGAGAATCACCTCGATGAAGGATGTTCAGAGAGTGGAAGTGGGACACCCAAAGGGTGAGACACGGTATGCCTTCCTTTATACCTTTTCCCCATCCTACTCTGTAGGATATTTAGCTCTACCCCTCTTTACAACACAAACACTTTCTTACACCGTGACAAACAACAGACTAAAACCAGAGCCGTTCACCTGACATGTCCCAACACAATGGTCAGGCAGAGTCAGGCAATTTCCACTAATTACACACAAAGACAGAGCACAAGAACATACTTTGGAGCAAGGAAGAATGCACGAGGAAGCAGCTATTCCCGGCTGGCAGTTGAAACGGAGAAGAAAGGCAGCGAGACCTGAAAGGACGAGGAAGGACTTGCCCTTGTCCTTTTCAACCCAGCCCCGCAAATCCTCAGAAAGGACAATCATAAGACTATGAAGTCCAGCTGGAGTGTGGTGACAGGTGTCAATGGCACACAAGACCCTCCCAAATTGATAACGAAAGCGGGGAGCAGCACAGGCTACCGTGGTGCTGTCCTTGAGTCCCGAAATCGGAAACTGAAGCAAGTTCAGAGAAGCCAGTGAGTCGGTGAAAAGTAATAATAAACCAAACTGTGCGGGGCCAAAGGAGCAACACTGTGTGAACAAAGAACTTGTGTTTATAAACTTTAGAGAAAACCCAGTAAAGGTCCAGATACAGAGTGGTCCGGCGCTATGTGGGCACCCATTCGAAGGACTCTGGCTGGGACCTTTTTGTGTTGAAACTACAAATACCAAGAGGCCTTGGGAAAGGCTGGCGTGAGGTGTCAAGCTGGTCATACAAGGGTTAAGCAAAACTCCTTTTACACTCGAAAGTCATTGACACGTGGAGAAGGCAAGTGAATTGTGTTAATAGAATTGTGTTCGAATGGGTATGTGAACCCGACGGAGGAGGGATTCCAGGAGAAAACTGAGGGAAGTGAATCCTGCATTGTGATAAAGCAAAGTGAACTGTTATATTGGCAAACGTGAACCTGGCTGAGGGATGCTTGAAAATTGGGGTAAACTGTGCTACCCCATGAACATTGTGTTGACAAGAGTGAACTCGGCTGAGGGATGTCCACAGTGAATGCCTGTTTAAAAAGACATTGAGATTCTTGAATGTTATGTTTGAATGAAAGGCCGTAGTGAACCCGAGGGAGAGAGGCTAACACAAAGAGGGATCGAAGCACGGTTGAGGGGGATCGAAAGGTGAAGAGTAATCGCCCAACGTGAAGATTTACTAAAATAACTTTTGTTTTTGTTGTTTATGGCTCATCAGGTCCTCTGAGGCAATAGACTTTGTGTGAAAGAGACTTGGCCACAGAAGGCTCTAATAATTTGGAAACAAACTTTAAGCTCATGCTGGAGAAGCCCAGCAGTGTTCTGTGCTGAAGAGTCGCGCCTTCTCCAGTGCTAAAAACATGGGGAAGGTAGACTCCAGCTATACCATCCTGACTTATCATTTTGAGAACAATTCTTCTTTTCTTATGAACACTATCCCACACTCGTTTGTAGCACAGCAGTAAGGATTGAGAATATATATATATTTTTTTTTAGTATACGCCATTTTTCTTTGATTAAGACACCACCAGGTCAGTAATATTATTATTTGATGGTCGTAGCTTGCTCCCATCTTAGATTTAGGTTTAGATTAGGAGTTTATCTCACCCATTTGTACTGTTTAATAAACACCCTTGAACTGTGATCACTTGTGTCTGTCTTATCTTGATACCATGCCTTCCCCCTACACCCAACTCCGCCCCATTTCCTACATGAACACTGAGCCGAGGTAGAGGAGAGCTAAGAGCAAATATGCCTATACATTGCATTGGACATGTCCCACTAATACTGTCAAGCAATGTCAGGCACTTGACCGTGATTGTATACACCTGAGGCTTATTAACACTCCCCACACGGTTAAAAGGTGGAGCAAAGAGAGACACTCTGAGCAAGGTGAGGCATGAGAAGGAGCAGTACTTCCAGGGCAACTGCGAGCTAGGTGGAAACGAACTACAGGCAGAGGGGCTGACTCAGTAAAGAAAACTTGGCTATCCTAATGACAGATCGTACCTTCTAAAGAACCTTGAGACTTGCACCTGAAAGGCCCCTGGAAGGAAAGGACAAAGGGTTTTTTATGCTTCAAAGACCACAGCCACCCTCCCAGGTGAACGGCAGAGTTGGGGAGGCAAAGCAGCACTTGTGTTAGCAACCTCAATCCGAGATTAAAAGCTGTGAAGCAAACAAAATCAACACAGCCAGTGAGTAGATGAAAGCTTTGAAAGACCGGTCTGTGTTGAGAAAGAATCGTGATGGGAACAGTGTGTCCAGTGCATGAAGATTGGAGTATGTCGATAAGGTGCGAGAGAAAACCTGCATTTGTTAAAGTGTACTGCAAGAGATACAGAGTAACAGAGTGGTCCGGCAAAGGGAGATTGCCCAATTGAAAGTCTCTGCGAAATGTCTTGAAGCGGCAAAGTAAGACAAAGAAACAAGCGATACATGAAGTGAAGTTTGTAACTCTGAATTAAAAGGGTTTTATCCAGACAAAGGGAAACATGTTTGAATTGGATTGATTGGAACTTTTCTTGTGCTCAAAACTACATAAACCGGAGTGAAAAAGGGACAATTGAGTGAAAGTCGAAGCCTTCATGCTGATGTGTTTGAAAAATCCTTGCACATTCAAAAGTCTTCCACAGTAACCAAATAGAAAAGAGAGACTTGAGCCCGGCGGAGGGGAGACAAAAATGTTGTGATAAAAGCATTGTGATTGTGGGGTCCGAGCTCAATGAAGGGAGAGCTAAAAGGAATCGTAATGTTGATTTGAATTTAGATATTGGAAAGTAAAGGAACTTTGTTGAACTGTGAAATCAGAAGGAAACCAAACTTGTTGAACTGTAGAAGAAAGAATGTTAACATGAAGGCCAAGTAGGCCCTGGTCCACATTGTGAACTGCATCCTTTCAACCAGAGCCAGAGTGTGCCACCTTGCCCCAAACGCGGGTAAGCGAATTTGCTCAGCTATTTTGACCATTACTTTGAACACTAATTTTCCTTTTTACATGTACATATCCCTTTTCACAGTTATTCTACAAGAGTAAAGGCAGGCATTCGTAGTATAAGTCCCCATAGTATAGGTCATTAGGTCATTTTTATTGTGACTAAGAGACTGACTAGGACAGTGTTTTCTTAGGAGATCTCCAACCCCACAAATATTAAATAAAGGTTTTGAAAACATATCTCTCGTGTGTCAGTGTCTGCTTGTGATACCATGCCGGCTGTGAAGGACAATGGATGGTGGATATCGCCTATTTAGATGGTTATATCTCCTTTTGAATTCCGGCCAAAAAAAACAGAGGGGTAGATGTTTTGGGGGTCTGTGCATTCTGATAAAATGCTCACTAGCTTGTAGGGTTCAGGTAATTATCACCAATATGGATTTTCTGCAGGTGGTTTTCCTACTCACAGTGAGGGGGGAATCGCTTGGCATTATTAACTTCTATAACAGTCCACACATTTCGGAGGTGGACAGACTAGCAAAAATTAAGAAGTTCATAGAAGACTTAGGGCCTCATTGCACGGTAGCGCCATGGCCACCCCCTTACCGACTTCTGGGTCCGGGTAGGTGGTATGGGGATTTACCCGGTCATTCCGACCCAGGAGGACCCGGTAAGTCCCCATGCAAATTACCATTCCCCATTTGAGCCCCCATAGGGCTCAATGGGAATTGGGAAGGAGCTAATAACGGTACCGCTATTAGCGGTACCATTATTATCTCTGAAGTCCCTCAGCGGGTCCGGTCCTTAACGTGTGGTCTGACCACACGTTAAGGACGGGACCAGCTGAGGGACCTCGTAGTGATTACTGCACCGGTGCCCTTACCGGTGCCGGTAATCCCTTACCGCCTACCGTATAGTGTGGCTCTTAGTGTCCAAAGGAAGTCATAAAAATGTATGGTATATTTGGGATGGCGGCTTTAACCTTAAAATGGGAATGGGAGGGGTTAATGATGCTTTAGACCCCATGGAGGATCTGTCTGTGAATATCCCGGCCCCTTGCATGAGGGACGAGAGAGTCTGCTCTAAGGGCCTACAATTGAGTTCATGGCTGATGGAATGGGGTTTACGCACTGCCAATGGTCGCCTAGCCCCGGACATTCCAGGTGAGGTGACCTTTAACCACCATCTGGGCTCCTCAACAATAGATTATTTTTGTATTTCTGCGAGCTTGTGAGAACATACAGTAAGCTTTTAGGTGATCCCGGATGTACATAGTGATTACCACCCCATTTGCTTGTCACTTAAGGGCCTGCTAGGGGTGGGGGTCTCCATGGTTACTGCACGTTGCCCTATGAATGGCGTGGCCATTGACGCTAGAAGAATAAAATGGGGGACTATTCTAGAGGAGGAGCTGCATTACAAATCAATTACGGATAATGAGTCCCTCTTGGTGGATCTATTGGGGGATAACTTACCACCAAGGGTAATTGTTGACAATTTTGTGGAATTGGTGGCTGCCCTAACTAAAAAATGTACGATAGCAGTCAAGGCTAAGGGGAGAGCACCACAGAAGGGGTGGTTTGATGAGGCCTGTAAAGGGGCGAAGAGAGCCCTGCTGCTGATACTTAAGAACCCAACTTCAAGCAGAAGCGCTATTTCCCAGGCCAGATCCCTCTATAAGTTAGAGTTAAGGAGAAGAAAACAGGAAGTGGAAGGAGCGGCTTGGGAGGGATTCTTGGATGCTGCCAATAGAAGGGACCAGAAGGCTTTCTGGGAATAAGTGAAGGGTGATCCGGTTAGTGGTTGTTCGAGTGTTGGTAGTGGGACACACGTTGGGGAAGGAGCCTGGCTGGAACATTTTGGGAGTCTATCTGGGGCTGTGAATGCTGAGGGATGTGTAGATTTGGCTGTGACTTGTCTAAAATTTGAAGTGCAGGAGGTTAAAAAGGCTATCAACCTTCAAGCCCATAATCGGGCCCCTGGCCCGGATATGATCCCTTCAGATCTGTTGCAGGACCCCGTGGACATGTGGGCCCCACTCTTAACGGTAGTGTTCAATGCTTGTATGCAATCTGTAAAATACCCACACTCGTGGAAAAGGGCTAGCATCTTCCCAATCTTTAAAAAGGGGGACCAGGCTAGCCCCAGTGCCTACATACCAATATCTTTGTTAGATTCATCCTTTAAAATATTTGGAAGAATCCTGTTGGCATGTATTGAATCATGGGTAGCTGAACAATCAGTCCTTTCAGACATCCAGTTTGGGTTTCGCCCTGGAGTTGGCACGATTGAGCAGAGCGTCAATCTATATCTGTTAGTAGCCAACTCGGTTTTTTGTAGGGGGGAGGCAGTTTATCTAGCATTCATGGACCTGAGCACAGCCTTTGATAAGGAGGATAGGGCAGAGCTATGGGCCGTGCTCGGGTCTTTGGGCTGCCCGGGGGACATTCTAAGGGTGCTGGTGGACACAGAGACGGACAATGAGGCATGTGTGCGCAGTGATCCAGGGGACACTGTACGGCCTGCTTCAAGATCGGGTGTGGTGTGCGGCAGGGATGTGTATTGGACCCTATTTGTTTCTGTCTTTACATTAATGGCCATTCAATGGATCTGGCTAGTATTCTGACTGATTTTCTGGTCCTGGGGGGTCAGGCTTTCCCAGTCCTAACCTATGCAGACGACACAGTACTGTTAGCCCGAACCCCGAGAGTCCTACAGTCCCTGATCAATGCATATTGAACCTTTATGGGTGAATTGGGGCTAAAAATGAACACCAAAAAATCGGCAGTGATGGCGTGCGTGGGCAGAAAGCAGCCAGCGGCAATGAGACCGATGCTCTGTGCTGGGTAAGTTATCCCCAGGGTTAAGGTTTTTGACTACCTGGGATTAACTTTCTCGGAAGCACTAACGGGTAAGGCTCACATGGCCAAACAATCGGCCAAAATGAGCCAGCAAATAGGGGGCATTTTCCGCTTTATGTCAAGGTGCAGGGGTCAGCCCCTGGAAGTGATCTCCAGATTTATGTTTTCCAAACTTTGGCTGTTACAATGTATGGTGCCCCTCTTTGGTGTTTTCAGAGGGCTGACTACATCCAAATTAAGGAGAACACATTTATCATTATTCATGTTGGGGTTTATGAACTCAGCGGCTTGTATTTCAATCCGTAGAGAATTGGGATTAGAGTTCTTGGAGGACCAATGGGCGCAGTCCCCAACCTTATTTTGGGTCCGGTTGTGGTCAAATGAATTTGCCTCCCTCTGTCATTTCATCATCTGGTCTGTGCTGCGCATGGTGGGGTGGCAAAGAATTCCATGGCTTGGATACATTGCTAGGGCACTTGGAGAGGCCAACCTTAGTGCTCTGTTCCCGCCAGCTGTATTGAGGGGATTAGGTACAAATCTGTGTTGGGAGAAGCCATTGGAAGGAAAATAATTCTTTTAGAGTACGGCAATAATTCTGACTAATTCCACTCCATGATTAGCAGGCCTTCTGTGATCCAACCTTATTTAACCAGGAGTCCCTACAAAAAAGCTTGCTGGTTAATAACCAGGGTGAGATTTGACTGTCTCCTTCTGCACGGGAATACAGCAAATTGGAAAGGGTTTCCGGACTCTGCTAGCTGTCCGGTGTGTGGACATCAGCGAAGATCTGGCTCATGTATTGTTTTTCTGCTCCGGTTATGCAGGGATACGTAGAGCTACCCTGATACCGGCACTAAAGAAGACTGAGACCCACCAGTACAAAGTGGCACTTGCATTCCTCCTGAGTGCCGACTCTGTTTTTATGGCATGGGCCATGCTCTCCTTTCTAAGGAGAGCACTGTACTTTAGAAAGGGGCTGATGAGGCTCCAGGGAGTTGGTGGCCCTTAATGCAAGGGGGTACTGAGGAGGAATTCTGTTTAAAGCAACCTAATCCATGCACTAGTGGCGTTGAAACTTTTATCATTTTAACTCTACTGTCCCCCGTTTTAAGGTATGTTTGTCATGGTCTTTTGCATGTGTTTTTAAGGAATAGTTTATGCATCTTGAAATTTGCCTGGATGTATGTAATGTTCTTTTTGTGTTTGATGGATCTTTTTGCATCCGAATAAACTTGTTCGACTTGACTTGACATAGTGAACCGTTCAACGAGTATGGCAATCTCAGTCAGCGTCCCCTCCTGGAGTAAGTCTTCAATTGTGGCCACCCCATTGGTCTCCGAGTACTTACTGATGCCCTGCATACTACTTGGTAGTGCAGTGACCAGAGGGATGTGCAGGTAGTATGGCTCTGTGACCCCCAAGAGTCGCCAGATACTATGCCACAGTTTCTTGTCAGTGTCAGAAGGTAGGGTGCCCGAGTGAGCCATGTCTCGTGTACCCAAATCACCTCTTTCAGGTAATATTGCCCAACAGAGGGCTGCAAAAGCACTGTGTCATCCGCCAGCCACCCCGCCACGAACTGCAGCTTCCCAGTGAGCTAGTACAGTTAGAAATTAGGTATTCTGATCCCGCCAGCTTCATAGGGTCTCTGAAGCGTGCCCAATGATATTCTGTTTCTACCAGATCCCCATTTAAATCCCCAAAAATTTGAATTTAATATGTTAAAGAACCTCCTAGATATATTGTAATGAACATTCACAAAGTCTTCAAACACCACCACACCAAGCCCATACAGACTTCACTGTAAATATAATCCATATTATCACAAACTATCCCCGTCAAACACCTGCAACTTAAATATCCTCACACACCATCACTGCATTGGCCTCTGTATCACCATGCACTATCAGTGTGCAGATTTCAATATCATGACACAAGACACTTGGAGGTACTTCATTAGAATTACACATAATGTTGTGACTACTCTCATTATAATCCCAATTCATACAGTACGTAATTCAGTATCATCACAAACCATCCATGTGGGGACTTAAATATCACAGCACACCATCTCTGTGGAGACTTCAATATCGGTCTGATCCCTACTGAATACTGTAGCATAATTGCATGCATTCCTATCAAGGAAAGCACCTTTTGATTTACAAACAAGATACTATTTTCATATATATATATAGCGCAAATATATACGGTACCCTTTTGGTGGCGTTAGACTGGAGGAAGCTGCTTACTTTGGTGTAAATGAAAGTATTCATATACACCACACAGTTGTATATGAACACTTTCATTTACACCAAAGCGAGCAGCTTCAACGTTGCATGCTGTAACGTTGAAACTGCTTGCTTTGGTGTAAATTACAGTGTTCATGTACACCACACGGGTGTATATGAACACTTTCCTATAGACAAAAGTAAGCAGCTTCAACAACCTGCAATGTTGAATCTGCTCACATTGTGTATAGGAACTTGTTCATACACACCTGTGTTCTCGGCAGCATTTTTGTAAAATAACAAATGTGTCGTTATTTTACAAAAATGCTGCCGAGATTGGATTGCGCCCGTTACAACTAAAGACAGACCCAATCCACATAGTGCACTGTCGTGCTCTACGAGGAAGCCCAGGCCCACTTGAGAATACTAGTGGAGCCTGGGCGTCTGGTTTTGGTGCAGTGAATCGTGCTGTTAGCACCTACACTGGGCCAAATTCAGAATAGGGGGCTTAGTGTGTACTAGATGGACTACATTTAGCATATAGCCATCTCAAAAATGTATGATATCTTTCTGTAGATGGGATTGGATATAGAGAGATGGTACTAGAGGAAGGGATACAGTACCCCGTGGAAGTACTAAAGAAAAGGAAAGCATGGCTAATTAAGTTATAGGAAAATATTGTGAGTGTTGTTATTTTTCATATGTTATGCAGTGGGTGTGGTAAAAAAGTTCTGCTAAAAGTTGAAAAAGGCCACCCTGATACATGTTAATATTGTTTCAGGGTTATTGAAGAACCTGTTTACATAGATACCGCAAGAGGAGAGTGGTGGGGCAGTGGCTATTTCTAATGATGTTTGTCCTGATCAAGGCCTTAGACTACTAAGTGGGACAGAATAGTCTTGTTCGGTACCTGGAAAGAATGGCCGAAACACGGCTGTGTCTACATGGAGACTTTCTGATATGCCATATCATAGGTTGATGGGTGGATCAAGGTTATCTTAGTCTGTTCTCTCACTACATCGATTGTGGGGAGCTCATGTTTACCATGTTCAAAGAATTTTACTTTGAGAGGCATTGAAAAAAACCTTGACATTGGGATTCGAAAGAGTGTAGGAGCTTTCTGATCTCTATGAATACATTTGAATACATCATTCAAAGTATAAGGAAACTGGCTTTGTGTAAAAGGTCAATGAACACAACTTTGTAATATGCTGCAGAGAATTCCAGGAACCTTCACAGGCACATCGGGAGGCTGCCAATATCCAGCCTCTTCCTCACTCCCTATAGGGAGCATACCCAATGTATGTCTGCTTCCTCACTAGGTCATGTAAAATGTGTCCAAGCACAATATGTATTGTGAGGAGGAGAGGGTAATACGGAGTGTACCCAAATACAGTACATTAGTCAGTATTGTGAGGGGTGGGCAATGCACAGTGTACCCAAGCACAGTACAATAGGCAGTACTGTGAGGGGAGCAAAGCATAATAAAGGCAAGCACAGTCTGTATTATGAGAATGATGAGGGCAATACAGGGTGTACCCAAATACAGTACAGTAGTCAGTATTGAAAAGAGTGGGCAATGCGCAGTGTACCAAGAACAGTCTGTATTATGAGAAGGAGGGAAAAACAGTGTACTATAGCACAGTACAGTAGTCAGTATTGCAAGGGGTGGGCAATGCACAGTGTACACAAGCATAGTCTGTATTATGAGATGAGGGGGGCAATACAGAGTATATACAAGCACTGTGTAGTAGTCAGTAATGTGAGGGGTGGGCAATGCACAGTGTACCCAAGTACAGTACAGTAGTCAGTTGTGCGAAGGGAGCAAGCATAGTGTACCCAAACAGTCTGTATTGTGATGGCTGGCAATGCAGAGTGTACCCAAGCACAGTTTGTATTGGGATAGCTAGCAATAGGCTAAAAAATGCTCTTTGCAGATGAAGAATATGTACATTTCATTGTAGATGGCATACAAAACATATTTAGTATAGGGCAAGGAAATGCATATGAAGAAACTGCATTTCTAAGCTTGCTTTACATAGAACTCCAAAGGGAATGGGGAAACCCTCTTGGATCCAAATGGCTGACGGAGCTGCAGTAGGCAGAATGGGAAGCGTGAAGGTGCAGGAGACACAAAAAGCTCAATTAGCTGGTGTGTGTGTTGGGAGGCAGGAGGTCGAGGGAAACCAGGAAGGGACGCCAGGGATCGAGGTGATGTAGGCACATGGGCCTAGAATCACTTTTTCACAATACAATGGGCAAAATGGAGCAACAAGGAAGGCTGCACTCACCTGCATCTTTGGAAGGAAAAAGAAGCAGGTGGCTGCAAGCGGATCGCTAGACCAGAAGCAACAGGTGTTTTCTGCTAACCAGAGGCGGTGGGCGGGTCGGGAGGCGGGAGGGAGAGGGAAACCAGGAACAGACGCCGGGGATCGAGTTGATGCAGGCACACTGGCCTAGAATCACTTTTTTCACAATACAATATTTTTTCATAATAAAACATTTGGAAGGAAAAAGAAGCAGGTGGCTGCAAACGGATTGCTAAACCGGAAGCAATAGGTGTTTTCTGCCAATCAGAGGCGGTGGGCGGGGCGGCAGGCGGGAGGGAGAGGGAAACCAGGAAGGGATGCCGGGGATCAAGGGGATGCAGACACACAGGCGTAGAATCCCTTTTTTTCGCAATACAATGGGCAAAATGGAGCAACCAGGAAGACTGCACTCACCTGCTTCTTTGGAAGAAAAATACAGCAAATTAATTCTGTTTCAAAGCGCCAATAGGGCAATGGGGAGGGAGAGTAAAAGGTGTCTCGAAGGTTGCACCTCCTCGCCTCCTTCCTCTTCAGTTTCTACAACATGGCCATGGAACCAAAGGTCATACGTTAAATACACAATTTCCGACTTGGAAATACTGTGCAAACTCTGCCATTTATTTTTGTATATTTCACAGTACCCCAGTTTCCTTATCAATA
This sequence comes from Ambystoma mexicanum, assembly GCF_040938575.1. Classification (NCBI taxonomy): domain Eukaryota; kingdom Metazoa; phylum Chordata; class Amphibia; order Caudata; family Ambystomatidae; genus Ambystoma; species Ambystoma mexicanum. The sequence continues at coordinate 950,257,355 of NC_090939.1, forward strand.
ACTTTAGAATAGCAGGTGAATAGCAGAGTCAATATTCTCTGTGCAGCTGACATTTAGACATTTATATAATTTATTGTCTAGCATTTTATTTACTGAAAGGTATATAGGGCGAAGGTGGGTTAAAATGCACACCAATGAGTTTCTCAGTTCAGTGTCATAAAACTGCTATAAGTTTAAAAAAAGACAGAACTGGATGGTTTGCACACACATGGAGCTGGGAAACCTGAAAGCTCTGGTCAAATCTTGTGCTTATCGGTTCCATCAGCAGACTGAATATTGTGAGAGTTGGGATTCTTTTAATGATTTATTTGGCTAAGGTGTAGAGAATTTGGATTGGAATATTGTGGGGTTGGGATGGGGGGTTGATGTTGTAATGTTTTTGTTTGTTTGTGGTTGTAGTTTGTGGAGTGTAGTATCAATTTCGGACAGGGGGTGGGATTTTTGGAATATGTTGGTTTTTGATGGGATTATTAATATTTGTATATTTGAGATTTTGCTTGAAATTGTCTGTTTTGTGATTCTCACTGCCAATGTGTTGATATGTTGATTAAAATTAAATAAAGATAAATATATATACATATATATATATTTTAGCTTTCAGTAAGGTTTGCAAAGATTAATTGTGAACAATATATTGCAGCAAGTTCACAACATTGATGTGTCCCAAATGGAACATGTTTGAAATAACGGTTTGAAAGATGATATGATATGGCATTTATAACGGGCCTGTGCACAAGTGTTTCATGATAACTATGTACAATAAGCGAGCAGAGAGCCAATAAACGCTGTAGAATGTCAGCAACTTTTTTCATTTGATCTTTCTATCAGCCAGTATTAAATCTGATCGTTTCATGCAAATATTCAATTGTGTGGAAAAATATTAAACTGTCATTTTGTCACAATCAAAAAAAGTTTGTCATTTTTAGCACTGTAGAATTTATTGTTATATTGCATTTTGGTAACCATCTGTACAGTTATTTTAAAAATTGGAGTTATGTCTGCAAATCATGTATTATATTCCTTTAATGTGTAGTATATCATTAAAGAACGTTGGCCATGCAGAGAGAAATGGCATTCCTTCTGTGAAAAAATATAGAAAAGGGCTGGTGCTGCTTACACTGTTTAAAAATACCCATACTATGAGAGCCCAGCTATCATAACCATGGCAGCCCCATTTTAGATGCAATAAAAACACTGGTGTGTGCCAAAAGTGCCTTCTTCACTGAAACGTTTGAGAACAGGCAAGTTTGCAAATGTTTGTACTATGGCAGTGGCTGCAGCAATCATTCTCCTTCCTTCACAGTACTAAGGAATGCAAAGCCACGGGTGTGGTAATTAGATGCTAAATTCCCCTGAAACCAGGTGCATCTTCCCTGGCTGGAAGTGACCTCTCCCTAGATAACACTGGCATCACCGTCCTCCAAAGGGAAAACAAAACATGCAGTTGCAAGTGAAACCTCGCATTCAGCTTGTTCTAAAATGAGCAACACCAAACATATTGGTGTTTAATTTAAAAAATAAACGCTGTTAAAATGCTGCACAGTATTTTGCTAGTCTCAAATTGAACGCTTTTTTATTTTGAAAGTTGAGCAACATTTAAGTAATGGTGTCACTTTTAATCTTTGGCATTGTATTGTGGTCATTTTTCCTACAGAAACGGGCTGGTTTGCAAATGGAAAAGGCAGATATTCCCATTTTAATTGCAGCGTACTAACGCATTTACTATGGTTGGACAATTTTATACATTTTGCGCACCAATGCATTGAAAATGGTATATACGGAAATTGGAACGCCTATTTGTATTTCACTGCACTTATTTAATGGCACACAATTTTAGTGCATAGCTTTGGATGTGGGGCATTGGGATAAACCCTATGTACTGGGTCCCATTACAAGTTCAGCAGTGCAGGGAACAAATTGTGGTTATTCTGTTACAGCCATTTTGTTTGGCAGTAACGAAATTACTACTGTTTTCCTCGCACCGCCAAATTATAACTTTGGAGGCAAAGTGGACAATTTCGCTACAGCAACAAGCTGGAGGTAAAACCGTCACTTTACCTTTGCAAAATGGCATATTTAACATACACTACTTCTGCCAGTGATATATATATATATATATATATATATATATATATATATATATATATATATATATATATATATATATATATATATATATATATATATATATATATATATACCAAAATTCCTCACGGAGCCCTTAGCAATCCAAAATTGGGAAATTGCCACCAATTGCATTCCCGGAGTAAACCCGTGAGACCAAATGGTGGTAATTTGGCTGAATCAAATTACCACCAAACTTGTAATGAGTCCCCGCGTATGATTGTGGAGAATTGTGAGTGGAGGGTACAGTAATAAGGAGGGCTGCATCTGGACATGAAAACACTTATGTGAAGACAAACATTTACACATATAACATCCACCAAATTCCTAGTTTTTTTGCACTGTGCATCATGGCATATACTGTTACCATGTGTTAATACCACATTTCCACAATGGAATTTAATGGCACTCCAAAATGTGGGAAAACCTATTGAATCATGCATATCTCTCTCGTTACTGCATGCTTACCATGTAGCATTGGTGATTGACATGGGCAATATTTCCAAAGGAATAATAATTAAGCCTTTCTCCATAAAAATAAAGTCCCTCAAAATTACCTGAAAATGCATTGTGCTATATTAACTGCACTGACCTTTCTTCAGGATGTGATGGAGCGCTTTACTATCATATAATATAATATTTGATATGGTTTGATATGATAAGTCAGTTATAACGTACAAGTGTTTCTAGGCACGACAAGACAAGTAAGGGAGGACAAAAGGATGACAAAACAACGATCTCACTAGGCCTTGTGTCATTCAGATCGCTCAAGTGCGTGGGGGTGGAGGAGAGAATTGCCGTAGGGGAGGGGAACCAGTGGAAGGAGGAGCACCAGCCAGAGAGGGGCCTGGAAAGGTAGAGGGAGAGAAAGAGGAGGCAGAAGAAGAGAGAGTGGGCAGAATGTCCTGGGTTTTAGTGGTGAAATGAGATGCTAAGGATGTGCAAAGGGCCTTGGAGGGAACAGGAGAGGTAGAGACTGAAGCAGGTTTGGCCAGCTCCTTGCAGATTTTGAAAAGTACGGCCGATTTCTAAGAGGTTTCCGAGATGTGGCGTCGCTGTAGGGGGGAGAAAATGGTGTGGGAAGCGGAAAAATGAGGGAAAGGGCAGCTGATAGGGGAGGGACAGTATAAGCTATTTAGCAGCAAGGAAACTTTGGGGGACAGTTCACCTAGTCTCTGATAGGGTGTGAAGTGGTTAATGTGTGGACCTAGGTGTTAGGCAGAGAAATTCCCTGAAGAGGAGGATCTTCTTCCTGAACTTTAGAAGTGAGGGGGCAACTCTAATGATGATGGGAGGAGGTTCCAGAGTCTTGGGGTTTAGACACAGAAGACCTGTCTTCTGGTTCTAACCTTCCTGCACTTCCGGAGTTTAAGTCTGCATGTATCATTGCTTCTTGTGTATTGTAGGACTCAGGAGATGCAGAGTTTCTCAGTGAGGAAGATTGGGGATTCCAGGGTAACAGCCTAGTAGATGATGCAGCAGGATGAGTGTCTAGGTGATGTGGTTGAATGTGCCATTTGAGATACGACGAGCTGCAACATGCAGGACACCTCTCACTGATGCCCTGATAGTCACTGGGAGGCCTTCCAAAAGGGCATTGACATCATCTAGGTGTGAGAGGTCCAAGGCCTGGACAGTAAATCAGAAGTTGTTTTCTTGGACGAAAGGCTTGATTTTCCACATGAGAGCTAGGTGTTATTAAGCTGTTTGTGTCCTCCTTGGTATGTGGGGTTTGAAGGAGAGGTGTGTGCCAGTGTCATACCTAAGAGATTTGGCGCAGGTGGCCAGCTGAGGTTTGAATCCCTTGAGATGCATAGCATAGAGCAAGTTATGGATGTCAGGGTGTTAGGAGCTGTTAGTCGAATTCAGTTTTGAAGGGGTTCAGCTTCTGTTAAGCACTAGACATCTTTGAATGGATCAATGTGAGGCTGGCCTTAAGCCTGTGGATTCCTTTGAGGGAAGAACTCTTGAGGAATATCTGCATGCCATCTGTGTATTGGTGGGTGTGGATGTTGTGTGAAGCAAGGAGAGTTCTAAGCGGTTCCATCTAAAGATTGAAGATCACAGGGGTAAGGAAAAATCCTTGTGGAACTCCCAAGGTGGTTGGTAGCGTTGGTGATCTGGAGGAATCCATTTGTATGAACTGGTGGCGATTAGCAAGGTAGGATTTGGAGCAGTTGAAGATGAACTCAAATATCCCCATGTGGAGATGTAGATTTTTGGTGAGTGTTTGTTGATTACTGTTTTGAATGCTGCTGAGATATCAAGGAGAGCAAGGAAGCAAGAATGGCCATCATTAAATGTTTTACAGGAATCATGGATCACCTTGATGATAGCTTAGCTGTTTCTGTGCTGCATCTTGTTCTGAAGCCAGATTTGTAGGACTGAAGGAGATTGTTAACCTCAACGGGTTGGAGGATTTGAGTGGCTACTGCTTTCTCAAGGATCTTACCTATGAAGCGAAGATGGGTGATGGGGCGGTATTTTCTGATGTCGGCAGGATCCAATGTTGGTTTCTTGAGAAGTGGGAGGATTTGTCTGATCTCGAGGGCCTAGGGGAGGATGCCTTGAGTAAGGGAGCTGTTTATGATTGTTAGGTCCCGGAGGAGTGCTTCAGCCAGAAGGATCGTGCGTACAGAGAAAGGGAGGATTACGTCCATGTACGATGTAACCCTGAGGGATGCTAAGTTAGTTCATTTAGTTAAATGAAGCATTAATAAGTTTGGATATGAATGGCGTCAGGTCTCTAGTGACGTCTTTAATGAATTGAGCCGGGCAACTATCTCCTTGGCAACTTGACGGTTTAAGGGATGCAATCATTTTTTGTACCTCCGGGACAGAGACTTTGGAGAATTTAAAGCATTGGGATGGTTTAATAGATGGATTTTGAGTGTGGTGTGGAGGATCTGCGTTTTGTAAGTTTAGGCGTTAGTCAGCAATTTTACTTTGTAGTGTGTCTATTTTATTGGTGAGAGCATTCTGAATGTTTGTGCACCAGAGTTTGTCCATTAGGCACGGATCCGTAGGGGTAATGGGTGTCTCCATCTCTCTAAGGATAACGAAGAGCTCTTTGGTGCTGGAGATAGTTTGTTTAATTCTATTGTTGTACGACTCACGTTTAGTACAAAGTATCTCTTCCTTGTATTTAGCAGATACATTTATCAGATTGGTTTCATTCTCTGCAGAAGGGAGGTGTTTCAATAGTGTTTCCAATTTTATTTTTTCAGGCCGTAAAGTTTTTAACTGCGGGGTGAACCAGGGGTTCAGGTGAGCTCTTGGTTTTGCCTTTGCACATTTTGAGAGGGGCGATAATGTCCAATGCCTTGGTCATAGTGGAACAATAGATCTCTACTAACTTGTTGAGATCATTGGTGTCCTCTAGGAAATTCAGAGTAGGGACCACATGTAGCAGGATATCATCCGCTGTAATGTTCAATTTCTTCCTTGTAGGACATGGAGGTGCTATCAGGTTAGGTTTAGTTTTTTAGCTGAGAGAGTAAATGACAAAAGATAATGATCTATCCAAGATTGGGGTGTGATGGATGTAATTATAGTATCACAGTTAAGGTTGGCTACCCAATCTAGGGTCCTTTCTTTGTCATGGGGTAAGTAATATACAATTTCATTTTTAAATAAATACTGTGTTGAAGGCTTTCTCGAAATGGTACTTGTATTACTCTCAGCTGGTGCTGTTTTGATTATGGCAAAACCATTTTTCAGTATATTCGCCAATTCATCTGAGTTTTACTTGTAAATTTGAATTTCTAGCATACAACCCCTCCCAAATGTTGTTGGGGACCTAAGGAAGTAAGCACATGGGCTTTGCTATCTGTGTTTTCAAAGACATGGCTTAAAAATGCTCATGCTGGGGGGGGCATTGTTGCATGAATTTCGAAGATGGCCGCTGCCTGAGAAGCTCTGGCTTCGGCAACAAGATTCTGCAGGAATAACCTTGTCACTGGGCCCTTTCCTGATTCCTGGGGCCACCCTACAGATGCGCTAAGAGCAGAGGCATATTTTTGTGTAATTATACTGCACATCTGTGCAACCCCTGTGGTCTGGCCCAAGGCTGAGAGGTGGGAAGAAGGAGTGGGGGAAGGGGAGAGCCGAGCCGTCAACAGGAGAGTGACGCTGCAGCGCCGGCCTGGCAGAGACTCTGTGCGGATCGCTTGCGCGGGGACTGGTGGTGGTCTCTGTCACGCTCGGCAGACCTGACGCCTGGTGCTCCCCGGAGTTCTGTGGCAGCCGGCTGTGGAGATTGGCCTTGGTGTGAGGTGTGAGCTGTGAGGTGCTGTGCCGGCGGGGGAGATTGGGCCGCAGCCGCAGCTGGGGCTGAGGAGCCTCTGCGGTGATTCGTTGCTCTGCCTGCCTGGCCCGCGGCCGCCCATTACCTGCGTCCTGGCTCCATCCTTATCCAGTGTGGGACCGCTATCCTGCTGCATACAGGTGAGCCCGCTCCCCCTTGCTCGGTGGGGGTCCTGCTCTTCGGGCACCTTCTTCATGCGGCTTCCCTGTGGGGCCCTCTGAGGATCATAGATCTGCAACACTATATTAACGAAGACTAGCTGGCGCTTAGCCCACTCTCCTTGGTGTTTTCACCCCACCCCTGTGTGAAGACTTCCTTTGGGGCTTCCTAGCCGCCTTTGAGACACTGCCGCGCTGTCGGAACATGGCGGCGGCAATCGCCGGCTTTCCTCGTCCTGCGGGAGCGGTGCTTCCGCACTGGTGATGCTAATCACCTTCTTCTGGAAATACTCTTGACTGAATTTTGTAGCCTCCCCGATGCTGGAGAGTTCCATTGAGGTGGTGGCACGTCCTGACAGGGTAGGGGGCACTGTGGTGAAGCGCTCTCCTTTCGCGGTATTGGCGCCAGATGCAGACACCTGAGTGGCAATTGGGACTTATTGCACAGGACTGGAGGACGGGCAGTATCATCAAGTAATAACTATGCCTGCGCTCCTTTAGTGATAACCACTGCCTGGCCAAGACTCTCAACGTAGATCAGTATTACTCTACTGGTTCTCCTCTCTTTGAAGCTGTTGGCTAAAGCCTGGAAGGCGGCACCCTGAAGGCATATCTGGTGTCACTAACTCTCGCTGACTGAGGCTTTGGGGCCCATACCATCCTTACCAGGTGGTCCGCTGTTTATATCAGGAGCCTCATTAGTGGTACAGCAACTTCTGTGTGGCACTCTTATGGGTAATCCAAAGAAACAAGCAAGGATGGATCAATTTGCACGTGTGGACCTGTCCCAGCACCCGCCACCCACAAGCCAGGAGCAGACACAAGCCCAGTTTGATGCAGCAGCTTTGAACCAGGCACTGCTGGCTCTAAAGTCTAGTACGGACGCTCTGAGGGCAAAGATAGATGCCTTAACCTGCAAGGTGGATACTTCTGTTATTCAAATAGATAAACTTTGTGGCCGCATGGTTGAGGCGGAACGGCGGATAGGGGATGAAGAGGATAAGGTCGCTACGTTGCAAGGAGAGATGGCGGTGATGCAGCAAACGGTGAAGAAGGTGCTTGCCAAGAATGAAGATTTGGAAGGGCGCTCGAGGCACAATAACATTTCCCATACTGGGGGTCCCGGAGTCACCGCAGTTGATAACATGGAGAAGTTTGTGGAAACGTTATTGGGTGAAATACTTGATAATCCTCCTCTCACATCGATGTTTATAGTTGAGAGGGCGCATTATTCGATGGCTGCTAAACCGCCTCGTGGGGCCCCTGAACTCATGCTCATTGCCGGGATCTTCTGCTATAGAGACCGTGATGCTCTCCTTCGAGCCGCCAGGGAAAAAGGGGAACTGCAGTGGGGCCCCTCAACGATCCGACTGTTCCTGATTTTAGTCCAAATGTACAGGATCAGTGTAAGACATTGCAGACCGTAAAAGCCATTGTTCGAGCAAAATGAGTGAAATATGACATGCTGTATCCTGCTAAACTTTGCATCCAGCATGGAGGATCTACGGTCTTCTTCACCTCAGCAGAGTCAGCGGAACAATTTGCAAGGAATCTTCCTGATCAGGATGGAACACGAGGGCGATCTGCTCAACGCTCTTGATCTGTCTCTCCACCGAGGCAGGTGGATTCAGTCCTTGGTTTCCTCTCTTCTCAAGCTGATATCTCCCGATCCGGGGGACTGGTTGGCCGTAAGTGCCACAATATTTGCTGCAGCCGCTTGGAGCATGTAATTTGCCCCTAGCGCCCCAGTTTCTGCAGTCACTGCAGTGTGTTATACAGTTTTAGATGTATTGGGGTCATTTTCTTGGGGAGGCAATGGACGCCGGCAGGTTCAAGTTTCTGGCGTGGGAGGGGGTGGGTGGATTGTTATTAGTTTCAAGTTTTCAACCTAGCCCTAATTGCCATTCATGGCACACTCAATCATGCCGAATTCAAGTGGCACAGATAACCCGCTAGACTCCCAATCTGAACACACCACGAGTCGCCGCCATTTCCAGAATGGCCAAATAATCGCAATTGCATTATATGATAACCTGGGTTGACCTTCTCAGTGCTCTCTTGGAATATTCGGGGGCTGACCAACCAGAAAAAGACACAGCTGATAGCTAACTACAGTAGGAAGCATGGTGCGAATATACTATGTCTTCAGGAAACTGATTTGGTCAGGGGTGCTCCTCTTCCAGCCATAACAGAGTGGGTCTCCCATAGATATGACTCCTCGTACTCCACACACTCTAGAGGCGTGGCCACTTATATCCATAAGACACTGCAGTATAGGCTACATGAGCAGATCCGGGACGAAGAGGGGAGATTCCTACTTTTGGCAGGTGAAACGTTTGGTCTCAGGCTACTGATTATAAATGTCTACTCACCCAACATGGACTCACCTGAATTCTTCCATCAGTGTGCTAGGCACCTCCACAAATTCACTGGGTATGAGACACTATGGGTTGCCGATTTCAACCTGGCCCTCACCCTAGATATGGATAGGTCTGCTACAACACAATTCACCCCCCGCAAGCAGTCAAAGCGTGGACGAATATCTCACAGGATCATGATTTGCACGATGTATGGCACAAATTACATCCCAACGACAGGGAATATACCTTCTTCACCGGAGTTCATAGTAGCTCTAATAGAATTGACTACGTGATGTCAACATCCTCTATTCTTAGAGCAGCCACAGAGGCCACCATACTTCCTAGGACTTTGTCCGATCACTACCCGGTGTTAGCTTGGTTTGATTCGGTGGAATTCCCTCCTAACCAGCTTTGCTGGTGATTCAGCGCTACTGCCCTCAGAGACCCAGTGTTTCTAGCTGACATAGAAAAGGACATAGACACATTTTTTCAAGAAGCTAATGTGGGCTCGGTCCCGGATCCTGAGACGATTTGGGAAGCCTTTAAGGTATATATACAGGGCTGTTGTATGTCAAGAGAGGGAGGGATACTGAAGGCACTAAGACGATCTATGAAAGGCTTAGAGGATATTATACGGGAGGGAGAAAGACGGCAGAGTATTCGGGATACTCCCGAACTTAGCCAAGAGCTAAAAGCACATAGGGAGGCGCTTCAGGAATTAGCGGAGTGAAGATGGGTATATGGGTGACCCAATCTTGGCTGCCAGATATGGAGAGGGGGATAGATTGATTAAGACCTTAGCTTGGGCCATTAAGAAAGAACGTCTCTCCACCAATATAGTTGAAATTGAGGGCCAGGATGGGTATCGAATAAGGGATCCCAAAGGGATCAATGATGCATTCATGGAATTCTATGATCGCTTATATACTTCACGCCCTACCCCCGGGCACAATGCGTTGCTCATTATCTAGATGAGGTGGCATTGGGATGGCCAGACCCTGAACAAGGCAGTGCTCTCAACGCCCCCATTACTGAGGAGGAAGTTCTCAATGCCATCAAATCTCTCCCTAATGGGAAAGCCCCGGGTGTAGATGGTATTAGAGCTGAATTTTATAAAGTGTACATTGATCTGGTCACCCCTCACCTGCTGGCGATGTATGGTGGTGCGCTGGCTAAGGGCGTCCTTCCGGACTCTACTCGGTCTGCGTTAATTACTGTGTTGTTGAAACCTGGGAAAGATCCCCTTCATCTATCCTCTTACAGGCCACTGTTGCTTATAAATACTGACAATAAAATTCTCTCAAATCCTTACGGACCGTCTACAACCACATATGCCGGGCGTGGTGTTGCCAGACCAGGCTGGATTCATTCCTGGGCGCTCCACTCAGAATAACTTGCGCGGACTCTTTACCCTCTTGCATAATATCAACCCAGAAGTCCCAATGGCTGTAGTCGCCCTGGATGCCGAGAAGGCGTTAGATTCTGTTAAATGGTCCTTCCTTTTTGAAGTGCTTCGGCGCTCGGGCCTGGGTCTAACTTATATCAGGTGGGTCGAGCTTCTGGATACGTCGTCAAAGGCGGCTTTATATACGAATGGTTTTATGTCTGCACATATATATCCTGGCACTAGGCAGGGTTGTCCCTTCTCCCCGGTCCTATTCGCCCTTGCGATGGAACCCCTAGCCTTTCATATCCTGGAGCGGCATGCACAGTGAGGGATTTCGTACATGCACGCACCTCCCTATCATATCGTTATCTGCAGACGATATCACTCTTTATGTTAAAAATCCCAGCCAAAATCTCCCACCGTTGGTGCAGGAAGTGATTAGGTTTGGGGAACTGTCTGGGCTCAGGATCAAATAGGAGAAATCGGAGGTCCTCCCCCTAACATCAGCTGTCCAGAGAACTGACATAGGCAACGACTTCAAGTGGTCTCCACATGGCCTTCGATACTTGGGCGTCACGATATCCACCATCAGGGAACACGTGTATAAAACCAACTATGTAATGCTGCTAGATGATCGGGCGCAAAAGATAGAGGCGTGGATCCTGCATCCGATATTCCAGGCCGCCCGTATAGCGCTGGCCTAAATGGTAATGGTTCCCAAACTGTTATATGTATATAACAATGTTCCATTGTGGCTCCCAGCGAGTTACTGGACCTGTGTTAGGAAATTGATGACACGACTGGAATGGGCGGGCAGGCAGCTTAGATTAGCGTATGATACTCTGGCTCGACCGTATGAAATGGGAGGCCTGGAGTACCCCGATCTTTATCTTTACTTCTTAGCTGCTCAGGCACAATATATATCCGAATGGAATGTGGCCGACCCTAGGCCCCGAAATGTCCAGATAGCTGGGGCTGTCTCCCATTCAGACTCTCTAATGGGTATGTTGTGGGGATACAGAGATCCAGTTCCGAAAAGTGAGATCCAACCCATTGCGACAACATGCCGGGCGTAGGCAGAGATATGTCGGATCCTACGAGCCTCTCCTTTTTTCGCCCGAGTTGCCAATATATAACATATCAGGAATCTCGCTCACACACGAAAGGTCCTTCAGGGAATGGTTCCAGTCCCTGGGCGTTCATACTATGGGGGATTTGGTGCGGGGCGGTCGCTTTGTAAGATGGGAGGAGCTATGTTCCTTGGGCGTACATGATTCCGTAACTCTATTGCATTACTACAGATCGCGATGTACCTGCAGAGCCAAACGGCCCGATTTCCCACTTGCACCGGCCCTCCACCCAGCGCAAAGCTATATTATTCCCCCCATGTCGAGCAAGAAGGTGCTATCTAATATTTATAAGCTGATAAGGGGGGGAAGAATGGTACAGAATCTGGTGTATATAGTCAAGTGGGAAGCAGCCCTGGGGAAGGAGTTGAGTGAGGAACAGTGGAAGATTGTATGTATGCAAACACGATATATATCACTAAACTGTTGATACAGACTGATTCACTAGAAGTATGTGCACCAAATGTACTACTCCCCTTACTCTTTAAGTAAGTTCTACCCTGAGAGCTCATCTACATGCAAAAGGTGTAATGCTGATCGTGCAGATTTTTACCATGTCACTCGAACATTCGATCCTTCTGAGACAATATAGAAACGGCCCTGTCTGAAATGCTCACTTAAACGCAGGCTTATACTCCAGAACTATGGCTCCTTGCACTGGTTGAGGGGGGCACCTGCACGAAAAGAGACTCTTGAGTATGGCTTCTGTGATAGCTCGATATCTAATTGCTAGGTCCTGGGGTAAGGCCAATCCCCCCACATTCTCGAGATGGCTGGAATGCATGGCTCTTTGCGAGCGGAGAGAATCCATGTTTGCTGTGACATCACCACCCACTAGCCGGCCATTCGACTATCGGTCACCGTTCGCACAGTATCAGCAAGCGCAGGCAATGCAGACCCCGGACTCTACCCCAGATTAAACAAGCGGGCGACAAACACCCGAGTGCGATGTTGCCCTTGGGTGGAAGAATCTCAATAATTGATGACATGGGGGAAAAGGATGAGTTTGTTGCAGTATTGCTCACTTGAATGGATGTTTAACAAGCTCATGGGTGTGCATTATCGGTCCATTGTGTAGGGCAGTGGGTTTAATTGGACAGTTTTCTGGTGGGAATGTTTGATACCCAATAGGGTATGTGTTGATTGAAAAACAATAAAGAAAGTTTTTTTTAAAAAAATGCTCATGCTCCCCATGCAGTGAGTACATTCCAGGGATAGACCACCTTGTGCATTGGACACCTGCTCTCCAGCTGTCTCTTCTCTTGGTGCTGAGCCCCATAGAATACAGTTGAGTCCCACAATGTATTCAATACACTTGTACACATAGCTCCTCTACCGTTTCCTACTCATGACTTCCTGTACATCATAGCTATCCCTCCCCTTCATCCAACTATCTACCCAACTTTACTTCTCCCTGCCACTACTGAATGTTCTATAATACTCCTCCTTTGCCTATCTGATAGCACTTTTGTTTATCCCAAACAGCATTGCTAGTTCCCAGATGCAACTTCATGCATTCAAATTTTGACCGCCATGTCATATTGCACAAAGTATTGGTTTCTGGAGGAATACCCAGTGACTCAGAGGTTAGCCCATGTGTTTACAAACTGCAGGTTCAAGTCCCATCATTGGCATGAAAATAGTCAAATTGGTAGGTTCAGCTGTGCGTTGGGTGGACATAGGTAATATTTCTATTTGTAATGCTTTTTTACTGTTATACAAATATTGTTTTTATATTACAAATGGCTCAGACCAGCACATTTTTTTATGCCAACTGGCATTGCTAGTTCCCAGGTGCATCTTCATCCATTACACCTTTGACTGCCATGTCATAATGCACAATAATATGCTCTCTGGAGCAAGATCCAGTGACTCAGAGGTTAGAGCATGCAGGCTGGGACTGGCCTATAGGGCTTTGCCCGAAAGCGCCAGCCAATGATTTTATAATGGGCCAGGTATTTTTTCACAGCATGGACCACTTTTGGACAGTGTAGGCCGGTTTAATTTGTTTCCACACTAGTTTTAACCAATTTTACTACGCCTTGGATACTACTCAGTCTGTTCTGGATAGTAATCAATAGTAATGTGTGATTGTGGGCCACTTTTTCATTGGTGCCTGTACTCATTTTATGTCCCAGTCTGGCTCTGCCTTGGTGCACCCCCTTGGGAAGTGGAAGTGGGATCAAAATGCAAAGGTTAGAATGGGTTACCCCAAAAACCTCTTGGTAAGAAACACTGGGTATGCCTTTGGGCACACAAAATGTAAAGGCAGACAGCAAAATGCTGGTGTATGGTTTGTTTTAGTTGATCTTAAGATTTTTTCCTTCTCCCAGTACACCAGCAGATTTTTATATTTTTATATAAAAAGGGGTAATCGCACAATACCATTTACATTATTAACCTTCCTAAGCAGCTGAATGACTAAAAACAGCAGAGAAAAGAGTTATTTTAAAATATAAACAGTTCTTCCAAAATATAAAAGTCTGTCTTGTGATGGCAGGTATGGCAGCAGCATGTGTGGTGGGTCCCCAAAGTTTTTGGGGATGGGCAGCTTATGCCAGGGGCAGCCCAGCATTGATGGCAGCCTGTGAGCAGGGTCCACACCAATGCTCCACCCATGCTGCGCCTGCCAGATGCAGCCCTGGGAGTCTTAGAGGCCTGTCTTGGCAGGGGCCAGGCCTTAAATCATTACACAGCGCTTCCCTCTCTTTACCAGAGAGTGCTGCGCCTGACAGAGGAGGGCGAGAGAGGGGGCAATGGCTGAGGGCGCTCACTGCTCAGGGAACACTATGGAGCCAGGCCATGGCAGTGACAGGACTGCTGGTAAGCGGTGGTGGGTTCTAGCACTCCCCTACCTGTCAGGGGAGCATCACTCTTTCAGCTTGGGTCATCGTAGGTGAAAAAGAACCAGCAAAGGTACGGGTGGAGCACTGTTCCACCCTCCTCAGTGAAGGTTGAGACCAACTGTCCCCAAGGCGCTTTGCTCGCGCCACAAACGTTTTCCTTTTTTTCATGAATCTCTGTGCTGCATCATACACGGGTGTCTTTCACTCTACTTGTTGCATGCTCCCACCGTTAAAATATTGCAAACCTTGAGGATAGCCTTGGCCTGATTTATAAATCTATCTAGGTAACACCTAGCTCCACACACCTTCCACTCTGCATCCAGCCTGAGACTGGGTGATCTGCGCCTCACTGTTTCCTCCCCTGATTGCTTGGAGATCCCTTTCCTGCCTTCCCCTTCCAAATACACTAACACTATTATTATTATTATTATGATTATTATTAATCATAATAATAATGATAATATTATAAAACTAGTTGAGCCATGATTTCTATTTAGAGGACACCTGCCACAGTACCCTATAATTCCTAGGTTCACGTCCTCTTCTCTCACTGCTAGTGTCAGCTCAAACTCAACCTGGACTCAACCTGGACTGGGAGCGGTTGGTTCCGTTGTAATGTCTTGATGTTCCTTGGCTGTACTCCTTCCCATAGTCAGTAGACAGGGAGCTCTCCTAATTGTTGCTCAATGATGAATGGTGGAGCCTCCCACTTGTCTCCTAGCTTGTTCTGATCACTCTTTCCCAGGCTATGTATCAACACACAATCGCCAGGCGGAAGAGCGTGAAACTTAGCCTTGGTGTCTTTGCAGCGTTTGTTTCCCTCTGTTGCCTTCTCCACAGCAACTTGGACAAGCTGATGACCTTGCTCTAGTTGATGTTTCAGCTGCTTCACATAGCTGGAATAGTTCTCGTCACCTCTTCCATCTGCGGATACTCCAAAATACAAGTTTGCAGGCAGTCAGGCATCTCTTCCCAGCGTCAAGTAGTATGGTGTAAACCTGGTGGCTCCATTCTTGGTACAATTATAACGATGGGTCAAATTAGCCACATGCTGACACGACCTGTTCTTATCCTCTGGCATTAGGGTGCCGAGCATCGGCAAGATGGTTTGATTGAACCTCTCTACTTTGGCATTCCCCTAAGTGTGGTATGGAGGCACACTGGTCTTCTTGATGGCAACCAGCTACAGCATCTGCTTTACAAGTTTCAACTCAAAATCCGGTCCCTGGTTGGAAGTAATCCTTACTGTCCAACCATGGGGCACAAAGGAATCGTCCCACAGTACCCTGGTAACGGTGGTGGCACACTGATCATTAGGAAGGAACACCTGCATGTTCAGAGTAAAGTGGTCTGTCACCAGCAGGAAATTCTGCACACCTTGCCTGTCCCTCTCCAACATGATAAAGTCGATGCAATTGAGGTCCATGCAAACCCTGCAGGTGATGAAAATAATCAGCATGATGAGCTGCAGTCTTCTTGGTGACACACCTGGCACTGTGCTGACAATAATACTGCACATCTGCTGCTAGTGTAGGCCAGAAAACCCTCGGGTGGACCAAATCGAAAGATCACTCACTGCCAAGATACCCATGCTGGTCGAGAAATGCATACACTACTGCTCGATAGATCCTCTGTGGTAAAAGCAGGCAATGCAATGGCCAAATTCCAACTTTACTTACCTTATTTAGGATTCCTCCCATCTGCACATGTGTCTTCCACTCCTTCAGCATTGCAACCTGTTCTGGGTCATGATAGCCATTGATGTCTGGAAGCATCCAGCTTAACTAACTTCAACACATACATCAGGGGGTTGTTGTCTCTCCGCTCTCTGAAAATCGCACCGTAGAGGTAATCCTGAAACTTGTCTTTGAAAGCCCACCTCAATACCAGAAATGCCAACTTGACTGGGTAGTTCCTCTCCTAGGCATGCAGACCTCAGCTGACGAAAGTGACCAATCTCTTCTCATCATTGTTCTCCTGGTAAAGAACAGCTGACAATCCCTGCAGACTTGCATCAATGTGCAAGATACAAGGCAACTGAGGATCCATGTAGGCCAGGACTGGAGGGAGGATTCAAGGAGCTCAAGTGGTGAGGGTCTGCTTGAGCTCCTCGAATGGCTCCTGGTATTGGTTGGTCCACCTATCATCAAAGGGCTCATGTGGATGGTATAAATGGTCCACATTGATGGTTATCAATGATAGGAGAAGTGTAGGGGCTTTTGGACTCTTGGATAATCCCTGCCTCCAGAAGATCATCCAGGTAGCGGTGTAAATCCTCTACATCTCCTGGGTCCAAGCATCATAATCACTCCCTGAAGGGCATCTCGTCACTCACACAAATACGGTATTCCACTGTTTGGGCCTTGCCGATGTCCCAGGAGCTGGTGGAAAAAGCCTTGGCGCACACGGCGACCTGTTCTCTCAGGTGGTCCGGGTCCTTTTCTGACATCAGTAGCTAAAGACCTAGGTCTTCAAATCCAGTACCTTCTCTGATTGACTGGTAACAACACCTGCTAGGGCTACAGGAGGGGTCAGGTGTGACTGCATGATGATGATGCATCCTGGTAAACAGATGGTCCTATTGCCCACATTAATGACCAATATGTTGATGGTCTTGAGGCACATGTTATCCATTGTCACCATGGTCTCTTGTACTAATAACCCCCTTGGGATCTCCCCAAATTCTGGTGCCTCCATCACCAGACATCTTGGGTGTTGCTCCCCACTGAGTCGCACTCTGGCAGGAACCCACACTGTGGCATGTGCCAGGACTGTGATCTGGTCCAACCAGTTGTTGGGAACATCTCCAACGGGTCCATCAGGTAGAGTTCTGGACCAAATATCTATCTGCAAGCATGCCTACTGGCACATAGAGTGCATGGATACTGTGCTGACATATCATGGTTCAGCTATCTCCCGACATAGTGCAGCCAATGCATTGAACATTGAGGAATTGGTTCTAATCACCACCAGTGAGTGGGTTCCTCAATCCGGTTGCTGCACAACAAAGCCATGGAGATGATGGAGGTGCTGACTCCAGCTACATTGCATGGAAATTGCAGCCGGCATCAGATATACGCCAGATATTTGTATGGGTGATCTCTCTTGCAGAGGAGGATCAGTCCAGTCAAGGGATCCAATGGGATATCAGTTAGGGGTTTTCTATAGAACCATTCATACACAATGGTGAACTGTGAGCAGCTTTGCAGTCGCGTTTGTGCCTGCTATCCATCAATGGTAACTGTCACAGTGGCTGGTGGTCATGGGAGCCCTTTAGGTACTCCCCAAAGTGTTCCAGTGCTTCTCTTGATGGTAGTTAGATTACAGGTGATCTACCTCACAGGTGGGCTAGCCAGTTTGGGTGGATGCTGGTTCTCAGATGACTTGCCCACAAGCGGTGCCACTGTAGCTTTAGACCTGTCCGGTGGCACAGACTTGCAATTCTCTGTCTTTACACTGTCGGTGCCTAATAATTGTGAGGATTCAGTTGCTCCTCCTTCTGGTCTTATACAAAAACAGTGAGCACACTTTTACAGCATGAGTCCTCTAAAACATTTGAGGCGAAAGGATACTAACGCAGAGTTGAAAGAAGTTACAATCTGCTATCATAAGGCATTAAATAGCAGGGTCAGACGAGGAGTAATTCTGGAATTGTGAACCCGTAGGGGAAAACGAGACGGCGGCAAACGCAGTCACCGGCTTTGTGAAGCCTGGCTGTTCAATCTTTAAAGGACAGTAGTTTGAATAGCCCAGTACAAGAGGGTTTTGATGTTGCAAATAAGCAAGTGAAAATAGATACCCCGAGACATTGCACATTTGATTATGTGACATTTTGTACTTGTGAATATTGTGTCCTGAAGAAAGCCTTATAGACACGACTAATTAAGAAAAACAAGGAGAAGTCGCTATGGGATAAAAACATTAAGGCTGGAAACGTATTTGTGCACGTCGACACAAAGACAGTGGGGACGTTTTAGCTAAACAAGATCAGGCTAATTTTGAAGTCACCCATTGTGCTACTAACACCACTATTGTTGATTATCAAGTATTGTGTGAACACAACACAAGTTTGAATCTACAGATTATTTGTCTCTTTTATTTGTGTTTTTTATGTATATAATGAGTTTTGTAAATGTGACCATACGGTCTGTTTTATTAGAAAATATAATAAATTGATGAACTATTTTTGTTAAAATTGAGCCTTACATCTCTTTATATTTGCTAAAAGATTGATGGTTTAAAACACATGGTTTTGGTGTGAGACCCAGGTGTGTGACCTCCGCTGAGGATATAAATAGGTAGTTTGTTGGTAACTTCCCTCTTGGTCCTCCTTCTGGTCTTCACTGGCGTTTCCCACCATTGTGCATGTTGGAATGTTCAAGGCCTGGATCTTCTCTGCAACTCGGCTGTAATCTGGTGGGTTTGTACACATACAGAAAGTGCTGCTCTGCTGTCCACACCTTTGGCAGAACTGCTCAGACTGCAGCGGTGCTGTTCACCGTTTGTACTCTTGGGGCAGCTGTGGCTATTGAGCTTGAAGAGCTGGCATTTCCTCTCCTGGGAGGAAAGTGTAGAGTCTCTTCCAAGCTCTGGTAGCATGGGTGACCCTAAAGGCAGTGTCCTGAATGGCGCCCTCTGCAGCTGCCTCACCAAGCTGGTCTTATTCAATTTCACCACTTGATGTCTCCGGTCATTTCCTGGGGCTGTGTAAGGAGACACCAGTAGACTATACACTGTGTCCTTCATCTCTCCTTCCGGGCCAGTTCATCAAAGGAAGGTGGTTTTGGGATCCGTTCTCAGAGTAATAGCTGCAGAAGCATCAGCAGCACTGATCTTGCTACACACATTATCTGTTGCAGCCCAACCAGTTTCAGGTTGTTTGGCTCAACCTCCTTCTACTTGTAAACCAGCCGCAGAATCGATTTAATTCTGGCCAGATATTCTAGAGACTTTCACTGTGTTGGAGGTGGTTGGCATAATACTTAAATGTCAGCACTAAATCAGACTCAGTGGCTCCGAAGACTCCATACAGCATGAACAATGTCCTTCAATGTGGGGTTTGGGTGTGTGGCAAGACATCAGAGACTCTCAAGAGCGCAACGCCTTGTCTCCCTCTCAGGAGCTCTCCAGTCGTGGATTATCTGGTTGGTCTGGTTCACCCTTAACCAATATTCCTCTCCACATCTCGGGGTCGGTTTCTCATCTGAGAAGGGTCTCAGGCAGATATAGGTTCCATGTTCTGCTGGTGTCATGATACCCTCCATTCAACATATGCTTGACAGCATTCGCCATGGAGGAAGCGTTCAGTATGGTGCCTCTATCCTCTGATGTAGAGCTGGTGCGTGCTACACCCAGGTGAACTAGAGTTGCTTGTGGGTGCAGCCATGATGGCACCTACAGTGGTCACTGCAGGATGAATGTGTGCAGTGTTGGTCAATGCAGGGCAGGGCTTGAGCTAGGCATAGGTGGTGTGGATGGTAGGTTAGCCTATAACACTGGGCAGATGTTGAATGCCCAAAAAGGATAGGACACTATTGAGTCACACCTGTGGATGGTAAGGGGCAATGTCTCAGGGTTGACTTTCTTAGGGCCATGAGGAAAAGTGTCTACATCTAGAGACACTCCCGTCCCTTGCACACCATTGATACTGATACACTATCAGTCAATAATAATGAAAAAAGAGTGTAATCTTCTAATAAGTCAAACTTTAATCAAAGCAAACAGTTCTAAGTACTGTAAAAATCGCTTCAAATCAACATAAAGGAATAAAGGCATTCAATACATAGAAATAAGCCATTGATCATGAGAAGAATACATATAAATTAGCAACTGAAATAATAATATACAATCCAAATTTTCAAATGATGAATTTCGTTGTAGTGAACTCAGATGATCAGATGCTCTACGCGTTTCGGGGAATAACCCCTTCTTCAGGAGCAAAATAATCTGAAAATGTATGCATCAAAAGTACAACCTCAGTATATTGATTCACAATGCTAAAACAAGGATGTACACAAAAATTGAGCAATCCAACACCGCTAAGTGTAAGAGTACAATGATTTTAGCTAATTCACAAAAGTACATGAAAATCCACATTAAGGTACACATAGGTGATCAAGATATAAAGATCGATTTAACCCAGGGTGTGACTCCAAAAAGAGATGGGAAAATGAGTAGGCTCAAAAAAAGTGAATACCTGAAATGAACACAGGCGTGCTGAATCTGATGTACAGCGGTGCTGTGTGGAGAAAAATCCACAAACTGCTGAGGTGCAAATAAACTTTTTTCGAGGTCATAAATCTGGTGTAAAAAATAAATGAATATGTATAGCCACTTGTGTGAGACAAAAACTTTTTAGGTCAAAGAAAATTAAAACCTGCAGGAGAGACAGTTAACAATCGAGCTGCTTACCACAAAATTGAGCTGCAGTCGCTTAACTGTATTAAGATATTCGGGGTTACAGCTGAAGCAATCAGGAAAGGTCCAGCTTCAATCCTAGACACTTCAAGAGTCAATCGAGGAAGTACCCAAGTAATGCCAATCTTGTGCAGAAAACTACAAGTACGGTACCGTACTAATGTACATTTGTTAATTAGGTGTGCTCCTATCCAAATCCTTTGTTGCTTTCTTAGGGCCATTTCAGACCAGGATGCTGGTCTCTGCTAGGCCAAGGTCTTTACCCAAGCACTTGACCTAGCCTGTGAGGGGCTTGAGGACATAGTAATTTTGAGCACCTGTTGGGGTGTGCTCCTTGGGACATCACCTATAATTAATGGCCAGTCTTAATCCCCTCACGCTCAGTCCAGCTGGCTACCGCAACCCAATTCATGAAGCTGGTGCCTGTCTATCTGCTGTGGTGGCAAATCACAATTATTACAAGAATATAAACAAATCCCTATCCACAAATGTGCACAAAAAACCTATTTACACAAAAGAAAAATGGAAACCTACACAAGGAATATGTACACTAATGTTCTGATCTTGATGGTCGTGCCGATTATTGAATACCTCCGTCCCCAAGTACCACACAGACAGAATGACCAAATACCGTCTGTGCAATCTTTGAGGCCACAGGTGTGGTGAGCCGTCAACTGGAACCAGGAAACGCCGGAAGAACCCCTTTGACCACTGTAAGGCAATAGACAGTTATCAAACTAATGCAATATGGACACAGCAATAAGGAACTGATATTAGCAAGGCTTACCTAGATGAGCTGTGGGCCAGGTCGTAATGCACTAGGGGCAACCAGCAGGGACAGTGGGCCGGGTTTCAGAGAGGCTTGGGTAGTAGTTCCACACCTGGGCAAGTTGGCACAAGAGGACTCCAAAAACACGTAATGGGGTCAAAAACCAGTTCAAAGCACACGGTCCAAGCAAAGGGACAGTCCGTTTAAGCAATCCGTGAAGTAGGTGCAGGGTCGAATATCTTTAGAAGCAAGCAAGAAGAGTTCCAGGGCAAAGGTAACAGATGAAGCCAGGAAGAAGTAGAGTATCCAAACACAGTCCGTGGTTGTAGAGCCGATGAATCCTTGATGAAAACAATAACGCCAAACAGTCCTTACGAGAAGCAGCTAAGAAGCTCTGCCACCGTGGTTTCCGGCGCTTTTGACTGTTAGTTGTAGTCACATGATGCAAAAACACAGCAGCGTGGGAAAATCACGTGATGGCAGAGGATGAACGTGATTGGCAGCAGTTCACCTCACGTGACGCGTGAATCGCCGTGTTCCTCGGCGGTGCTGCAAGGCATACGAGAGTTTCCACGGGAGTTGCCAGGACAATGAAGGTCGGAAAACACCTGGAAAACCAGTCATCCTTCTCCAGTGTCAGGCAGAAGGTCGTGTTCTTGTGCCCCGATGTGCAGCGAGAGATGTGCCAGGTAAGTGCGGGCTGATCGTGGGTTGCCTAGTGGGTTGCCTAGTAGTGGGCACACTGGGAGACGTGACAACTAACCCTGAGAAGAGAAAGGGTAGGTATGCCTAGGTCAATGTAGGGTAGGATAGGATAGGTATAGGCACACCAGAGGTGAGCTCAGCAGTGCCTCCAAGAAATGTAAGGGGGTGGTCTTGCCGCTCTCCACCCATGCATCCCCATAAGGTTTGGTGGTGAAGGTCATGATGGCTAGCTTCCAAACCACAATTTCCCCCTTTTGTCTCCTGACAGGGGGAGCAAGGGACTGGATGCTTAGGGTCACAAGATATTAACTACGGGCATCCTTGCCCTGAAATCACGAAATGCATCCTGCACTTTGGCCATGTTATCTTTAGAATTTTTGGCTGTGGTCTCTGAAGTAACAACGAATCTCTTAAATAGAGTTGAGGGACAGCTTCAACATGCCGGTAAAGGACAGTCATGAATTTCATGCTAAATAAATGGGCACAAGAAGTAGGTAACATGTGTCAGAAGACCTCACATTTGCACAGAAGAGAAACTAAAGATATTTGGCCTCATTACGAGTTGGGCGGTGCAGAAAAAATGCAGCAGTAATACCGTTCACGCCACATTACCACACCACCCAACTATGAGTTTGGCAGAAATGTAAAGGATTCTCCTCTAGCTATGAACTGGAGGTAAATCTGCTGACTTTCTACCCATTTTCAGCGAAATTACTGGGGTGGAATTACTGCTGCAGTCATTTTGCCAAAAATGCCCCATAGAGTCCAATGGACTCTGAAAAAATGGGAACATACTCTGCCGCCACCACATGTAATCCAGCGGTAAATTAGCCAAACCAAGTGGTGATAACGGTAAGACCAGTGGACTTACAGACAGAATACTGCCCAACTCGTAATGACCCCCATTGTCAGGAGAGATTTCGTTCAATTTCTGATTTGGCCATGTACTAAGCAGAGGTTGATGTAACATTACCATTACATGAGTTCACGTTAACATAAAACACAGTCAGGCCTATAAATACTTTCTTAAATTATTTCAACATCTTCACCAAACCTCTCTTTTACTTCCTTGAAGCATTATATATCTGTAAGGCATTTAATGTCAAAGAGCCCACATACGAATAGTTTAATATCATAATACATCTTCATTAAGGAGACTTCAACATCAGCCCACACCATCCATGTGAGGACTTGCATATCATCACATATCAATCCTGTGGGATCTCACCATCAGCACACACCATCCATGTGAGGACGTGCATATCATCACATATCAACCCTGTGGGGACCTCAACATCAGCACACACCATCCAGTTGGAGGATTCAATATCATTGCATTCCATCTCTATGGGACCTTGAGCTTAATTCTCCAGCATGGGGTCTGGCATGGATTCACATGCTCATGAATATTCCCTGTCGTCAGGCTGGGAATCCTCGGTAAAGAAAAAACCAGTATCAGTTTCGTTTCTGATCTGTCTTTCGTAGTAATAACCAATCACTGGTCTCTGCGTCATACTGACCACAGCCAATGACTGCCCTCTACCTAAGCACCGCCTCTGGCAGCCATCTTCAGATTTTTACCGCACGTTCATGTGTTGGGATCCTCGTGCTATTGCTCTCGAGCGTTAGTGCTATTTTTTCACGTTTTTTCTCAAAAACTTCGTTTTTTTCGGTCAAAAGAGCCTCAAGCTCCACCGACTCTCCATCCGATCAATGGGGACCCGTGTCGGATTCGTCTGCGCCCCTCAAGGGTGAAGATTTCGTCGAGCTACGCTTTTGGAGGACTCCAGAAGTTTCTCAGGCCCGGTCATGGCCCAGGAGAAGGGAAGCTCGACGCCCGGAAAGCTGTTCAGGGTCTGCCCTGGATGCCAGCTGCAGAACGTCTTCAAGGAGGACGAACACTCTTTTTGTCTTTACTGCCTACATGAGGACAAGACGCACGTGGAGAAGGACTGTGCGTTTTGCGGCAACATGTCGGAGCGGACCATGAAGGACCGCCATCAACATCTCGCCAACTGGCTGGAAGGGAAGAGCCCGTCCGGCGAGAAGAAGAGGAAGAAATCCGAGCGGTCTTCTAAGACCTTTGAGGACGCCCCGGCGACGGGGGTCCAACATAAGGCCAAGCACCGCGAGTCCGCTGGCACCGGGAGCGCCGAACGGTCGGGCTCTACGGGCGCCAGGCTGGGCGCACCCTCCCCGGCACCATCAACCACGAGCCAACGCTCTGGGTCGGGTAAGAGGAAGGCCGAGCACCCGGCGAGGCTCCTGGAGAGGCCCCGGTCGAGCTCGAAGGCGGAGGGGGAGCGAGGCAGTGTCCCCCCCCTCAAGGATAAGGCAGTGAGCGCACCTAAGGTGGTGAAGGCCTTAATCCATCCGGCCAAGCCCTCTATCGAAACTGTCGCGGCGGCCCTGGCTCAGCCTGTGGAGGCTACACCAGTGGTGGCGACCTCGGGGCTTAGAGTCTCCCTGCCACCTCGGAGGGAGTCCTCTTTTGTGCTCATCGATAGGACCCCCGTGAAATCCCCCGTGGGGAAGAAAAAGGGGGGGCAGGGCGTTGTCGTAGATTCGGCCTCAACCTCGAAGGAGGAGCTGGTCGAGGTCTTAAGCCACAGCCTCGGCGTGGAAGAAGACCGGCCCGTCGGGATGGATCCCGACGCAGGTGACGACATCGTCGAGGGTACCGACGGGGCCCCTGATCGCCCGTCGGATTCCCCTCTGCCAGCGCCGCGAGACAACTCGGCGGCCATTTTGTTGGCTATACAGTCCTTATGCTCAGAGATAAGGACGAGACTACCGTTGCCGACGGAACCTCTCCCGTCGGGGGACCCAGAACCGGGACCTTCTGGTGTTCCCCCTACCAAGAAAAGAAGGATCCACCCTCTGCCTCCTTTTCAGCCGTCGCGCCCCTTCCAGCCCTCCTCCCCGTCCACCCGAGGGGATGATACGGGGACTGACATGGCAGCGACGGGTACGGACGACGAGGTATACGACGAGGATGTACCGTCGTCGCATCCCACCAGGGCTTCTCCGCCCGACGAGATTGGATCGTTCCACTCCATGATCACCAGGGCATCCGAGCTTTTCCAACTCTGCCCTGAGGAGAAGAAGAAGGAAGGTTTCCTTTATCAGCGGCGCAAGGCCAAGAGGAAGACGGTCCTCGCAGTGCCTCTATTGGACGACATTTGGGATGAGGGCCTCACCCTCCTCAAGAACCCTTCCACGACACCAGCTAGAAGAGACCGGTACGAGAAAAAGTACCGGGTCCCGGACACGGCCCCCCTGTGCCTCCGGGCGCAGCCTACCCTGGACTCCGTCGTCTCCGCGGCGGCCAGGAAAAAAGCGGGGGGGGGTGCGGCCTCCACATCGACTTCCCCACCGGACGGCGAGGGAAAGAAATTGGACGCTATGGGACGCAGAGTCATCTCGTCCGCAGCGACGACGATTAAAGCGGCCAACGCCTTGGCTATCGTGGCCCGCTACGACAGGGAGCTCTGGTACAAACTGGCTCCCCTGCTGGACTTCTTGCCGGACGACAAGAGGGCAGAGGCCCTGGAGATCCTGCAGGAAGGCGAGGTGGCTTCGGACCATGCCATTACCGTTGCGACGGACATCGCCGACACTGGGTTCCGCCAGTTGGGCAACGGAGTTTGCCTTAGGCGGCGTGGATGGTTCAAGACTACGGACTTCCGTCAAGACGTTCAGACCAGAGTCCTGGACATGCCCTTCGATGGGAACAACCTGTTTGGGAAAACAGTGGACGATTCCCTTCAGGCCATTAACGCGGACACCGAGACGGCCCGGGCCCTTGGAGTTCTGCAACAATGACGGACGCCCTTTCGGAGCAGCGGAGGCAAGGGCGCCTCCAAAGGTTCCGGCGGCGGTTTCTCCACCTACCGTCAAGCGGCCCGCTCGTCGTCTCAGGAGGCCTACAGAGGACGAGGCAAGTCTGGCGGACCCCGCCGTCGTCACCAAGGAGGTCAAGGCGGCAAAGTCTCGTCGAAGCAGGATTGAACCGGCCGTGGGGTCGGGCCCCCACCGAAGCACCCCGGTGGGAGGCCGGCTGGCGAGCTTCGTCAGCGTGTGGGAGTCCATCTCCACCGACCGCTGGGTGCTGGACGCCTTGTCCCAGGGCCACGCGCTCGAGTTTCAAAGAAGGTGTCCGCGCGTCCCCCCCGTGGCCAGGAAAGAACTTCACGTCCCTCAACTTCTCCTGGAGGTAAAGGCTATGCTCAGGAAGGGCGCCATCGAACTCGTCCCAAAGAGGCTTCGGGGCTCCGGAGTTTACTCGAGATACTTCCTCGTGAGAAAGAAGACGGGGGGATGGCGCCCCATCCTGGACCTGCGACGTCTGAACAAGTTCATCAAGGCGCAAAAGTTCCGGATGGTCACCCTCCAGCACGTCCTGGGTCAGCTGGAGGAAGGAGACTTCCTGTCGTCGTTGGATTTGGAGGATGCCTACTTCCATATTCCCATCCTAAAGGGGCACCGAAAATTCCTCAGGTTTGTGGTCCAAGGGTGTCATTACCAGTTCAAAGCCCTCCCCTTCAGACTACGGTCGGCACCCAGGGTGTTCACCAAGTGCCTTGCACCGGTGGCGGCGCAGCTGCGCCGCGAAGGGATCCACGTCTACCCCTACCTGGACGACTGGCTCATCCGAGCCAAGACGAGGGAGCTCGCCGTGGTTCACACGGCAAGGACCGTCCAACTTCTCACGGACTTGGGATTCTCCGTGAACTACGCCAAATCCCACCTGGTACCCGCGCAAGACGCTCTGTTTCTGGGAGCGAGGCTCAACACAGTGTCCCTTCTGGCCTCCCCGTCAGAGGAGAGGACCAGGACCATCCTGGGCAAGGTGCAGCGGATGTTGGTGGCCGACGCGGCCAAGGTGAGGTCCATCAAGTCCCTCCTCGGAATGATGTCTTCCTGCATCTACCTCATTCCCATGTGCAGGCTCCGGATGCGCCCGTTGCAGGAGTTCCTGGACACGCGCTGGATCTAAACGACGGACAGCTTCGAGGAAAGGATCACACTCGACGAGAGTTTCCGACGAGCGATCCGGTGGTGGGGCACCCGCGCGCATCTGACGGCGGGCATGGACTTCCAGACCCCAGCCCACCAGAAGACAGTGACCACGGATGCCTCCCTGGAAGGGTGGGGAGCGCACACCGAAAATCTGCACGCAAGAGGCCTTTGGCTCCCAACGGAGAAATCCCTACATATCAACATCCTGGAGCTCCGTGCAGTGTTTTGGGCCCTCAGGTCCTTCCTTCCGTCCCTCAAGGGCAAGGTGGTGAGGATCTTCACCGACAACACCACCACCATGTTTTACATCAGGAAACAGGGCGGAACCAGGTCCCCAGCACTGTCCAAGGAGGCGCAGGACCTGTGGCATTGGGCCGTTGCCCAAATGATATTTCTGGTGCCGTTTCATCTGGCAGGGATAAAAAACACCATCGCCGACTCGCTCAGCAGGGAGCTGTGCTCGTGCCACGAGTGGGAGCTACGGCAGGATCTAGTGGATCGCCTCTTCCGACGGTACGGCACACCCCAGATCGACCTGTTCGCGACGGCGACGAACTCCAAGTGCCTGAGGTTCGCCAGCAGGTTTCCCCAGGCAAGGAGCATGAGCGATGCTTTCTCGTTCCCCTTGGAGGGCCTGTTCCTCTACGCGTACCCTCCTTTGCCACTGCTAATCCGGCTCGTCAACCAGCTCAAGAGGTCACGGTGCAGGATGACCCTCGTCGCACCTGCGTGGCCGAGGCAGATATGGTTCACGGACCTTCTGGACTTGTCAGCGTCCCCGCCAATCAAGCTGCCGGTGGACGCGGATCTACTCTCCAGGGAAGGAGGCGCCATCCTCCACCACGACCCGAAATCGCTGAACTTGCAGGCCTGGCTCCTGCAGCGCTAGAGTTTGGAGGATACGACATACCGGCCGACTGCAGAGAGGTTCTTGCAAAGGCCAGGGCGTCCTCGACTCTTAAATGCTACGGACACAAATGGAAGAGATTCTCTGTCTGGTGCCACGCACAGATGATTAACCCTCTACGGATTACGGCTCCCCAAGTACTGCCGTACCTGCTGACGCTGGCCAAAGCTGGACTGGCACACGCGTCCATCAAGATTCATCTTGCTGCGATCTCCCGATACACCAGAACCACGGGGCGGACGTCCTTGTGGTCTCATCGTCTGGTGAAAGAGTTCATGAAGGGACTGTTCAGATCGTTCCCGCCGGTGAAGGCTCCGGCCCCGGCGTGGGAGCTCAACGTGGTGCTGACCAAGCTCATGGGACCTCCGTTCGAGCCTCTGCACTCGGCTCCGTTGAAATTTCTGTTGTGGAAAACAGCGTTTCTTGTGGCCATCACCTCCGCACGACGAGTGGGAGAGATCCAGGCCCTTTCCTGCAAGGCCCCGTACTTGACTTTTCACGACACGAGGGTAGTGCTCAGGACGCACCCCTCCTTCATGCCCAAGGTACCGTCGGACTTCCATCTCAACGAACCCTTGGTGTTGCCTGTGTTTTTCCCGTCGCCTTCGTCGCCGGCTGAGAGGACTTTGCACTCGCTGGATGTGGCTAGAGCGCTGAAGTTCTACGTAGACCGCACGAAGTGTTTTCGGAAGACGTCACAACTCTTTGTGAACTTTGGACCTGTCAATCAGGGGAAGGCTCTCTCGAAGGCTTCCATTTCCAGATGGCTCTCCGGCTGTATCATGTACTGTCACCGGTTGGCAAACCGACCGCTGCCTGGCCGTCCGAGGGCCCATTCCACCAGAGCGATCGCAGCTACCACGGCGTTCCTATCTGGTGTGCCCCTGCTGGACATATGCAGGGCTGCTACGTGGAGGTCGACGCACACCTTCACGAAATTCTACTGCGTCGACCGGGATTCCAGGGAGGAGTCCAGGGTCGGCCAAGCAGTGCTGCGCAACCTGTTCGCCTGAGGTGAGCCTGGTGAGGAGGTAAGATGCTTAATGTTGAGTTTGATGTAATGCTTAATGTTGAGCCTTTGCCACCTCCCGTGGTTGTGCATGTGTGTACTGCTATGTATTCTTTATTCATGAGCATGTGAATCCATGCCAGACCCCATGCTGGAGAAGGAACAAGTTACTTACCTGTAACTGTTGTTCTCCAGCATGGGTCTGGCATGGATTCACATGCGAACCCTCCCGCCTACCCCTCTGCGGCTCTTCACTTGGTCATACTGCCACTTCACGTGCTTCCAAATCTGAAGATGGCTGCCAGAGGCGGTGCTTAGGTAGAGGGCAGTCATTGGCTGTGGTCAGTATGACGCAGAGACCAGTGATTGGTTACTACTACGAAAGACAGATCAGAAACGAAACCGATACTGGTTTTTTCTTTACCGAGGATTCCCAGCCTGATGACGGGGAATATTCATGAGCATGTGAATCCATGCCAGACCCATGCTGGTGAACAACAGTTACAGGTAAGTAACTTGTTCCTTACATACTATTTTTATGGGCCCTCTATGCCATGACACACCATCCCTGTGAGGACCTCTATGTCATCAAACAACATCCCAGTGGGGACCTCAACATGACCACACACAATCCTTTTGGTGGACTCAGTACCATCATCTCAGCTCTATGGGGACTTCTGCATCATTACATACTATTCAAATTCACATACCCTTGTATGGCCAATTGGGTGCATCTGTGGTTCATTTGCATCACCTGAATGCATTTTCCTTCACCTTTTGGGTATTTTTGGTTAAATTGGCCACTATTTTTGGCAGTGTTTCCTTCGATATTTTAACCTGAAGATAGGATGGAATTAGCATTTTTATTTCCAGCGCTAATTCCACTGGAGGATTTAGCCCCGGGGGAATTATCACTTGTTTTCATTACTTATTCCTCCTGTGCTATATTCTTCAGGGTTAATTCCACCAGAGGAAGTAGCGTCCATTTTCAATAACGCTTATATAAGCAGATTGATCAAAGTTCCATTACTGCCACTTTTTCCCCTTAGACATCAACTTGTAATGAAAACAAATTAGTATCAATTAAACATCAACCCTATGAATATTTTTTGTATAATCAGACAAAATGTGATGCCAACATTCAATGAATTCACATATCAGACTATAGACAAGATGACATCAGTGCACTTAATGTGTTGTCTTCACAGTGTAGAATTCAATATCATCACACACCACCCCTATGGGGACTTCAACACAATCACAGAAAAATAAGTAAAGTAAGTCACATTGTGATTGGTTTGTTACAAAAGTAGCCAATGCTTAAAATGAATCTGGAAGTGTGTTGTGCAATGAAGGAAGACTTGCATTGCATAGCAATTATATCCAATTCTGTAAACATACAAAATACACACAAAACTGCTTAATTTCATTATTTTACATTTAAATGCAGAGTTCAGCCCATTTAAAACATAATTGTATTTGTGTATTAATGGTTCCCATGAATCTGCTGTCTGCAGCCTAAGCATGTAGGCCATCCGATTTATCGAGTGTGTTTAAATTCCTGTCCGTGTGTTGATGCTTGCAATACCACGCCCAGCCTGCGGGGGCAGAGCTGAGTAAACATCAACGCACCAAAATAAACACAGGTCCCCACAAGGCCATTTTTTTTTTAAGTTATAAAAATTGGCACAGACGACTTTTAAGTTGTTTTAAATCATTTGGAAGGCATTACCATGTGGGGACTTGGGTTTAGGTCTCCACAGCGTGTGTGTGTTTTCATACCCAAGTCCCCACAAGGATAGTAACACACTCACACTCACTCACACTCTCACTCTCACTCGTGGCACGGCCATGTTTGACTTGTAGCCACAATTAGTAACCAAGCACGGTAAACAAGGTAAAGCTAAAATGAAAATCCACAAAATGTGGGGAAAATACACTGCTGCCACCAGCCTATCATTTTAGCACACCTAGAGTAACCAAAAATCCTCCGAGCGTTGGTCTAAGGCAGAGGTCTTCAAACTGTGGGGCCCAGCATGACATGTAAAAAAAAAAAATAGAAGATTTTTTTATTTTTAGATTGGGGGAAATGGCCAGAGGCAGCTAACATGGTCAGCCTGGACCATAAAACGGCCAATGGCACCAATGAAAAAGTGGCCAGCAGTTGCAAATGGATATTCAGTCCTTTAGTCACAGACTGAATAGTACCCAAGTGGGTGTTTTTTGTTCAAATGTAAACAAATTGTGATATTTAAAGAATATTTATTCAGCAACAATGGTCAAAACTACTAGCTGCATAGTGAAGTAACTCCTCAAACTGGCCCACATTGGCCAAAAAAGTGGCCCATTTTGACTGGCCTACACTTGCATTTTGCATTTTTGGTATGGTCATCACCCTATTGCCCTATAGGCCAGTCCAAGCCTGGCGGCTCATCCATAATGGGTGAGTCCACCCACTGGCCCCCTCACCCATTATGGAGGGGCCGAGGAACTAGGCCAGTGAAACACTGAGCACTCCCACAGCTGCTTTTTCCAGCTGAGGGAGTGCTCCTGGGCTGGCTGAACTGTCAAAGGGAAACACTGTTTGTCTTTGATAGATCAGTTCCCCAGCCGCACATGATCACTAAGCCATGCAACGCCGGGGGCGTTTTGTTTCGCCAGCCTTGCATAGCTCATTGGAAATGCTGGCTGGGGCACTGCATGTATGTATGTATGTACAAGGGGGTGCTACTGCACCTCCTTGCACATACTGGCAGAGCAACCTTGACCGGGGCATTTTAGCAACCACGCGCAGGCCCC
Source organism: Ambystoma mexicanum (assembly GCF_040938575.1). Classification (NCBI taxonomy): domain Eukaryota; kingdom Metazoa; phylum Chordata; class Amphibia; order Caudata; family Ambystomatidae; genus Ambystoma; species Ambystoma mexicanum. The sequence continues at coordinate 950,289,291 of NC_090939.1, forward strand.
TGCAGAAGGTACTTTTATGGTGATTTTGATATTTATTTAAATATGTGTATGGATGCGTGTATGCTTGTGTTATGGGACAGTGGTGGGAGCAGGATGGGCGGGAGCACTGGGATAGTGGTGGGGGCAGGGTGGGGAGAGCCCAGGGTCTGTACTGGGAGTAGGGTGCAGTGACGGCACGCAAAAGTTCATAGCCATTTCTACATACTGTCCATCTGGCACTTTTGGGGGGGTCACGGCCTGCCCAAATTTTGCTCAGGGGGTGCCCAGGCCAGAAACGTTTGAAGACCACTGGTCTAGGGCAAAACAAAAATGCACCCCATTGTACTGCAGTGTAAGCTGCTGTGCACAATGATAAAAAGTTACTACAAGTAACTTAGTCTCGGGAGGATAGCTCAGCGGCAACGTGCTCGCCTTGGAAGCAAGATGACACGGAGCGAGACGGGTTTGATCCCCGGTCCGCGCTTAGAAACCTCGTATTAAGCACGTTATAAATAATCAATATCATCCAAAAGTAGTAACAAAGTAACACGACTAATGTTTTCCAGTACTTACAGCCTCAAGGACATATCCATTTCCCCATAAGAGATGAGCAAAGGCCAGTGCAGTGAAACTTAAAGCTTCACTGCACTGCAGAAAGTACAGGTCAGATTTGAAAATAAAAGCAAAAGGTTTGGGGGTTTCATAAAGATGGAAGGAAAGGTGCACTAAAGAGAAATATTTCCTAACCGGGATAAGGTCAATTGAACTAAATGTGTATCTATGTTTTTAATATATGTATACTTACTGTGCATATTCATGGGTTCCAGCTTTTGATTTTCGCTATGGGGGCACAAGTTTCCACACAGTGAAGTGAGAGAGCCATACTCATCCCTAGCTCAAAACACAGGAAAAAAAAGCCATATAATGTACGTGAAGGTATAAACATATAATAGCTCAGCAACAGTCTCCCAACCTGCTGATTTGCCTTTACAGCATTCTGATATAGGATCTGCTGCTATTCCCACAGCCGCAAATCAGTTTTGGCGTGGTCACCCACTGTGGGGTTAGTACTTGCATGCTCTGTCCTGTCCTTTCCTGTCCCTTCCAATGTTTCCAATCACTCCCCTGGCATGGAGTGATTAGATGGGTAAGAGGGACAGGAGGCGGCACATTCACACATCAGTCCTTAAGTGTGTAATTTCAGATGTGAAGGAGAGAGGTATCTGCTTGTAACGTTAAGGCTGCACTAGACTACTCTCATTAGAATGCCTAAAGAAGTTAGATTCCTTTACTCAAGTTTTGTTAAGCAGAGAGGTGAGGGAAACATTGTTGCATTTTAACTCATTTATGTATGTATGCAAGTAGCATTATGTATTACACTTATTTATATATTATTCTGTTACAGCTTAACATAAGCTTTTCACATGACATAAAAAAAATTCTTATTACATTGAAAAAGATTATGCAATGGAAAAAGAAAATAACATTTTTGTAATAATATCATAAAGAGCAAAAAGAAGAAAAAGGAATAAAGTAAATTTTGATAAACACATCATAACCAGAAATGAAAAATAAAAATATCTGAAAAGTATATAATTAATATCTTACAATCGACAATTAATTATATTATATCTCTTACATGTTCTAGGGAGAAAGGATTCTAAAAGCAGTTGCTAATAGAAAAACGTATTAGTTCATAGCTAAAACTCTAACAGAAAATTAGTGTACATAGGCTGCAAGTTGTCTATATACTTATGTCCAATAATTTCTCTACATGCATCCATACACTGTACATTGCAATGTAGAGTTTCAGTCCCCTTGCATTAATGGCTCTTAGCCAGAAATCATTGCTACTAACGTGGTCCAATCTCTGGACAAAGTCTACATAGCATGTTGTATAGACTTTTAGCATAGCTGGGCACCTGGTAATGACATGTAATTATGTATTACGTAAATTGTGTGTTTGGGTGTGGAGTGCATGATGAATGGGGGACTGGGTACCAGTTAGTGGAAATGTAAGAAATAGTCCTTATTCTTATCTAAATTCTGTTTTAATTGTGCTCTGCCTTATAAAGACATTACAGGGAATGTCTGAGGCAGTGAGAGTGAGTCGTTTTGCAGTGCTTCAACTGTTAAAAAATTCAAAGGGCTCAAGTCCTAAACAATTGAGGGATCATTAACATCTGTTAAGTGGTGATGCTGGGGTTATATGTGCTGAATCCAAAGTACTTCCCAAGTGGAATATGCAGTACTGTAGTACATGTAGTAACAGATTTGTATACTTTGTCCCCTTCATCAGGTCCATCAGTTCTTTGACATATAGACAGTGCAGTCAGGTGGCCTGAACCGTACATTTGGGTGCAGAAGCCTTACAGCCTGGAAAACAGTATTAAGAATCCTGGATGGATGCAGAAACAACCATCCCTCTTTGCATTTGTCCATAAATGGAAACACAAAGAGTTAAATTGTGTGTCTGAAAATACAGCTTCAGAATCAGTCTCCAACAAGGAATTCTGTCTTGGACTAGCTTCTGACTGTCAAGCGCCTTTGACAGATACAAGTGCATTTGCAGACAGTGAAGAAAACATTGTCACTGTCCTCACATATGGTGAGGAGGATGAAGCCTCTAGAGGCAGTGATGGTCCCATTTCCACCTAGAACGTTGTGCTTGAATCTGAGATACCAATTGGTTGGACAGAAGAGCAAGCTACATATTTTAAGTCACAACTTCGGTGGCTTGTAATTAAGAAGTGGAAGTTGGGATGCAGTGTGTGTGCTAAAGTTAGCAACCATGGTTTATTACACACCAGAGCACTACAATAGATTCAGTCCTTTGTTTACATGGCCTCCACACCAACAAAAAAGGCCAACAAACTGCCCTTCGAAAGAAGATATGAGCACAAAGACAGCCGCAGCCACCAGCAAGCAGAAAAGATTATTCTGCAAGCAAAAGGAGAGACTGAAAAAAACATAGAAAAACAAAATGCATGTCAAGAGGAAGTAACGAAACACATTTTCCAGACTGCATATTTGATAAGTAAACAAGACGGGCCAGGCACGGACATGTCCGTTCGTGTGGATTTGCAGATGACGGGACGGGTGTCAGTGATTGCCGCACAACTGAGGAAAACAGAAAACTATCCAGGTCTACTTGTCTGGCATTGCTGCAACCATCTTCCAGAGGTGGCTGTAGGGGACGCCTTTAAAGAAGAAAGTGGAGCAAACAACTTTAAGTCTTTTATGGATGCTCTTCATGCACTTTATCACAGCTCACTCAAAAATTGAAGGGAATTGCACATGTGTGTTGATCAGTTAGCACTGATTTTCCATGCAATAGGTAGGGTTCTTGACACCAGATGGGCGTCATCTACTTACCGCACTGTCAAAGTTGTTTTGGACCCTTATCCAGAGCTTGCGGCTCACTTTCAGTCAGCATCTGCAGACACAAACCGTAGTGGTCCTGAAAGGGCAAAATATAGAGGCCTTCTGGAAACGCTGATTAGTGTGGAGTTTGTGAGGAACCTGGGGCTGATGAGGGATGCTCTATGTCAATTGGCTGAGCTGTCTGTAAAATTAAAAGCAAACTCCATCACTCTCCCAGAGGCCCGCATTTTAAATTTCCACCAAATTAAACGTTTTTGAGGTGCTGGCAGGAGACAGACAAGCAGAGTTCACAGAACCTGCAACAGAATTTGCCAATGTTCTACTTTTTCAAGGGGTTACTTTGCATAGCGAGAGAAAGATTGATCTAGAAATCAACACACAGCAATTTTTCCAAGGTCTGGCAACTGCCATGCAAAATAGACTCCTTACCACAGCCTCTTCATATGTTACGGGCATTTTAGGGGAAGCAATGGCTTCAGAGTTCCAAAAATTGATAGCATGCAAAGTTGTTTACCCTAGGTACTGGCCGAATGACTGTTATATATTGTATGGGGAAGATGAAGTGCAGGCACTTTACTAAAGTTTTAAGCTACCAACAAAAGAAATAGAGAGTGGTTTTCAAGAATATAAGGACAATGGTGGGAAAGCATGTGCCAGAGGAAAATGCTTTCACTTGTTAAAACACTGGAAACCATAGCCATATCTACTGCAGAATGTGAAACTCACTCAGCATTAAAAGAGTGAGCAATCTATTGTTTTTGCACTGCAATGGGCCAAAATGGCCTATTTCAGGCCCATGGTAGCATATCACACAGCTTTCTGGGCACGGGAGAATAAAGTTGATGGGAAGAAAAAAAATTTTTGGTTTCTACTAGAAAGTATATATATATATATATTTTACTTATGCATTGGTTCAAATCAACCTTATGCAATACTTGTATACAAAAGTTATACAAACATACATAAATAAATAGTGACATTAAATCCAAATACTTTTACATATACATTTCCCCAACTCTTGTTTATATTTTCTATAAAAAGTAGCTATAACAACTAGCAGTCTCAGTACCTATACAGTGCAATTTAAACTAGTCTGTCACAACATTTTGTTTCCATATATAGAAGGCACCTGCCGTAATCACCGTACAGCTAATCCCATACATTTTACTCCACCATTGATCAGAAAATACTAAATTGTGCTGATTACCCTTCAGTGCGCAACCGTTATCATAGTATCTTATGAGTTTACGGCAACTGGTGATTACATGTCTCATTGCTTCTATAGACCCTTTGCACATCCCGCATAACCTATCCGTAGGTGTGAGCCCTCTCCATCTACCCAGATGTTCCTTAGTGGGGAGGATATCGAATCGTAGGTATGATATGATACGTTATTTATAACATGCTTAATACCCAGAGGTTTCTAAGCACGGACCCGGGGATCGAACCTGTTTTGCTCCGTGTCGTCTTGCTTCCAAGGCGAGCATGTTGCTGCTGAGCTATCCTTCCGAGACAACATGTCTTGTATGTAATAAAGCGCCTTAGATTAATGTTAATGCGCTTCAGCAGGTGTGCACAAGGGAGATTAGAGGTAAAATATTGTCCTGCATAGATTTTATACATCTTTTTCAGATGCAAGCTGTATAAACTCTTGTCGACGTCCCATATTGCGTTTTTTCTTTTTAGGCGAGTCAAGGCATGTGGATCATACAACAGGTCATCCCTGGGCATATCAACCACCCTCAGGTGCTCCTCGACCACGTGCCCTTGTCTTACTATAAACTTGTCTTTCTCAGACGGGTGCACTTTAGCAATCTGGGAGAGGAGGGTGTCCGCACCAGCTAGCCTAATAGTATGCCATGGTTTGCATCTGGCAATAAGCCATAGAGATCTGAGCGAAAAAAAGAACAACTCCACTCTTAGTGCCTCCACCGGCACGCCCTGAGGTACTCCTAATATGGATCTCAAAATGTTTCCTTCGACCACTTCCAGCCAAGAGTTTTGTTACTCATTCGGAAAAACAAGCCCATATGATATTCCTGGGACAATCGAGGTGTATATGATCTTTTTTAGCCGCAGCCATTTGCTCATAATCCTTGGGCAAAAGAAATCACAATAACATTTTCCACTAGGGCTGGCTTTTATAGGTAGGCCACGATAGAGGTAGCTACTCACCACCTTGATCAGAGTTGCATCAAGTCTGCATGTGTGGTTTCTTGAATTAGCTTTAGGATCGGACCCTATTCAACATTGCATGATCTTAGTTTTCTCGATGTTAATGATCAGATCATTACCCAAAGCATATTCCAGAAGTGCTGTAATGGAACGCTGTCGGCTTATGGGGGTGTGATCTAAAAGGATAGTGTCATCTGCATAGCACAGCCAGGGCATTATTTTTCCACCGATTAGTGATGGCAACTTTCCTACCCTCTCCAGGGCCTGTGCCACATCTGATGTATATAAATTATATAGCTTGGGGGCGAGACCACATCCCTGCTTTAGTACATTGTTAGTGGATATCCAATCAGTTAATAACCCCTCACGATTAACTCAGACTCTGACCGAAGTGTCAGTATATAATAGCTGGATGAAATATAGTAATTGTGGATCTATTTTCCACTACTTCAATTTAGCCCAGAGAAGTCCCTGGTTAACCGTATCGAATGCCTTAGAGAAGTCAATATAACAAATATAGAGTGGCTTGCCCTCGGTAACTGTGGTAGATAAGAGACTTAATAGTGGGCTAATATTATGGGAGGTAGAGTGTGGTTTTCGAAAACCAGTTTGGAATTTCTGCAGTATTTGTTTACATTCCATCCACTGGTTTAATTTTTTAAGCTGGAGGCAAATATTTTTGAGAAACTGTCCAACATGGCTAACTCCCTGTAATTAGCCGGATCATTCTTTGTGCCCTTTTTAAATATGGCTATTAGTCTGGATGATCTCCAGCTGGGAGGGATACAACCCGACCTCCAGATATCCACACACATAGTGTAGAGTATCTGGCCCAGAACTCCGGGTTAGCACATAGCACCACATTGGCCAACCCATCGGGTCCCGGTGCTCTAGAATTATTGAGGGCTTTTATAATAGCACATCTAATTTGTCAAAGTCATGCTTACTTGCGATATAATTGCTCGGGGGATACAACAAACAACTCCATATCAGATTTGAAATATAAATTCGAATGGATTGTGTCCTCCCACGTATTCCTCATCTTAGATATATCCTTACCTTTAGGTTTCGCCACAGAAAAATGTTTCTCTTTCTCCAGCAGAGGGCGCTCCACTCGAGGCCGCGGCATTGATGTCCCTCGGTGGCATCCGTCGAGCATCGACGTCATCCCTCGTATAGGAGCCTTGAGCGCGCCCGTTGGCTTCAGTTCCGTTTTTCCGTTAGCTTCGCTTCGGATCGAGTAAAACGGCGCTTCAGTATTTTGTGAGGAAATAGCGATGTCGTCTTTGAACCCTTCCACGCCGAAGACAGGCTTTAAAAAATGCCTAAAATGTGGAAAGAAAATGTCTTTGACGGATCCACATAAGAACTGTCTATGGTGCCTCGGCCACGACCATCGTACGGAAGACTGTGGTTCGTGCCAGTTGATAACCCACAAAGCCCTAAAAGAGCGTAGAGGTAAACTGGCAATGGGGGAGGGTATTTCGAAGTCCACTTTAAAAAGGAAAGACTCGGATGAGTCTTTGAAATCTCATCGTAAAAAACATTCGAGAAGTAGATCGAGGAAATCTTCTTCGTCTTCTAAGAAGGCTAAGAAAAGACGGCATTGATCTCCATCATCCTCTTCGACATCTTCGGAAGAGGTTATTGCATGCCCATCCAAACATGACTCTCCAAGGAAATGGCAAGCCTTTCATTTTGGACTTGAGGACTTGAGAAACTTGAACAAGTTCCTAAGGAAGGACAAATTCAAGATGGTCACACTTTCTCAGATCTTTCAGGCTCTCCAACTCCAAGACTGGTTGGTATCATTGGACCTTCAGGATGCTTACTTTCATGTGCCAATCCATCTCAAGCACAGAAAGTACCTGAGGTTTGCGATTGGCAATTCTCACTATCAGTTTTGAGTTCTGCCATTCGGGTTGACCTCCGCCTCAAGAGTTTTCACCAAGTTGAGGGCGGTGGTGACAGCGAGTCTCCGGAGAGGGGGGATTCATGTCTACCCCTATCTGGACGATTGGATGATCAGAGCACGTTCTCCAGAACAAGCCCTGGATCACCTGTCCAAGACTTCTCACTTCCTTCAAAGACTAGGTTTTCCCTGAATTTAAAAAAGTCAAACATGATACCATCACAGAAGCTCCAGTTTATAGGAGCAGTCCTGGATACCTGTTCGGGCAAAGCCTTGCCTCCCGAAGAGAGAGCTCACCACATTCTGCAGATGGTGACAAAGTTTCAGAATGCCCAGCATCTTCCGGACTCCGATTTTCTCAGGTTACTCGGTCTGATGGCATCCTGCATTTTCCTAGTGCCAAAAGCCAGATTGAGAATGAGATCTCTTCAATGGGCTCTCAGAACTCAATGGTCCCAATTCCCAGGGGAAATGTCAGATCTACTGCAGGTCCCAACCCAAGTAGCACAGGATCTACAATGGTGGGCTTGCAGACATCATATCCTCAGAGGAGAATCTTTTTGGCAGCCATGGCCGGAGATAACAGTAGTGACGGACGCCTCACTCACGGGGTGGGGAGCCCACATCAACGATCTGTCAATCAGCGGACGTTGGTCTCCATCAGAGTCCAAACTACACATCAATCTTCTGGAGTTGAGGGCAATCAGACTAGCGCTGAAGGCCTTTCTGCCCTCTGTAGGAGGAAAGAATGTTCTGACAATGACGGACAACACAGTGGCCATGTACTACCTCAACAAGAGAGGAGGAGTAGGGTCACTACTGTTGTGCAGAGGGGCAATGCAAATCTGGTTCTGGGCAATACAAGAAGGGAGCTCTCTATCGGCAATTCATCTAGCCGGAGAGCAAAACACAACAGCGGACGCTCTGAGCAGCCAGAACACAGTCTCTCACGAGTGGTAATAGTTCAGGAAGTCATTCAAGAGATCTTCGCCCTTTGGGGAACCCCTCAAGTAGATCTGTTCGCGACCGGGGTCAACCGGAAGTGCGAACTGTACTGCTCAAGGGAATTTCCCCCAAGAGGAGCTCTAGGGGACGTGTTCGTGGTGGAATGGGAGTTCCCACTGCTGTACACGTTTCCTCCAATCCCTGTGAACCCTCAAGTAATCAGGAGGTTGAGAATGTTAGGGAAAACCATGATCCTAATTGCCCCGGATTGGGCCAGGAGAACGTGTTACCCGGACCTTCTCGACATGTCCATCTGCCCTCCAATACGTCTTCCAAGAAGAGAGGATCTTCTCTCGTGACAGGAAGGTCATGTTCTCCATCAGGAGGTCAACACACTCAACCTTCATGCATGGCTTCTGAAAGGCTAAGATACAAGGATTGGGATCTTCCGGATGACGTGATGGAGATTTTGCTTTCGGCCAGAAGGCCAGCAACTAAGTCTCTGTACCGGTGTCGTTGGAACAAGTTCAGTAGCTGGTGCAGAGAAAAGAATGTGGACCCATTTCAATGTAATATCCCCACAATTTTATCTTTTCTGTTATATTTAGCCAATCTGGGGCTCCAGGTTGGGACAATAAAGGGATATTTAGCAGCGCTATCCATTTTTAAGCGCTCTTCTGAAGAAGAATCTTACTTTAAAATACCCTTAATAATTCAATTTCTAAAAGGTTTAAATAATGTTTTTCCCCCAATACCTTTCCAGGTTCCAGTGTGGGATCTAAATCTAGTTTTAAAATTTCTCACATGTATTCCATTTGAGCCTTTACATTCTTGCCCACTAAGGCTCCTTATGTTGAAAACAATACTTCTTGTAGCATTGACATCAGCCCGTAGGGTAATTGAGTTGCAGGCGCTTTCGAGCAGACCTCCTCACACCATCTTTTATAAGGACAAAGTAGTTCTTAGGGTTAAACCTTCTTTTTTGCCAAAGATTGTTTCGGATTTTCATCTGTCACAGAAAATAACTTTACCTACGTTTTATCCTCCTCCTCATACAAGCAAGGAAGAGGAAAGACTTCATAGACTAGATCCCAGGAGAGCTCTTAGATTTTACATCTCAAGGTTTGCAAAGATTCGTCAGTGTGATCAACTTTTCGTGGGATACACTGGACGTAAGCTGCGCCTTCCGGTAACAAAACAAACTTTATCCAGATGGATAATTTTAGCCATAACAGAATGTTATAGATTGGCGGGAAAAGAACCACCTGATGGTCTAAGAGCTCATTCGACTAGGGGCATGGCAACTTCTACAGCATTAAAAAGGAGTGTCGCTGTGCAAGATATTTGTGCAGCAGCCACATGGTCATCTATGCACACCTTTATAAAACATTATGCATTGGACTCGACTTCTTCTCAAGGAGGTCTGTTTGCAAAATCTCTACTACATTCTGTACATGATTAGAAAAAGATACTGCACTCCCACGTCCGAGACAAAAACTGGGAGTCTATCTAAGATGAGGAATACGTGGGAGGACACAATCCATTCGAAGAACAAGTTGCTTACCAACTGTAACGTTGTTTTGATTGGATGTTCCTCCCACGTATTCTTCATCGACCATTCCATCCTAACCCCACAGTACAGTTTACGTGAATTACACTCAAAACTCTTTTAGGGCTTGGGTCAAAAGAGGCATGCATACCTTTAACAAATTAAGATCCATGGACTATATTATACGAAAAAACAGAACTGAAGCCAGCGGGCGCGCTCGAGTCTCTTATACGAGGGATGACGTCGATGCTCGACGGATGCCGCCGACGCCGCGTCCTCGAGTGGAGCATCCTCTGCTGGAGAAAGAGAAACATTTTTTTGAGGCGAAACCTAAAGGTAAGGATATATCTAAGATGAGGAATACGTGGGAGGGAACATCCAATCGAAAGAACGTTACAGTTGGTAAGTAACTTGTTCGTCTCAATACATTCCATCCACTGTTGTGAGCAAACTGAAACCTCCACTTGAGCACTATCCACTAAAAATTCACTTATAAGGGAGCAACATGTTTTGCTATCATTAGATATGAGGAGTAAGAATAGGTAAGACCAATTTGCACTCGTCAGAGCACCTTTATGCATTTTTACCCAGTTTTTATATTTCGCAGACAAATTACAAATTAGGACATTTATTTCCTTTTCTTGTAATACACAGTTGTTCTTAATTGTAGCTCTAGCGATTTGATAATTTCTTCTCTTGAGTTTCCACATCATAAATCCCTCAGTGGGGCACAGCCCTCGATTCAGCCCACTGATAAAGTGCCAGGAGTCCAGCCACGTTCTTCATGAGTAATTCTATGTTCCAGTGGTTTTTGCCAAGCCATCTCCCTACTGCATCCTCGTGGATGGCAAAAAAAAGAGGAAAGTTTACTAATATTGCCTTCCATCAAAGTAAGTCGATTGAAAGCTATGTTAACCTTGGGATTATTCCCAAGGTTGGAGAGAGTGTAATATTTTGGTAGCGTAATCACCCATTTAAGGGTTGCATGGTCATTCTGAGTGCTGAATCTGGTAGCTACTGTCCCACAGTGGATCCCGGGCTGTTGGTCCAACAATATGTAATCAATACAGGAGGAAGAAATATAGTTAGACTAAGAAGGTAGAAATCTCCATCCCCATATATCTTTCTCATTCAAACAAATCAGAACTTTCTCTTGTATAAGACTCCCCCAATTAATGTAATGGGACGAGTGTCCACCCCGTGTCCCAACCTCCTTAATTGGACCCTTTCTGATAATTCCCATATAAACTATTTCTGCAGCCTTACATGCGGTAACCATTTTGGTAAGAAGTTATAAGTGCATCTTCATACTAGCTAGTGCAATTTTTGTGTGGTTTCCCCGAGACAATGTACAGTTTGGACACTGAGCATGTAAAATGCAGTGTATTTTGAGCAATAAAGTAAACCTGAGCAATACCATTAGCCGAATTGTTAGGTTTGAAGAAGGAAGTATAATCTGCAAAGAATGTACATGAAAGTACACTTAAGTGCTGTACAAACACTAAACTAGCATACATTCAGTCTGGCTCCAGCCTTAATCCCGACTGTAAACCCTACCCCAGCGCTTGCAGCTTGCCTTCGTACCTCACAAGGTGATGGGGTCTCAAAGCGATTTTTAAAGTGGCAATGGCAATGACAAGTGGAATTGTTGTATTCATTTATATATTTTCATAGCTCCAAAGCCCACATAAATTGCGCACATGTACAGTGTAGAGTTTGGGAAGAGCCATCATGAAAGAAATTGCACTATTTTTAAAGCATTGTTTTGAACATTTCTTTTGGGTAGAGTTCAACTGCCACCTCCACCCCCTCGGAACTCCCTCCACTCCTCTAAACTCTGCCACCACTGTGCGATCCCCCTTCACATTTTTTCCATTTCCACCACTGGTGATAATACCCGCAAATAATATTGCATTTCACTCGTGTATTGCAAGGTGCGTACACGATTTCACGGTTACTTTTCAAATTATTTTCCATCAGCTCTGCATCAAATGGCTCGACGCATACAGGGGGCGCTTCTGTTTAGCTTCAATCTACGTATGGTTTGGATGGAAGACTGTTCTACGATGTGGCGTCCTAGTCCTGTTGTTGATGGGTTATACCTGGTCTATGGCATCACCGGGCAATACTAAAAGGACCTTAGCGGAAGTATCTTAGGCCAAAACACAGACTTCCATAGTGATTCTGTCGGTCAGGTCCAAGCGGGCGTTACTTCCAAGCTTAGCCTTTTCTTTGTTGAAACTTTGCCTGTGTTAATTACTAGGAGTATAGACAGCACTGGGTCTGCCGTTTAGTATTCCTACTGTAAACCACGTTATTTTCATCCAGCGGATACCCCTGTCCTGCTATGTAAAGCCTTTATTTGCACAGTCAGTGCAGTGAACATTGATTTCTCTTTGTTGCAGGATTATGTAGATGTTTTGCAGACGGGATGGGTGACTGCTGAACCAGCACTGACAAATCACTGGCACAGGTCACTGTAACGCTCACCTGGTATCAACGGGGACGTCACTCAGCCTGTTCTGACATCTTACGACCTCAAACCCTTCCCTAGAGGCTATTCGACTGGAGACTGGGCCTGAAACACATGATTTGTAGAGTTTAACTCCCTATTGTCTCTGTGTGCTTGAACCCCTTCTTCCCCGGGGCCAACCCTTCCCTTTGATCCACAGCTCACCTTGTTTTTTTGGATAGTGTGCTCTCTGTCCTGCTTTCAGCGCAGGGGCACGTTGATTGATGCAGGCTCGTTGCTGCCTAGTTACTTCACTGGCAAGAGTCGACAGGTAAGTATAATGAGTCTTTTGAACAGTTCTCTAACTTCGTTCCTTTCCTTCCTTAGATGATGGCCGGCGTCCGGGGATGGCGGCGTGCTGCTGAGATGAGTAGCGCTGAAGGTGAGTGAGAGCGCGATGCGCCCCTTTCGTATTTGTATTGAACCAAGTTATTTTTCTGTGTCTTTTAGGTGCCGCGACGTTTTCAGCGTGGATGCCGGTTATGAAGAAGAAATGCGGTGAGTAAGCGCGGTATGCGGCGCCTCTAGATGTTTCCACGCTAGCCTGGAGTGTCTTTTCCCTCTTGCAGATGGATGAGAAGTTCCGGAGACAGAGTTCCCCCAGAGCGGCTGGGATTCAGGTAAGCGTTTGAAGCTCGTACAGTATTGAAAAATAAGCAAAGATTTACAGAGTGCTTACTAATGCCTTTTTTCTGTTATTTTCCCTTTTCCTTAGGGAGCGGCGTGCTGGGATGGGAATGACACCGCTGAAGATGCCCGCAGAACAGAAGGAGCGATGAATGATGGGCAGAAGCGCTGCTAAGTAAGGCTGTTCCTAACAGTGTTCTTGTTCTTGCAGGAGCTGAGCGCAGAAGAAAGATGCAGGCCTACTGGAGACCGATCCGAACACGGTGAGTGTCACGCTGCAGGTGCAGAAAACGCAAAGCATCTTTCTCAGCCTCGGTGTGGCTTAAATAATCTCTGGGTATCCCAGGTGTCTCTGGGCTGAACCACACCCAAAAGACTAGACCGCACATGCAGTTCTGGGAACCAAAATATATGAGGGCATCCATCTTGTCCCCATCAATGCACTACAAGTCCAATCCCCAATGTTATCACATGGGAGTGAGTGAGTCTGGTGCCACAAGTGCCAAGTCTGACTCCAAGTGGGTCTTTGGAGGGATGGAGACGCCCTTGAGGGCCATGTAGGTGATCGTGGCCTGGCTCCAGCCTGACATCTTGGAGGGCTGGGGACATGAGGGGCAGGAATCATGACCTGGCTGTGGACTTTTTTTCTTGACAAATTTACAAACCTAGTTGTTCAAAAAAAAAGGGAGGGGAAGATCAAAGGCCCAAGGTTTATGAAAGTTATGGACATCCAGCTAAAAGCCCTTCACTTGACTAAGCAAAGTGGAGGAATGGCCTCTGAGGCAGACTGTTTGCTGAAGGGTGCATGGTGATTGCAAGAGAGCGGCACTGGTGCGGAGTGGATGGAATCCCTGGGAATGCTGTGGTGAAGTTGAGACACTGTACAACTGTGCAGTTTTAATGTTTTGAGTAACCTTGCTTTTTACAGGATTGGTAACATGCCTGCAGGTCGTTAGTTGACTGAGTGCTCTTATATATGTGCTGGATGTATGATGCGTGAACCCAGCTTTGGATAAATGGCTCGCATAGGGGACACAACCAAAGAGTAACAGGGTGCAAAACTAGCTGGAATTGTTAGTAGGACGATGCAGTGAAAGAATAGTAGGGTTTAGAGAAACCAACAATCACATAAGGATGGGTGTGGGTGATTTGGAGTTTGCCATGCCATTGGTAATTGTGCTCCCTGGGCCCATATGTTCAGCTTTTTCCTGACTGTGCTCAAGGAAGATCAGAAAATTGGCATTTTGTTTCCAACAATAATGATAAAAGGTAAACACATGCCCCTTGCGCTTTATACCTTTTGTTACTGTCTGTCATTTGGGCAGATTGCACTGGCTGTTTCAGTTTCCATTCTCTCTGATGGAATGCCAGAGTGAGTTCCCTTGCATTGGCTGTGTGCAGGTGATGACTCAGGGGACTCAAGTGAGGTCAGGGCATAGTGAGAGAAAATGTTGTGGCCAGGATCCCACCAGGATTTGAGGCGTAGCTGCAATTTAAGCATTTCACCATCTCTCAGCTTTAGATGGTTACATTGTGCTAATGTGTGGCTTTTTTGGCCCCGTACACATCCCATAATACATAATAATAATTTGCATTTATATAGCACTACGAACCATCAGGCATCTGAGCGCTGCTTTTTTAATTACCCACGGTGTGTGGTGCTTGGATGGATGAAAGGCTGAAAGCTCGAACCTATCTCGCTTGGATGGATGAATGGATGAAAGGCCCTGCCGGGATTCGAACCTGCGTCGGCAGGCTCTACATGGATGTCAAAGCAAGCCCTCTATTCGCTGTGCTATCTGACCTGCTGCATGACTAAGTTCGCAACTGTGTATGTCCTTATAGAAATGGGTTTAGCAAAACGAGTTTTAGCCAATAGCCCATTCTGAATTGGGGACCAGTATCACAAAGCAAAATGTGAGCCCATATTAAAAAAACACGCTGTTTGAAACCTATTTTTCCAAAGTTTTCTTACGGGGTTGGGCTCGCTACCAAATTTGGCCTCCAAAATGTACGCCCCACCATTATTAAAAGTATTAACTCGCAACTCCATTCTTGTCTGCACGCCAACCGTTGCTTCTGGCAGCGATGGAATAACCATTCGAATGTGCCAAAGACATCACATTGCAGGGGTTCTGCGTGCTGGCGGCTAGAATAGTCAGAACACAGCGAGACCCAATCCCTTGGAATCACGCCTGCTAAAAAGGTGAAAGACATTGCAGATCTCACCCGTGAGCATTCATGCATGGCCTAGGTGACCTTTGACTCGCTACATGCTTGAAGAAAAAGAATGAACACCCAAGCCTACTGACTCCCGTCCCATGGCCTATGATAGGTCTCACCATAGATTCATTCGAATAACCGGAAGAATTGTGTTTAAGCAATTGCCCCTGAAGAATATATATTTTCATATGTTGGCACTCGTTTTTTGCTAGTATCGTATCTTTTTTTATTACGAGGATGTGAATTCCAGTCGAGTCCGAGATCGCCATTAACTGCAACAGAGAATATTCCGTCGACAGTGAGAAAATTGGCAGTATTGTACCTGCTTTGCAAATCCGGAATTCATAAAGCTTAAAAAAAAACACGGACGGATTTCAGCACCATACACAAACCCATAGTTGTCTAGCAGCGTTAAGAAACCTATTTGCAAACCGAACTAATGGAGCATGAATGCCGCAGATGGAAAGCTCAAATGTGTCACTTTATTAATATTATCATTATTCAGCTCAGAATTCTTTGCAGACAGCAGGGCAGCAGAATAATTGCTCTCTAAGAGGTTAATTAAGAGTAAGAATAGGCAATGTGTGCCTTTTTTTGTTTAAAGGCGTGTATTAGCTCATAATTATGAAACAGGTGGAGGGGGAACTTCAACTTCTAGGGTAGGCAGATGGTCCTCACAGAAATCAAAACCGTAGACTTGAGCTTTATTTGTTGCCTCAGACTTGGCAAAAGACACTGTTAATTTCATCCATGGCATCCAGTAAATGTAAGATTTAGTAATTAATCTCTGATGTAAGTTTTCAATTCCGTGCGGTTCCCTGGCAACACCCTATATCTCGCTTTTCTTTTGTTTCCTAATCCGTTTGAGACTATGTGACCTTATGGCAGTGTAATGGAACGATAATCGTCCAAATTTTCTCTCCTTCCTCCCAAAGGGTTTTCATTTATTATTGGTGTAGGTTTGATTGCTGGGCTGTTCACAAATAACAGCTTTTCCAGGGAGTTGTTCGTGTTCTAGGGTGTAAGGTTAGAGACGTTAAGCAAGTGAAGTACATAGTTCCATCTGGTTTTACAGGTTTTTTTTTCCAACATTGTCAAAGAGTGTAGTGGTGTGGGGGCGAGGCACTCGATTAACGACTGGATAAGTAATTTGTCACAAAAAAGTATTGCGACCTGCTTTATTAAATTTTTAAATCCAATCAAAAACTTTAATTTGGAAAAAGATGTTTCCATAAAAGTACATATTAAATACACACTACACACAAGAAAATGTGTTCAGTGCGCCAACATTTCCATGCAATACAAATACATTTGTTTGTTTTCCCCTCCAAAATGCACTACAGAAGTAAAAAACAAAACAATTCTAAAATACGTGTTTTATTCCAGCACACGGAAGTCCATTTACGACGTAGCTCATAGGCCAGGGGTTTAGTGTAACACTAGTTTATCATATTCCTGACCCAGAGAGCTTCCTCATTATGCCTTTTCATAGCAAAACGTTGGTAACGCCTGGAAAGGACTACTAAAGTCATGGCGGACGCCATGGTCAGATGACCCTATTTCTTAGCAGTGGGGCGAGACATTCTTTCTTCCTAGCCTATATAGTTGGTAAAACAGTACAACATACACCAAAGTCTACATCGCCTCTTTCTACAGACATAAAATGTATCTAAATGCTCCTCGTCTGTCCATCGAATAGTGAGAATCTTTAGTGGGTGCTTACCAAGTATAAACTGTGATGAAAATACTCATTGCCTATGATTTTGTCACCCAAAGATGATACGGATGGATACATTTGCATAAAGTTGGTAGGTAGTTCTCACCCAAAGATGATACGGATGGATGCAAATGTCTTCCCCTTCCTCTGCTGAGGATGGATCTGACTGTGCCCCAATTTTGTACTTTCAGCCAATAAAGTCCTGGTATTGTTATATCAGTTCAAATTGCCCATCTATTTAAGCTGTTTTCATGCATAGGCGATCCTGAAAATTCTGGGTGGTAGGAGGGGGGGGGGCACAGACTTTATTAAGTCCCAAATTAACATTCTGGTAAATACTGGCTATCTGCTGGTCTAAGCTTGTACTCAGTTGTCTTTACGACCAGAAAATGTTCCAGAAACTATTGATTTACCTTTATATGTACATTATATACTGTTTTTGGACGTGGGGCACTGAATATCTGCCTAAGAAATGTGCATCCTTGCCACTGTACCAGTAAATGGCTACTGCGTTTGACCTATGGATGGTAATCATTCGGCCTGGAGATAGTGATTTTAATTTTTTTGCAAATTGAAAAATATTCCCCAATACCTGAGCCAACCTAGCTCCTAACTTGTCAATATCGTGTAATCATTACAGTTTGTCATACAAGTTAACCCCCAGAGCCGTTAATACTGTGTTGTCTGTGTATGACAAAATTGGAATGTGCCAATAGCCACACCGAGAAACATAAAGATTAATCGCCTGCAAGGCTACACTGTTTAAGGCATTAACATGAATATTAATCAAAGAAGCCAAGACTCATCACTGGCATGCACTTTCACGCTATCAAAACAATCAGGAGTTTCCCCATTCGCCTCATACCTTACTCAGGCTCTCAAGTTTGTATGCAATTCAATTTGTGGCCCTTGTTAAAATAAAATAAATCAGAACCCGCATATCAATCGTAAGAAACATTGGTCAATATGATCTAAACCGGGGGATAGATTATCACGTACAGATTTAAACATTAGAGCTGTGTGCCTAACGTTTGCCTAAAGCCATAACGTACGTCAGAGATAATCATCTCATGGTCCAGCCAATGCATCAATTTTTTTGGAGAACTTCACCAAAGAGCTTAGAAGAGTTATCCAGTAAGTTAATGGGTCGCTATGCAATATGGAAATACCCATATAATTTCTTGAAGATGGATACAGTAGTACCAATCATCCCGCTGTCTAGGAATCCATATTGTTTTTAGATTGTATTAAATTGCAAAACCAGGATTTGTGCCCATGGAGGAGCCAACTATTTCAACATGTCTGGCAGTACTCTTTGGGGCGTGGACTTTTATTAGTAATCAACAAATGCATAGTTAGTTAAATTGCTTTGATGGCCGTGTAGAGATGATTGTCTCTGGTTGTGTTAGCTCCCTGGGGGAGTGTTGTTTTGCAGTAATTGTCAACTGTTTCTATTCCACTCTTATTTTCCAGTGCTTCTCAAGTTCTTAAATGACTCACCCAGGCCTGTGGAAGAACATTTACTTGTGGGACAAGTGAGGATGTGAAAGGTCCTCTCTTCTTGTTTGTTTCTGCAGCTGTTTCTGCAGCTGTTTCTGCAACTGAGGCATGCAGCGTGTATTACGCGACAAGGAGGGAGTTAATTCCCAGTGGATCTTCCACGTGGGATAAAGCAGTAGAGAGGCCTGGAGTGCCGTAGGGCTTGACAGGGGTTTTAAGGCGTTGGCCCTACACTTCTTTGGGGGCAAAGGGCTGCAGTGCTCTCGGTCCTCGGTTATCCTCCTGCTCTAGACCACGGTAGCCGAGATTCTTTGGCTCGCATCCGGGAGGACCTTAACAACCAAAGCTCATAGAGGAGCTCTGTGCAGCATTGATGAGCAAGCATTAGAGTGTTTAAAATATGTGTAAGTGTGTTTTTTTTAAATTGAAACACTCTCACTCAATCTGACACTTAGCACTACCATCACCTTGTACCTTGTCATGTTAACACCGGAAGTGGCAGCACTGTGATTTTGTGCAGCGCGGCTTGGTGTAACCTTGACGTTATTGAGATCACTTCTCTGTTTTAATCCTTATTAGCCTGCCAGAGCAGCTGGTAGAAAGTTTGTATCGATGTATTTGGTATTTTTTTATTTAGAACACTGAAGGTTGGTTATACTATATTAAATAAGGTTAATTTATACCTTTGGGTGTCTGCATTGGTACAGTTGCTGTGTAGGGCCGCTTAGTAACCAGAGGGAGAGCGCAGAGATTGGCAGTTCTGACTTATAAGTGCACTACTCCCTTGTTGACTGTAAAAGTTTAACTTCTTTTTTGAAGTGTTTGGGCAGGTGAGTCAAAACTCTGCAGTTCGCTACATAATTCAGAGTGGCGGAGAGTGTCTGATATGTCAAGCAAAACGAAAAGTAAGCTCAAGAGTTCTACTAGTGTCTTGAAGTCAAATGTAAGGAAAATGAGCGAAAAAGCAAGCAGAAATAAAATGTGTGATGATCCTCCAGGACAGTTGTTACAGACGCTCATTGAATGCACCTCCCGTGTAGCCTCAGAGGGTAACTTGGAGGCTATAACGAAGGATAAAATCACCTCCCATTTTCAACCCCAGGGGAAGGACAAGGGTAAGTCAATTGACATAAACAAAGTGTCTAGACGATGTGTGAGAGACAAATCAGACCACATGGACATAGCTTCTCATTGCTTGAGTTATACTTTTCACTCCATAATTCGGCAAATAACTGTTCAACGTCCTTCATTTATTGAAAATGGTGACAATAAAATAATTTATATTCAGCCGGGCCAAACATTGTCTCCTAAACTATGAAATTCGCCTAATCTGGGGTAACCATTTCTACATTACATTCAGCGAACAAAGATTTGAACTTTGAAGATCTGCAAAATGCAATAGCTAATTTGCAATTTTCATCAAAAATCCTCTTGAAATTATGTAGTTGGACCCATGAATACCAGAAGGATCACAGTTCTGTCTTAATGAGATTGGATGAGAAAGTGGACACTCATCATTGTATCATTACTGCTAAATTGGAGTCTTTGGGCTAGGAGATTGAAGAAAAATCTCAGGTATTGACCCGCAGGTCATTAAACCTAGTTTACAGCCCCAACTGGATGGTAAAGCTTTAACGATACATAGCATTTTTCCTGGAAACGATAGTAAGAGAATTAATCATTCAGATATGTTGCCTATACTGCATCTTATTCCACCACTGAGGATTTTTGACATTAAAGATTTTGTTGACCCATTGGATTGTGAAGATGGGGTTATGTCGCACGTACATTGTTATCAACCGTGAACAGTCTCAACATTTTTTAAAGTTGGCCCACGACCCTGATTTCTCTTCAGTAATATACTTAAGGTATGTTAATGCTAAGCCATCGAAAACGGATCCTCCAGTTAAGCCAGTGCGAGACACTAATCTGTTAGCTTTGTGCCCCAATCCAGAAGAAGTTAAGCAGGTGTTAAAATGGATCACTAGTTTCCTTCCTAAGGGAAGAACCACTATGGAATGAGCAGTGGAAATTTCTTCCTGGAATACTAACAGGCAGAAGCACTGGCTTAACGTTAGCTCTTTAAAAATGTTGAAAGCTAGTGACATTTTTCTGCTCCAAGAGATTCGGTTGACAAAAAATGTTTGTGGACGTATATCAAATATATCTAAAATTTGCTGCTAAGGGCACTATGGGTAGACCTAAGGGCAGTATTTTGTTTGGGGTTAGTCACTCTATTCCTTCTCGTATAATAGACCTGCCCATGCCATGTAATCATATTACAGATGTAGAGATCTCCTTCTGGGTGAAAGGGCGAGATAGGAGATGCATACTAGTCAATGTGTATCATCCTAATGAGGGGACTGACGCAGAGAGCACCATTGAAAGTATTTATGACCTTCTGATAAGAATGGGTGATGGACCTTAATGAGGACTTAATCTTGGTAGCATAGGATTTGAACACTTATTGTTTGGACAAACCCTTGAAATCTGTAATGGTTTCTCTGATTGCTGACTCAGGGATGCAACACAAAAGATCAAATAGCCAAGGTAGATCTTGGGTGACAGCGATGAATGAACGTAGGTTGTTGGTGCTTAATGGTAGAGCAACCGGTGACATTCCGGGTGCTCACAAGTGGAGAGGTGGAAGGTTGAGATCAACTTCAGACTGTTTTTGTTGATCCGCTCTTGGATCACAGATTAGTTAACTGACCATTGATCATTTTAGCTTTAACAACCATGCTCTGCTAACACTTAATATTAGAACGACCAAAAATGCATCTGACCAGCAAATGATTGGTCACAAAAAATATAAATGATGCAGGTAATAGGATTGTGTAGACAGAGCGAAAATCAGCAATTTGAAAGCCCATGTAGTAAAGCTGAATTATAGAGGGATTGAGAGCTTTGAAAGGAAAACTGTTGAGGAGATTAAAGGCTGGATTAGCCAGTTGACCTGAAAATCTGGCCTGCAAAAGGGGGCTTCTGTAGTTGTTGACGAAATGAGGGCGGGGGATATATGATCCGGCTATTAGAGCTGCTAAACGCATTATGAGGAGAGAAGTTTGAGTAAACACTAATAGTACTCAGTACGATGACTTGAAGTATGGCGCAGTAAAAAAGGCGAAAAACAGATACTAAAACTGGCACAGGTGGAGGAGGTTGAGGCGTAGACACCTGAGATGGCAGAAGATGGTGCAGGTTCTAGCTAAAGGAGACCAACCCTATCTGGCAACGCTTGCCAACCTGTAATGGCGGTGAATCCACAGGGGGCCCTTTTAAATCAGTAACACATCATACACGGATGGGGATGCAGAATAACTCTTACACCAAATAATAAGACCGACTCAGGAAGTTGGCAAAATGTCTCCTTCGACTGTTTTATTTTCAATTGTCTAAAACAGGGAGTTACAACGGACATCAACTGACGTTCGATCGTGCACTCAATCATTTTGCATAAAAACACACTTATATACCAAATATTCATCATAAGTGACGTCATACTACGTGGCAAACTAAGGAAACCTACAGTGGATTGTTATAGGACTAAGGGGAACATCTAAGTATACTTTCTTTAAGGGATCTGGTTGTGATTGGGTCTCTACAGTCAGCTGGACAACTTATGCCCACCCCTAGTCATCTTTATCAGTTACTAGATACACAGTTCACCATTGGCTATCAAACTGTAAGGCCCTTTGTTATTTGGCCATCTACAATTGGTTGGCATGCTTATACCCTTCTGGAACATTTGGCTCACTGGCAGCATGTAAGCTGGTACTCCAGGTGCCAGCGGGTGGACTTGACCGCGTCTCCCCACCCATTTAGAACAACATCTCTCATTGCTCATACCATCTGCCATTCAGATTGTCTTTGAACTTGTCCTTGCAAAGTATCACCGCTCCTGAGAATAAAAGGGAGTGTAGGCACACTCTTCTCGCAGTTCAGGTTTGTATGCCCAGCTCCTATTTCCAACCTTGACTCAAGTGACAGGAGACCGTATTTCGGCCTGTCTTGCAGCATTTAATTGTCTTGAATTAATAAACTTGCCACTCATGATGTTCTTTCTTGCACCTTAACAAGGGCTGAGTCAGCTTCTCACGTTCACTGTTCCTCAAGGATAGATAACCTGTTTTTGGCCGCTCCATCTTTTGACACCAGGCCAGACAGCTATTGCAGGCCTTACCTCGATCTTCAGCTATTTTCTTGCTGCAACACATCCTTCCGATCCTTCTTTCTTCACGGGTCTGAGCTTACTAAATGTGTGACACTGATGTCCAGAATTATATATAATGGTGGCACCTCCTGCAGTTTATTCACTACGCATAGCTAGGCTTTAAGATCACTTAGTCTACTTGTGATGCTGCATCTGTACAGTTATAAAACGGCTTGCATTTTCTGCAGTGCTCTTCACATGTGCAATTTTCATCCCTCATATGAAATTTTACTAGATTCTTTACTTCGTCATTAGATTCTATAAGGTCTATGCATCTTCTTCTTTGACCATTCTTCTCAGTGCGTTGCACCCATTTCTTGTGACGTCACCAGCCTCTTTTTCTCTCATCTTCATTGTCTTTTGGGGATCTCTACGAGCGTACATCATATATGATCTTCTCAATGGATACCTTTTCTCGAAGACTCTTCGTGTAATACGCGTGATCACTGGTGTTGCACGACTTCTGGCTTCCAACATATAGGACGGATGGGGGCTGGACTTCTTGAAGGGGCATTCAGCTGCTCCTCTACAGTGGGAAAGCAAAGAAAGTTACAAATACCATCCACAAAATAACTTGGGTGGAATTTGTAGCAAGACAATGTGGAATGGTAAAAGACAATGACGAAGTCGGTCATGCTAGGAAAAGGGGTGCATGGTAATTTTGATCTAGCCTTAGACAAACGAGTTTGTTGGGTCTAATTAATAAATAAAAATCTTCTAGGGTTCCAAGCCATAATGTCAAAGATAGTCTTGAAGTCAGACTCTGTTGCATGGGCAAGGCTGGCTGGGATATAATTTAGGAAGATCAGCAATGCACAGAACATCCCTCTCTCCTGGTGTTCTTACCTAATTATTCCCATTTATAAATCTGGGAATTGTCTTCACCCATCTAACTATCGACTTTTGTCCATGTTGGACAAAACGGGAACACTCTTAGCCTCTGTACTGCTTAAAGCATAGCACGATTGGGTGCTCGCAGAAAAGATCTTGGATGACACGCAATTGGGTTTCGGGGAGAGAAGTTCTACCACTCATTGCCTGATGGCGATCAACCCGCTCATCGCGTGAGCTAAGACTAACTGGGGCCCAGTTTTATATGCAGCATTTATCAATTTTCATGCTTCTTTTGATTTGGTGAATCACAGTATGCTGTGGACAAAGATGGCTGGACTGGGCTGTCTAGTTAAATTGCTTCAATTGATCCAGGGGTTATATACTGAGACAAGTGTCCAGGTGAGATTGGATAGCGGAGGGCCTTCACTGTCCCGGATAGTACGTGAAGGGAGTCCAAACAGGGGTGTGTGTTGCTCCCCCCCTGTTCAATCTCTACTTGTTGGGCCTGGCCCCACTGTTGAGATCAATTTCTAATTGCCTGCCAAGGATTTGTCAAGTCCAGATGGGAAGTCTGACCTATGCAGACGATAAACCTGGTGAGAATGAGAGGTTGAATCTTAGTGGCTGTATGGTATAAAGTTCATAGGTTGCTTAGATTTCAAGGCTGAGAAGAAAGGGTTAAATAGTCACCAGTATGGCGAAGAAAGAGCCGTTACCTTCTTGCGGGTTTAAAAACAAAGTGTGTTGGTTCATTCAAAATTTGCAAACGAGCGCGTCGCTCGATTTTACACTTAGTCATATACACAGCTGATGGTCTGTTTCGCGCATGCCTTGTGCGATCTGTATTGCAGATGTTCTTACCTACAGTTTTCATGAGTATAGCGCAGCGGTAGCTCTCCGGGTTGCAAACAGAGTGCCACGTCGCCCTCGAGTATGTTTACAGGTAGCCATGGGGACGGCAAACCCCTCGTAGCTTTCTCGTCAGTTCGGCTGGCGGCCGCCATGTTTTGGGAAGAGCTATCTTCTGTTCAGTCTAAAGCAAAGAGGTGAATTGCACAAATGCTAGTCACATTTTAATGCATCTAAATGAAATGTGAGAATTATTCCTTGATTTTGAATTTAGTTGCAGCACAATAATTTACAATCTGTTTTTGACATGTCGTATTTAGTTTGCTCAAGATTTTCTACTGCATTATTAATCTGTTGCCATGGTGACACACTAGGTCCCATTTACTCTAAACGGTCTGACGTTATTCGCTATGGGGTGAATGGTTGTACCAATCTAACATGGGTACTCGTAAATGAAACAACATGTGCAAGTGGAACCAACCAATCGTACTGAAGGTGGTCGATATTCTATCAGCTGCTAACTTGAATCAATAATTGTTTAAAGTTGACAGGTTAGTACCTCCAATTTATGAAACATCTGTAGAAGTGCCTGGTCATCTGGGGGCAAATTGAGTACACTTGAGCACTAATCAGTTATAACGTGTTGCATCTCGATATGCCAAAAGAGGATTAATATATCTTAAAACGTTCAAACAACCTAAGAGCCCTTAGTTGAAAGCTCTTAGCAGGCTCTTGTCTGCAGTATTCACACCTAAAAAAGGTTTGCGGATGAATCTGCAAGCCTGATATGTTTGAAAAGCTTGCTTCAACGCCTGATTGGTCTGTGGTACTTACTTGTCATACATGGAAATCTAAACTTTGCACTTGGGACTGGAATAATGTCAAACTTGAGCCATTAAGTTCATACACTGTTGTGTGTGAGAAAAGGCATTCATACCCAACTCCTCAACTATATCTGGTAATCTGCCCCTCATCTGAATTTCGTTGATTTATACTATGACATTAGCTCAATCATTGGATATAGGGGGACCTAGATATGGCTTACCTTTGGGAGTATGGATGTTGCCGACTTAGTAATACACTGGAATCTCCCAGGCATGCTTTTATGAATGTTTAAGTCTGGGATCTTTACATATGAATGAGTTGGGTAAAGATGTTCTTCATTATGATTCGATTAAGGGCATTGACTTCTGGAAATATTGCCTCAGTATGAAGAATATTGCGCTGCACATAACACTTTATCGAATATGGAATTAGATTGCTGTTAAATTGAACCTGGAAAGAAAAGATTTTAGTTGTTTATATTGAATAAGGTATTTGAATATATATTTAATAGCTATTCCTTTAGGCAACAATGGATGTATATTGACATTGATTGTTTGGATCTATAGGTTGTATTGTGTATTGTAGGAAGGTTCATGTGTATTTGTGTTTTTCTTTTAGATTAATTTATTGACTATGTGATTATATGTGAGAAGTACTCCTTTTTTTGGACTAAATCACATTCAATAAATATATATGTTTAGTTAACCACAAGTTTCCTTAATTTCTTAGTGTCTGTCCTTGCTACTGCATTAATGCGTTCTGTCCAGGCTTCTGTTTAGTTCTGCTACCCTGGATCTGAGAGCTTTCTCATGCTGTCCTCTAAGACGTTCTACTAATACTGGCTTGATAGTGTCACTATTCAATGGTTCCAGCTGTGCCTTATTAAGTCATATTCACAAAGCATTCTGCTAAGACTTAACACCAGCAATATCTCTCTCTCTCTCCACCCTTATCCACACCCCCACAGTTCATGAGAAATAAACTGTTTTTGATAAGCTTTTTGTTATATCCTGTTTCCTCCCTCTTAAAAAAAAACCTTCTCTTGGACCAACAACAAAGGAGGTGACATCTACACAAAGCAAACATGTAAGAAGACAGGAGGGACACAACACAACACTTGTGCATTCCATCTGTCGTTTCTCATCTGGAAACTCTAGGTCAAGGCACTTCGAAATGTGCACTAATCAATTATCAATCCAGGTTTTCGTTTAATTACTGGTTACAGGTCTCCTTTGTTAGAGACTGGTAGATATAGTGATCTGATTTCCCAGTCCCCAGGTCTTGAAGATGTGACCATTCTCATATCTTCTTTTAATGGAAATGACCGAAACAATGCCCCATCAGTCTACAGGTGTAACTACAAAAACAACGGTAGCCTCCACCTTCCATTGCTGGTAGCAGGGCAAGGCCAGATTCCATTATGCCAGATTAAGACAGCAATGACAGCTTCCATTCGATGCAGCCAGCATAGCATGGGCAATTTCTATCCGGCCCAGTGAGTACAGCAAACCCAGCATTTAATCAACCTATTTTAAAGAGCATTACAGAATCTAATCTACCCAATTTGCATTGCTTCCCAATAGGAAACACTAGCGTAGAAGAATTGAAATCTACCCTAAATCACAAAGGGGTTAGAACTCATTAAACCGGTGCACAGAAGGCAATTGGGATTCAGACCAACACCCAAGTGTGTACGGGATGATGTTGATTATTACATACATTCTTAAAGTAGTTTGGGGTAAGCACTCAGAGGCACTTTTGGTCACACCGAAGCTCAGGCATCAATTCATGTACAATTTCCTTTACAGATACTGTTTAGGCAGAGGTCACTAAGAGGGCATGCCACAAAAGATTCTTAGCTGATCTTAGTGATTGTAACACACAGAAACCACTTAACCTAAACAAGAAACCTTATCTGTGATGGCTAATGTACACACTGTTCCATGTTATCTTGCAGGAGCAAGCTGTAAAAACAACTGGTCGAAAACGTAATAGATGACATTTATAGACTAGGAGCAAAGTGCGAACGTGGCTTAACAAGACAGAAAGGAAAACTGAAGTGATGTTTTGCAAGCAAACAAAATAAGCAGTGCACAGAATACAGTAAGGAACCAAGACAACAGTGCAGAGCAAGCACATGGAGCTGATGGGAGCCTTCCTAGCGCCACACAGCATCCACATCCACCAAAAGGCCAACGACACACTGCTTAACCTCAAGATCGACCCCAACAAGGACATCCACGGGCTCAAATCCTGCCTCTCGCTGATCCAGTCTTGGATGTGCAGCGCATTCTTCAAGCTCAACCCCTCGAAGATCGAATTCCTACTCCTCACCAACAACACTGAACACCCAGACATACAGACCTGGCTATCAACCGTGAACCCTGAAGGCTTCACACCCTAGCTCACCTCCTGCGCCAACTCCCTCTGTTTCCACTTCAACAAACACCTCTCCTTCAAGACCTACATAGCTAACAAAAAACTCAGACTGCTTGGTGTCAGCTCTCCCTCCTGGGGAAAGTCAAGCGCTTCCTCCCTCTAGACAGATTAAGATCCACCGTTCAAGCACTGGTCCTGTCCCATCTGGATGGGGGCAATGCCCTCCTTCAAGGCCTCCCGTCATTCTCCCTTATGCCCCTGAGAAGTGTCCTACACGCGGCCGCACGCCTTATCAAGGGTCTACGCAGATACAACCACAGCATCCGGCCATCATCGACCTTCACTGGCTCCCACTGCACACACAAATCACCTTCAAGTTTTGCTGTGTCATCTATAAACCAGTTGCCCTCAAGTCACCCATCTACCGCGTGGAGAAACTCAGCATCTCTGGCAGACAGCCCACCAGAAGCCAGGACGGTATGCAGTGATTTTAACAAATTAAATTACAGTGAATGCTGTAATAACAAAACTTTTATAACAAAAAATATCGCTTTTTTGTGTTGTGTTGGGTAAGGGCTTAAAACAGGTGCAGAGGAGGTGGGGTGGGTTCAAAAGCATAGGGAAATGGGGTGTTTGGGGGGGGCCCAGATAAAAAAAATAAACAATTCGATATTTTTTGGTTAAAAAACATTCACTGTAATTTCATTAATTAAAATCACATGTAATCAGGATACGTGCAGACTTGAAATGCGCCGCTGCAAAAAGGAAAGGACCAGAAAACAAGGCTCCTCTGCCCACGCCTCGACTATGAAACATCCTCCCCGTCAGCATCATACTCGCCCCCACGCTCCTAAAATTCAGAAAAGAACTCAAAACCCACCTCTTCAAGGAGTCTCTCCTCCTCAACACCTAGGCCATCACGTCACCGCTGCGTCACCTGACTCACTAGACGCTGTTTGCCCCACTCCTCCCTGTCCCCTATACAGCTGTATCCGTCCTTTGTGTCCCTCTGTATCCTACCCCCCGCTGTATATCTGTTCTGTTTTTACCTCTGAAAAGTGTTCCATTATGCATCTGTACTGTTGTATATCTCTGTAAAGCAAATTAGAGAAAACCAAACCTAGTGGCTTAAATGCTAGTGCAATCAGAAAGAATGTTGCATGAAACCCAAAAGGATTATGTGAAGCTCCCCTTGCCTCCAACGTATAAAAAAATGGGAACAAATGGATGCGCTTAAACTAATGTATCCATAGTGGTGTGGTTCAATATAAAAATTAACACACAGGTCCTTATGCCGATAAATAAACATGAAATTTATTGCAGGTTACTGCACTGCATAATAAATAAATGTATTGAACAAAGCGTTGACCCAAAAATATTCCTAACAAGTTAACATGAGCCGACACGTGTTTTGAGATGCAATCTCTTCTTCAGGACTCAATAAAGTTTACAAATTGTAAACATTGATACCATCAAGCACTGATCTTTAACTGTTTTTAGTAATAGTGTGATCATAATAGAAACAAAATAAGTGACCATTATGCCAGGACATCTCACACACCAC
This sequence comes from Ambystoma mexicanum, assembly GCF_040938575.1. Taxonomy (NCBI): domain Eukaryota; kingdom Metazoa; phylum Chordata; class Amphibia; order Caudata; family Ambystomatidae; genus Ambystoma; species Ambystoma mexicanum. The sequence goes on from NC_090939.1 coordinate 950,318,478, forward strand.
AAAAAACGTTTAATCGAAAAAAGATTTAACATTTTACCACCAGAAACCTTAAAATCATTAATATGGTCGAAGTGGAAGAGAAGGATCAACAAACAGAAAACAAAGAAGAACAAATATTAAATTACAAAAATGTATTAACTTTTTGTTTCATGATGTAAGGAACCAGGAGTAATACTATGACAAAAGGGCATTGTAGTAGTTGGCAAATACTTTTATTAAAGTAAAAAGAGGGTTGGAAAAATCCTATCTCACCCTACCTCTAAGAGGGGTTTCCCTGCCTCAACAAAACTAAAGGATGTCTGTGTCAGAATCTCCAAAGTAAAGTTCTCCATCCTGTGTCCAAATCCTAACCTGACCCATACACGCTAAACTCAAGATAATGTGAAATGGGAAATAGTCTTTCAACTGGTTGTCTGCAGCTAAGTTCCAAAATGTGCAAAAAGAAATAAACAACCAAAGTTCCACATATCTGAGGAGATGATTCCCTTGCCCTGATTTTCTCAGGCTCTTTACATTTTACAGTTTCAAAGGGCATGGTTCTTTCCTTGATCATTTTCTCACTTTCATAATTTACAATGCCAATAAGTTACTTCTCTTCTCTTGGCTCCTCAGAGTTCTCAAATGACACAAGAGGGAATATCTCCCTTCCCCTGTGTGCAATGTTCACAATACCCAAATTGTGCCTTTCGTCTCTTGGCCAAATACAATTTCCAATTACTAGGAGAATGACTGCCTTCCCATGGTCACAATATTCACAGTACCAAGAGGTTGCCCTTCTTTATTTATTTATTTAATCACTTCTAAAACACACCTACACCACCGAGGACAGCATGGCCCTACTGTTGAGAGGATTGAGCAAGATCCGAACAGAGAAAAAAGCGAGGGAATAGGTACTAAAAATGAAAAGTCTTCAGTGCTCGGCAAAACGTGAGGTGGTCCTGTGTAACACTCATGGCCAGCAGGAGAGAGTTCCATAGAATGGCCACCACAACCGAGAAGGCACGCCCTCCAGATCTCAAGCGGTGAACACGGGGGACTTGGACTAAGAACAGGGAAGATGAGCGGAGGGAATGAGAGGGGTCTTAAGGAAGTAATGTTTCCCGTTGGAAGTCCGGGGGCAACACCATCGAAGGCCTGATGCACCAAACAGAGCGATTTAAAGTCAACACGCCTGGCTACTAGCAGCCAGTGCAAAGAGACTAGAATAGGGGAGGCAGAGGCACAAAGGGGGCCACTGTAGCCAAGTTTTTGATGACCTGGACTGGCTTAGGCAGAGGACCGAAGGAAGGAGGCCAGAAATCAACGGTTCAAAGGGCTGAGCATGCGTCTAGGCCCATCACCAAGACCTTGGTTTTGTTGCCATTTAGGAGGAGCCAATTATCGCTCACCCAAGCGTTCACCGCCATCAAGCAAGCCTGACAGCGAGCAGGTGTGTGCTGCTGAAGTAAGTCAAGACGGATCAGTATTTCGGTGTCATCCGTGTACGTAAACCTGAAAGAGCAAATGAGGAGGACCAAAGGCTGAATATAGATATTGACAAGGAGAGGGGAAAGAGCAGACCCCTCTGGGACCTCACAGGAGACAGGCAAAGGAGCAGAACAAAAAGGAGAGAGGAGAAGAGACTTTGTTCGCCCAGCAAGAAAAGAGCTGAACCAGTTGAGAACGAGCCAGAGATGCCCGCCAGGGTGAGCCTGTCCAACAGCCGAGCGTGATCAATGGTGTCGAAAGCTGCTGATAGATCTAAGAAAATTAGCGCCTCCAAACCACCCTGATCCACCATGTGGGACAGGTCTTCCACAACGGACACCAGCACAGACTCAGTCCCACGCCGAGGCGGAAACCAGATCGAAAAGGGTCCAAGAGACCAGAATCTTCCAAGAAAGAGAAAAGTAACGGTTTAGGTGTGTTTGACCCTTTGAGAACTGATTGCGACAAACTGTTGGACAAAAAAAACAGCCCGCATGCGATCAGTTCTCAGAGGTTCAAACGCACTCACACCAAACCCCCACCCAACCCCCCCTTCCCTACTTACCTGATCGCTCACTGCCTGGTTGACTGTAGACCTGCGGCGTCTGATCTATCCCTCAAACGCGGGTCAGATCTGACACTGCAGGGACCCTTTTTCTTTAGTTTGGTCCCCCGTCTCCAATATTGAGGAAGGAGGGGACATCCCTGCTACCCCTAAGGCTGATACATACTGATCATAGGAGCGGGGTACACCCCTGCAGCCCGAGCCCCACATGTTCAGTATGTATTAGACAATTTGTACGCTTTTATTCAGTCAAATGGTACAGGCCAAATTCGGTCAAATGTACCATTTGCCCAAATACAAATGAACACATTTCCTAATACCAAAGTAACCAGGGATCCAAGGAGTTTCATGAAGAAAAGGAGAAGAGAGATTGGACAGAGGAATCAAGGGGGGCTTTTTTTTATTTTAGAAGTGGGATCCCCATAGTGTGTTTAAGAGAAGCAGGGTTACAGCTAGTTGAGAAAGAGCAGTCACTTTTCTCTTGGCAAACACAATCTCCAATCACAAGGGGAATGCCTCCCTTCCCTTAGTCACAATGTTCACAGTTCCCACTCCAGGGGTATTGACTCCCTTCCCCAGGATTTCACACACTCAAGAAGATGACTCCCAATCAGTTTGCCGGGTGTACTCTCATGGTAGGACTTCCTTAATGTGTAAGTTCCACACTTTTATATTTTCTTCACTCAACCATTGGGTCCTCAACCACCTTTCATTTGCTTCATTCAACAATTGCCTTGGCGTCCCGAATTTTCTGCTCGGGTTCACCCAGTTCATGTCATTTTTCTTCGATGGTATATTCAACAGTTGCCTTGGCGTCCCAGCTTCCCTGCTCGGATTCACCCAGTTCATGTCATTTTCCTTCAGTGGTGTTCGGTGTATGCCACAAAGCGCCACATTCTCTGTGGTCTTCAATTCTTCCAGTCTCTCGCTTCGTCCTCTTACATGCCTCTCGTCGGCTATCACCGGTACCGACCCGCAATGCCTCAGCTTTGTTCCAGAGCTTCATTTGCTCTCGGCCTCTGGAAGGTGAACCTCTGGGTTCCGATTCACTCATGACGGCGCCTCCAGAAGCTTCCTTGCTCCCTGTGCAACTTGCTTCTTCTCTGTTTCCTGACCCACGTCGGGAGTAGCGGTTGTCCACGTTTCTTGACGCTTGATGTTTTTAAACATCCCGGCACCTATTCCAACAACTAGAGTGCGTCTTTGACTTCTTGGCTTCATCGCTCTGCATTGCTCTAGTGCTCTTCTTCGTCTCAGTCATTCTTCTACCAGGGTATATAAGAACCTTGTTGTCAGTCTGGACTGGATGTTCTGGTTTTATATTACAGTATGCCATATGGGTTTGGGAAATTAAGGTGCTAGTGTCATACCCTGAGTGGAAAGGGGGATACCATGGTCCAACTGGCAAGTCCACCTCCCTCCCATGTGTGTTGTCTCCCCCATATGGTCTTCCCTCAGGCATCCCCTCCCCAGGATCAGGTAGCGGCTGCTATTCCCTGGCCATATGGGGAGCGAGTTTTCCCTGGGAGGCAGTGATGATGTCGATAAATTCATCACAATAACCAAAAACCTCTTGGTTATGTGCTATGCATTGATAACGCGTTCCATGTGATCATGCGCCGCGCCAGTGGGCCGTGCCCAAGCGTCACCCGCAGAAACGGTCAACCTTTCATTACATGTTTACTGTGAGAAAAACCCCTGTTGCTAAGGGTAGGTTTTCCAAATGGAGTTTGTCATGCAGGATCATGCATTCATGGTAAATTACCCAGATGAGTTAATGGGTCAATGTGCAAAAATAGGGGCTTCTGTGATCATTTCGGAGTGATCTGAAAACAATCCCATTTGTGAGCGTTCATGCTTAGAAATTGCAAGTACTGAGAATACTACAATCAAACCATGGGAGTTTCGATGGGAGCCAAGTACCCCCCGATCCTAGCTAATCTCTTCCTCTGGCAACTTGAGATCACCCATGCACTAGCACCTAGTATAGACAAAAGTGGGTCATGTAATACTCTGAAAAAGGTTTATAGACATCTTTGGGATTTGGAAAGGGGATCAAGTGCAATTTGAACTCTTATGTAACACACCCAATAACAATCAGTTTCATATAGAATTCACCAGCACTCACGATGCAGAGCGGATTACTTTTTTAGATTTAGAAATTAGGATTGTTAATAATAAAATAGAGAGTGTAACACATTCAGTAAACCAACCTAGACCAATTCGGTTCTACATGCAACCAGTGGGCACAAATGTTGTGCCATTAAAAATATCTCAAAAGAGGAAAAGCTAGGACCCAAAAAGAATTTCAGCATGAGAGAATTTGGAACAGGAAATCAATCTCATCACCCAAAGAAAACCCCAAAGGGTAATAGCGTTGTTAGTCACCCTTCCAGTGGGGATAGCCCAAAGAGTAGAAAGAAAGCTTAATCGCACTATCCACTATAGAGAAAAGCCATAAGGGAAGTGACAGAGTATCATCTTTCCCTAGTGTCAGGAGGGTTACTACCTAATACTCAAATGAGCGGCGTTATATGATTTAAATAAAACAATTTGATCAAAATCAAGGTTCATGCCCTTCGGGGTCACAAAGAAGGCGGTGTGGTGATCCAGTATATTTTGCGTTGGTGAAGCAATTGTATAATGTTACCCCCTCTTGTTGGAGGACCATTTGTTCCAAAATAACAACAGTCATCTGTGCCACTGAGTCGCGCTTTTCTTCAGTGTCCAGTTATAAATGTGCTTTTTGTTTTTAATTTGCCAATTAGCACTGTAAGCCTTGATTCGATCTTTTGAGTTATCACAAAAAACACAGATCCCAATATTTCAGTCAACGCTACTGGCCCTAATTCCATTATGTCAGGGATCACTTGGGATATTCGACTCCTACTGATCACTTCAATGGGTGACCGCCTTCATATTTCCCCCTCCTGTGAAGAATCCTATGGATCCTTCACTGAAACCTTGCCCAAGTCTCCTCCCTGGTGGCCAGGGGAAGGCAAACGCTTCCTGATTCCAGCCCTGGGGGCGGTGTACTGCGGGAGGATCACCTGGGAGGAGACAGGACCCAGGGTGATGAAGAGATTCTGTGGGGTGAGACATAGTAGTTTTCCTCTGGAATGAAGAATCTTCCCAAGGTACCTAAAGAGGCAATGGGTTATTGTCATTTTAATGTCCCTAACACTTATGGTAAATCTAGAGTTGTGGACCTTACTGTTGCTTACTGTTGTGAATGCTGAGCACGCTTTGCCAAAAGAAAGATCCTTTTAGGCATCCCAAATTAAACACCTTCCTCAATCACAATGGTACAATATACAGGAATATGGAAATGTTGTTGTCAATCAACTAGCTACCTCTGTAAAGGCTAATTCTCATAGCCCCTCTCTTAATACATTTAAGGGAAGGAAATCTACCATTGAAAGTAACTTAAAAGTGACAAAACCCAACTTTGTTGAAGGAAGTAAGTGACAGGATTCTAGAGGGACTGAGACGAGGAAGATGGCTGAAGAGCATGCAAGTGCAGCAGTCAGGAAATTAGGCCTAACAGCCATTGTAGCAGTCAGGCAATTGAACCCAATAACCTACACCTGAAGGGACCAGGGAGGCATAAAAGGCTCCCTCGGGAAGAGAAAGAAGGAAGGAGTGGCAGGAGCTGGAAAGTTACTTGGAGAGCAGGATGTAGCAGTAGAAGCAGAAAGAAGGCACAAGGCTGGCAAACTAAGCAGAAGTTGTATAACAAGAGGAACGTGAAAACAGCAGATTTCAGCTCTGTGTTCTGATAGAGTCCTGGTCTCCCAAACTCTGAAGTGCAGAGGCTGCGCAGCAGAAGACGGGCAGGAGAAATGGTTTCCCCCATGCGAGCCGGATTACTGTGGTTGCCAAGCTGTTGGCGTGCCGGAGACTGAGGCCAGATGCAATTGCAAAGCCGAGAGTCACGAGAGCAGAGGAGACTCCGAAAACATATGGATGGACCGGGACACCTGTTCAGGAGAAGGGTGGGGGTCCACAGCAAGGCCTGAACTATCTTTTTCTTTTACGGGAATACAATTTCATAACCATCTTTAACCCCTTAAGTGCCAAAGACGAGGTATCCCGTCCTTGGGATTACTTCCCTGTTGCCAAGGATGAGATACCTCGTCCTTTTAGGCACTTCGTTTTGTGTGATCCCTGCAAATCAGGGATCACAAAAAACTGTAATCCAACCCCCAGGCTATGTGAGTGGGAGTTCCCTCCTCACTGCCCAGGGGCTGGATTACCTTCAGTTTCACCTCGGCAGCCATTTTCGGCTGCCACAGTGAAAACACAAGGTGAGTGCCCACATTGCTCTGCCTCGATCTCCGGCTGTATCTCAAGCTGGAGATCGAGGCAGGTGTTGTGGGAAAGGGGAGATTCTCCCCTTTCCAGTGACACCTTTTTTGTAGCATTGCTGGGCGCAGATCTGGCGCCAAGCGCTCGATCCGTCCCCAGCAATGCCCACTAGACCACCAGGGATTTGTTTTCGATGGCGGGGGGGGGGGTGGGTTGCTTAAAGTAAGCAGCCCTCTCCCCCCCAGAACCCTGGAGGGAGATGGTTGATCATCTGCCCCCAGGGAAGGGGCCACATGAACAAAAAAAACAAAAAATGAAATGGGGATGGGGGTGGCTGGCCACTGGGCACCAGGGATTTATTTTTTTATAAATGAATGGGTGGTGGCCCTCTCCTTCCCACCCCAAGTGGACAGGGGGGCACCCCTTGTAGCCCTGCCTGGGGGCAGATTCCTGCCCCCATGGAGGACTACATGAGGTGGCCCCCATCCAATTGGGGGGAGGGCCACCAGGAAAGTGTGGACAGGCCCCCCAAAGGATGGGGCCTGCAGGTTAGGGCCCCCCTGGGGCAGATGGGTGTCCATCTGCCCCCAGGGAATGGGCCCAAGGGAAAAAAAAAGACAAATAAGATGGTTTTGGGGTGAGTGCCCCCCCCACTAGACCACCAGTGAATTGTTTTTTGGAAAGGAGGTGTCCCTTCCCCCCACCCAAAATGGACTGGGGGGCATGTTATGCAGCCCTCCCTGGGGGCAGTTATCTGCTCCTAGGAAGGGGCATCTGATCCCAGGGAGGGCTGCATGAGATTCTTCCCTCTTATCCGCATCTGGGAGGGCTGATTAAGATGCCCCCCTTGCATTTGGTGTGGGGGGGAGACAGCCACCCCCCTTTACATTAGAAAATTCCCCAGAGGTTTAGGGTGCCCCTCAGCCCCCCCCTAAAGTGTAGTGTACCGTTTTCATTTTTTTTCTTTGTTTACCAAACTTCCTTTGGCGCAGATGGGCACATTGGTGTGCCAATCCACCCCCAGGGTGCCAAACCTTACTGCCTCATCTGCTGGGGGGCCTATGGCCATGTTTTTTGGTGGCCCTCGCCCCCGCACCCAAATGGAGGGGGGGCACCTCATATGCAGCCGTTTGACGGAGCCCCAGGGAGGCCTGCATGAGGTGCCTCCTCCATCTGTTTGGGGTGGGGGGTGAGGGGGCCACCACAAAATGTTGGACAGGCCCCCCAATGGGTGGGGCAGTAGGTTTCGGGCACCCTGGGGGCAGAATGCACACTATTGTGCCCATCTGCGCCAAGGGGAGTTGGGTAAACAAAGGAAAAATGGTAGACAGCATTTTAGTGGGGGGGCTGTGGGGCACCCCAAACCGCCAGGGATTTTTGTAATGTAAAAGGGGGTGCACCTCTCCACCCCTTACCCCCGCAAATGGAGAGGTGGGGCATCTCATGAGCCGATAAGGGGGGGGCTGTCATGCACTCCTCCCTAGGGTCCGGTGTCCCTTCCTAGGAGCAGATATCTGCCTCCAGGAAGGGCCGCATGACATGGCCCCCACTCAAATGTGGATGGGGGGAAGGGGCCACCACCCCTTCCCATTAGAAAATTCCTCAGTGGTTTGGGGTGTCCCACAGCCCCCCTAAAATTCGGTCTACCATTTTCACTTGTTTCCTTTGTTTACCCAACTCCCCTTGGCGCAGGTGGGCACAATAGCGTGCCATTCTGCCCCCAGGGTGCCCAAAATCGCTGTTTGAAATTATGCTGTGCAGAAAGACTTGGGGTTACCCGTGTTTTAGGCTTTTCCCTTTGCGCCCAGGTAGGTGCACCCACACATGTGAGGTACTGTTTTAGTCGGGACACCTGTGGAAATGCGGGACGGTAGGACATGTGGCTTTAGCGGTGTGTTTTGGTGGGTGGCCAGAGTGAAATGTCTGAAATTTGTTTTTTTTTAACAAAGTTTGGACTTTGCCGGGGATTGCGGCGTATTTCGGTGTGAGCGCAGAGTGAAATCTGCAGAAATTGCCCCCCCCCATTTTGGACTTTGCCAGGGGTTCTGGGTAATAAATACTGGGCCAGTTTGCGCAAGTCAGACCTCTGCGGATTTCCACAGGTGTCCTCTTTTCGGAAATGCATGGGGTTCTCTGTTTTCCTTGGTGGCTTGGACACCCTAGGCCCAAATCTGTATGGTGTGCACATGAGTCAAAATCCTGCAATTCTGCTGTCCGAAAAGACTTGGGGTTAGCTGCGTTTTTGGCTTTTTCCTTGGCGCCTAGGTAGCTGCACCCACACGTGAGGTACCGTTTCCGTCGGGACACCTGTGTATTCCCACGGGTATCCTCTTTTCAGAAATACATGAGGTTCACAGTTTTCTTTGGTGGCATGGACACCTTAGGGCCAAATCTGTATGTTGTGCACATGAGTCAAAATCCTGCAATTCTGCTGTGCGAAACGAGTTGGGGTTACAAGTGTTTTCGGCTTTGCCCTTTGTACCCCGGTAGGTGCACCCACACATGTGAGGTACCTTTTTCATTGGGACACCTGTGGAAACGCGGGAAGGTAGGACATGTGGCTTTAGCGGTGTGTTTTGGTGGGTGGCCAGAGTGAAATGTCTGAAATTTGTTTTTTTTTAACAAAGTTTGGACTTTGCCGGGGATTGTGGGTAATAAATTCTGGTGCGATTCGCGGAAGGCAGACCTCTGTGGATTCCCACGGGTGTCCTCTTTTGGGAAATGCATGGGGTTCCGTGTTTTCCTTGCTGGCTCAGACACCCTAGGCCCAAATCTGTAGGTTGCCCACATGAACAAAATGTGCTGTGCCGAAAGGCTTGGGGTTACCAGTGGGTTAGCCTTTTCCTTTTGCGCCCAGGTAGGTGCACCCACACATGTGAGGTACCGTTTTTGTCGGGACACCTGTGGGAACGCGGGAAGGTATGACATCTGTTGTTGGCAACGTGTTTCGGTGAGTGGACAGAGGGAAATGTCTCTGAAATTGGCTCGAAATAAACACAATTCTCAGACATTTCGCTCTGGCCACCTACAGAAACAAGCCGCCAACAACACATGGCCTACCGTGCACCTACCTGGGCGCAAAGGGGAAAGCCTAAAACACGGCGAACCCCAAGTCTTTCGGCACAGCATAATTTCAGGAATTCTGCGCATGCGCAAACCCTACAGATTTGGGCCTAGGGTGTCCAAGCCACCAATGAAAACCGGGAACCCCATGCATTTCTGAAAAGAAGACACCCGTGGGAATCTGCAGAGGTCTGCACAAATTGCCCCAGTTTTTATTACCCACAATCCCGACAAAGTGTGATATTTGCTGGTGAAAAAATACAATTTTCACTTTGTCGGGGGTTCTGGGTAATAAATAATGGGCTGCTTTGCACAAATCAAACATCTGTGAATTCCCATGGGTGTTCTCTTTTCGGAAATGGGATCCCAGTTTTTCTTGGTGGCTTGGACACCCTAGGCCCAAATCTGTATGGTGTGCACATGAGTCAAAATCCTGCAATTCTGCTGTACGAAAAGACTTGGGGTTACCCGTGATTTCGGATTCTTCCTTTGCGCCCAGGTAGGGGCACCCACACATGTGCGGTACCGTTTTCGTCAGGACACCTGTCGGAATGCGGGACAGTAGGCCATGTGTTGTTGGCGGCGTGTTTCGGTGGGTCAGCCGAGTGAAATGTGCGGAAATTGTGTTTTTTGCCCCCGAATTTGGACTTGCCGGGGGTTCTGAGTAATAAATTCTGGGCCAATTTGTGCAAGTCAGACCTCTGCGGATTTCCACAGGTGTCCTCTTTTCGGAAATGCATGGACACCCTAGGCCCAAATCTGTATGGTGTGCACATGAGTCAAAATCCTGCAATTCTGCTGTCCGAAAAGACTTGGGGTTAGCTGCGTTTTTGGCTTTTTCCTTGGCGCCTAGGTAGCTGCACCCACACGTGAGGTACCGTTTCCGTCGGGACACCTGTGGGAACGTGGGAAGGTATGACATTTGTGGTGTTTGCGTGGTTTTCATAACATTTCGACCCATTTGCTGCTGCCCTTTGTCACACAACCCTTTCATTTCCCAAATGTGACCTACATTTACTGGCTGATTCATGGAATAATTAGCGCGCGCAAGTGGCCAAAAACGTGCGATTCGCAGTGGAATAGCGAAAATCGCAGTTCAAGTGCGAAAATCGCACGAAAAGCAGCGCACATCGATTCATGGAAGGCCGTGCGCGAGAAAACCATCGGATGTGCGCTAAAAAAGTGCGCAGCGCACGTTGGTGCACAGGCCATCTAACGGCGTGCGCCAGGTCACAGCGAAAATCGCACAGGCCATAGCGAAAATCGCACATAGCGCAGCGCACACAACAAAAGTACGCGGAACACGGGGCGTAACACTCGGAATGGGGAACAACTTGCCAAAATGTGGGCGTCACGGGGGAAGTACAGGGTGCAAGTGCGCGGAACGCCCACACGCTCGCCTACAACCCGTATTCATGGAATCGAATAGGGCAAAAAAGCGCACAGTCAAACCAGCGCACAGGCACAAACACGACCACCACAAGAAAGCAGGCGGTAGCGTCTATGCACCTGTAATAAATGTGCGCCAAAAGGTGCGCCAACAAATAGCACCTATATACAGTCATGATGAATGTCCTATACTGTGGCCCTCCAGGACAAATGACGTGCAAAGGGGTACCCACAAACACGGACACCCGCTGACTGAAAAATAACGTGTGCGTGTATTCCGGGGTGCGCGGGAAGTCTCACAAGCGATTTGGCAGGGTACGTGGATTTCAGGGGTGCGCGGGAAGTTCCACACACGATTTGGCCGGATACGTGCGCTGGAATTTCCACACGCGGTTTGTCTGGGTACGTGGATCTCAGGGGTGTGTGGGAAGTCTCACACGCGATTTGGCAGGGTACGTGGATTTCAGGGGTGCGCGGGAAGTTCCACAGGCGATTTGGCCGGGTACTTGCGCGGGAATTTCCACACGCGATTTGTCTAGGTATGTGGATCTCTGGGGTGCGCGGGAAGTCTCACACACGTTTTGGCAGGGTACGTGGATTTCAGGGGTGCGCGGGAAGTTCCACACGCGATTTGGCCGGGTACGTGCGCGGGAATTTCCACACGCGATTTGTCTGGGTACGTGGATCTCAGGGGTGCGCGGGAAGTCCCACACGCGATTTGGCAGGGTACGTGGATTTCAGGGGTGCGCAGGAAGTACCACACGCGATTTGGCCGGGTACGTGCGCGGGAATTTCCACATGCGACTTGGCTGGGTACGTGGATCTCAGGGGTGCGCGGGAAGCCCCACACGCGATTTGGCAGGGTACGTCCGCATGAATTTCCACACGCGATTTGGCTGGGTACGTGTATGACAGGGGTACGCGGGAAATTCTACACGCGATTTGGCTGTGTGCTCCCAGGTATTCCCTGTACACCCTCCACGGCCCCTGCAGGCAGCCGACACCACAGGGGACTACCCTGCACACCTGCTCATGTCACCCAGCACCCCCACCCCCCAACCCCCAGCATCCAGGGGCACCCTCCACCAGGCCCCCACTCATGTCCAACTCATGTCTCCCACCACCCCCACCCCCCAGCAGGGCAGGGGCACCCTCCACCAGGCCCCCACTCATGTCCCCCTGCACCCCCACCCCCCAGCAGTGCAGGGGAAGCACCACCAGGCCCCCACACATGTCTCCCACCACCCTCACCCCCCAGCCACCAGGGGCAGCCTCCACCAGGCCCCCACTCATGTCTCCCACCACCCCCACCCCCCAGCAGTGCAGGGGCACCCTCCACCAGGCCCCCACTCATGTCTCCCACCACCCCCACCCCCCAGCATCCAGGGGCACCCTCCACCAGGCCCCCAATCATGGCCCCTATCACCCCCACCCCCCCAGCAGTGCAGCAGTGCAGGGGCAGCACCACCAGGCCCCCACTCATGTCCCCCTGCACCCCCACCCCCCAGCATCCAGGGGCACCCTCCACCAGGCCCCCACTCATGTCTCCCACCACCCCCACTCCCCAGCAGTGCAGGGGCACCCTCCACCAGGCCCCCATTCATGTCCCCCTGCACCCCCACCCCCAGCATCCAGGGGCACCCTCCACCAGGCCCCCACTCATGTCCCCCTGCACCCCCACCCCCCAGCATCCAGGGGCATCCTCCACCAGGCCCCCACTCATGTCCAACTCATGTCTCCCACCACCCCCACCCCCCAGCAGTGCAGGGGCACCCTCCACCAGGCCCCCACTCATGTCCCCCTGCACCCCCACCCCCCAGCAGTGCAGGGGCAGCACCACCAGGGCCCCACTCATGTCCAACTCATGTCTCCCACCACCCCCACCCCACAGCAGTGCAGGGCCTCCCTCCATCAGGCCCCCACTCATGTCTCCCACCACCCCCACCCCCCAGCATCCAGGGGCACCCTCCACCAGGCCCCCACTCATGTCTCCCACCACCCCCACCCCCCAGCATCCAGGGGCACCCTCCACCAGGCCCCCACTCATGTCTCCCACCACCCCCACCCCCCAGCAGTGCAGGGGCACCCTCGACCAGGCCCCCACCCATGTCTCCCAACACCCCCACCCCCCACCCACCATGGGCAGCCTCCGCCAGGCCCCCACTCATGTCTCCCACCCCCCCCCCCAGCAGTGTGGGGCACCCTCCACCAGGCTCCCACCCATGTCTCCCACCACCCCCACCCCCCAGCATCCAGGGGCAGCCTCCACCAGGCACCCACTCATGTCCCCCTGCATCCCCACCCCCCAGCAGTGCAGGGGCAGCACCACCACGGCCCCACTCATGTCCAACTCATGTCTCCCACCACCCCCACCCCCCAGCAGTGTAGGGGCACCCTCCACCAGGCCCCCACTCATTTCTCCCACCACCCCCAGCATCCAGGGGCAGCCTCCACCAGGCCCCCACTCATGTCTCCCACCACCCCCAGCATCCAGGGGCACCCTCCCCCAGGCCCCCACTCATGTCCCCCTGCACCCCCACCCCCCAGCAGTGCAGGGGCACCCTCCACCAGGCCCCCACTCATGTCCCCCACCACCCCCACCCCCCAGCCACCAGGGGCAGCCTCCACCAGGCCCCCACTCATGTCTCCCACCACCCCCACCCCCAGCAGTGCAGGGGCACCCTCCACCAGGCCCCCACTCATGGCCCCTATCACCCCCACCCAGCATCCAGGGGCACCCTCCACCAGGCCCCCACTCATGTCTCCCACCACCCCCACCCCCCAACAATCATGTGCGTTATGGTCAGCCTCCACAGCCAAAAGGCCCTACCAAGTAAACCATTCACCCACATGGAAATGGAAATTACATGTTACACCCCCAATGTTCATAAAGCAAATGAACCCATGTCTGTCACACACAATGGTTGCAATTGAATGGGAAAACACCCAACATGACATGCATGAAACCAATGAGATGATACCACACAGTGAAGTATGAAAACAAAAATTTGTATTAAAAAAAATTGAATGCAAATGAAATGAAACAAACTACAATGGCAATGAAAAAAGATAAGCTGCATGTCCGTCCAAAAAAATCAAAAATACAAATCCAAAAAAATGTTGTCCAAAGTCACATTAAAAATAAAATCAGAGAGAGAAAAATAAATGCAAAGACCATTGCTCCATGGTGAATAAATAAAAAAAAAATAATCAAACAATCCAATGAAGAACTATGTACAAAACATCCAAGGGTCCATGAGCCTAACTGAAAAAGGAAACCTACAAAAAACCCTAACTAAAATGCAACTATATACAAAAAGTGGAGCAGTGTCCGTCGACTCCAAATCATAAGAAGAAACAAAGGAAACCTAAAACTAAAGAACTATATACAAAGGCGGCGGGCAAGTCCAGCGGCTCACTCCGTGGTGTTCCGGGCCAGGGCATCATCAAACTCCTCGTCTATGTCCCGGAGGCGGTCCTGTTCCATGGCCCCGAGGGTCCGCAGGGACGACGCCATCTGCTCCTCCAGCCCCCTGCGGATTGCCTCGAGGCACTCGGCCCGCCTCAGGGCCCTCCGCATGGAGTTCTCTGCCCTGACCATCGTGAGCCGCGCCTCTTCCGCCCGCCGCTGCTCTGCACCTATCTGCTGCCCAACCGCAGCCACACGGAAGACACTTGGTCCTCCTGCCCTCCGGCCGATGCCTGCCCCTCCGATGTTGATGGCCCCGAGCCATGATGCCTCCCACGTTGACTCTGCTGCTGCCTCCGACGCAACTGCCTCTGCCAGCACAACGGCATCCAGGCTGATGGAATCCATCGACGCCGTCGTGCACGTGCCCTGCCTGATGATGCTGGCACATCCTCCATCTGCTGGGGTACAGTTGCTGTGGTGTCCACCCCTGCTGGACCTCCGACTCCCGACTGTGGCAGGGATGGGATCCCCACCGAGCTGGCTGCATTGGTCAGGGCAGGGCAGGTCCACAGGGGGCCCTGGTGGCATCTGGGCCGGAAGACGGCAAGGAGAACCACTGGCGTATAGCCTCCACAGAGAAGGAGAGGGCCGCCAGATTGGCCGACACATGCAGGAAACCCCTGAACATGGAAGATCCCAATTGGGCCACGTCGGCACGGTGCTCTTCGTGATGACGTGCGTGCTCCTCCAGGGTAGCACGCACGTCATCACGAATTGCACCCGCGCGCATCGCGACCCTAATCAGGACCTTCTCCATACGGCCACGGGTCCCCTCGTCCGCAGGTGGAGGGGAGTCAGGTGACATGGACATCCCCTCTACCTGCGGACGGGCCTGGGACGGGGCATCCCTGCTGGTGCATGGTGGTGCACTCACAGGGTCAGGGGCAGCGACATGCACAGGCCCCTCCACGGTGACCTGTGCTGCCTCCTGCCCCTGCCCCTGGACTGCACCACTTGCACCAGCAGGGATGCCCCCACCAGGCCCCATGTGTGCCTCAGTGGCGGCCTCCTCCTCCTCTGTGGAAACCACCAACCTGGATGGCTCCTCACCGTCTTCCGCCGTAGCAGGCCCCTGTGGGGGCTCACCCACCCCTTCCGCTGCAGCCTTGGGGGCATCCCCGCTGCCTTGCTCCACAGCGCCGTCTCCGCCCTCTTCTTCACTAGCTGCTGCGTAGAGGGAGACATAGAACACAAGCATCAGGGTACTGTTCAATGGTCCCCTAGACAGGCAGCAATAGCAGATGAGTACCACTGTCAAAGTACACTTCCATCATGTCCCTCCACAACACATGGGTCAGTCCAGGCAAAACACACACAGTAACAGGCATGGTGCATGCCATGGACATTTCCATACATGTCCAATGGACTCTTGAAACATACAATGATATGGAACTCACATGCATCATGGGTCATGCCTATCACATGCACACACTACACCTCAGTCACATCCATCTGGCCTCATACACCCCAAACACAGCGGATACAAGGATAACTAGGCTGCATCAGTGAATCTGTGCATTGTCACACACATGTGTCATGCATCCATGGCATTCACAAGTCACAGACACGCAGGTCAGGCACACAGACATGGCTACCATATATGTACCTGGCATCAGCACCCATACCTCACCCCCACCCATGTCCAGGAACAGAGACTGGCATGCTTTCATGTGTACAATCTGCATAGGGCTCCCCATGTCGCATTTAAACACATGCAACAACCATGTGGTTCACACATCACTTGTCGCACATACATTACCATGATGTCCCTGCACACATACATGCATACATGGCCTCTGTCACACATACAGGCAAGTATCAGACAACCAGCACACCGCAACATGCCCTGTCTCACACAGCAATGCTTGGCCACTTACCGCTCAACTCCAGACGGGTCTCCCTCTCAAGGATCTGGGCGTGGAGCGCTGGGCGTACGTGTTCCAGGACCCTCATCTGGATGGAACTCATGCGGCCCCGGCCCCCCTCCACGAGGGTCCTGGACCTCAAGTCCTCCCAGCGCTTCTTGATCTTCTGGACGTCGCGGGTTGCCACCCCCTCTGCGTTGATGGCAACCACACATTCGGCCCAGATCCTCTCCCGTCCTTCCTTGCTGGCGCGGGACGTTCCAAAGAGGGCATCATACTGCCCCAGGACATGCTCCACCAGGACACCAACTTCGGTGGCAGTGAAGCTGGTGCCCCTCTGCCCCTCGGGCCTGGGGTTGCCACTGGTGCCAGATGTGGAAGTGCCCGACATGGCAACCCCAGAGGCAGGAGTGGGTGGGCAACTGGGTCCAGGGGCTGGGCTGTGGAGCGATGTTATCCCAGTCGGGAGTCTTCAGTTCCAGCAGGGGTGGACACAGCAACTGGGCCCCTGCAGATGGCTGATGTGCAGGCACCAAATGGCAGGGCACGGTGGCAGCAGGCAGGCAGGCAGGCAGGCAGGCAGGCAGCAGCAGCAGATGGCACGTGGGAGGCTGCTCGGGGCACTGGGTGGCAGTAATTCGGCCTTCTGGGCAGGAGCGTGGTCTTCCGTGTGTTTTCGCGTGGACAGCTTGATACGGAGTGATTTGGCACGTGAAAATCCTGCACGTCAGCGTGAAATTCGAGGAAAGGCCCTTAGCGCGTAAGCGCGTCAGCACGCATACGCGATTCTATTGGACCAAAGGCCCTCAGCGCGTAAGCGCATCTGTGACGTGACCCGCACGGGTGTTTCCCTCATTGCACGTAATGACGGAGCACACGTGGAAAGACTGCACGTCAGAGTGTCATCGCGTGTAATTGGACAAAAGTGCGCGTACACGCGATTGGCCTATGTATGTGTATTCCAGGGGTGCGCGGGCACTTACACACGCGAGTACATCAGCGCACGTGTATTCCGGGGTGCGCGGGAATTTCCACACGCTATTGACCTGGGTACTGGATTTCAGGGGTGCGCGGGAAGTTTCACACGCTAGTACATCAGCGCACGTGTATTCCGGGGTGCGTGGGAATTTCCACATGCTATTGGCCTGGGTACTGGATTTCAGGGGTGCGCGGGAAGTTTCACACGCTCGCCTACAACACGAGCAAAGAAACACGTACGCCAGTAGGAAGCAGGCATACGTCGACCCGCGACGCATAAATTTGCGCGCAAAAAAAAAACAAGCTCAGACGCCAGGATGAATATACCGTTCCTAGCAGCAGTGGCCGTGGGCTACCAAAGGAGGAGGAGGAGGATAGTCAGGGCCAGAATATTCACACCCAGAACCAGCCGTTTGGGGATGCCTGATGACCAGGTGTATGGGAGGTACAGGTTTCCACCACACATAATACTGGACCTGGTGAGTGAGTGGGAGGATGACCTCACATCACCCACCCTGTGCTCCCAAGCACTCAGCCCCCTGGAGAAGGTCCTCAATGTACTGCACTTCTTAGCCACTGGATCATTTCAGCGGACAAGTGCCGTAGTGGGTGGGCAGTCACAGGCCACGCAGTCACGCTGCCTACACCAGGTCTTGAACATCATCACTGCACGCCCATCAGTCCGCAGGCACATATACCTGCCCAGAACACATGCAGAAAGGCATGCTGCCGCCCTGGATTTTTACGGTGTGGCACGATTCCCCAAAGTGCTAGGTGCCATCGACTGCACCCATGTGGCTCTACGTCCCAAGCATCTGAGCACATCTATAGGAACCGCAAGCACTGGCATTCCATCAACGTGCAGGTAGTATGTAATGCCAAGAGAATCATCACCTCAGTATATGCCAACTATCCCGGGTCCACCCACGACAGCTTCATTTACCGAATGTCCACCTAAGCCGGGACCTAGAAGCTGGGCGGCATGGCGATACATGGCTGCTTGGTGAGTATGAATGCCACTGCACATGCATGCATGTCAGATACTGAGCAAGGTCACAACCCCACCAATGATACCAATCACCACCTCAACAGGGGACAGTGCTTACCCTCTCAGCCCCCACATGATGACGCCAATTCGGAACCCCCCCCACGCCACCCGAGGTAAGATATAACACAGCCCACATTGCAACCCGCGGCATAGTGGAGCGCACATTCGGAGTGCTTAAGTCACGCTTTCACTCCCTTGACCGTTCTGGCGGGCAGCTGTTATACGCTCCCCCAGTAGTGTGCAGGATCATAGTGGCAGCATGTGTCCTGCACAACGTTGCAACACGCCGGGGCCTGCCTGTGGACATGGTGGTGCCCCCACATCCCCAACCACATGCACACCCGCTGCGCATGGGAGGGGAAAGGGCACGGGTGGAGGCAGCCCGTACACATCTAGTGGCTAATTACTTCACATAGAAATCACACCCCTGTGGAGTGCACACTGCCCTGGCACATACCATCTGACAATCAATGATGACTCAACCTGACACTGATCCTGAATGTCTGGAGAATCAACCGTCAAAACCATATCAGCATGAGATTGTTCACCTGGAAGTGTTACAATGTGTGCATCCCTACCTACACAGACACCACCAATGCAGTTTCGTGAAAAAACACATTCATGCAGCTAAAATGAATACCCACTTGCAAAATGCAACATGAGGACAGTGCTATGTCACCCAACCCATCCCCAGCACCGCCACACGACACACCGTGCCATGTCATGCTATGTGCAGGTAAACAAAGTAATCCCCACAACATGACACAAGTGTCACAATGTACAGTGTCCCTAATTGAAACTCGCGACACCTGAAATGCTCACAGTAATGCAGGACCAACAACACACTTAAGCAGGTATTTAGCAAAAACACTTATCATCTACTGACCCTCAAAACTACCATTAACATGACATTACGAATGTAAGGAATTAGTAGTCTCACCACCTGGAAATGCCTGCACTCCCACCACTTACAACTGTATGGTGTTGCCGCCATGTAGAGTTGTAGGTGCACTGCTGCCAACATGGACTCCATCTCCAAAGTAGAGGGCCTTGTGTAGACATGAGGAAAGGACCTGCAAATTAGGAGGTAGACACGGATGATGAGTTACACATCAATGCAACATGCAGTGTACAACACAACAGCAATATGCACTAGGAATGTATACACAGTATTGACTAGACTGCCCACACATGTAGTGGGAGTCCAATGTCACCATGTACGTCAATGTCACTTGGGCACACCCTTTGCAAGCCCATGGAAACGGGAAGCAGGAGGGGGTGTGTGTGACATAAACCCAAGCATCTGAACCAAATACATGACAAGCCTGCATGTGCCCAGCCACAATGCAGCGTATGCCCAAGGGAGCCACACAAGGCAACACATTGTCCCAAAAAAAAAAAAAAAAGAAAAAAAAAATCAAACATGGCCATTAATGGGCCCGAGGGGGTTGGGGAGGCCACCCAGGAGGTCCGAGGACAGGGTGCACACCAAAACCCACCTGTGTGGATCTTGCGGAAAAAAACACCTCCATGGGCTCATGGCCCACACGGCTATCCTATTGTGGGAGTATCACTGCTGTCGCTATATTCACCCTGTGCAGCTGCATCCGGAGGTGGTTGCACTATGGGAGGCAGCCCACGCAAGGCCCTAGTCTGTTCCTCCATGGCTGCAAGCATGCGGGTGTGGTAGGTCTCGTTCTGGAGGATGAGTGTGCGGAGGTCCCCATGCAACAACTCACGGGATGCCCGGACCTCCGCCCTAGTTGCCTGCATCTCAGCTGAGAGCGTACAGGTGAGATGCTCCAGCTGCTATTCTGTCCTTCGGTTTGTTGAAGCCTCAAGCTCAACAAGAGTCGTCCTGAGGTGAAGGAGTTCCAGCCTCAGGGCTTTCCTGTGGCCCTGGGACTCTATGCAGATGGCTTCCTGCAGAGTCGCCAGTGCCGCCCGCCTTTCCCTGTTGGACGCCAACATGTCCTCCCTGTGTGACTGGCAGATGGAGTCGGTTGCCTGCTGTAGTCGCTCCATCAGCCTTTCGGGGGGGACAATGGAAGTGGCCACCCTATCCATGGCCTGAGCCATCATCTCTGATGATGCTGCCTGTTGGGTTGCCATACCGTAAATGGATTGCTCCCATGCAGTATTGCCAGGTGGTGTACGGCCACCACGTCGGCGGGCACCACACCTGTCTGGGGCAAGGCGAACTGCGCCTTGCTGTGCCGGCACTGCCTGAGGCTGCAGGACTGCATTCCCCCTCTGATCTGCTGGCCCAGGAACAGGATCAGATGTCGCAGAGTGTGACCCTGCATCCGTAACCACCAAAGGCGTAGCTGCCAACGCTGACATCCCCATTGAGGGTTCTGACCCTGGTGCAGGTGGGTGGGACAGAACAGAATCCCTCCCAGGAACACTCACCTGCGACAGCACGTAGGTCTCATCCGAATCAACACCTGAGTACAGCTCGGGGGAGGTGCAGCCAGAGACACCCCTTGAGAGCACGACCTGCAGCAGTTGTGGGTTCTCACCAACCACCACACCACGTCCCTCACTGGTTGTCAGTCGGCCCTCGGACCCCTCCTGGGTCTGGACCATCTCCACAACCCCAGCAGTATCAGGTGCGTCTTCCCCTGCAAAGACATAAAAGCAAACAAATGGAAACAGGCATTAGCACCATGGCACACAATGAGGGCTGAGAAGCAACAGAACCAGTACTTGATTGACACATGTCCCACATGACTAAAACCCTCCCATGCATGCACCCTCACTGCGTATGAAGGGGAGGCAAATGGCACACATTGATGACACCAAGATGGAAGATGAACACATTTGCTGCATGCTGCCTAGCAGTGGCATCACACATTGGCCTGTGATTGCCAGGTGAAATACACATGCCATCACACAGATGGCATGTACCATTGCTATTGAGTGAAGATGGAGAGGAGGGCAGCACTTATTCATTCAGTCCAGTTCCCTCATGTAATAGCTTTTCTAATTCAAACAGGTCTGATTTTTCACCTGGAGCTGCCAGTCCAAAATGGTCCGATTGCACAGGGACATGTCTAAACAAATGATATCCAGGTAACAGTCACTCCACTTTACCATAGCCATGTCAGACATGTGACTAGAGGACTGAGAAATGCCTAGTAAAAGTGGTGGAATGCAAACAATCTGCCTGAATGAACAGAGAAAAATAAGCAACAATGTTGTTGCAAGGTGACACTTCAAGGGCAACTGGCGTGCTGTTGGGCTATATGTCTACTGTTGGCAGAAGGGATACTGCTATGGCCAAATGCTGCTGCGCAGAATGTATTGCATGAAGCACATGGGTGACCCAAATGACTCAGGCGTACACACCCTCACCTGGCACACAAACAGAAGCCCTCACACACACACCATGCACATGGATGACACACACATGCATGTGCACTCACCGGACAATGCCTCATAATCAGGCAGATCTCCCACGCCTTGGATCTGTTCCTCCGTGACGTAGGTCCCAGCGACTGACTCATGTGGAGTGAGTTCCATGTCTTCTACTGGAGACCCACCTCCAGTCACTAGAGTTGCGGCATGACTTGAGGCCAGCTTATTCTTTGCCCTGCGCTTTAGGTCATTCCAGCGCTTATAGCAATCATTAGCTGTGCGCCTCACGATTCCAAGGGCACTTACGATGTCCGCAACGGTCTGCCAGTGTGCCTGGCGTTGTGCAGGTGTGGTCTTGGATCCTGCAACAATGACCATCTCGTTATCATGTGCGGACACATACTCGACAAGTGCATTCAGTTCGGCATCCGTGAAGCTGGGCTTCCTCGACGGGCCGGACTGTATAGCCGTGTCTGGGGCATCAGCTTGTGCCGGACGAGCACTCTTCCTCTTCCGCTTGGAAGGTGGTGGTGATCCTGAGTGTCCTACGCCGCTCTGGACACTAGGGGCAGGAGCCCTGGTGGACTCTGTATCAGGAGTGTGGGATTGCACACTCAGCATGGGAGTTGATGCAGGCATTGGCTCAAGTGTAATGGTGTCAGGGGGAATATCAGCAGGATGGACTAGGACCGACACTGTCCTGGCTGGGTGTGTGAGAGCTGGGGTGGATGGAGCCGCAGCTGCCCCTGCAGCCTCTCCACCCTGCCTACTTGGGGCAGCAGATGACCTTGCTGCCCCTGATCCACGTGGCCTGATGACATCAACGTGCACCGGCGCACGTGTCATAGGCCTGCTGACCTGGAAGTCAGCCATGGAGTCAGCCAGGTCTGGTGCCACAATGGGCTGGTCCAACAAGGGCTGAGCCTGGATGGTGTCAGCCACATCAGCCTCAACCAGGGGGGGTATTATGGGTGCCCTTGACTGGTCCTCCACACATGGGGGGACAGGGTCACCCTGCAAGTAACGACCACGTCCCCTACCGGATCCACCACGGCCACCACTTGTGGCTCGTCCACCTTTGCCACCCTTACGGATTCCTCGCCTCCCAACCATGGCACTGATGTTAATATGCGTATGGGAGTGGCTGTAAACTATTGTCCTGGGCAATTGGGGGTCAAAGGGGTTGGGTACCAGATGGTAATTGTACCCTAGTGCTCTAGCAAGGCTGAATGTGACCCCTGGGGAAAGATGACGGGTCACGCAACGCACAGGAAGCCCAAAAAAGGGAGATGACGTGCACGCAACCCCTCCTAGACCACGTGTGCGGAAAAAAAACCCTGCACTACGCTGTGGCACCCAGTAACACAAGAATGAACGTATGCGTGTCACACGCAGCCTAGAATGACCTCTGAAGGGGTAGGCTACACACGGGGCAAGCACAGATGTTAGATACACGCGTGACTCACCGTCTGCCAGGAAAAAGAGCGTTAAAAAGAAGCGCGTGTGCGCGTTGGCAACACCCCCGCCAAAAGAAGAATTGTACGCTGGCTGAGGAGACAGGACAACAGTAGAAGGGAACGCTGTTTGAGGGAACAGGCCCAGGCAAACCAGAAAAAGAGAAAAAAGAGAAAAAGCTGTCAGAGGTAACAGGGAGTACGAACTTGAAACGCCGTGAAGTAAATCGCGTGTGAAACGACAAGAAGTACAGATTTCACCCACTCGCTCTCCACGAAAAGCACGTACAAGGAAATGGTGTTCTACACGTACCTTTTATGCAGGCCCACACGTCCAGCGTCACTTACGCGGCGTGTACGCGCTAGGGCCATTTCCACCAATTACACGCTTTGTCACTTCCACGTGTACGCGCTAAGGCCATTTCCACCAATTAGACGCTTTGAAACTCGGTCGTGTCTTTCATTTTTTTAACACGCAACATTTCCAACGTGTGCCCTATTCAACGTGCACGTGACTTCATAGACGCGCATACGCTGGTGGCCTTTGGGCCAATGAATGTACAGACGTGTGCTGACGCGTTTACGCGCTAAGGGCCTTTCCTCGAATTACACGCAGACGTGTTGGATTTTCACGTGCAAAATCACTCCGTATCAAGCTGGCCACGCGTTCACACACGGAAGACCACGCTCCTGCCCAGAAGGCCGAATTACTGCCCCCCAGAGCCCTGAGCACGCTCCCACCTGCCATCTGCTGCTGCCTGACTGCCTGCTACCCACGTGCCCTGCCATTTGCTGCCTGCACATCAGCCAGGGGTGCTGTTGCTGTGACCACCCCTGCTGGAACCAAAGACTCCCGACTGCTTTTCCATCACCCCACAGCCCAGCCCCAGGACCCAGTTGCCCACCCACTCCTGCCTCTGGGGTTGCCATGTCGGGCACTGCAACATCTGGCACCAGTGGCAACCCCTGGCCAAGGAGGCAGAGGGGCACCAGCTTCACTGCCACCGAAGTTGGTGTCCTGGTGGAGCATGTCCTGGGGAAGTATGATGCCCTCTTCGGAAGGTTGCGCGCCGACAAGGAAGGACGGACTCGGATCTGGATGGACATCGTGACTGCCATCAACGCGGAGGAGGTGGCAGTCCGTGACTACGAACGTGTCAGGAAGCGCTGGGAGGACTTCAGGTCCAGGACCCTCAACAAGGCCCGGCGCCTCCTGAAGGCAGCGGATGCTAAGGGGCGCCGGGGCCACTTGTCGGAAGATCAGATGAGGGTCCTGGAACGCATATCCCCAGCGCTCCACATCCAGGTCCTTGAGAAGCAGACCCGTCTGGAGTCAAGCGGTAAGTGTACATGCATACTGATTGTAAGCTGTGCATGTGGTGGTGTGCCAGGAGTGTGCAGGTTGAACATGTATTTTTATGTGGCCAAGTAGGGGGGGTGTACAGGGCCGTGAGGGTGACACATGCGAGGGGTCTCATGTGTGACACATGGATGGTGCTTGTGTGTGTGGGCTTGCATGGCACAGGATGTGGAGGAATGATTGTCAGGTGTGACATGGATGTCGATCAAAACACTGCGACAGTTGGCGGAGGTGTACACATGCATGCAAGTTTTGTGGTGTGTGTGCATGTGTAGTGTACTCCCTATGTTGCATGTGATGTGTGGATGACCTTTGGCTGCTCATGCTGATGTATGTGAATGGATGGTGCTCGCTGTTGCAATATGGCTGTGGTATGGCTCATGTGTGCAAGTTGAAATGACTTGTGTGTTGGGGATTGTGATGCCATGTCTGAGGTTTACCAATGCCACTCATGTATAACTGTCATGTGTGCATGAGTCCATTTTACAGTGCCCTGATGCCTGTGTTTTCTTTCTCCCTGTCTGCAGCGTCAACTGATGAAGAGGGCGGAGAAGGTGCTGTGGAGCACAGCGGCAGGGGTCGCACCACCAGCCGGAGACGCAAGGCCCGGATCCCCTCCCAGGTTGTGATCTCGTCGGGGAGTGAGGAGTCCGGTGCCGCGTCCCAGGCCCAGCTGCCGAGGGGAGGTCCAAGAGGCGGAGGTTGGAGTTGGACTCCTCGGCAGCAGAAGGGGCAGCTGGGACCCCACAGGGCCCAACGGAGGAAGATGGCACGGAGTCATTCAGGTTGGTGGGGGGTTTGGTGGAGGAGGAGGCCGTGCAAGCGACAGTGGCGGGGTCTGGAGGTGGGGATTCCACTGGTGCTAGTGATGCAGTGCAGGATCAGGGACAGGAGGCAGCACAGGCCGCTGCGGAGGTGCCTGTGTGCAATCCTGTCCCTGCTCCTGTCACTGCATCATCTTGCACCAGCGGGGATGCCTACCTCCAGACCCGTTCTCAGGGAGAGGATTGGCTTACAACACCTGGCCTTCCTCTCCCTGCGCATGTGGCTATCCTGCACCAGGTTGAGCCTGTCCAGGGTGGGGTGGCGTAGCGTCAACGGGCCATGCGAGCTGACTTGCAGTCTTTTCATGATGAGTCTGCACGTCTTCTCGCATGGCTCGTTGACCGCGTTGACCCACTGGGACAGCTCACCAGGGCTGGATTCCTCCGTTTCCTGGACCTTGTTCCGACCCCCTTCTCCACAGAACCCCCTATGCCCCAGTCGTCCTCCATGCCATCTTCCCACCCATGTGTCACCTGGGTGCCCTGTGGAGCTGCCTCCGACTGTGCGGCCAGGCTGGTGGACAACAGATCCCTGCCACAGTCGGGAGTCGGATGTCCAGCAGGGGTGGCCACATCAACGACTGCACCCCAGCTGGAGGAGGATGTGCAGGCACCATCGGACAGGGCACATGGACAGCAGCAGCTGCAGCAGCAGGAGGCTGTAGGTGGGAGCCACGATAGCTCGGGGCCTTCAACATCGGAGGGGCAGGCATCGGCCGGAGGGCAGGAGGACCCTGGACGGGAAGTGTCTTCCGTGTGGCAGCGGTTGGGCCACGCCATAGATGTGGAGTGGCGGCGGGCGGAAGAGGCGCGGCTCACGATGGTCAGGGCAGAGAGCTCCATGCGGAGGGCCCTGAGGCGGGCCGAGTGCCTCGAGGCAATCCGCAGCGAGTTGGAGGTGAACATGTCGGCGTCCCTGCGGACCCTCGGGGCCATGGAACAGGACCGCCTCCGGGACATAGACGAGGAGTTTGATGATGCCCTGGGCCGGAACACCACTAAGTGAGCCGCTGGACTGGCCCGCCGCCATTGTATATAGTTATTTAGTGATAGGTTTCCTTTATAGTTTATTTTTATTTGGAGTCGACGGACACTGCTCCACCTTTTGTATATAGTTCCATTTTAGTAGGTTTCATTTCTTCTCTTGGGATGATGGACCCTGAATACTTTGTACATAGTTGGACTTTGGATTTGGATATTTTTTTTACTATGAATATTTTTTCCCATGGAGCAATGGTTTTCTATTTCTTTTTTCCCTTCATTTCCTTTTCATGGACTTGAACTTTGGAAGATATTTTTTTGGGTTATCATTTATTGATTTTAATTTGAAAAGGGACAGCCGGCTTAATTTTGTTATTTTTTTACTTGTGTATTTTGGTTCATTTTGATTGCCATTGCTGTTGTTTTTAATACATTATTTGGATTTTTTCATTCTTCAATGTGTGGTTTCATCTCATTGTTTTCATGCATGTCATGATATGGGTTTTCAGGTTCACTTGCAACCATTGTGTGTGTGTGAGACACATGTGTTGATTTACATTGTTTCCATTGGAGTAGTATCATGGGCACATGTAATACTTGGTTGTGTCTTTGGGCTGTGGTGGCTGGCCATGAAGCACATGCTTGAGGATTGTCAGGGCCTGTGGGCAGGGGGACATGAGTGGGGGCCTGGCGGAGGCTGCCCATGGTGGCTGGGCGGTGGGGGTGGTGGGAGACATGAGTGGGGGCCTGGCGGAGGCTGCCCATGGTGGCTGGGGGGGTGGGTGGGAGACATGAGTGGGGGCCTGGTGGGGGCTGCCCATGGTGGCTGGGGGGTGGGGGTGGTGGTAGACATGGGTGGGAGCCTGGTGGAGGGTACCCCACACTGCTGGGGGGGTGGGGGTGGTGAGAGACATGAGTGGGGGCCTGGCGGAGGCTGCCCATGGTGGGTGGGGGTGGTGGGAGACATGGGTGGGAGACATGGGTGGGGGCCTGGTGGAGGGTGCCCCACACTGCTGGGGGGGTGGGGGTGGTGAGAGACATGAGTGGGGGCCTGGCGGAGGCTGCCCATGGTGGGTGGGGGTGGTGGGAGACATGGGTGGGGGCCTGGTGGAGGGTGCCCCACACTGCTGGAGGGGTGGGGGTGGTGGGAGACATGAGTGGGGGCCTGGCGGGGGCTGCCCATGGTGGCTGGGGGGTGGGGGGGCAGTAGACATGGGTGAGAGCCTGGTGGGGGCTGCTCCTGCACTGCTGGGGGGTGGGGGTGGGTGGGAGACATGAGTGGGGGACTGGTGGGGGCTGCCCATGGTGGCTGGGGGGTGGGGGTGGTGGGAGACATGAGTGGGGGCCTGGTGGAGGCTGCCCCACAGTGCTGGGGGGTGGTGGTAGACATGGGTGGGAGCCTGGTGGAGGGTGCCCCACACTGCTGGGGGGGGTGGGGGTGGGTGGGAGACATGAGTGGGGGCCTGGCGGAGGCTGCCCATGGTGGGTGGGGGTGGTGGGAGACATGGGTGGGGGCCTGGTGGAGGGTGCCCCACACTGCTGGGGGGGTGGGGGTGGGTGGGAGACATGGGTGGGAGCCTGGTTGGGGCTGCCCATGGTGGGTGGGGGTGGTGGTAGACATGGGTGGGAGCCTGGTTGGGGCTGCCCATGGTGGCTGGGGGTGATAGGGGACATGAGTGGGGGCCTGGTGGAGGGTGCCCCACACTGCTGGGGGGTGGGGGGTGGGAGACATGAGCAGGTGTGCAGGGTAGTACCCTCTTTTGTGGGCTGCCTGCAGGGGCCGTGGAGGGTGTACAGGAAACACCTGTGAGGACCCACCCAGCCTAATCGCCTGTGTAACTTCCCGCGCACCCCTGTAATACACGTACCCAGCCAAATTGCGTGTGATAATTCCCGCGCACCCCTGTAATACGCGTACCCAGCCAAATCGCGTGTGATTATTCCTGCGCACCCCTGTAATACACGTACCCAGCCAAATCGTGTGTGACAATTCCCGCATACCCCTGTAATACACGTACCCTGGCTAATCGCGTGTAAAACTTCCTGCGTACCCCTGTCATACACGTACCCAGCCAAATCGCGTGTGATTATTCCCGCGCACCCCTGTAATACACGTACCCAGCCAAATCGCGTGTGACAATTCCCGCATACCCCTGTAATACACGTACCCTGGCTAATCGCGTGTAAAACTTCACGCGTACCCCTGTCATACACATACCCTGGCTAATCGCATGTAATACTTCCCGCGTACCCCTGATATGAACGTTACCCGCTTTGCGTTCCTTGTTTGGCAGCCCTGTAAACTGGTCCAGGGTTAGCGCAGCCCTTTGCGATGATTTAGCGATTTTGATGGCTTTTCCTTGCGCGAGGGCGTACTTGGGGGCGTTACTGGCGCTGCTGCAGGGTCGCTGCGATACTCTGCGCCACGGCTGGTTTGGGAGCCTGAAATCCATGAATACGCTGTGTGCGGAACTCGGTTTTGGCGCACGCGCCTGGCGCAGACAATCACACGCGGACACTCTGCGATATTCTATGAATTACCCTGTCAGTCGCTGCTTTAGGCACCATACACTTTTGTAACATGCAAAAGTCACCTATCCTTGAAAAGTACTGCCTGTGCTCTTTCAAAAAATGTATGCTTGCCCTTCCTCACCACATTGGTTTTCCTGATTTACACATGCCAAGTACGTCTGTTGAGGCCGTAAGCATAAAACTCCTGTGTACTATGCCTAGTTTCTGACCTGTGGTATTGCTTGTTTTGTGAAACACCACAGAAAAATGTGTGATTTCCTAACTGCAAGAGTCGGGGGAATGTAGCGGAGCATTGTTTTTCTCAAAATTCATAGAAACCATTACCGTACCAGGCCTACCATGTCCACCACATACCTTTTTTTTCAGTCGTTTTTCCGCTTTTTCCCCAAATTATGGAATTTTCCCCTACCTAGTTGTTGCCTGACCTCGTAAATCACCCCTTGCTTAACATGGAATTTTGTCTACTTTTCAGGAATGTATGCCTGTCTGTCCTCCAATTTGGCTTTCCTACCCTTTTCTTCCATTCCGTCCACGCATGTCCAATTGGCAAAAATGGCCAAAATCGCCTACCTCTCACAAAACGGTTGATAACCACATCAGAATTATTTATTTTCGTTTCCACTCAATCTGTTCTTGAAAGCCAGGAAATTGGGGAATTCAGCACAGCAAACGATTAGTTCGTAGCTCTTACAGGGGAAAAAAACCACAGCCTTCTTTGTAGATCAGTTTATTGCCATTTTTTGAAAAAACCCCAACTTTTCACACTTTTTGGTTATTTTCTCTCACCCTCCTACAGCAAACTAGAATACCTGGGTGGCGTTACGACCGCCTACATGTGGGGGAAAAAAGTGGCCGAATTTGGCCAAGATATCTCATGTAACAGAAAAGTTACAAGGCATTGAATGGCGATATAACGAAATCACGAAAAAATGCCTTGGCACTTGGGGGGAAACCATTGGGAGTTAAAGGGTTAAAGTTAGAAAACTACATCAAAGAATGGTCGCGTGGGGCTAATTGTAGTTCCTATCGAAAAACGGAACTTTATACTTTGCATACCAGTAACATATCTTTAATTTACAAGAAGTTAACACATTTTCCGATTGAATACGAGAACAAGCATTGCCCGAAGCCAAGCGGCACCGCTTGTGAAGCTGAACCTTTTCTAAAGGTTAGAGAAATCCAGCTGCGTTGTGAAGTTACTAACACTCCAAAGTACTAAGCTACAAGTGTACAAGAATCACCTGTAGCTTAGAGAGTGGCACCAAGGCTTCTTGCTAATTATTTGGGCTAATAGCTGGGAGAAAGGCAGAGTTAAAGCTGGGGATGGGGGACTGTATGCTTGTACCAACTATTTTGAAGCAGACTTCACTTGTGATGCCCAAGACTGCCAAAGCCAGAGAAAAAAAGAGGGTCTTGAAGGCAAACCCAAGTTTACTATTGTGGTAGTTGGACAAGAAGCAGCAAAGAGGCAGCCCCCTGAAGAAAGCTATTCAAAGGAAGAGTGCCTTGCCTACCTGAGGAGGTTGGAGCACTTGGCAAACCTATAGTGTCAACCTCTGTCTAAAAGTCATTGAATCTGTGGCAGTAATGCAAACTGTTCAAACTAAAGAGGTATTTCTAATTGTCAGTAGATGCTACATTGTTGTTGTCGAAACAACGATGAAATACTGTGGGACAAAGGGGACTGTGTGAAGCAAGTAGATGCATAATTGTTGAAGTGAAAGTAGCAGCAGTAATGAGTCATTCTGACAAACATACCCTTCCGACTGTCGAAACCATAATTCAAGAAGTGCTAACTGCTAATCAACAAATGTGTAACATTAACAGTGTGGATATTGTATTTTTCTTTGAACTGTGGCAAATCTTCCGGTGGGAGTGACCAAGCATCGTGCTAGGATTACCATTGTGGCTATTTTCTTAAAAGTGGATAACTTTACCCAAGAAAGAAGAATTGTTGCTAGTAGAAACATTGTTGCTGAACTTTTGTTTTGACTTTAAATCATCAAGAGCTGAGACATTTGGTTAATGTAATGCTGTTTAGTGTGAGGGCCACCTATCCTGTGTTACTGTATTTCCCTAGCTTTTAGACTATGAGGGAATTCCTCAGCAGAGTAGGGACAGTGAGGCATTTTGATATATTTTCTTTAAAAAATAAAATGCCATATTTGGAAAGATTTTCAAACGGTTGTTTGCTTCGCATTACTGACCCCCTCACAATCACCTTTCTCTTCCACCCTCCAGTAATTTCTTTCACAGTGGATGTGGAAGCTCTTGTACATGAACTTTAGAGAAGGTAGCCTAATCTAGTGGAAGACCTATTTGTTTTTCATTTTATTCCAACTGTGAAGAAAGACAAACCCAGATGCAGGCCTTTTCTCTGCCTTTCCTACTTGAACATTTTCATTACCCACCTCAGAGTTCATGAAGGTGACTTTGCCAAAGATCCTTTCATCTCTTAAACAAGGGCATTAACTCTATGCTGTGAACTAGCACGTCCCCATGTTGCCCCTGCATCATATTTGCATAATGTTTGTGTTCTATGCTTTCGGCCCTTCATTTTCAATATTGGTACTTCTATTTGGCCTCCACTTTGCCCCAGAACCTACTCAGTGGCTGAAGGTTTGTTGAGAGGGCATACATCTATATTGCCGCTTGGACGAGCACCCCTCCATCCTCCCAAGCAGCACAAGACATGTCAAGACTTCTGGACCTGACTTTCGCTCTTTGCTTTTTCTTCAACTGGAGAAAGTCTTATGCCACTCATCAGCTATATTGTTGACATTTGGATGGGCAAGGTTTTCCCTCCCGAGGACAGGTTAATGGCCATTACCAACCTTTGCTCTCCTTTATTCTCTACCAACCATGTTTTTTCAGAGGCTCTTGGGCCCCATTTCATCTTGTATGCTGGTGGTATCCCACACCAGACTCCAGTTAAAATGGATAGAGATGCACTTAGCCAGTTGCCAAAACAGGACATTCAGCTCCAATCTTACATGGTTCTTATTTCTGTTCTGGTGCCTCAAAGCCTCCAATAGTCATTTCAGGTTTTCAACCTCTTTGGTGGTTCCCTTCCACCCCCTCGAGCCTTCTTATTCCATGACCAAATTCTCCCTCTCAAGGTGGGACGCTATCTGGAGTTGCATGCTGATTCAGAATCTGTCAAATACACTGGAGAAAAAGTTGCCCATTGCTTTAAATCCCAAACAGTGGATCTGCTTGGATGTTCCAGCCCATCAAACAGGATCGCTGTGTGTTGATTCTCAGGGACAACCACATGGCCATCACTGTCAATAAGTATCAGAGTCAGAGGGGTACCAGTTTGGCCAGATTGTGCAATCTGGATCTTCACCCCTGGCATTGAGCTATTGCACAACATGTTTTCCCCTATAACCAGCCATCCAGCAGGCTACCTCAACACCAAGAAGTTTGTATCAGCAGGATGTGTTGAGGACCACTTGCGAGTTACAGCTTGACGGGAAATTGGTGGGAAAAATCTAAAAGGCTGAAGTCTCTCCCCTGTTGAACCTTTTAGCACAGCACGGAATTGTGAATGCCCTCTCTTTGCAGGATCCCAGTGTTAGGGAGAATTCTCATTTTATGACTAATTTCCCTCACCTAGTGAGTCCCCCAGCAGCTTTGCTGGATTTCTGGAGTTATTTCCTTTCACTTCGTAATACTAAAGAGTATTACAAAGATAGTGTTCTTGTAAATGGTCAGGAAACCCCTGCCATTCGAGTCACTGTAGCCAGCATAACTGTGGTTGATGAATGTTTTTTCAAGGTGGAGGATGTTGCTAAGGCACCCAAACACCTAACCAAGTTAGCTGGAGGCCCTGTGCAAATGGTTCCCCAGTTACCAGCTCTCATCCAGTGTAATGACATGACTGTCAGGATACCTGTAAGTGTGCAAAATAACGTACCTGGGAGGGTCCTGCTGGGTAATGACCTTAAAACTCTTGGAGTTGTGTCTAGTACCCCCAGGTACCCCAGCAGAAGGAAGCAGGAGCTCACTAGGTCTGCAAGGGAGAGAACCTTGAGAGGCTCTCCTGGGGACATGATAGAGGAAACTATCACCCCAAGTTCACAGGACTTACTTACTGCTATTGTAGGACAGAAAGAGACAAAGGGGAAACCCAGGTCTGCCAGCAAGAAACCAGCAAGCACTCCTGTGCCCAGAAGGACATCTCCAAGACTGCCCAAAGTCACATCTGTGACTCCTCCACCAGCTGAGGCTGGGTGTGAGGTTGAACCCTGTATGGTTCAGCTAGATACTAAGCAATCAGATCTAGAAGAAGATCTTACTCTGGTAGGAGATCTTGACTGTGTTGACCATCCTGGGCTGCAGTCTTTACTGGCAGAAGGTGGACCCAACAGGGCAGATTTCAGCAAAGGACAAAGAGAGTGTCCTACCCTGGAAGGTCTTTGCCTACAGGCAGCTTCTCAGCTCAATGGGACTGAGCCTGGGAAGTATAGGTTGCACTGGGAAGATGGCCTCTTCTACAGTGAACCAACTGAGTCAACCCCTGGAGACTGCAAGAAACTTGTAGTACCTCTAGTGAACCGACTCCAGTTTCTGCAGTTAGCCCACAAGATACCTTTGGCTGGTCACTTAAGTTTTAAAAAGACCAAGGAAAGGCTCTCCCTTTACCTCTACTGGCCTAAAATGGGTTCAAAAGTAGACAAATTCTGCAGAAGCTGCCACACTTGCCAAACCTCTGGCAAGAGTGGAGCCAAGAATTTGGCACCCCTGGTGCCTCTCCCAGTGGTGAGAGTTCCTTTTGAGAGGGTTGGGATTGACATTTTTGGTCCTCTCGACCCTTCCACATCTTCAGGCAACAGGTTTATCCTGGTTGTAGTGGATCATGCCACTAGGTTCCCTGAAGCCATACCTATGAGGACTGTTACGGCCCCGGCTGTGGCTAAGGCCCTACTTGTATTTTTACCAGAGTAGGTTTTCCTAGGGAGGTGATATCTGACTGGGGATCATATCTTATGTCCCACTACATGCAAGCCATGTGGAAAACCTATGGGGTCACCTACAAGTTCTCAACTGCCTACCATCCCCAAACCAATGGGTTGGTGGAGAGTGTTAACAGAACTATGAAGAGCATGATAGGTGCTTTAGAAGAACCCCTTAGAAGAAAGTGGGACCTTCTACTGCCATGCCTTCTCTTTGCATATAGAGAAGTCCCTCAGGAGGGAGTAGGATTCAGTCCCTTCCAACTTCTCTATGGCTATCCAGTCAGAGGTCCATTGGCCCTGAGTAAGGAGGGGTTGGAGAGTGTTCCTTCCCCCAAGCCCATCAGAGTGACTGACTATGTGATAGGTCTCCGGAGGAGAATGTCACACATGATGACAGAGGCAAGTGATAACTTGAAGGCTGGTCAAGCTCTGGTCAAACATTGGCATGACCAGAAGGCTAACATGGTTGAGTTCTCTCAAGACCAGCTTGTTCTTGTTATGATCCCCACAAGGCAGAGGGCCTTGCAGGACAAATGGATAGGACCCTTGAAAGTTGTGGGTAAACTTGGAGAGGTGAACTATCTGGTGGACTGCAATCCTAAGGAGGCTCCCAGAGTCTTTCACACCAACCGTTTAAAGGCTTATGTCTCTAGACCTGACATAGGAGCTTTGCCTAAGCTCAGGAGGAGGAGGAGAGTGAACCTCTGCCTGACCTCCTCAGAGGCTTACCTTTAGATGAGCAAGAGGAAGGAGTTAATCTCTCTTCCAGTCTCACATCTGACCAGCAGGAAGAGTGCAAGTTACTGTTGAATCAGTTTGTCTCCCCGTTCTCACTTTCACCAGGCTTGACACCTTGGGGGCCAGCATGATATACTCACTGGCGATTGTTTGCCTGTCAAAATCAGGGGGTACAGAATGTCAGAGAATGTAAGAACCCATATAAGGAATGAGGTCAATAAGATGCTTGATCTCGGGGTTATAGAGCCTTCTACTAGCCCATGGTCTAGCCCAGCAGTTCTTGTACCAAAGGCAGGATCCAAGGAGTTGAGATTCTGCGTGGACTATAGAGCTCTAAATGCAGTCACAAAGACTGATGCCCATCCTTTGCCTAGGACAGATGAGCTGGTGGACAAACTTGGTGCAGCCAAGTACCTCAGCACATTTGACCTAACGTCAGGCTATTGGCAAATAGCCCTGACAGACCATGCCAAGGAGAAAACTGCATTCTCCACCCCAGCTGGCCTCTACCAATTTAAGGTAATGCCTTTTGGACTAAAGAATGCACCTGCTACATTTCAGAGGATGGTAAATCAAGTTCTGAATGGGATGGAGGACTTCTGCATGGCATACTTGGATGACATTGCAGTGTTCAGCCCTACATGGAAAAAACATATTGAACACCTAGGATATGTATTGCAGGCTCTGGAACAGGCCCATCTGACCATAAAGGCAAGCAAATGTCAAATTGGTCAGAGTACAGTGGTCTACCTTGGACATGAGGTAGGAGGAGGTGAAATAAGGCCATTGCCTAGCAAAGTACAAGCTGTACAAAACGGGGCCCCCCCTACTACTCAAACCCAAGCGAGAGCCATCTTAGGTCTCACTGGGTATTACAGGAACTTCATAGAGAACTATGGGACCATAGCTTCTCCCTTGAATGTCATCTCCTCTCCCAAATTTCCTAAAAAGGTCAGGTGGAATGAGGAGTTCAATCAAGCCTTTGAAGGTCTAAAGAACACCTTTTGTCAAGCTCCAGTCCTAAGAGCTCCTGACTATCACCAACCCTTCATTGTACAAACTGATGTTTCTAATGTAGGTATAGGTGCAGTCCTTAGTCAACTGGATGTGAAAGGTAGGGAACACCCCATTTGTTTCATCAGCAGGAAGTTAAAGGATCCTGAGACAAGGTGGGCAACAATAGAACAAGAATGTTTTGCTGTTGTGTGGTCACTGAAGAGGTTTCGACCATACTTGTATGGATATACCTTCATCATTCAGACTCACCACCAACCCTTGAGATGGCTGATGCAAATGAAAGGGGAAAACCCAAAGTTACTCAGATGGTCAATCTGCCTACAAGGATTAGATTTTTTCATTGAGCACAGAGCAGGAAGTCACCACCAAAATGCTGATGGTCTCTCTAGGATGTTTTAAACCGACTAGAGGTATGAGATCCATCCAGGAGTGGATTGAATCCTCCTGTCCCTTAGTCTGGGGGGGCAGTGTTAGGGAGAATTCTCATTTTATGGCTAATTTCCCTCACCTAGTGAGTCCCCCAGCAGCTTTGCTGTATTTCCAGAGTTTATTTTGTTCACTTGGTAAGAGTGTGAGCTTTTTCCCCACTCCTACCCATGTTTTGCCATGAGTATTTAATCTGTTTTTGTGATTGTGGACTCTGGAGTACACCACTTCAGTACCCCCCTTCTTTTGTGTGTTACACAGCACCTTCAGTGCAGTAACACAGGGTTGTCTTTTAGACTTCCCACCAACTCCATTTTCTGAGGCTGACTACTGTCCCCCAGAAAAAGGTAAAGTTGCCATTAACTTTACCTAGTCATTTAACAACAGATCCAGTACACCCTATCTTACGTGGAGTACTGGAAAGGGTTACTCTGTATCCCTTTTTATCTGTACCTCCTAGATCATTGTTTCGCTCTTTTAACATTTAGACTTGGCTGGTGGCAGTGGTATCTACCCTAACTTTTCTACCGCGATTATATTATGTAAACGTGGTATTGTTTTAGGCTATTATATTAGCCTCGAACTTAAATCCGCTTGACCAAATACTTTTTCTTTTGGCTCTGGTCGGGTTTATTCGCCATTTCTTTTTGTTAAAGTCCTTCTTGTGTTTTACTTTGCATGGCAAACCAGATTTGCCTCCTTTGTTCACCGTCTTTTGGCGGGCTTCTACCAAGAAGCCCTCCTCCAGGCGCCTGTGTTTCTAGGTGGGCTGAATGTGAGGGAGGGGTGTAGTCGCCCCCTGCACAGGGTATCCTAGGAAACCCAAGTCGCACTTGGCCAAGATTGGCTGAGGTGGTTATCTGGGCTGGACAACCCCTCTGCTGCGTGATTGACAGCCAGGCTCTGTGAATGGGGGATTTTCGCATAAAAGGCAGGTCTCTTGGGCTAGAAGTCAGAGTCGCCACTGGAACTACAAGGAACCAAAGAGAAGCAGTGAAGAAGACGGCTGCTGCAACTACCCCGTCCCGGTGAAGCCCTGCTGTAGTCCCGAGCTATCTACCCTTCAACGACCAGAGAAGATCCAATCCGGAGTCTTCTTCCCTTGAGCCTGGTGGGGATAACCAGCTCATCTTCCACAGCCAGAGGATCCTCTTTGTGGTCTAAATCGCTGCACACTGCTGTAGTGGTCCGGATAGCCATCTGAAGAGCCTCTTCTGTTTTTAAGGAGCGCACCTTTTATTCACCGTCGCTGCTGCCGGCTTCATCCCTGTGTCGTGCAGACCCCTCCAGACGTCCTCCTTCGCACCAGAGCTCCAGGAACCGTGGGTCTGCAGGAAACTACCAGGAACAGCTGCCGTGGCACCAGCTTCTTCATTGAATAAGGTACTGTGCTCTGCTTGAGGAATTAGGGTGAATCCCTTTTCTGCTCCTCCAAGGCTTGCCCTTGTCTTCCCTCCTTATTATAACTTTTGCTTCCTCTGTTGACAATATCTAAGTAATCCTGGCAACGTTGAATCTTGAACTGTCCGACTGTGTGATCCTCGACAGGAACCCGGTTCCACTTGACACTGGCTCCGGCCTATTGACTCTTGAATTCCTGTCAACTAGTGTTCTCTGATTCGGTCTGCCTTGACAAAAGTATTGTGTATGATTTTTGCCCCCAACTCTCTCTGGTTAACTCGGGTGCTAAGTGTGTTTTTGCCCTGGTAACGTCTCTTGCCGAGGATATGCGTTTCTTTAGTAAGACCGAACTGACATTACTGTCAAAAAGTGATCGCAAGTGTATTCCCGGTAACGTCTTTTGTTTTGCAACACCGGTCTATTAAAACATTAGGGTACTTACCTTGAGTTAGAGTGTACCAACGTGAATTGGTTGGTTGTAGTGTATTTTACGTTTGATTTTGAATTAATGGAAGTGTTGTGTTTATAACAAATGGTTTCAAAATAAATGTACTTATATTTTTTACCTGAAACCTTGAGTCAGTGTTTGCTTGAGTCACAGTAATTGTGGTGTAATCTCTGCTACTGCCCATATACTCTTGAGATAAGCCTGGCTGCTCCGCTACTGCTATCACTTTAACATAATAGTACAGGCTTGTACCAAAGGTAAAACTTGTATTGCCACCTGTAGTCTTAATTGTGTGTAGTGGTCCCTAAGGGCACTGCACAGGATTCTGCCTAACACCCAGCGAGATGTCTCCCTGGGGGATTGTTTTCCTCTTCCTTCGGGAGGAACTGTTTATCCTGCCTCTTCCGCCAATAGACAAGGTAACTTAGGAAATATTCAAAAATTGGATTGATTCTGTTTGCCAGTCAGTCATACAGATTTTTATTCAGTGTAACAAACCTTCAAGTTATACAGTAATAAAAGCATATTTAAACAGATTTCATTGCACAATCATAAAATTACAGAAAGCTAAAAAATGAATAAAAAATATGGAACATTGTCATGAAGTAAAAGAATAATAACATTAAAAAAAAACCTGATTCATGTAACGGAACCAGTCTTAATTACAAGAATGCTATCGGGGAGAGTAAACTCGCAGCCCCTGTAATTGCTTAAAACAGTAGAAAAAGATCAATAGCCACATTCATCCCCAACATTATGCAACCACCATCGATTTTCAAATCGAGTGAGACCAAGATGTCCCTATAACAGTACTGTACTAGTGCTGTCTTGACACAGACGAATATTAATGTTGTAAAGCGCAGTATATGAAGTTCCTTTGGCTATGTTCTTTAAGATCTTGGATCTATGTAGCCACACTCTGTGTGTATACTTGCCAGTTGCAAAAATAACATGGGGTTGTGGTGATTGTCTTAAGAACTTTATGGCATCATCTGTGCAATGAATCCTCATTTCCTTTAATACAGGTTTCATGTAGCGACGTCTCAAATAGAGTGTATCCGGGCACACCAATAGATAGTGAGTCATCGTTTCAGTAGCTGATTTACATATAGGGCATAATCCCAGGGCATTTTATGCCACGTTCTAGTAAGCGGCAGTCTGGCGGATCCCGAGTTCCACACAGACATATAAAGATCGTTCAAATGGGGGTGAGATAAAATCGAGATAGGTGTGATCATTGCCCGATGACTGCAAAGATAAGTAGTCTGGACCCAACTTAAGCATTGCAGCTTTATCTTCTAACCTCTCCCTTATTTTTCTTTTTATCACCTCTTTCAGATTTATTGCCCTAAAACCAAGTCAAACTCTTGGGTATTCTGTAGGATCACAAACTCCCAGGGCGCCAAGTGTTTGTTTCAAATGTATAATCCATTTGACACTATACGCCCCGTTCAGTGATAACAGATGTTTTGCATCTTCCCGATAGATTACCAATTTGTTTCTATTCCACAGACGATCCGAGTAAAAAGCAGGTTTGGACTCAATCTGATCATCTATTGGGGACAGCATTAAGTTCAAATTGTACCAACGAAGAGGGTGCACTGTCAAAGTGAGCAGTCCCCAAAATACAATTCAAACTCCCCAATGAGAGTCAGTAAAGGACACACCCCAGTAGGGAATGAGACCGAGACCAAGTGCAGGTTAGTTTAAGAAGCAAAGTTTATCTAGATTAAATAGGCCATACAGTGAACTATGCTTACTCCGAGATCGCTCTGCCAAACAATACACTGTCATTGCATTAAAAAGGGTTATAGCATCATCAGTGACGAAAATATATATGGTACAATAGTTACACTTTCATTGGAGGAGCCGTAGATCCAGTATAGCTTCATAGGCGCCGCCTCCAAATGATTGGATAGTTGCTTGGCGGGAAGGTGGACATCACGTGTATCAACTCGGCTGGTCAGTGCGAGGTGAAGGTCATGTGTCTCTGGATGATGTGATTAATACTAGCTCTCTAATCTAAACACTACTTCAAAGTATACAATAAAAAGACAATCATTTGTATTCTGACAGGTTGGGAGAAAACCATATATCTCACTGGTTGCTGTTATATACATTGTCCTGAATCACTGATCAGGTGAAAGGTATGGGCGGGATCATCTCTGTCAGGAAGCATGGGGGTGAATGCTCTGTGCGGGCCCAGGGGAGGGATGAGAGGATACATATGTTGGGCTGGGACATCCATGAGAAATGGGCCTGCAGCAGCATAGTTGCAAGGAGAGGAAAAGGTGGGGGCTGTTTGCACGCTGTGTGCGGCGCTGCCGGGGAGGGAGAGAAGGCCCTGGGGCAGATAGTGTGGCCTAGTTCAAAATAGAGGAGTTTAAAACACACAATAAAATGGAGTTGAAACGAGTTCTCATGACCTCTTCTGCAGGGGATAGGCGAGGAGGTTTGGTTGTACCTTGGACCAGATCTTTATATGTTAAGTATATGAGTGTAACAATGTCTACTCTGCTGCAGGATGACTCTATTTACGTCGGCTCCATGGGCCTCACATTTTGCACCATGACTCATAATCCCTTTTTTAACATTTACCATCTTCACTTGTGCAGATATTACATAAAGACAATGGATCTACATCATGACACAGAGATACCTGGGCCCAAATATCTTATCTTCTACAGTCAATTACCTAATACTTCGTCAAACATCTCTTTGGATCTCATACAAACAACTTTATCACACGTGTGCACAAAAGGAAAATATATGGTTACAGGCGGGATTAGTATCAGGGGTGAATCTTTTCATGGCAGTCGTGGGGCAGGCATCCGTTACATCAAAGAGGAGGTGAGGGTAAAGGCTGAGTGAGTAGTATATCCTTTGAGTTGGGTCTGTGGGTGCGGAGCAGGTTTGTGGAGATGAATGGGTTTTTTCTAGGACCAGGCCTTGGCCCAGTCATTTGCAGGGCAGCGATGCTGGCAGGAAGGCGCGAGATACAATGTTTTATTTGTAGCCTTTCTCGCCCAGCTTTTCGTGAGAAAAGGACAGTCGCAGGGACACCAGAGGGAAGGAGGTGGAGGGAGTAACAGGCTGACTGTGCGTGTCCCCAGGTGCAGGCCTGCAGGCCGGCATTTCTGTGAGACCTGCTGGGGCTTTTTACAAAATGAAGTCGATTTTTGTACAAAATGGAGTCTGTAATCAGACTGCTTATGGAATTCGCACCTTTATGTGTCGTCCCAAGGCTGCCCGGCACCTTTGGCCAGGGGTGCAAGCTGGGGGGATGAGCATAGTGTGCGTGTGGGGACGGGAATGGAGGGGAGGGGGCCCAGAAGACCTTTCCTCTGACACATCCCCCCACGAATGTTGTAGTTCTCCTAACCTCTGGCACTCCTTTTCTTCTGCTATTGGCTCATCACATGCAAGTGTTCCTTTTTGTGACATCCAGACCCTACATACTGCCCTCAGGCTTTGCCCCGTCCTAGCATATTCCATCAGGAGTGCAAGTCATGTAGATGCATCTTCCATCTCCCTCCAGCAGGTCCACCCAAACTTCGTTGTACCATTTTAATTCCCGGGGCTCCTTGATTGTTGTATGATACAACCTGTCTACAATATACCTTGTGTTGTATATTGCTGTAATATTTTGGCTCTGAGTCATCCCCTGTGTGTACTTGTGCCTCGTGTCTTATCTGTACTACGCCTTTTGCCCGGCCCATTGTCACCATCATCATTGCACTGCTAGGTATCGCATTTGCGCAGCACCTAAGGCCTAATTGGCACACACAAAAAATTAAAAGAAGGTGGGTATCAAGGGTTCGACAGTCATTCCAAGCCAGGACGGTACCCACGAAAAAAGATTGTCAAACCACGTGCTAGGCTGCACTCCTCCTCCTCCTTCTTCTTTCATCCGCTCACCGAAGTTGTGCACTGCTGCTATAATGTGGGAATGCGTTCCATTGTCCGCATCTGCAGAAGGTGTGAACGTGCAACATGCGCTCCCGATTTTTCAGCAAACACCTCCATCCTTTGCTGTCAACAGGTCCAGGACATACCTGTTCTGCATTGTCATTAATCGCAGGGCTCGTAGCTCCACCTTTATCACGTTGAACCCCTCTTCTTTGTCATTGGCTAGTTGGATCAACTCCCAGCTAGTGATCTGGAGCCATTTTGCATTGACCCGTGCTTAGATGTTCGGAACGAGGGATGCGAAGAAAGATGTGCTTTGGAGATGTAGTTAGATGATCTTTGTTTTCTCGACACTGTGCTTTGCAGCTTTTCCTTAGAGAGGGCGTATACGGGGGGTGGTTCTTCAGTTGTTGGCAGGGGCTCTGGATACTTGGTTGTCGACAGCCCCTTTCCCTCTTGGATATATCTTTCGGGTATCACCATGAGGGAAAAATGCAGCGTTGCCAGAGGGCACGTGCCCCTCCATGACTGTGGAAGGTGCAAGTACGCCTGTTTGCCACAAACCCAGTAAGTGTCCATCAATGCAGCTGTTCCTTTTTTCATGTCTGGAATGATGAGGGTTTTACTACAGTTCTTATTGGTGCCCAGGTGGGTTCGCCCTTCTCCATGGAAACATAACTCGTATGGAATTTCTCTTTGCAGCTTTAACGGTTTTTTCGAGGGCTGTGACCCACGTGAGTTTTGCAATGTGTTGTGTCCATGTCGGGGCACATGTTCTCTTGATCCACTGCAATATTTCCTCTGACAGTCATTGCAGTGCTTCTGCTTTGCATGTTGTTTGCTCTTCTTGCCATTTATTGTCCACAAATAATGTTCCCTTTATCACTAGAAAAGGTTCTTTTAGGTAGATCACCCCTTGTGGTTTGTGGTAGCACGTCTTCTCGTTCTGCAGCATTTCTAACGAAACAGTGTGTGCTTGAAAAGTGTTTTTTATTCTGCACAATGCGAGATGGAGGAGCCATTGGACCTCGGAAATAGACTCCTCTTGTGGTAACAGCACTTTAGGAGTACCCGAGGCATGGAGTATCAAGCAGCACACGTAGCAGCTCTCATTCGTGGTCTGCTTTGCCATTGTGCTCATGTCTGCATACCATTTGTTAGACTGATATGGGTGCTGTGGGTCTTCTATTATGTCCAACTCTAGCCCGTGGTATTCATAATATCTGGGCTGTCCCACCCCCCCTTTTCCTTCCTTTCCCCCCTGTGCCGTTTGATGTTCTTTTACTGAGAACCTTCCATCTCCCCCCCTTCCCACTCATTATACATTGCAACATATTTCTCTGTAGTTTCGGCATTTGCATCTTTTATACTTTGAGTTACTGAGGTAGCTTGTGTGGTTGCATGGGGTTCAGTTTTCAACCATAAGAATTCAGGGGCATATGTGACATACTCTTACGTCCCGTCCCTTTTCCTCCATACTGTATGGGCGTCCCTTCCATGGGACGGTGGACAGAACCTTTTTCACCAGAAAAAACCTTCTTCCACTTTAAATTTAGAGGTGCGTGGGGGTGCGGCCTACGGAGCATGCGCTGCCCTGACTCCACCCTCCGGCACCACACCTCAGTCCCCTCTTCCGGGTCGATAGGAACGGGCCAAATTCACCAGTGCTCCTTGGTTTGGCGTCGGCCATATAAGTCACCCGCAGATACTTCTTCTCTTTGTCTTTTTTGTCTTATCTATCAATCAGGTGCTCGGTCCTCAGGCGTCATGCTCCTCCCCGACCAGGTCCTTCTACCAGCACGTGTACCCAGACTGCTACAGCTATCGGCCTTCGGGTCAAAGGCTCCTTGGATCCTCCCGGGCGCAGTGTTGAGGGACCGGAAGGTTCTTGTACTGGGTCTATACCCGAGGGGCTACACCCTTTTACCGGCACAATAGCCGAGGGGCTATGCCCTAATACCAGCAGTACGTCGAGGGGCTATGCCCTAATACCAGTAATACGTCAAAGGGGGCGCCTAAACGCAGCTTTACCGACCCCCGGTTCAAGGGTGGTGCACCTGCTGAGGCCCGAGGAGCAGGGTAGGGCTTGTGATCCACACACAGGTGTCTTGGACGAGGCCGGGCCCAGTGGGCAGAGCAACACGTCGCAGGCACGTGCCAGGCAGCTCGACAAAATGGCCACCGTGCCAGAAAGAGGCACCCGTCCGACGCCATTCCACAAATTCTGCGAAGAACGAGTGTCAAGGTGGGACTGGCCTCAACCAGATACGTAGCCTACAGTCTACCCTTCATTTGCGCAGGCAACTTTCCTTTACGTCCATATGGACAGGGTACGCAGCGGCTCCAGCAGCCCCCCGCTACCCGTTGGTACCCCCTGCCACCTCTTTGGCCAGTGAGGAGGTGCTCTTCGAGATGTTTCTCGGACTCATGAGGTCTCCTCGGATGGGGTTTTTGTCGAAGACACATTCAGAGAAGTCCTCCCTGCCATGCTAACGGCACCACAGATGCCTCCATCGGGCCCTCAGGACCCGGTGCAGCGGCCTCCTCCGGCTCCATAGCCCACTCTGCAACCTCCGCCGCCTCCTCAGCCTCTGGCTGCGGTTCCTGTACCCCAGCCTCCGGTGCCAACTACTCCTCCTCCTCCACTAGATCCTCCAGATCCGCAGGATATGGATGAGGAGGGGGATCCGGACACGGCATCCTCAGCCAGTGCCTTCCATGTACGTCTTGCTGGACTGGAGGAGTACCTGGGCCTCCCCCAACCTGAGGTCGAACAGCCGGCAGAGGGGGTTCTGCTGAAGTCCTCATGAGACGCCCCTCTGCCAACACGGGGATTCCACTGCAAACTGATGTAGTCTCCCTGCAAGAAGGGTTGGCTCAAACACCACTCGGTCCAGCCGGTCAACCGATGCCTGGACGGCAAGCGCAGTCAGAAAGAGGGGGATACACTATTGCTCTCGACCCATCCTCAGCCACACTCCTCAGTGATCGCTACGGCATCACTATACTCCAAGCCTCAGTCATCCTCAGCCGCCTCCTCTGCGGCGCTGCTAGGCAAGGAGGAGGAGATCTTGGAGGCGTACGGCAAGTAGATCTACTCCAACGCCTCCTTGCAGCTGTGTCAGGCCAATGCAGATGACATGCTGGCTGCCGCCAACCAACGGGTATGGTGGGAAATTGGGGACTTCCTCCCCGAACTCCCCACCCAGTGCCAATCACGCTTT
This sequence comes from Ambystoma mexicanum, assembly GCF_040938575.1. NCBI lineage: Eukaryota > Metazoa > Chordata > Amphibia > Caudata > Ambystomatidae > Ambystoma > Ambystoma mexicanum. The sequence goes on from NC_090939.1 coordinate 950,363,268, forward strand.
AAGGCGGAGCTAGCGGAAGCCAAGCTCATGGTGCATGACCTCATGGAATCCACAGTGGTTCATATCGATACCTCAGGCCATGCCATCTGCATTGCCAGGGGCATGATAAGAACAGCCTGGCTCCGGGCAATGAAATTCAACCCGGATGTTCAGGAGCGCATTCTAGATCTACTGTTTTGGGGGGGGGGGACCTCTTTCACTCCTCTATGGACGAAGAGCTGGACAAGAAGAGGAACAGCACACAAACGGCAAAGTCTTTATCCATTCTTAAAAAGACCACACCCAAATTGTACACCCAATCTCAGCAGCGCTCGGAAAAGGGTCGTACATATGGAGGGTTCAGCGGGTTCCAGGAATGCAGATCAGGCAGCCGGACCGCTCGCCGTCTCAGAACTGGCGCAAACAACAAAAAGGGGGGGGGGGGGGTAAGGGCTTTTTCCAGTCCCCCTCCTCAGCGTCAGCCACTGAGGGAAAGAAGGCATGACACGCCCCTTCGGGTCCACGTGTCTCCGGTGGGGGGCAGGCTTGCTCTCAATGCACAATTCTGGCACCAGAATTTCACGGACCCCTGGATCCTCTGTAGTATCCACGGGGTACCGCCTTCCTATTCCAGCCTCTCCTCCCTCCTTCCCTCCACTCCCACAGGTTGGGACAGCAACTCGTTTGGCAGAGATCCTGTCTCTTGTAGAGAGCCAGGCAGTGGAGGAAGTCCCAGCCTCCCAGCGAGGCTTTGGCTTCTACTCCAGGATTTCCGCCATTCAGAAGAAGAACCAGGCAGGCCTGAGAGTTGTGCTGGACCTTTCCACCCTCAACCTTTCCCTACCCCTGCAAAAATTCAAGATGGTTACGCCAGCTTTTATAGCGGAGACATTGGACAACGGAGACTGGATGTGCTCCCTGGACCTGAAGGACGCGTACCTACACATCCCGATTTGGCAGCGCCATCGTTCTTTCCTACGGTTCAGGATCATGGTCTACCATTTCCAAAACAAAGTCCGACCATTTGGCCTCAACTCGGCCCCCACGGTCTTTACCAGACTCATGAACGCTATGGCGGCCCTCCTTAGAGCGCAGGGCCTCCACATCTACCCATACCTCGACGACTGGCTCGTCAGAGCTACATCTCCAGAAGCGGTTTGCCACTCTTCCCATGCCCTTATGAACACACTGCATGACCTGGGCTTCTCGCTCAACCTCAAGAAGTCACAGCGGCACCCTACGCAGATTCTGACATTCCTGGGACTCATTTTGGACACGTGCTACGAGAGGGTTTTCCCATCGGAAGTCAAAATCTCAGCCATCAAAATGGCCACCGCCCACTTCCTCAGCAGAGAAGGGACCTTGCATGGTGGTACCAACATCTCCTGGGTCTACTGGCGGCGGTTCTGTTAGCCATGCCGCACACGAGACTAAGGATGAGAAGGATTCAGCTGCACTTCACGGCTTTGTGGAATCAGGAGCGGGGCTCGCAATCCAAGATGATAAACGTTCCTCCATCTCTCTACCGGACCTAACTTGGTGGTCCATGGACTGCAACCTACGGCAGGGCAAGCCCTTTCGGCCGCCCTCTCTGCAAGCCACTATCACCATAGACTGCTCGCTCGATGGCTGGGGAGCCAACCTGGACTATCTCTCGGTCCACGACACCTGGACTCAACAGGAGCAGGAATACCACATCAGTTGGTTGGAGCTGAACGCCATCTGGCTAGTGCTCAGAGCATTCCTACCACTTCTCAAAGGGAAGGTTGTCCTTATCCAGACAGACAACTCGACCAGCATGTACTATGTCAACAAGCAGGGAGGCACCAAATCCCCTCCTCTGTGCAGGCTGGCGATCAGCCTGTGGGAATGGGACCTGGAAAACTACATTTACCTCTCGGCAGTCCACCTCCCAGGGGAATCAAACCTGGAGGCGGACAGGCTCAGCAGGCTGGGAGCGGACAATTATGAGTGGCAGCTAAATGACCTGGTTATTCAGGAGATCTTCAACAGGTAGGGTCCCCCCAACGTGGATCTCTTTGCCACCTGGCACAACAAGAATTGTCCCCAGTTCGCATCCTGGCAGGGACAGGGCCCCGGCTCTCTGGGCGACGCATTTCACCTCCACTGGACCGGCATGAAAGCCTACGCCTTTCCGCCCACTGCTCTGATCCACCAGGTAATTTGCAAGATCAGGGAGTCTCACCGACTCCTCATCATTCTGATAGCTCCATGGTGGCCTGCCCGGCCATGGCTTTCGGAGCCACTCACCCTCTCGGAGGTGCCCCCGATACACCTTCCGACGGGCCCAGCACATCTTTTGGCGCAGCAGGGGGGGCAGAATCATCCACCCTGCACCAGGGAAACTAGCCCTCCCAGCGTGGTACCTGAACAGGTAACGCTTCTGTACCTTAGCCTCTCACAGGCCAATCTGGAGATCATACAAGGCTCCAGGAGCAAAGCCACCAGGGTCCAGTACAAAAGCAAATGGACCATATTCTGCCACTGGGCAGACTCCCAAGGGAATTGACCCCTGGGCTTGCTTTTTGGATGACATGCTCTCCTTTTCAGCACACCTCGCTCATTCTGGCGAACAGGTGGACACCTGCCACACATACCTTGCAGGCAATGGGGCTCACAGGAACTCGGAGGAAGGCATTTTTTCCTGTTATGTCATGTTATTTTATTTATAAGGCACCAAAGCCCGAAGGCGTCCAGGCACCATAGAAGGAAAAGGAGAACCGTATCCGAGCCAGGTTCCTCCTCCAACCCTATTGTCAAGAAACATCTGACTGGTCTCGCTAGGCTCTACCCGCCCGTCAAGAGACCCACCCTGTGTGGGACCTTAACATAGTCTTGGGTGCCCTGGCGCACAAACCATTCGAGCCAATGGCGTCTGTGGATATCAGGCTGATCACCATCAAGACGGCCTTACTAGTTGATCTTACCTCGGCTCGCAGAGTCAGCGAGATTCAGGCGCTGGTCGCCTCTGAACCATATACCACCATTTACAAGGACAAGGTAGTCATGCGGAAGCACCCGGCATTTCTGCCCAAGGTTCCATCTGCGTTCCACTTGAACGAGGAAATAGTCCTCCCTACGTTCTTTCCAAATCCCAAGGACGAAGCACAGAGTGTGCTGCACTGCCTGGATGTCAGGCGTGCCCTAAAATTCTACTTGGACAGGACCAAGGGCTTCCGCAAGTCGGACGCCCTGTTTGTCACTTTCGGAGACTCGAGGCCAGGCTAGCAGGCCTCTAAGGTTTCCATATCCCGCTGGATGGTCTCTGCCATCAAGGAAGCATATGAGGGTCAGCACAAGCCACTTCCGCCCAACATGCATGCCCACGCAGTCAGGGCCAAGGCAAAGGCCATCGCATTCCAGTGCCATGTCCCTTGGCAAGTCATAAGCAGGGCGGGCACTTGGGCCTCTCCCTCTGCTTTTTGTAAGCATTACTATTTGGATGTGGGCTCTAGATCTGATGCGGCCTTCGGACAGTTAGTTCTCAGGAACCTGTTTGCTTATGGAGGGTCTCCTCTCCACCCTGGGGCTACATTCAGTTGTAATCGCCCATACAGTATGGAGGAAAGGGGACAGGATGTAAGAGTAATTATAAGTTACTCAATGTAGTGACTAACATACTCTTAGTCCCCTCTCCTCCATACGTCCCACCAATCTCCCCCCTAATAATACTGATGTCATTAGGCAATGTTAAATCTATTGTCAACGCGTCAGTGGGGACTGAAGTGTGGCGCCGGAGGGTGGAGTCAGGGCAGCACATGCTCCCTGGTCCGCACACCCGCACGCCTCTAAGTTTAAAGGGGGAAAAAGGGGTTTTCTGGTGAAAAAGGTTCTGTCACCCGTCCCTTGGAAGGGACGCCCGTACAGTATGAAGGAAAGGGCACTATGGACTAAGATTACGTTAGTCATTATGGTGAGTAACTTATCATTTTTTCTCGCGGCTGTTAAACACAGAATCATTGTAATGGGCCATAGGGCCAGAAAATACGGGGGCACTGATAGTGTAGTTCTCATTGTGCGTGACATTGCTATGGGCCCCGTGTTCCCAGATCAATTTAAATCCGTCCCATATAAGATGGGTACCGTCTTTTAATAATTTCACCCCTCCTTTATATCGATAGATATAAAGGCTATTGCACAATACAGTATCAGGCCAAACATCATGGAGAAGAAAATAATTGCACAACAAAATAGACCACACTCATAGGAATCAGTTCTTTTCCTTTCACCATCTATATTGTTTGCGTTGACGTTGGAGAGAGAGTTTTTACTTGAAGAAACCTTTTAGCTATTGTTAGGCAGAAACCTGTGCAGTTCCCTTGGGGACCACTGCAAAAGATTTAAGACTACAGGTGTTGGCAGTGAACCCACTTGGTAGCAGTCTGTACCACCCAGATTTACTTGGTAGCTGTGGCTGAGCAGTCAGACTTCCCTCAAGAAGAGTTTGGCAGTATGCAAAGTATACACAATAGGCACTCAGGTACAACAATACAAGCAAACACTGACCAGAGCTTTGGTATCAATGTATATAAATATTTATTTAAAAACACAGTTTGAAACACTCCAGCACTCTTATTGTAAAATATTCTAAACACAGTTACTATTGTAATATACACACCCCTTTTTTTCCTATCAGATAAATCACAGTTAGACACCACTTATTCTCATACAGAGGTGAGCGCTTAACTAGATTGCACTCTGATAAGTTTCTGAGAAAGGGAGGGAAAAAGACAGAATATGGGAAGGTACACCACTCTAAGATTCAGGAACACTGTTAGCAAGGAAGAAGAGCAAAAAGTCACTGGTGGGCCAAAGTCCAAAGGCTGGGCCCCCTCTTAGAGAGAGCAGAGCACAAATGTGCCCAAGATCACACAGTTACACTAGGCTTAGAAAGTCTTGCAGAGGGTTCAAAAAGAGTTTAGAGAGGCTTAAGAAAGTTTAGCCAGGGTGTCCCAGGCTAACCCAGGTTCGAAAGCCGGGGGCTAAATCTACCCCGTACAGTCGGTAGCAAGGGAAGACAGGCGGGACACGGTACCTTAAGTGGGAAGGCTCCTCCAGCGGTGGCAGTTGTTCCTGGTAGTGGGTGCAATTTGCGTCGGCGTCCAGGGGAAGAGAAGATCTCGACTTGGAGGAAAGATGAAGGTCGTTGCACTACCAGGGAAGAAACCAGCCATGGAGTTTTCCGGTTAAAGGTGGTACCTTTGTTTCGCGGTCGTGGTAAAACGTGGTATCCCGGTTGCCGGGGTGCTTGGCACAGGCAAGGCGGCCACGAGGTACGTCGGGAAGGCAAAAAGACGGTGAAACTGGTTATCCCCACCAGTCAAAGGAAGAAGACTCTCCGGCGGGAGATCTCCTCTGTCGTTGGGAAAAGTGGTGAGGCAGTCCAGCAGGGCTCCACCGGTGGTGGTGTCGTGGTAGGTCGGCTCAGCTTCGCCCTCGTCGGATTCTTAGGTCCTGTGGCGACTTCTGAAGTTCCAGTCCCCAAAGCCCTGCTTTTATGCAGCAAACCCCCATTCACTCAGCCTAGCTGTCACTCAAACATGCTAAGTGGTGAGCGGTCGGCTCACCACTTGGGCCAATCTGGATGGAGTGCGACTTGAGTTGTCTAGGCAACTCAGTCCAGGGTGCCTAAATTTCCCTCCACCCCTCCTAAGTACCCCAGACAGAGTGGCACCACTTTGGAGGGCTTCTGTGGAGAAGCCCGCCAAAAAGTGGAACAAAGGGCTCGACTTGGGTTGGAGTCACAGAAGGGAACACAAACGCCATTTTAGAATCAAGTTTTGGCAAAAAATACCAACCGGAGAATTAATATTAATTAAATAAACCGGCGGAATGTTAGATGCTACCGTAAATAATTAAATAACGATAGCAGCCTAAAACAATGGGAAATCCCATAGGGAAATATTTGCGGTTGAATATAAAAAGTAGTATCCACTGCCACCAGCCAAAACTCGATCAGGGGGGACGGAGACGTGCCCCCTCGACTAACAGACCCCTGGGCAATTGAATTGCCCCAGCCAGTACGTCCACAATATGATGGTTTGTACTGGTTCTGTTCAGAATTTAAGACTAGTAAAGTCAATGGCGACTTTACATGACCTGGGAGACAGTAGTCAGTCCCAGGGTATGGAGTCTATACTGGGGGGTCACTATGACAGCCCTGTGTCACTGCACGGAGGGTGCTGTGTAACACACACCACAAAAACACATGAAGCCCTATGGAGTAAAAGACCCCATAGCCCATTAAACACATCTAGATTCAAAGAAACACACTCAAATCATGCCCAAGAGTGAGGGTAAAAGAGTCTCACTCTTGGCAGGAGAAAAAAATAAACCCCAAAACCCAGAAAAGCTGCTGGGGGACTCACTAGGTTAGGAAATTCAGCCTAAACAGAGAATTCTACCTAACACTCACCCCCCCCCCCCCGAGACCAAGAGACAGGAGGATTTAATCCACTCCTGGATGAACCTCATACCTCTAGTCAATGACATACATCCTAGAGAGTCCATCAGCATTTTGATGGTGACACCCTGACCTGTGCTCTATGGTGAAATCAAACGCTTGCGGGCAGATTGACCATCTCAATAGTTTTGGATTTTCTCCCTTCATTTGCATTAACCATCTCAAGGGTTGGTGGTCAGTCTGAATGACAAAAGTAGAACCATACAAGTATGGCCTAAACTTCTTCAGTGCCCACACAATAGCAAAGCATTCTCTTTCTATTGTTGCCCACCTTGTCTCAGGATCCTTCAGCTTACGGCTGATGAAGCAAATGGGGTGCTCCCTACCCTTCTCATCCAGTTGGCTTAGAACTGCACCTATACCTACATTGGAAGCATCAGTTTGTACAATGAAAGTTTGGTGGTATTCAGGAGCTCCCAATACTGGAGCTTGGCAAAGAGCTTTCTTCAGTTTTTCAAAGGCCTGATTGCACTCCTCATTCCATTTGACCTTTTTAGGGAATTTTGGAGAGGAGATTACATTCAGTGGAGAAGCTATGGTCCCATAGTTCTCAATGAAATTCCTGTAATACCCAGTGAGGCCTAGGAAGGCTCTCACTTGGGTTTGAGTAGTAGGTGTTGTCCAATTTTGCACAGCTTGAATCTTGCTGAGCAAAGGCCTTATTTCTCCACCTACTACCTCATGCCCAAGGTAGACCACCTTACTTTGACCTATCTGGCATTTACTTGCCTTGATAGTCAAATTGGCCTGTCCAAGAGCCTGGAAAACATGTCCTAGGTGGTTCACATGATCCTCCCAGGAGTGGCTGAAGACTGCAATGTCATCCAAGTATGCCATGCAGAAGTCCTCGATCCCAGCTAGAACTTGGTTTACCATCCTTTGGAATGTAGCAGGTGCATTTTTTAATCCAAAAAGGCATGACCTTAAACTGGTACAAGCCAACAGGGGTGGAAAATACAGTTTTCTCCTTGGCATGGTCTGTCAAGGCTATTTGCCAATAGCCTGACGTAAGGTCAAATGTGCTGAGGTACTTGGCTGCACCAAGTTTATCCACCAACTCATCTGTCCTTGGTAAAGGGTGGGCATCAGTCTTGGTAACTGCATTACAAGCTCTATAGTCCACACAGTATCTCAAGTCTTTGGACCCTGCCTTTGGTACTAACACAACTGGGCTAGACCATGGACTAGTAGAGGGTTCTATTACCCCGAGATCAAGCATCTTCTTGACCTCCCCCTTGATATGGGTTCTCACATTTTCTGACATTCGGTATCCTCTGCTTTTGACTGGTAGACAGTCACCAGTGAGTATCTCGTGCTGTCCCCAAGGGGTCAAGCCTGGTGAGAGTGAGAACAGGGAGGCAAACTGATTTAACATAGATTTGCACTCCTCTTGTTGCTCAGGTGTCAGATCTGAAGAGAGATTGACTCCTTCAATTTTTTCATCTAAAGGTACACCTCTGAGGAGATCAGGGAGAGACTCTCTCTCTTCTTCCTCTGCTGCTGAAGCTAGAAGCAAGGCTCCTACTTCAGGTCTGGAGATGTACGCTTTCAGTCGGTTGTTGTGGAAGACTCTAGGAGCTTCCCTGGGTCTGCCCAGATCCACCAGAGAGTTGACCTCTCTAAGTTTTCCCACAACTTTGAAGGGTCCCATCCATTTGTCTTGCAAGGCCCTCTGCCTTGTTGGGAGCTTAACGAGAACTAGCTGGTCTTGAGTGAACTCAACCATGTTAGCCTTTTGATCATGCCAATGCTTGACCAAAGCTTGTCCAGCTTTCAGGTTATCACTAGCTTCTGCCATCATGTGTGACATTCTCCTTCGGAGACCTATCACATAGTCAGTCACTGACTGGCTTGAGGGGAGGAGCGCCTTCCAACCCCTCCTTAATCAGGGCCAATGGACCCCTGACCGGATGGCCATAGAGAAGTTCAAAGGGAGAATAACCTACTCCCTCTTGAGGGACTTCTCTATAAGCAAAGAGAAGGCATGGCAGTAGGAGGTCCCACTTTCTTTTCAGAGGTTCCTCTAAAGCACCTATCATGCTCTTCATGGTTCTGTTAAATCTTTCTACCAGCCCATTGGTTTGGGGGTGGTAGGCGGTTGAGAACTTGTAAGTAACTCCACAGGTTTTCCACATGGCTTTCATGTAGTGGGACATAAAGTTTGACCCCCTGTCGTATATTACTTCCTTAGGAAACCCAACCCTGGTAAAAATACCAAGGAGGGCCTTCGCCACAGCCGGAGCTGTAACAGTTCTCATAGGAATTGCCTCAGGGTATCTAGTAGCATGGTCTACTACAACAAGGATAAACCTGTTGCCTGAGGAGGTAGGGGGATCAAGGGGACCAACAATGTCGATCCCTACCCTCTCAAATGGGACTCCCACAACTGGGAGAGGCACTAAGGGTGCCACATTCTTGGTGCCGACCTTATCAGAAGTTTGGCAACTATGGCAGCTCTTGCAAAACTTATCTACTTCTGCCCCCATTTTTGGCCAATAGAAGTAGAGTGAGAGCCTTTCCTTGGTCTTCTTGAAGCTCAAGTGACCAGCCAAAGGAATCTCGTGGGCTAAGTGAAAGAACTGTTGTCTGTTTTCTTGAGGTACTACAAGGCGTTTGTAGTCTCCAGGTTCATACTCAGTTGGTTCACTGTAGAAGAGGCCATCTTCCCAGTGCAACCTATACTTCCCAGGCTCTTGCCCATCAGCCTGAGCAGCTGCCTGTTGGCGGAGACCCTCCAGAGTTGTACATTCTCTTTGTCCCTTACGGAAAGCTGCCCTGCTGGGCCCACCTTCTGCCAGTAAAGACTGCAGCTCAGGATGGTCCTCAGGGTCTAGATCTCCAATAAGTTCTTGGCCTCCCACTAGCTCTTCTTCAGAGTCTAGTTCAACCATACAGGGTTGTACCTCCCTCTCAGCCTCATCTGGAGGTGGAGTTACAGGTGTAACTGTAGGAAGCACTGGAGTGCTTGATGCTGACCTTTTCCTAGGAGTCTTGGGTTGCCCCTTTGCTCCTGATCTGGTAGTTACTGCAGTGAGTTGCTCCAGTGGTAAAGGAGTGATCTCTGTCATCATCTCCTGAGATAACCCTTGCAGGGTTTTCTCTCTTGCAGGTTTTGTGATCTCCTGTAACCTTTTACTAGGTGGTCTGGGGGTATGTGACACAACTCCAAGAGCTTTCAGGTCATTACCCAACAGAACCCTACCTGGCACTTCACATTGTACACTGACAGGTATTTCTACAGCCATGTCATTACACTGGATGAGAACTGGTAACTGGGGACACATCTGCACAGGCCCTCCAGCTAACTTGGTGAGGCATTTGGGTGCCTTAGCAACATCCTCTGCCTTGAAAAATGATTCATCCGCCACAGTTATGCTGGCCCCAGTGTCTCTAATGGCAGGGGTCTCCTGACCATTTACCTGGACACTGTCTTTATAATACTCTTTAGTATTATCTGGGATAGAATTATACACATCTAAATTCTGTTGTTCCCACAACCCCAGAGAGACTAAAGAAACACTGGCTGAGACTCCAATGGGTTCATCAGCCAGCAGTAGAAAGTTTCCACTTGCCATTGGGACTTCCTCTTCTGGAGCGAAGGCTAAGGAGGCCAGTTGGATCCCTGAAGGTTTACCCTTGCATCTGGGATCTCCTTTCACATGGTCAGTAGAGCCACAAACAAAGCATTTACTAAATGCCTTCTGGAATGGAGGCTTGTTCTGACCTCCCTCTGGTTTGGCACCAGAGGAGACACTTTCTGCTGTGGTTTCCCTGGTGGCTTACCCTTCTGGTTTTGTTTGGGGCCCTCTTTGGAATTTCCAGTATTAGAATTCTCTTTGGAGTCATTTTTAGGCTGTTTCCCCTCATCCTTTTTCTGAGTTACCCCAGAATCCTTGTGAGTGGCCCTGTTGGCAACCCACAAGTCAGCAGCCTTAGCTAGTTTTCGGGAAACTAATTCCTTTGAATCAGCCAAGTGCTGTCTGAGGTCAGGAGAGCAGGCATCATAAATTGACTCCAACATAAAAAGATTCTTCATACCTTCATAAGTGTTCACTTTGTAACCCTTAATCCATCCCTCTAAGTTGTTCAACCCTTCACTCACCCAGGTTGCCCAAGGGGTGCCATCATGCTTTTTGAGGGTTCTAAACCTCTTAAGATACTGGGAAGGGGTCTTCCCAAACCTAGCTATCAAAGCTAGTTTCACACATTCATACTCTTTCCTATCCTCCTCCCCCAACTCCATTACCACATCAGTTGTAACAGGGGGAAGCCTAGAGAACAACCAGGTGAGTAAGTCATTTCCTGTGATGTTCTGGAGCCCATGATTACATTCAAACAGAGACAACCAATCCAACACATCCAACTTAGGCTCATACATACCAACCAATTCTTTAGGCATCTGGGGTCTTTTAGGACTGGAACTTCTAGAGGAGCCAGAGAGAGAAGCATTTTCGACAGATAATTTCTTCATTTCTAGCTCATGCTTGAGCTTCATTTCCCTTAGCCTTAGTTCTTGATTCATTTCTTGATGTCTCTGTTCAGCCAGAGTATTCAGTCTCTTGAAATCTAGTTCAAGTTTCATTTTCTCTAATTCGAGATATTGAGGACTAAGTGTGGGTCTTGGCAAAGGCCCAGTAGGTACAGCAGGTAGAGCAGACAGAGGCCTAGGGGGGGACAGTCAGAACAGCCTCACCCTCCTCTTCTGACTCTTCCTCACGTTTATCAACATGTTGATCAATATCAATTTCTATACTGTTATCTACATTTTCTGGTATGGTAGGTTCCTCAGACCCATCATCCAGACTTTGGTTAGCTAACAACCTTTCTATTAATTCCATTTTCTTGCCTTTAGTCAGGAGGTTCTTATGCTTACATAATACTCTTAAACAATCAGCAGTTTTTGTAGCAAGGGACTCTTGACTATAAGTTTCCATAGTAGACATTTTAGAAAGATTACTTTTTCAGTGCTAAGCTTTGTGGTTAGTTGTACTAAGGTATCCTCAAGCACTCTAAAGTGTATACTCAATACAAATCCCACCGCTGTACACAAGTGTTAGGCAGAAACCTGTGCAGTTCCCTTAGGGACCACTGCAAAAGATTTAAGACTACAGGTGTTGGCAGTAAACCCACTTGCCAGCAGTCTGTACCACCCAGATTTACTTGGTAGCTGTGGCTGAGCAGTCAGACTTCCCTCAAGAAGAGTTAGGCAGTATGCAAAGTATACACAATAGGCTTTCGGGTACAACAATACAAGCAAACACTGACCAGAGCTTTGGTATCAATGTATATAATTATTTATTTAAAAACACAGTTTGAAACACTCCAGCACTCTTATTGTAAAATATTCTAAACACAGTTACTATTGTAATATACAGACCCCTTTTTTCTTATCAGATAAATCACAGTTAGACACCACTTATTTTCATACAGAGGTGAGCGCTTAACTAGATTGCACTCTGATAAGTTTGTGAGAAAGGGAGGGAAAAAGACAGAATATGGGAAGGTACACCACTCTAAGATTCAGGAACACTGTTAGCAAGGAAGAAGAGCAAAAAGTCACTGGTGGGCCAAAGTCCGAAGGCTGGGCCCCCTCTTAGAGAGAGCAGAGCACAAATGCGCCCAAGATCACACAGTTACACTAGGCTTTGAAAGTCTTGCAGAGGGTTCAAAAAGAGTTTAGAGAGGCTTAAGAAAGTTTAGCCAGGGTGTCCCAGGCTAACCCAGGTTCGAAAGCCGGGGGCTAAATCTACCCCGTACAGTCGGTAGCAAGGGAAGACAGGCGGGACACGGTACCTTAAGTGGGAAGGCTCCTCCAGCGGTGGCAGTTGTTCCTGGTAGTGGGTGCAATTTGCGTCGGCGTCCAGGGGAAGAGAAGATCTCGACTTGGAGGAAAGATGAAGGTCGTTGCACTACCAGGGAAGAAACCAGCCGTGGAGTTTTCCGGTTAAAGGTGGTACCTTTGTTTCGCGGTCGTGGTAAAACGTGGTATCCCGGTTGCCGGGGTGCTTGGCACAGGCAAGGCGGCCACGAGGTACGTCGGGAAGGCAAAAAGACGGTGAAACTGGTTATCCCCACCAGTCAAAGGAAGAAGACTCTCCGGCGGGAGATCTCCTCTCTCGTTGGGAAAAGTGGTGAGGCAGTCCAGCAGGGCTCCACCGGTGGTGGTGTCGTGGTAGGTCGGCTCAGCTTCTCCCTCGTCGGATTCTTAGGTCCTGTGGCGACTTCTGAAGTTCCAGTCCCCAAAGCCCTGCTTTTATGCAGCAAACCCCCATTCACTCAGCCTAGCTGTCACTCAAACATGCTAAGTGGTGAGCCGGTCGGCTCATCACTTGCGCCAATCAGGATGGAGTGCGACTTGAGTTGTCTAGGCAACTCAGTCCAGGATGCCTAAATTTCCCTCCACCCCTCCTAAGTACCCCAGACAGAGTGGCACCACTTTGGAGGGCTTCTGTGGAGAAGCCCGCCAAAAAGTGGAACAAAGGGCTCGACTTGGGTTGGAGTCACAGAAGGGAACACAAACGACATTTTAGAATCAAGTTTTGGCAAAAAATACCAACCGGAGAATTAATATTAATTAAATAAACCAGCGGAATGTTAGAGGCTACCGTAAATAATTAAATAACGATAGCAGCCTAAAACAATGGGAAATCCCATAGGGAAATATTTGCGGTTGAATATAAAAAGTAGTATCCACTGCCACCAGCCAAAACTCGATCAGGGGGGACGGAGACGTGCCCCCTCGACTAACAGACCCCTGGGCAATTGAATTGCCCCAGCCAGTACATCCACAATATGATGGTTTGTACTGGTTCTGTTCAGAATTTAAGACTAGTAAAGTCAATGGCGACTTTACATGCCCTGGGAGACAGTAGTCAGTCCCAGGGTATGGAGTCTATACTGGGGGGTCACTATGACAGCCCTGTGTCACTGCACGGAGGGTGCTGTGTAACACACACCACAAAAACACATGAAGCCCTATGGAGTAAAAGACCCCATAGCCCATTAAACACATCTAGATTCAAAGAAACACACTCAAATCATGCCCAAGAGTGAGGGTAAAAGAGTCTCACTCTTGGCAGGAGAAAAAAATAAACCCCAAAAACCCAGCAAAGCTGCTGGGGGACTCACTAGGTTAGCAAATTCAGCCTAAACAGAGAATTCTCCCTAACAGCTATACAATTGCATTTTTAATTTCCTCATTCATTTTTTGCATTATCTACCTCTTTGCATCTTTTACTTTTATGTACATCTCTTTTCTTGATATATTTATTTACTGTTCTTTCTTTTTATACTCCAGTTTGCCTTTTTCTCTTTGTTTGTGTCATTTCCTCTGTGTTACTGTGTTCCTCTTCTTGTGTTACAATGTCATATGCTTTGCGCACATCGGACAAATGTATCCAATAACTAAGGCCCTTCACCTTTACTGCATTAGGGATCCAATATATACCGCTTCATAAGGGCCATGGAACCTGGGTGCATTCCACTGATGCACAATGCTACGCACATAAATCATCTCCCTTGGCATCAACTGGCAGTTTGGGCTGTCTGTGGCGGTGTCATTGTGTCACTCTCATTTTCTTGCGTGAAGGGGGCTGCTGACTATTTTGCTATTATCCTTGCTGCATTTGTTAATTTTCTCAAATAGTCCAAGAATTCCTACCACAGTACTGTGGCACTTCTGTGTGCGTCAGATTGTCTTCTAAGTGGGGATACTGCCGTATGCCTGTAACTATCTCATGCAGGGACAAGTGGTGCTCTTTACTTGGTTGGTTCCTTAATTCGAATAGTGCCAAAGGCAAACGGTACACCCAATTTTTCTTAAGGTTATGGCATAGTTTGGACTGCTGACTTTTCAAAAGGCCGTTGTTTTTTTTCTGCAGCGCTGTTGGCCTGCAGGTGATAAGTCGAGCATAATTTGTGTTTAATGCCCAACAGTGTTGTTACTGTTTTGAAGAGATCATTGACGAAATGCATCCGATTATCGGAGCGTATGATGTCACATATTCCCCAGTGGGGGAATATCTCTCTCACTAGAAACTTTGCTGTGCATTTTGAATCTGGGTGTGCGCATGGACCTGCTTCCAACCAGCGTGAAAACAGGCAGACCACCACTATCAAGTATCGTGCCCCATTGAACCTCTCTCGCATGTCTACATAATCAATGTGCAGTTCACAGAATGGCCCAATGGGAGGGGGCAGTGTTCCTCTTAGTGTTCTTAATGTCATCACTGAGTTGTATGTTTGACATGTTGTGTACACTACTACCATTTTAGACACATGCTAATGTAATCCTGGCATGAACCAATTTTCTCGTATCTCTGCAGCTATGTGTTGTTTTGCATTGTGTACTCAGAAGTGGAGCTGCTGAAAAGCAATTTCTAACAATTTCACTGGCATTGCAACTTTACCCATCTTATTTTGTCTCCATAAGAGGTCCGTGGAGGACCTGCTACAACTCCTTTTTTCTCCACAACAATTTTTCTTCAGGGGGTGCCTCCTGCTGCAGTTCAATTATTTGGGAGATTTTCATTGAGTTATATCCCTCACCTTGCTCTTCCTCCACATGCTTCTGTAAAACAAATTCTCCTGACATTTCTTTTTTTGAGATAGGCCGCTTCTTTTGCAGCAGCGTCTGCGGCTGCGTTTCCTAGTGAGATGATGTCACTATTGTTCGTATGGGCTTGGCATTTTAACTAGCACTACCACTGTTGGTTCCTTCAGTGTCTCAATCAATTCCATCAGTAATTCAGCATGCTATACAGGGGACCCATCTGCCATCCTAAATCCTCTTCTTCCCCATCGTGCTAATCCCCCATGCACTGTTGTTGTCATGTGGGCAGAATCTGTGTATATTGTTACAGCTGACCCCTGGGTTGTATGTAATGCTTCAATCAGGGTGATGAGCTCTGATGCTTGCGCTGTGAAATGTGGAGGCAGCCTCTTTTGTACAATCACCTCGTATTCCCCTTGCTCTATTCTCACCACTGCTGCCTTCACGTGCCTTTTGCCAGTCTCACAATTTATCGATGCTGGCCCATCTACGAAATATACCTCGCCCGCTAAGAGTGGATTTTCGCTTGCTGTAGGTGTGTCTTCATCGACCTCCATGTAAGTTGCGCAATCATGGTTTTGCATGTCTTCCACTGTACATGCTTCTGTGATAAATATGGCTGGGTTTACTATTTTGCAACATACTATGTGTTTGTTTGCGCTGGTCAAGATTATTTCATATGCAGTAGCTCTTTGAGTTGTTAGTGTACTTTTTGATCTCTCAAGTATTGAAAACAATGAGTGCTCCACAAACAGGGTCACTGAGCATCCCATCACAATTGTGGCACTTTTTTCAATGTCGAACGCTGCGAGAGATTGTTCGCAGTTGAAGTGTCCTTGCATCACTGCATCGAGGATGCCACTGTAATATTCCAGACGCTTGTGACCGAGGGATGTTCTTTGTGTTAATACTGCAGTCATTAATGTTCCATTGCAATGTGAGAACAAATAGAATTCGCAATCATAATCAGGTGTCGCCAGGACGGGTGCTGTGGAAATTAATTCTTTTAGCGTTTCAAAAGCAGTGTGTATTTCTTGTGTCCACACTAAAACAGTGGGTTCTCTTTGTGTGCGTGGAGTAAGGGTTTTGTGTAAGAAGCAAAGCCAATATCCAGGCACGGCAGTAATGGTACATGCCGAGAAATGTCTGCATCTCTTTCACCGTTGTGGGCTCACTTACTGCCGCACGGCGGCTGCTCTGTCTGGTAATATTCGTTTGCCATCTTTTGATATCAGTTGCCCCAGATACAGTACTTCATATAAACAATATTGCAGTTTGTGTTTGTCCACTTTATATCCCTTGTGTGCTAACAAAGTGAGTAGTGCTACTGAATCCTTTCTGCATGTGTCCTCATTCATTCCACAAACCAACAAGTCATCCACATATTGAATAACAGTGCTCTCTGTATCACCATTCCCAAGACCTTCTTGTAATATCCTGTTAAAGATACTCTGACTTTCACAATATCCCTGGGGCAGCCTGCAATGTTTATACCTTTTCCCGCCCAGTGTGAATGCTGTTAAATGTTGTGATTCGGGGTCCAGTGGTACTTAGAAAAAAGCATTTTTCATGTCCACTACTGTGAAATGCGTTGCTGTTTTTGGAATGCTGAGTTGTTCTATCGGTTCTTTGAACCAGTTTGTTTGTGAAGATTATCCATGATGTCTTTGTCTTCTTCTACCCCGCGGCCGGGTTTCAAGAAGTGTCGGGACTGCGGTTCCAAGATGTCGCTGACACCCACACAACGCCTGCCTCTGGTGCCTCGGTGAGGACCACGCCACGGGCAATTGCAAGGCATAAATTAGTTTTCAAAAATTGATTAGCAGAGTTTGCTAATTAAATTGTTCTTGATTATCAAACAGACTCATTTGATTAGCAATGGTGTACTAATATTGTCAGTCACCAGAAGTTATCTGTACCTAAGACATGAAATGAGCAACAATACAGTAGTTTTGTATGCTGTTGTACTAGGACATTAATGAGAGGAGTTAAGCCTTGCAAATTCTTTAAAATTCAGCTAGACCTGCAGGTGGGTAACTTAGTGTACTTATTTGACCTAAGAGAAATGCACTCGACTCATAGCAAATAATGATACATTAAAATGAGACTTCTGTAAAAGGGTGCATGTCACAACAAACCTGCTTTAAGTTTGGCACACTGCGCCACGCAGAGGCCAGCCATACACCGTAAAACGTTGAGATTTACTGCTAAGTCAATGTTAAATAAAAGTTTCAAACATTCCTTGCAAATGATACTAGCCCCCTTCATAAAATCTACTTGACTATGCGAGTGGCCGAAAAGACTTTGCGAGTCCTAGGTGAGTGTCTGTAAAATGTAAAAGGTTAGCTGCATGAATGGACACAAATAGATATGATAAAAAGGCTGTGAAAACAGTTTGGCCATGTGTCTCCTTTAGGTGCTAATATATACTGCAATCAAAGCAACCTCTGGAGGCTAACTACAGGCTATGGTAATGCAGTAGATCGGTAGATGTACAGACTGGATGGAACTATTGATCACTATTTTGCAAACATCTAGTTAGCTTTGTGTATTCATTATGTAAGAGGAAAGAAAGGCTAAGCATAGTGGATGGTGTAGCAAGAAGAGAACTGGGCAAACCAGGTGGAATATTGTACTTTGTGGTCATCTCACTTTCAGTGTAGCTGGTATAAAGAAACAGGGTAATATAGAATGTCAAGGAGTGTGGAATAGCTTATGGGTTGAGCACCAGTTACACAAATGTATGCAACCAGCCTAGAGACTCAAGCTAATCATCACTGATGAGGCCCAACAAGGCTGAAACATGTTTGGGGATGCTTGTGGTCTTGTGCAGAAGGGATGTTACCTAGCAGTTCCGGCTGGACTGCCCCTTTTGGGGTGGGTCCAAGCCTGATTTGCATATGGTATTTCCCCTTCTGTAATGGCCTGGCAGGCGAAGAATGTTGGTCTGGATGGTTTCCCAGAGCAATGCCAGAGGTTAAGATTCACCAGAGGTTAAGATTCATTCTAAACCTTCCAGCCATTACCTCTTTGTTTTTGCTTTGTCACCCCGAGTGGGACGGGTATGCCCAGATGTGGGCCCCGTGCCTGCTGGGCCTACAGACCCAAGCTACTCCTCACTGATGAGGCCCAACAAGGCTGAAACATGTTTGGGGATGCTTGTGGTCTTGTGCAGAAGTTATGAGATCTAGCAGTTCGGGCTGGACTGCCCCTTTTGGGGTGGGACCAAGCCTGATTTGCATATGGCCATTCCCCCTCTGTAACGGCTTGGCAGCTAAAGAACAATGATCTGGAGGGTTTCCCAGAGCAATGCCAGAGGTTAAGATTCATTCTAAACCTTCTAGCCATCACCTCTTTGTTTTTGCTGCAACCAGCAAGTTACAGAAACAGGTTTGCCATCAAAATACTTTGATTGTGTGATCGTGCACATTTTCAAAATGAAATATAGTTGACACTATGATTTAGATACACTAACCTAAACTTTACTGTAAAGCATGGAGATGGTGCAGTGTTTTACAATATCAATACTGTAATTATGCATTATGTAGCGACTTACATTTTAGGAAAGGAATTGCATGACTGTCTTTAAAAAATATAAATTTAACGCATACTGGTCTTTGCTAGACAGGATATAGAACACTTAATACAAGTATCACTAAAAGCATCATCCCAATTACTTCTGGTTTGCAATTATTTGAAAAAGAAACACATTCTTGTTTGGCACTTCCACACAGGCCTTTGAAACTTAAGAGTGGAGGAGATGATTATTGCTGTACTTTCTAGCCATTAGCACTTGAAGTGAACAGAGAAAAGAAGGTAAAGAGAGCACAGAGGGCAAGAGGGGAATGCCAGGCAAACTGTGCTTTTATTGAACAGGGAAACTTAAATAGCTAGCTTTGCTACACAAGTGTCATTTTGATTAGCAAACCTAGAGAGTTGCATAGCAAATTGCTATGTGACACTGCTTATTTTATACCTTGGATTGTGATGATTGCCAGGCGTTAACTTCGAAGGCCTTGTGGGAGCGTAAGCAGAAGCTTTCTGTCGGTAAGGTGTCCAAGCCCCGGAAGTCGAAATCCACTGGGCTTTCGACTGACGATTCGAGGGGCGACTCTCCACATTGTCGGCGTAAGTCCAGGGGGTCTCGGTCCCGGAGTGGGTCCCGCCATTCTTCTGCCTCCTCGAGGCACTCGCGGAAGCGCCTTCATCGGTCGCCTTCCCAGTCCTCGTCCGAGGACTCCACCCGTCGGGGGGTTGCTTGTCCCACCAAGCATTCCACTCCTGTGGAATGGGATTCATTCCGTAAGGAGATGATGGCTATTTTTCAGTCGCAGGGCTCCATTCTGTCTGTGCCGTCGAAAGATGCCAGCAGGGAACGTGCTAGAGACACTGTTCGCACACCTTCGGGCTCGAGCGGTCGTCGCGATCACCGGGAACCTTCGAGGTCCCGGTCGGACAAGGTGGATTGCTCTAGCCATGCCCACTCCAGGTCCCGGTCCTCGACGCCATCGAGACCGTCAGAGCCTGTGAGGTCTTCGAAGAAGACGTCGACGCTGTCGAAGGACTCTCTCGAGGCTCCGTCTCCGAGGAAGCCATCGGCGCCGAGGGTGTCGAAGGACACCCTTGGGGCTCCGCCCTCGAGGCCTGTGTCGAAGCCGTCGGTGCCACGCTCGATGTCGACACCGATTCCCTCGACGCCTTCCGAGGAGGATTTCTCGGAGGTGCCCCGGAGATCGGTGGAAACCCCGATGAAGGCTCTGGCCAAGTCCAAACACGTGCCCTCATCCAGGGATTTATTCGAGGCTCTTAACTATATTTCTGAGGTGGATGAAGGGTCGGATGATGGTATGGTTCCTGAGAAGGTACATGATGACCTATTATCTGGTCATAGCCAGTTAGAAGACCTGCGTCCGTCTTTGCACGATGCCAGAGGTCTGGACACCTCCCCGGAGGTTGAGTTTGGCAGGCCTGAGCCAGGTACACATGCTGAATCCTCATACCGGCACCTCATGTCGAGAGTCATGGAATACTTGGGGTGGTCTGCGCCACCATGAGATTTTCTGCAGGATGACCTGACAGACATCTTGGACCAATCTCCACCAACTGACCCGGTACTGCCATTTCACATGGCCTTGCAAAGAAGGGTGGCTGTGGCTTGGACTGCTCCGGAGAGTCTCCTGGCAGTGGGCAAGTCTTTAAAATACCATCCTGCCAGTAGCGACCCCAGCTACTTGACTAGGCACCCCACTCCGGAGAGTTTGGTGGTGCAGGCGGCTACGGCCCCGACAAAACAGGCGACGTACCCTACCATCCCTTTTGATGGCTGGGCGAAGAAAGTGTTTTCTTCAGGGGTATGGCTTTACAGGTAGCCAACTCCATGTGTGCCTTAGCACGTTTCACTCGTGCTCTGTGGAATTGTGTCTCGTTGGCGGCTGAACATATTCCCGAAATGGAGGAACGGGATGGCTTTCTTGCTCTTGTTCAGGATGGCAAGGATGCCATGTGTGAATCCGTTCAGTCGGGTCTGGACGTGGCAGATTGTGTCAGCCGGTCCATGGCGGCGAGCACCGCAATGCGCAGATTTTCGTGGTTGCGGAAGTCGGGGTTTGCTCCCGATGTGCAAGCCTGGCTTCTCAACATGCCCTTTGATGGTGAACATCTTTTTGGCAGCAAGGCTGACGAGAGCCTTGAGAGGTTGCAGACCTTCAAAGCTGCAGCGAAGTCGGTGAGCGCTGCAGTTCGCCAACCTCCACCTTTTCGTCCTAGGGGACAGCAATGGAGGGGGGGTTCCTTTCGGTACTACTCTTCCTTTGGTAGATTGAGAGGGTCTGCAATTAAAAGGGGCCACCATAGGAGTGCCAGAGGTGGAAAACAAGGTACTCGAGGTGCCAGAGCCGCTCGGGCAGTTGCCTCTTTACCCTCAGGCACTGCCGCAGCCGCTTCAGCTCAGTCATGAGGTCATGTCCCATGGTTTGCTGGTTGGGGAAGGCTGGCGCAGCATCTTGTAGAATGGCGTGCCATTACTTCAGATGTGTGGGCTCTGGAGATCATAGCCTACAGCTACTGTCTTCCTTTCTGGCAGAGACCTCACGACAATCCACCAGGGAATCTCTTTTTGAAGATTCCAGATCCGCTCCTTGCGCAGGAAATCAAATCCCTGCTGGAGAAAGACACCATAGAACTGGTGCCTGTAGCGAAGAGGAACAAGGGATGGTATTCCCCTTATTTCTTTATTTCGAAGAAAGACAGGGGGATTGAGACCCATCATGGACTTGAGTGGTTTGAACAAGCTCCTCAGGAAGGACAAGTTCAAGATGGTTACTCTCTCTCAAGTCCTCCAGGCCCTTCAACTTCAGGACCGGTTGGTGTCTCTCGACCTCAAGGACGCTTACTTTCATGTGCCGATCCATCCCAAGCACAAGAAGTACCTGAGGGTGGCGGTTGGCGACTCGTACTTTCAGTTACGGGTCCTGCCGTTCGGATTGACCTCCGCCCGAGGGTTTTCACCAAGCTCATGGTGGTGGTGGCAGCGTATCTCAGGAAAGGGGGGATTCACGTGTACCCCTTCCTGGACGATTGGTTGATCAGGGCGTGCTCTTCCGAGCAAGACCTGGATCATCTGTCCGTCACCTGCCATTCCCTTCACAATCTGGGCTTCTCCCTCAACTTAAAGAAGTCCCACTTGACGCCAACTCAGCGGCTCCAGTACATCGGAGCAGTGCTCGACAAGTCCCTGGGGCAGTGTTTCCCTCTCCAGGTGAGGGCTCATCACATCCTGCAGATGGTGCACAAGTTTCAACATGCCCAGTGTCTCCTGGCGTTCGAGTTCTTGAGGTTGCTCGGCCTCATGGCATCCTGCATTCTTCTGGTGCCAGAGGCCAAGTTGCCGATGAGATCTCTGCAATGGGCCCTCAAGATGCAGTGGTCACAGTCCACCGGCAGGATGTTGGACCCCATTCAGGTGCCGCCCTCGGTCGCCCAGGAGCTTCTGTGGTGGCCCGTCGAAGGCAATCTGATGAAGGGGGCTCCATTTTGGCTACCCTGGCCGGAGGTGACAATCATGACGGACGCATCCCTCACAGACTTGAGAGCTCATGCCAACGAGTTGACAGTCGGCGGTCGTTGGTCTCCGTCGGAGTCCAGACTCCATATCAATCTGTTGGAGCTGCGGGCCGTCAGACTTGCCCTGAAGGCTTTTCTGCCGACTGTGCAAGGGAGAATGCCCTGATTCTGACGGACAACACAGTGGCCATGCACTTCCTCAACAAAAAGGGGGGAGCAGGGTCACTTCCTCTGTGCAGGGAGGCGATGCAGCTCTGGTTCTGGGCCATGCAGCAGGAAATTTCGATCTCTGCAGTTCATCTGGCCGGAGACGAAAACGAGACGGCGGACGCTCTAAGCAGGCAGAGCGCGATCTCTCACGAGTGGGAGCTGGCTCAGGAGATTCTCCTGGAGATCTTCGCCCCTTGGGGGACCCCACAAGTGGATCTCTTCGCCTCCAGTGTCAACCGGAAGTGCGAAAGGTTTTGCTTGCGGGAATTTCCTGCAAGAGGAGCCTTAGGGGACGCGTTTGTGGTGGAGTGGTCCTTCCCACTGCTGTATGGGTTTCCTCCAGTTCCCGTCATCCCGCAAGTGCAGCAGAGGTTAAGGAGGTTCGGTTCCCGGATGATCCTCATTGCTCGGACATGGGGCCAGAGAACATGGTACCCAGACCTTCTTAACTTGTCCATCTGCCCTCCACGCCGTCTTCCCTACTGAGACGATCTGCTCTCATGGGAGGGATGACTGGTTCTCCATCCAGAGGTCAGATCCCTCAACCTTCACGCTTGGCTTCTGAAAGGTTGAGGTATAAGAATTGGGACCTCCCTGAAGACATGATGGAGGTGTTGCTTTCGGCCAGGCGGCCTGCAACCAAGTCCCTGTACCATTGCCATTGGAGAAAGTTCTGCGACTGGTGCAGGGTTAAAGGAATGGTTCGGTCAAAATGTTTTATTGCTCCTACAGGTCGGCCATGTGTTTTTAAGCCTAAGTCGCTCGATTTTAGAAAAATTTCCTATGGACCTTACCCGAGTTTTCGTCCATTAAACACACGCGAAAACAGGCATCAGGGAGCTGCCATTTTGTGATAATCCTATCATTTCCCCCATCACCCTGGCTGACCTGCTTTTGCGGCACTAAATCATATCCCCCGCCCCTGAGCCTGACATTTTCAAAACATACATATTCCCCGCCTCTCTCCGTGACGTTTCTGTGCTGCATAGGCAAGTGCGCCCATTCGTCTTCTACGCGACTTCACACAGAACCCGGAAACCAACACAGATCAACTCACAACACAGCGCGCCACAATTCGTAATATGAAACTGTACTTTAAAATCAAACAGCAACACGATACATTTGGTAAAGTACATTTATTTGACATTAAATGTTTATAGAATATTCAGCAATTGCCATATGAACTCCGAATGCCATTTATTTTCTTTTATCTCTATCCGCAAATCCGTAAAAGTTTATCGTGAGTCACGCGCTGTTCCTTTATGGTACACAGGGTGTTGGTTTTCGTTAAAAGAAGCACTTTGGTAGCACGTTGAACCGCAAGGCTGTTCCATCAAGTAGGCACTAGGCCAGCGTAAAGGTTGATATGTTTTTCTAGCCCCGTAAGGGCATATGGGCCCTTAGCGATCGTCCCATAAAATCATCAAAATTGTGCAGTTGTTTACATTAAGCTGCAGCTGGCGGTTGAAAAAACCATCTGCCGGTGTCTGAAACTGGTGGCAGTAGCAATAGGGAAGGATATACCTGTTTTGAAAACATAAAATTTATAATTAGTCTTGCCAGCCGATCCGAGCTGAAACTATTTGCTTTCAAGGATAGTGCAATGGAGTATGTTCGGCTCTAAAATCAGTGCGAAAAGTAACAAAATAAATCGAGGTTAGTACACAATGAGAAACAACTTTTTGTCAACATGCGTGTGGAATGTGGACCTGCATGCCCATGTGCCCGCTACAAGGACGATCCCACAAACGTTTTCCAAGCTCTTCATTCATTCATTTATTCATGCATCCATTCATTAATTCTTCATTCCGGTATAAAAGCGTCTAAAGAGTTACTTACATTATATTTGCAATTTCCATTGTGTCTCTGCGTAATGCAGTCCGTAAATCCCACTGTGCTCTTGACAACGATTTTTCATATACTGAACTAACATGAAACTCGGTCTAGTTTCAGAATTTTCTGCCTTATCGTCTCTTACGTTATTGCAACCCCCCCCTTCAAATGAAGTTCTTTCGGAATTGGTCCCTGTCTCTCAAGGTCAAAAAACAATAGAACCTTATACTGCCAGTGCGAGTTGTGGGCCTCTTCAGGGCGCAAGCTGAAAATCAAAGCCGCTGACCTTCACTAGAAATGAGCATACATTCTTTCTTTGCAACATCCCGTAGTAAAACCATCTGTGAGAACTTGAAGTTTCGAATCCATCTATGTACTGCTCCTCAATGTGCAAATGCGAACTGGCTTCTCTCCCATCTGCAACGGCTCGCTTGGCACTTTCTAAGGCCCCCAATTTTGTCCTCGTTGTCTGCGAGCTTTGAAGCCCCAAAGAACCATAACTATTGAGACTTTAAATTTTTTGGGGAAGGTCAGGGAAGGTATAAAGTACCCGAGGAGTTGAGTTGAAAGTGAGATTTATTGTTTGTTTGTTTTATTATTTGAAATAGAAATACGCAAGCCTCCCCTCGGTTAACAGTGCGCAACATTTACAAGAGATTGCGAAAATTAGTTACATCAACAAAAATATATATATACACATATAGACAAGGTCAGCAATATGAGGTGAATAGAGAGAGAATTCAAAGACGACACTCGGGTTGTTCGCCACCCAGGATGGTGAAGGTAGGGGTTAGGGTTAGCGTACTTTGTATGCACACTGTACAATAACATTTATTTACAAAAAGACAATCTTATTACAATTTTTTAAACCGGGATTTGTACTTCACAACCAGCTCTCCTTTGGGTGGACATGGCACAGTGGCAATGTTGGGTGGCAATTGATCAGTGCTCTGCACAGAAACGTTCAAAATTCCATATCAGTGCTTCTCTAATACAGCAACAATAAGGCGTTTGACAAAGTCGAACTCCATTTCCTCATAGACTGGTTTGATCACCCATTGCTTACTTCTTTTTGAAAAGTCCTTAGTGTAGCGAGGCATCCTTACATTACCCGTAGTCCTAGATTGTTCACGGCCGAGATTCTCGTTATGGGCCAA
This sequence comes from Ambystoma mexicanum, assembly GCF_040938575.1. Classification (NCBI taxonomy): domain Eukaryota; kingdom Metazoa; phylum Chordata; class Amphibia; order Caudata; family Ambystomatidae; genus Ambystoma; species Ambystoma mexicanum. The sequence continues at coordinate 950,388,544 of NC_090939.1, forward strand.
GACGGCAAGTAGAGTCCTATGTCTCATGCTGTTATGTTCCAATAACACCCGGAAAAGTTAGAGAGTTCTGACAAGACTCTTTATTCAGCAAGTTCAATATATCTATAAGAGACGACCACCAGCAAGAGGCTCGCAGGGCATCAACAGCTTCCCTTCAGTCAACCTCCCTCCACGTCAACACTCCAGAATCCCAGCCATAAGATGCAGCTCTAATGTGTCCATGGTGACAGAAGGCAGTGATGTAAGCAATAACAAACACTTGATGTTGAGAAGCATATGATCTAAGTGTCCAGCAAAGGCTCAGATGCCTTTTCCTAACACCTCTCCTCCTTGAACATGAACAAGTAATTTTGTGACAGTAACACTATAACCGATAACAGCAACTTGAGTGAAATCTAATAAAACATGACAAAACACACTGTATTCACTTGGCAGGAAACATTCAGGTGTGTATGTGGGAGAGAAGGTCCTACTCCTCATCATGTGAACTTCCTCCCATCTCCTCTCAGTTGACTGACGAGAGCCACCCTTTCCTTATTCCAAATGCTTCCTCCTTTGACCAGTACCGCCAAACCCAAATCCTTCATGACTTGTTTGGGTTCAGAAAACGACGATGCTCCTTTGCGAACCTTGGTGGGCAGTTTCACTTTAATCCAATCACCCTCTTCAACTCTGAGTTCCCTACAACAATTCTTCTGATCATACCTCTCCTTAGATCTTACTCCAGACTCAAACATTTTCCTTTTTACACTTTCTATATCCACACCCACTATTCTTGATTTTCCAATCCAACCTGGACACAATTGGGTATTTGGTTTCCTACCTCTTAAAATCACGAATGGAGTCACACCTGTGACACTATGGGGAGTTACCCTATACTGGAATGTTCGCTCCATGACCGTTCTTACCCAATCTCCCCCAGTGGCCACCGCTATCCTGACAGCCTCCATTAAAGTTCTGTTGAACCTTTCTACACATCCATTGCTCTGAGGGTGATATAAAGAAGTATTCACTCGCTCAATACCATGCTTACCTAAGAATTCTTTGAACTCTTTGGAAACAAGTTGAGGTCCATTGTCAGACAAACACCTCCTTGGAAACCCTTCTCTCCAGGATAGTTGTTCTAAAAATTTCATTATACTATTGCTGGATATGTCCTTAAGTACACACACTTCTGGCCATTTCGACAATAAGTCCATCACTACTAATAAGTAGCTACCCCTTCCCCCACCAATGTTGAAGGGACCTAGAAGATCCAAAGCAATTTCATCCCACAGAACACGCAGACATTCCCTCACTATCATGGGTGTTTTCTGCACCCTCAACCCTTTGTTTCCCTCAATACATTCCACACAATATTTGACTTGTTCCTCAGTGTTCTTGTCAATGTCAGGCCACCAAAATTCAGATCTCACCAATCCCTTCATTCTGGCAAGACCTAAATGCCCGACATGAGCTAACTCCAAGACCAGTTTCCTCATACCAACTAGAACAACCATCGGATGACCTTTGTAAAGATAGCCATTCTGAACCCATAGCTCCTCTTTTACCTTGGTAAAACCACTCATCTCACCTTTGTAACTCCTAATTTTGCCTTCCACAATCAGCGTAAGCAATTTTTGATATGTAGCATTCTCAGCACACGACACGTCCCACTCACTTCTCTTTAATGTCTCATGTGCCTGGAATATTTCTGCACTCTCCCCTGAACCCAAAAATTCATCATCATCACTCAAACACTCTCTCTGGATGGATCTGGACAGTGCACCCGCGACAACATTAACCTCCCCCTTTACGTGGAGCATAGTATACTGTAGTCCTTGCAATGCAGTGACCCATTTCATAATGCGCCTTGACACTCCCTCCAAACCACCTTTTGTGACAATTCCAACTAGGGGCTTATGATCTGTGCAAATGGTGAACTTCCTCCCCCACAAAAACCTTTTAAACTTCTCAACTCCCCAAACACATGCCAGGACCTCCTTCTCAACAACGGAGTATCTAGTCTCTGGTCCCTTCAAAGACCTGGAAGCAAAGGCCACAGTTTGTAAACCTGCCTGATCCTCTTGCATCAGAACAGCCCCAACACCAAAATCACTAGCATCAACAAAAAGCAATGTAGGACTGCCTTCCTCAAATACCTTCAATATCGGCGCATTAACAATAGCCTCTTTTATCATCATAAATTCTTTCTTACATTGGTCATCCCATTTTAAGGTCACTCCTTTACGGGTAAGAAATCTCATTTTCCTTGACATTTCTGATAAGCCCTTGACAAATTTGCCATAAAACTCAACCAGCCCCCAAAATGATAGAATGTCCCCTTTAGACTTGAGCTCCTCCATTTTTTTTATGGCCTCAACAGCTTCCTCTTTGGGTTTGACCCCTTCTCCGGTGATCTCATGGCCCAGGTACACCACTTTGTTGGCTTTGAAAGTACATTTTTCCAAGGCTATCGTGAGCCCCGCTTCCTTCAGAATGTCTAAAACTCTCCTAAGCCGACAATCATGCTCCTCCTCATCACTCCCACACACCAGAACATCATCCTGATAACACGTCACCCCTTTCTCACCTCCAAGTAGTCTATGCATTATGCTCTGAAACACACTTGCGGCTGATACCAAACCAAATGGCATGCAAACGCACCTGAATAAACCAATTGGGGTGATGAAAGCGGTAAGGTCCCTTGAATTAGGATGCAATTCAACCTGATGGTAGGCTGACTTGAGATCTAGTATGGAGAACACTTTTGATCCAGACACTCCCACCATCAAATCGTCTATCCTGGGAAGAGGAAACCTGTCTGCCACAACCATACTGTTCAGATGTCTAAGATCAATACAAAGCCTTAAAGACCCATTACTTTTTCTGACAACCACTATGGGACTAACCCACTCTGAAGCGTCTATCCTCGCAATGACCCCATCACTTTCCATCCTCTTGAGTTCCTCCTCAACATCCCCTTTAAGGGCAAGAGGAATGGTTTGCAGTTTCGCAATCTTTGGGATAACACCCTTTTTTAGTCGAATTACATGTACAAAACCCTTCAGGCACCCCAATTTCCCAGACGGGCTCACTTGTATCTCTGTGGAATCTCCACCCGTAACAGACATTACCTGTTCGGGATGGCTTGCTTCTAGCCTTATCTTCAATTCGGCCTGATCACTCCATGATAACAACTCCCCCCTCTGTTGGTAACATACACACAACCTCTGGCCTTCCTGTCCTTAAATTGTAATTCAGCATCAAAGCACCTTATAATGTCTATGGGAAAATCTCCATAAGCATTAGCTTTGACTGTATTCTCCCACAGAGTACAATAAATCAAATTTGTCTCTCCATACTCCCACACTTATCAAGGTATCATCAGCACCACTATCCATTAGCATGCGTATGGGTACTCCTCGAATTGCAACCTCAGCATAAGGTTTCTGCTTTTTCACCCTGCCATTGATGGCATTTACTGTAAATACTACTTCCCTGCCATCCTCACAATACGACTCATCTTCATAACTCGCACTTATTTCATGCACCTGGTTTGACCCAGCATTGAAATTCTTACAACAACGGGCAATGTGCCCCCTCACCCCACACTCATTGCATATGATATGTGCCGCAAAACATTCTTTTTCTGACGCTATATGCGAAAGACTTCCACATCTAAAGCACCGTCTCCCTGGAAAACCCCTAGATGGTCCAGAATCCTTAGCCACTTTGACTGAACTCATGTCTCTGGGCATTCCTCTACTGTATTTAGCAGGGGCCCATTGGCGCCACCCTCTGCCAGTTGTAGGTTTATTTTCCTCATTTCTTTTCCCATACTGCGAAGCACGTCTTGAATTCCCAGTACTCTGCCTCTGAATTACTTTTGACACCTTTTGCACTGTGCCTTCACTTTCGTCCAACCTGGGTTTACCATTGTTCATGGAATCTGACTGAAGGACTTTAATGTATTTATGGGTATGTTCCACCATTTTGGCTATCTCAATCGCTCGATCTAAAGTGGGGTTCCTCTCTTTCCATAGTTCCCTCCTAATACTATCATTGGAACATTTGATCATTAACTGATCTCTCAGGTGTTCGTCTTGACAGTGAGTGAATTTACATTTCACTGCCAACCCTCTCAGGGCCGTAACAAAGTCCTCTATGCTCTCACCACTTTTCTGTTCCCTCATGGCGAATTTATACCTCTCCAGTATGATGTTCTCCTCCACCCTATAATGCCTGTCCAACTTCGCCAGAGTCTTTTCGTAGGGACCTGCATCTACTAGATCAATGGGTTCTGGCAATCTTTTCAAAACCTCTTGCCTCGCTGTCCCCAAACAATGGAACAACAGGCCCTCCTTGCGTTCATTGGAGTAATTGGCGCCAAACGCTGCCAAAGTATACCTGCCAAAACGCTCCTTCCAGTCTACCCACCGCACTTTGGGCTCACCAGGGGCAGGTAGAAAAAACACTGGGACAGGCATATTCACCATAGCTCACTCACAGAAATGTAATTTACAGATGCAATGTAGGTAGTTCCAGCCTGTGCCCCAGGTCACTATGTACTTAGTCTCACATAAACCGCAGATGCAAAATATAGTCTCGGCCTGTGCTCCAGACTGATTAGTAAAAACCTCTCACACACTCACCGTAGGCACATCCGTGCTAGAGGCAAAAGGAACACTCATCCGGCACACACTGGAAGTAGGAAAGCTTGCCCCAAAATGCAGAACTAACCAGACGTGCACAGATACATCGGGGGCACCAATGGATCCAACGAAGACCTTTGGTTCTTCACGCAAAGCCGGCAGTGGCCTCACTCACCATGGAAACTAATGGGCATCAATATGGCCGCCACGCCTCCGGGTCCCTTACGCCAATGTGCGTGGTGACGTCACGCAGAAGACAAGGAGCAGCGCTAGCGCTAGTCAACAGTGCACACAAACGAGGCCGTAGACCAGATGCGCGAGTGTGCAACAGGTAGCAGACAGCTATTCACAGGTAAACAATGGCATGACAGCAATGGCGCATGAGAGTGCCTACCGCCTCCGATCCACTCCGCCAATTCCCCTGCTTCTAGGCGAACATAGCACGCTTGGCCGATTCCCTTTGGCCAACATAGCACGCTCCACTCTCTTAAGTCTCTCCCAAAACACAGGGAATTTACTGTACCTCCCGTGAACGTCCGCAGATGGCAGCACCTCCAGCGATGATCGGTGCACCTCACGCCGGACTCCTGGGCACCACCAAACGTCCCGACTAGCAAAAAAAAGACGACGGGCACCGCTCACAGTGCGGCCTCGAAGTCACAATGCAGGATCCTCTGGCTATGCCGGGGGTCGTCACCGGGGTCCGCTCAGCGCGATCCCATCTCCGTCGCCAATTGTTATGTTCCAATAACACCCGGAAAAGTTAGAGAGTTCTGACAAGACTCCTTTATTCAGCAAGTTCAATATATCTATAAGAGACAACCCCCAGCAAGAGGCTCGCAGGCCATCAACAGCTTCCCTTCAGTCAACCTCCCTCCACCTCAACACTCCAGAACCCCAGCCATAAGATGCAGCTCTAATGTGTCCATGGTGACAGAAGGCAGTGATGTAAGCAATAACAAACACTTGATGTTGAGAAGCATATGATGTAAGTGTCCAGCAAAGGCTGAGATGCCTTTTCCTAACACATGCCCTGTATGCTGAAATGCAAGGGCTTTGGCCTGTACTTTAGGCACATATTGTGGAACACCTCCAAACCTCCTGTGTGACAGAATTCTGTCAGTCCCCTCAAATCTCTTGATAGAGTTTTATCGAAAACAATCTTCTCAATGGCTTTGTGTGTCGGTGAAGATGGATTCACCCACTTCTTCTTCCGTGCCTCCACTGGGGACAAAGGGCCATGTTCACATTGGTGGAAATGTAGGTTTTCTGACCAGTGGTGCACGTTGGTACAGTGGTGCATCAGTGACCGCCATTTTTCAAGTAGTATTTCCACTGACCCTTCACAAGTTTTGGAGCTCCACCAAAGATGGTTGCTGATAGACTGGGACCACTCTGAAATACTTTCCAAACCTTTTTTTTCCCTGCAGCCGAGATTTTCTTATTGATTGATTTAGCAAGATGCCATACGTCAATTGATGTTTAATATGTGGGAACTGCTCTCTCATTGTCTTGGCAATTGAAACGTGTCTGTCCGTGGCTATGAGGTCGATGTGCATTCCCCTTGATTGTAGATATTTCACTGATTTTATAAATCCTAGTTTCTCCATGGCCACTGAGGATGTACATTGTGTTACCTGCACGACCACCGAACTCACAATTTTGTTACCATCCATGTCCTGAAAGTGGTAGGTGCAGTACTTGGCAGAAAATCCAGGGCTGTCGCACTGTCCATCGCTGACTAGCCTGAATCGTTTGCCTTCGAATGTACTTGCTAGAGACAATTGTTCAATTTTCCAAGCATCACTAATGGCCGGAAACAGATAATCATGTTGGTATTTCTAGTACTGCGTTTTTGAAATGAAATGGAGTCCCACAAACTGAAAGAAAGACTCTAACTTTCTAAAACTGGAGCCACTAAAAAGTGATGCAGCTGCACACAGTAGATTGCCTGCTGGCAGTTTCCCCAGCATCGGTTGTGCAGACCATGAGAACGTATGATGTAATCTACAGGCGGCATGTATTGTGACGTTACTGCCTTGTTTTTGACGAGTCACATGAATCAATGGCTTCCCACATACTTTCCCTCTGACGGAATGCCCACATTTCAGCATACTTATAATATCCATCAAACAACTGTCGAATACTATGTATTTGCCCTCTTTCATTAAACTGTCATCCTGCGTCAAAGTTGTTTCGGCCTGTGACGTTGAGGACACATCACCACATTTGAAAGAAATATCGCTGCTATCAAGTTCTGATGCGTCGGTGAATGCTGCTACTGGTTCATTCTGTCATTTCAACATCTGCTACCTCAACATTGATGGGAGAACACAACAATGTCGACAGCTTTTTTGGTGGCAATTTTTTGACGGGTGTAGATTTTGTGAATTGATCTGCGACTACTTCAGAGCTATCTTCAATACATCCAGTATCATGTTGTTGCGGTGGTGCGGTCGTACTGTAGCAATGGTCCAATACAACTTTGCTGGATTCACCTGACACATTCATTTCATGTTCTGGCCATTGGACATGAGCATGCCGAGTCTCAACACGCCGCTTCTGAATTAATAGTTCCTCGATAGCCTCCATAGTGTAAATGGTCTGGCAAGCAACATCTCTCATTCGCTTCACCGTCTGTGTATGTATAGTTCGTAGACCCACGGCTAACTAGAGGACAGATTGGAAAAGGGATGTTCAGTTTAAACACAAGATAAAGTATAGTACAGTTGACTGGAAAAAAACATAAAATAGTCCCCATCACAAAAAAATTCTAAAGTTATGAACTGTTTGTAACTAACCTAATTTTTGTTTCTTTTCTTTGCAACTTTTTTGACTCGACCTTCAACATCTGCACTCTGTTGCTCCGATTCGTATCTGCATGTCTCCCCTTCCTCTTGTGCTGCAACGACTATATTTTCTGTATCTGCATAGACAGCACGGAATGAGGCTCCATCGACTCCCTGAAACATAGTATTTTCATTACTGTGTATCAAAATATTGTTAGCATAAAACACATGTGAGGACGAACACACATGTACATCTCAATAGCCAAACACGATTTAAACATTGTGTGGAACAATCAAACGACAAGCATTCGAGCTCTGATGACCTAGTTTGATGGAGCTGTCAGTATCCATACCTCTGGCTCTGCATGGACTGCCACGAATGATTGTATTGAAGAGGAGGCATCAGCAACTCCCTGAAACACAGTACTTGCGTTAGTATGGTTTTCAATATTGTAAACATAACACACACTTGGGGTCGACGGCACAGGTACATATAAAGAGATAACAACAAATGTTGCATTGTCTAAAAGAATCAAGGAATATTTAAATATGATCACATTTAATCAACTTATTTCTCCGATTTCTTTACATCTGCATCATCTAAATGGGATCTTGTGACTGTAGTGGAAGCTCCATCGTCTCCCTGAAACACAGTACTTGCGTTAATAGGGAAGAAAGTATAGCAAATGGAATCACGTTATATGATCACGCTCGATGGAGCTGTCAGTATCCATACCTCGTGCTGCTGAAGAATATCTATGGATGTTGTAAATGTGGTGCGCACTTCCGAAAGCTGTTGCGCCGATTCGTATCCGCATGGTCCCGCTTGCCCTGGAATTACTTGAATGTCAGGCTCCACATTAAGTGCGTGGGTTGATGCTTCAACAACTGCCTGAAACATAGTATTTGCATTAGTAAGGATTACAATATTGAAAACACAACACACACTTGGGGTCGACCGCACAGGTACATATCAATGGCTAGCCACGAATGAAACATGGTGTAGAACAATAAAACGACAAGTTTTCCAGTCCTGATGATCACGGTCGATGGAGCTGTCAGTATCCATACCTCGTGCTGCTGAAGAACATCTAGGGCTGTTGTCAATGTGGTGGACGCTTCAGCATCTCCCTGAAAGACAGTACTTGCATCGGTATTGATAACACTAATTATAACTGAAAACAAACACCAGGGGACGACAACTAAGGTGTATATCAATTGGAAAGCACTAACCAAATAATTGGTAAAATAATCACACGGTACATAAAAACTACTACTTGACATGCATAAAACAAGTCTGTAGCGGAATAGCCAAGTATGATTACCTGATATGCGCTAGAAGTGGTTGATAACTGCGAGCATGTCACAAAGTAGAATGTTCTTGCTTCAGATTCAAGGGATAGTCAAGAAGTTGTAAAGGTAAATTATTGTTTGATAATGAAATGCCAATATTTAAAATTGCCATGTAAGGAGACAGAATACTTGAGTAATGCACAATATAGCACAGTTCCCTGTGCCCATATATAGATTTCGTTTGTGGGTTATGAAATCTAAAAATAATATATTGATAAATGTCATTATTCAAAAAGCTATACACATATCAATGTCAAAAGTATTACAAATTGGAAACAACACCTAAAATATCAATGAATCCATTCGGCTACCTACACACTACCGCAAGGCTTAAAGCTAATAACGGACACTTGACTCATCAGTGGCGGAATGTGGACGAATAGAGTGGGAATAGCGTTTGCGAGCAATTTTCGTGTTGTTCGCCGTTTATTCTTCTTTGTTACCCAAGGTGTGGTGTACATGTTCGAGGGAAAGTGCCGGCTGCAGATGCGCTATCAGTCACCCCTCTTGTCCTCAAAGACTTGTTGGATTCTACTTTCCAGCTCATCCAGTGGATATCCGCAATGTCTGACCCATTCTCTTATTCGATCAACAGTTTTCGGGAATACATGCATTGTAGTGCCTTCAGATTTAGCATGGGTCTTCGAAGGGCAACCGCTAATCGAACAGGCAGGCTTTGTTGAAAATTCTGAATAGTAAATATCAAGATTATTATAAAACCTTGATGAATAAAAATGTCATAAAAAAGTAAATGAACCATACCATGCTCAATGCAAGGTTTGTTTTGGTCGCCGGAACTATACCAGTTTATCATGTGTGGCTTAGTATTTGCATAAATTGCAGACATTTTTTAAATTATGTGACTAAACTCTGAACATGTGACTCGTCCCTTGGATGTTCAGTCTTGCACGAAAAGGAAACATGCTTACATTGTAGACTGGACCCCCGAAGGATGCAATTCGATGACAATTGACACAGATGAAAATAAATAGATCTATTGATCTATAGAACAATTGAAACTCAAGTCAATAGCAATGAGACCAATGACCATAGCTCTATTGGGTACTGTAATCGCAAATAGATAGAAATGTAAAAATGACCGAAATATGACTAGGATACATGGCCTTAACTTGACCAACAAACAGTTGGATTCAGCAGGCCGAGCAGTATGTTGCAGGAGAGCAGGTGGATGGCCACAGGTAGCACACTGACAAGTTTGCTCAAATCGGTCACAGATAGCACGACGACGAGCAGATTAGCATAGATCTCAGTGCTTCTCAGGTAGAAGGTTCAGAAGTTGACTTGCAAAGCACAAAGATGTTCTCATGAGACATATCAAGTGGTTTATAAAGTATTAGAAACAGGTGTGTGTTTGTGAATGAATGACGTGTGTATGTCGTGGTATTATGTGGATTGCAGGGGGACGGCCTGCCTCAGGGGAGGCCTGCCTGGAGACACGGGGTCTGAGGAGGCCATGTGAGCGATGGCCCGTGGGCGTGGGATACCTTTTGAAGTGTACATGCTGTTTGGCACCTTGGCCGATTGCGCCCGTGACAGCCCCCCATGCCAGCGCTCATCCCCGGGTGCGAACCGCCTTTTTTATAGAGGGGGTGAATGGATGGGTCTGGGGCGTGCAGATAAGGCACATGAAGACTGCTGAATGGAGACACACTTATGTGGATTGCAGCGGGGCGGCCTGCCTCAGGGGAGGCCTGCCTGGAGACACGGGGTATGAGGATGCCATGTGAGCAATGGCCCCTGGGCGTGGGATACCTTTTGAAGTGTACATGCTGTTTGGCACCTTGGCCGTTTGCGCCCGTGACAGCCCCCCATGCCAGTGCTCATTCCTGGGTGCAAACCGCCTTTGATAGAGGGGGGTGGGATGGATGGGCCTGGGGCGTGCAGGCAAGTGTGTGGGAGCGAAGGGCCATCAGGCCCCTCCCATCCTTTACTTCTCAGTAGAAACTCGGACCAAGTGCCTCCAGTAGTGGGTTCGCCCCTTGCCCTTATGTGATGTTAACTTTGGTTGACATTCGCGTAGATGGGACCACTGATCAGGACACGGGGCATCCATTTTTGTACCCCCTTTCCACTCCATCTTGGTGACCTGGCCACACTGCGCAGAGCACATGGCCCCCACCCTCGTTCCCACTCTGACTGGAAAACTCCAGAGGTATTTGCAACAGCTAATAAATGTAACACATCACTCTTCCTCTGAGATCACTGTCCTGCATGTGAACCAGCCTGAACTAAGCACAGAGCTCGTTCATCTCCACAAACGTGTCCTTGCCCATGCACCCTCGCCAGTGGAAACTTACTGCCATTCTGATCCTGTGTCCCTGCAAGGTATTCTCTTTATGTGCCAGACCACTGACCACGCCATGATGCCCACCTAGCAGATCCCCAACTAACATTAGACCCCTAATGCAGTATATCGTTGCCTATCAATAACACATGCTACATACCAGAGATTCTTGTGAGCACAGACCCACACTTCAAACAGTGTATTATAGTGGTCAAGACCCTTAACCTAAGGCCTGTATAATCCAATGTCAATTGATAGTATAGATATATGTGTGACTTTTATGGAGACATAACCGACTGAAAGACTTTGAACAAGTGTTATTTAGTGCATGCATTATTGAGAATATATTATGTTAGCTTAGATAGTGATCACCCTGCTTCACAGCGACCAGACCTTCTCCCATTCGGAGCACAGATGTCTGACGTCCATCCTTGAATGGAGACACACTTGATTAATTTAAAAAATCGAAACAACCGTTGTTAAAATATATGTGGTGTTTTATTTTGTATCTTATTTTGATGACACGAAAATACAAGACTTTACATTGTACAGGTCAGGTTGCAGCACAGCGAGAGAAAATCCCCTGTACTGACCGCTGTCACTCGGGAACGTTTCTCTTATGGCACGAACGGCACAAGCGGGTATCACTCTTCGAACGCGGTGTCCAAGCCTCCCGTGAAGCCACCATGTAAAGGATCGATAGGCCACCAGCCTGTACCACCTGTGAAAAGGAATGAAACAAACTGTTTTTAAATGACCAAGATAAGTTTAATAAACGTTTGTTGTCAATGACAATACTTGTAACTAATGGCATTCTGCTCGGACAAATGCTATCTAGACACTGCACACTATTGAACGACTTTCATGCGTTACAATGATATGTATATGTAATTTTGGATATAGTAGAAGACCATGAAATAGGAGTGGCATGACAAGCAGAGTATACTTACTTGTTACTCGGATTACGAGTACGAACAGTTGCGCGAAGTTCGTGCATAAGCACCATCATTATCCTTAACATGGACCGTGTGAGGCAGGCTGCCCTGAAGTCTGGCAGCTCGGTGATGCATTGCGGTCATGGCTCGCCTTCCGAAATGTAGGCCACGCATCCCGAGTTTTCACAGCAGCAGCAGTTCTCGTCCTCGGTTGGCATTAGCTCGCACCGATTGCATGTGCACCAGGTGGAAACACTGTCCATGCGTCTAGGTCCAGGCTCTTCAGCTGTTGAATCGTCCTCCCAACTGCCGTCCGAAGACTCATCGTTTTCGCGTGTTTCCCTTTCCAGTAGTTCCTCCTCGGTATACTCGGGCTCGTACATGTAGGGCATTATTGTAGCCATTGTGTGTTAAACAAACTAAAATAATTTATAGCGGTGGTACTGGTATCTGTTCACACGTGCTACAAGCAACGAAGTTAGCTGACCAGAGCACAGAAACGAGTCACAGAATACTCAAAGTAACACAGAGAGAGGAATGGAATCAAAAATCTGCTGCTGTGTGTTGTGAAACGGTCTGTTTATACTTATTGAGGAAAGAGGCGTCCTGCCATTTCCATGGCGACACGTCATTAGCTGAAGCACAGCGAATGTTGACACGAGACGTGCTTTGTCGTTGTGAAATGGGCGGTACGCGTCTGCTGATGACAGGCTCAGGGGCGGGGATATGATTTAGTGCCGCAAAAGCAGGTCAGCCTGGGTGATGGCGGAAATGATAGGATTATCACAAAATGGCAGCTCCCTGATGCCTGTTTTTGCGTGCGTTTAATGGACGAAAACGCGGGTAAGGTCCATAGGAAATTTTTCTAAAATCGAGCGATTTAGGCTTAAAACCACATGGCTGACCCATAGGGGCAATAAAATATTTTGACGAACCATTCCTTTAAGAATGTGGATCCGTTGTCATGTGACATTCCTGTGGTTTTTGCTTTCGTTAGCCCACAAGGGCCTGCAAGTGGGGTACCATTAAAGGTTACCTGGCGGCACTGTCTATATTTAAGCGCTCGTCTGAGGAGTGTTCTTATTTCAATATTCCTTTGATTTCTCAGTTTCTGAAAGGGCTCACTAATGTGTTTCCACCGTCAGCTTTCCAGGTGCCCGGTTGGGATTTGAACCTTGTTCTAAAATTCCTAATGGGTGCTCCATTTGAGCCTTTACATTCTTGTCCTTTGAGACTGTTAACCCTTAAAACTGTATTTTTAGTTGCGGTTACTTCCGCTCGCAGAGCGAGTGAGTTGCAGGCACTTTCTGTTAAGCCACCCTTCACGATGTTTCATAAGGACAGGGTTGTCCTTGGGGTTCGTCCTTTCTTTCTTCCGAAACTGGTGTCGGAATTTCATTTAAGCCAGAAGGTCATTCTTCCGCCATTTTATCCTCCTCCGCATCCTGGTAAGGGAGAGGAGAGGCTCCATAGGTTGGATTCTAGGAGAGCTTTAAGTTTCTACGTTTCACGCATGTTCCGGGTCAGAGTGGACGATCAGCTCTTTATAGGCTACGCTGGAAGGCGTTTGGGACTAACTGTTTTTAAGCAGACTTTGTCTAGATGGATTATCTTGGCAATTTCTCAATGTTACCGCTTGGCGGGTAAGAACCCTCCGGTAGGCTTACAGGCCCATTCTACTAGGGGTATGGCTGCCTCTACTGCCCTGCAGAGGGGTGTTCCTATTCGTCACATCTGTGAAGCAGCCACATGGGCTTCGGTCCATACTTTTGTAAGACACTACTCCTAGATTCTATCCATGGGCAGGATCTGGCCTTTGGCAAGGTGGTCCTTTACTCTGCAATTTAATTGGGCATTTTACATTTCTATATTCTAGATTCTTTTCCCTCCTCCATACGTTGGTACTGCTTTGGGAGTCTGTCACAGATATGGAATACGTCAGAGGACCTAATTCCCTCGAAGAACAAGTTACTTTCTTACCTGGTAACGTTCTTTCGATTGGATGGTCCGACGACGTATTCCATATCGCTCCCTCCCTACCTGCCCCGCTACAGAATTTCTTATGCGATTGCAGCTTACGTTTCCGCAAGGCTTTCTGTGGTCACACTGGCAGAAGATTGGTGCCACACGTTCTGGGGAAAAAACTGTAACTGAGCCTACGGGCGTCATGCGTCCTACTTATAACATCCGGTGACGTCGGCTCGATGGAGGCCCTTGAGGACAGCGTATCGATGTCATCGATGCAGGACGCAGATGCTGAAAATGTTCCGAAGCAGCACAGCTGTGGTGATTACCTGTCATAGATATGGAATACGTCGTCGAACCATCCCATCGAAAGAACGTTACCAGGTAAGAAAGTAACTACTTCTTCTCCTTTTTTCCAACCCTCCTCTGCTGATCTATCAGGTGTTTGGAGCATTTGCGGCTGTTCCGCTCTGGGTGTGGGTGAGCAACTCTGTTCACATGTTCCTCTTAATTGTGACAATTCTGTTTGAGCCATTGTTAATCTTGAATCTAAGTCTTGGGTGAACTGCTCTATGTCTATTACTGGTGTACTTACCTGTGCACTGGTTCCCTGGACATCATATGGGGGCGGTGCCGGGGCTGTCGTAAAGGCACAGGGGGCTTTGACACATACACTGGGTCACTATATCCCTCAGACGGCGCTGGCTTGGGCAGAAGTGGGTACAGACGTGTTACCTCTACTCCTCTTTTGTTATTTTCTCCTTCTCCCTCACTGCTATTTGTTGCCAAGGGAGATGCACCCTGCCCTTTTATTTTACTAGGGGGAACTTCTTCAAATAGCCTCCACAGGTCCACTATCTCTCTCCTATTTTGGAGATGTTTTCCCCTTGTATTTTACGAACAGAAATGTTGCTACCATATCTCAGACACTCCAATCAAATGACCCCCCTTGGGGCCATAACTGGGGCAAGCCTTCCCGCTTCAATTCTGTGATCCACTGGTCATGATATTTGGTTATCCTGTCTGCATACCCTCGCAAACTTTGACATTTGTGTGAAAGTGGTGTTTCTGCACCCATGCTTATTGTACCAATACCTGTCTGTTCTACGTGTATCAGATCTAGGAAACCAATCGCTAGGACACAATGCTTCACCACTTCTTATGTCACTCTCTGTGACAATACATTTGATTGGACGTTGTCGGTCACGCTACCTTTAATAAAACATTTCTCAAATCACCTTTGTAATTGCACATTTTCTTTTCAATACTTAGTCAAAAACCATAGTGCGCAGCAAACATAAACAACACATATTATACACCACGATATTTAGATATACCACACTTAACATTTAAACACAAATCCTCCCTGCTTGTTCCTCTCCCCACTTTTAATATTTTCCCCTTGTACTTTAGCTTGTCCCCTTATCTTAGTCCCTTATGGACCTTCTCTCCTGTCTGAGTCTCCCCTATCCAAAGGAAAAAGAAAGAAGATAAAAGCATTTTCTAAATACTATTCTGAGTAATCCCCTTAAATGAGACTCCTACTGTTTCCACTTATTTTCCTCGTTATATCCTGTACTAGTCGAGATAGTACTATGCGGCGCCGCTTTCCACATCCTTGCGGAGCTAGGTTCCGTACCTCTTTTTACCTCGTAATCTCCTTTACTGTCCTAATGGCCATATGCAGAAAGAAAAAGAATAGAATTAACCCAAGAGTTCCCCCCTATATTCAATGAACCTTCTCCCCTCTATATTCCCACTGTTCACCTCCAAATGTCTTTTTATCTGACTCCTTATACTACTGTTTCTCTCCCCATGCCCCTACTGTCTTTTAATCTTCTAATTCCACTCGCACTTGATACTCACGTGTCCATTTTGACGTGTCCATTTTGATCTGAGACCCTCCGGACCCGGTCTGTCAAGGCGCTGCCCTGCACTCAATGGCCGCGCCCGGCTCCGATGAGCGGTACAGTGGGTTTTTGCAAAGCCGGGACACGTTGACCCTCTCGTCCTATTACGTGCGCATGTCTAAGGTGTACCGGTTGCCGTAGGCGGGCAGCTCTTGAGGCGGCGCACCCTGGGTCTCTGCCGTGGCCGGGGGACGTCTCGTGTCAGAAGGAACGGAAGGACGCAATCACGTCCAGGGGTCACCAAATGAAAGTGAGCAGTCCCCAAAATAAAATTCAAAGTCCCCAATGAGAGTCAGTAAAGGACACACCTAGTAGGGAATGAGACCGAGACCAAGTGCAGCTGAGTTTAAGAAGCAAAGTTAATCTAGATAAAATAGGGCATGCAGAGAACTCTGCTTACTCTGAGAGCGCTCTGCCAAACAATACACTGTCATTGCATTAAAAAAGGTTACAGCATCATCAGTGACGAAAATATATATGGTACAAAAGTTACACTTTCATTGGAGGAGCCGCAGATCCAGTATAGCTTCATAGGCTCCGCCTCCAGGCGATTGGATAGTTGCTTGGCGGGAAGGCGGACATCACGTGTATCAGCTGGTTAGTGCAAGGTGAAGGTCATGTGTCTCTGGATGATGTGATTAATACTAGCTCTCTAATCTAAACACTGCTTCAAAGTATACAATAAAAACACAATCATTTGTATTCTGACAGGTTGAGAGAAAACCATATATCTCACTGGTTGCTTTTATATACATTGTCCTGAATCACTGATGAGGTGAAAGATATGGGGGATCATCTCTGTCAGGGGGCATGGGGTGAACGCTCCATTCAGGCCCAGTGGAGGGATGCTAGGATACATTTGTTGCGCTGGGACATCCATGAGAAATGGACCTGCAGCAGCATAGTCACAAGGAGAGGAAAAGGTGGGGGCCGTTTGCACGCTGTGTGCGGCACTGCCGGGGAGGGGGAGAAGGCCCTTGGGCAGATGGCCTGGTTCAAAATAGCAGAGTTTAAAACACACAATAAAATGGAGTTTGGCGGATCCTGACAACTATCGCCCGATTCCCCTGTTAGATACAATAGGCAAGTTATTTGCCTCTTTCCTAAAACAACGACTTGTACAGTGGTCCTTGCGAGAAGAAATCTATCACGTTCGTCAAACTGGCTTTACTAAAGGAGTTGGAGTCTAGGTCAACTTACTGATTCTAAATATATTGAAATCAGAAACTTTAAAGGCAAAAAGGAGACTATATATTGGCATTTATTGATTTGCGAGGTGCGTTCGACAGTGTCAATCGTGTCAAGCACTGGCAGAAAATGTCAAATTGGAATTGCCCTCAAAAATTGTTACAACCAATTAAGGCACTGCATTCCAATACTTCCATTTGGATTCGATTAAACAACCAAGGAGATCTATCGAGTAAAATCTTTACTGATAAAGGGGTGAAACAGGGATGTCCCCTGGCAGCCGAACTGTCCAAGCTGTTTATTTCTCCAGCATGGGGTCAGGCATGGATTCACATGCTCATGAATATTCCCCGTCGACGGGAAGAAAAAATCAGTATCAGTTTCATTTCTGATCTGTCTTTCTTAGTAGTAACCATCACTGATTTCTGGGTCATACTGCCCGAGCCAATGACTGCCCTCTCCCTAAGCCCCGCCTCTGGCAGCCATCCTCAGATTTTTACCGCACGCTCAAGTGTTGGGAGTCCTCGTGCTTTAGCTCTCGAGTTTTTGCTGCGTTTTCACACTTTTTCAGGAGATTTTCTCATTTTTTCGGTTTAATGGAGCCTCAAGCTCCACCGTTTCTACTTCCAATAACGGGGACTCGTTTCGGAATTCTTCTACGCCCCTCAAGGGTTTGGTTTTCGTCGAGTTTACACTTCTTGGAGGATTCCGGAAGATCTGCGGCCTACCTCAACGGACATGGCCCAGGACAAAGGAAGCTCGACGCCCGGATCCAAGCTGTTCAGGTGCTGCCCTGGATGCGGATTGCAGAACGTTTTCAAGGAGGACGAGCACTCGCGTTGTCTCTACTGTCTTCATGAGGACAAGACGCACGTCGAGAAGGACTGTGCGTTCTGCAAGAAACTTTCGGAACGGACCAAACAAGATTGTCGTTCCCGCCTTGCCAACTGGCTGGAGAAGGGCACAGCAGGTGAGAAGGCGAAGAAAAAGTCTGAGCGGGCTTCTAAGTCCTGTAAGGGCACCCCGGCGATGGGGGCCCAACAGAAGGCCAAGCACCGCGAGTCCGCGGGCACCGGGAGCGCCGAAAGATCGGGCTCTTTGGCTGCCAGGCAGGGCGCTACTTCCCCGGCACGTTCGACCACGAGCCAGCGCTCTGGTTCTGGGAAGAGGAAGTCCGAGAACCCGGGTAAGCCACTGGAGCGGACCCGGTCGATCTCGAAGGGGGAGCGAGGCGCTGTCCCTCCCCCCATGGCAAAGGCCAGGACGCACCTAAGGTGGTGAGGGCTTTGATCCATCCGGCAAAGGCCTCTGTCGAAGTGAGTCCTCTTTCCAGCCCATCGTTAAGACCCCTGTGAAGCCCCCGGCCGAAAAAGAGGGAGGGGGCCGGTGGCCATTACAGACTCGGAATCAGCCTCTGAGGAGGAGCTGGTGGAAGCCGAGAAGGGCCTCAACGAGAGGTCCATAGGCCTCAACGAGAGGTCCATAGGCCTCAACGAGAGGTTCATAGGCCTCAACGAGAGGTTCATAGGCCTCAACGAGAGGTTCGAGAAGGTTCGATCCCAGGGGACGGTCCCCGCTGACGCGATCGAAGATTGCGACGATTGCGACGTAGAGGGCCCAGTGGAACGGCCATTGCATCCGTCGCAGCCATTACCCCAGCCCCAGGATAGCTTGGTGGCCATTTTGTTGGCAATCCAATCCTTATGTACCGAGATAAGGACGAGATTACCACGGACCCCGATGGAGGATCCAGAACCCGGCCCGTCGGGAAGCCCTTCGAACAAGCGGGGGAGAGTCCACCCCGCTCTGCCCTTCGTGCCTGCGAGACCTGTGGACCCCTTGTCCTCGCCGGACCCTAGAGATGATACGGCGACAGACACAGCGACGGGGACGGACGATGATGGCGGCAATGACAGAGCGGACATCCCGTAATCACCCCCCCTGTGGGCTTCCCCAGCTAACGAAATTGGCTCTTTCCACGTCATGATAACCAGGGCATCCAAGCTCTTCCAGGTCTGCCCTGAAGAACAAAAAAAGGAAGGGTTTCTGTACCAACGAAGAGAGGCCAAGAGGAAGACGGCCCTCACGGTGCCTTTGCTCGACGACATCTGGAACGAGGGGCTTGCTGTCCTCAAGAACCCTTCCACGGCACCCGCCAAGAGGGACAGGTACGAGAAGAAGTACCGAGTCCCCGATGCCACCCCCTTGTGCCTCAGGGCCCAGCCCACGCCGGACTCTGTCGTCTCGTCAGCGGCTAAGAAGAAGGCAGCGGGTGCGGCGGCTTCAACTTCCACTTCCCCGCCGGACAACGAGGGTAAGAAGTTGGACTCCGTGGGACGTCGAGTCACCTCGTCGGCGGCGACGACGATTAAGGCGGCCAATGCCTTAGCGATCGTGGCCCGCTACAGGCCATCAAGACCAACTCTGAGATGGCCCGGGCCTTAGGGGTGCTTCAACAGCGACGGCCCTTTCGGAGGCAGACAGGGTGTCTCCAAAGGTTCCAGCAGTGGCTCCTCCACTTACCGCCAGGCGGCCCACTCCTCTTCCCAGGAGGCCTACAGAGGTCGCGGCAAGCAAGGGGGATCCCGCCGTCATCGCCAAGGAGGCCAAGGCGGCATGGCTGACTCCAAGCAAGACTGACCCGGCTGTGTTGTCGGGCCCCCACTGAAGCACCCCGGTGGGAGGCCGGGAAGTTCGTCAGCGTGTGGGAGTCCATCTCCACCGACCGTTGGGTGTTGGACACCCTGGCCAACGGGCACTCGCTGGAATTCCAAAAGAAGTGCCAGCGCATTCCTCCCGTGGCCAGGAAGGAAAATCACGTCCCTCAACTGCTGTTGGAGGTAAGGGCGATGCTCAAGAAAGGTGCCATCGAGCTCGTCCCCAGAAGGCTCCGGGGCTCTGGAGTGTACTCAAGGTACTTCCTCGTCAGGAAGAAGACAGGCGGTTGGCGCCCCATCCTGGACCTGCGTCGCTTAAACAAGTACATCAAGGCGCAGAAATTCAGGATGGTCACCCTCCAGCACGTGCTGGGACAGCTGGAGGAAGGCGACTTCCTGTCGTTTTTGGACCTGGAGGATGCTTACTTCCACATCCCTATTCTAAAAAGGCACAGGAAGTTCCTCAGGTTCATGGTTCAGGGACGCCACTACCAATTCAGAGCCCTACCGTTCGGATTAAAGTCGGCACCCAGGGTTTTCACCAAGTGCCTGGCACCAGTGGCGGCGCGGCTGCGCCTGCAGGGGATCCACGTTTACCCCTACCTGGACGACTGGCTAATCTGGGCAAGGACAAGGGAACTCGCCGTCGAACACACGGCGAGGACCCTCAGGTCACGGAGCTGGGGTTCGCCGTCAACTACCCCAAATCCCACCTAGTTCCATCGCAGATAGCACTGTTTCTGGGAGCAAAGCTCGATACAGTGGGGCAATTGGCCTTCCCTTCATAGGAGAGGACCAAGACCATCCTGGGCAACGTGCGGCACCTGCTAGCCACGGATGTGGCAGGGTGAGGTCCATCAAGTCCCTCCTCGGGATGATGTCCTCATGCATCTATCTTGTACCCCTTTGCAGACTTTGGATGCGCCCGCTACAGGAGTTCCTCGACGCCTGCTGGTTTCAGACGACGGGCTGTTTTGAGGACACGATCCCTCTCGACGAGGAGTTCCATCGGGCGATCTTATGGTGGGGCATCTGTGCTCACCTCACGACAGGCACGGAATTTCAAATCCCGGCGTTTCAAGAGACAGTGACGACGGACGCCTCTCTGGAGGGTTGGGGGGCCCACACTGGAGACCTCCACGCAAGAGGCCTTTGGCTCCCGGACGAGAGGTCTCTCCACATCAATATTCTGGAGCTCCGAGCAGTGTTCTGGGCTCTCAAGTCGTTCCTTCCGTCCCTCAAGGGGAAAGTGGTGAGGATCTTCACTGACAACACCACCACAATGTTCTATATACGGAAGCAAGGAGGCACCAGATCCCCAGCCCTATCCAAGGAGGCCCAGGATCTGTGGCACTGGGCCGTCGCCCTGGGGATGTTTCTGGTTCCCTTCCACCTGGCTGGAATAAAAAACACCATCGCCAACTCACTCAGCAGGGAGCTGCGCTCGTGCCACGAGTGGGAACTGTGCCAGGATCAAGTGGATCGACTCTTCCAACGATGGGGCAAACCCCAGATTGACCTGTTCGCAATGGCGACGAACTACAAGTGCCAGAGGTTCGCCAGCAGGTTCCCACAGCCGAGGAGCATGGGTGATGCTTTCTCGTTCCCTTGGGACGGCCTGTTTCTATACGCGTTCCCTCCATTGCCGTTGCTGCTCCGCCTCATCAACCAGCTCAAGAAGTCCAGGTGCAGGATGATCCTCGTCGCACCGGCGTGGCCGAGGCAGATCTGGTTCCCGGACCTTCTGGACTTGTCAACGTCCCTGCCAGTCAGGCTGCCGGCGGACGCAGATCTTCTCTCCAGAGAAGGAGGCGCCATTCTCCATCACGACCCACAGTCGCTGAACTTGCAGGCCTGGCTCCTGCAGCACTAGAGTTTGGAGGGTACGATATCCCGGCTGATTGCAGAGAGGTTCTTGCAAAGGCCAGGGCGTCCTCAACTCTCAAGTGTTGCGGTCATAAATGGAAGAGGTTCTCTGTCTGGTGCCGTGCACAGAATATTAAACCTCTGCGGATTACGGCCCCTCAAGTGCTGCCGTACCTACTGTCGCTGGCCAAAGCTGGACTGGCTCACGCCTCCATAAAAATACATCTGGCTGCCATCTCCCAATACACCAGGACTACGGGACGGGCGTCCTTGTGGTCTCATCGCCTGGTGAAGGAATTTATGAAGGGACTATTCCGATCATTCCCGCCGGTGAAGGCTCCTGCCCCGGCGTGGGAGCTTAATGTGGTGCTGACCAGGCTCATGGGAGCCCCATTCGAGCCTTTGCATTCGGCGCCTTTGAAGTTCCTGTCATGGAAGACAGCGTTTCTCGTGGCCGTCACCTCTGCACGACGAGTGGGAATGATTCAGGCCCTATCTTGCAAGCCTCCATACTTGACTTTTCATGACACGAGGGTGGTGCTGAGGACGCACCCCCCTCCTTCATGCCCAAGGTGCCGTCGGACTTCCACCTCAACGAGCCCTTGGTGTTACCAGTTTTCTTCCCATCGCCTTTGATGCCGGCCGAGAGGACTTTGCACTTGCTGGATGTAGCTAGAGCGCTGAAGTTCTACGTGGACCGCACAAAGAGTTTTCGGAAGACGTCACAACTGTTTGTGAACTTTAGGTCTGTGAATCAAGGGAAGGCTCTCTCGAAGACTTCCATTTCCAGATGGCTCTCCGGCTGCATCATGCATTGTCACCGGTTGGCAAACCGACCGCTGCCCGGCCGTCCGAGAGCCCATTCGACCAGAGCGATCGCTGCTACCATGGCGTTCCTGTCTGGTGTTCCCCTGCTGGACATCTGCAGGGCTGCTACGTGGAGGCCCTCGCACACCTTCACAAGATTCTACTGCGTCGATCGGGACTCCAGGGAGGAGTCCAGGGTCGGCCAAGCAGTGCTGCGCAACCTGTTCGCTTAAGGTGAGCCTGGGGAGGAGGTAAGAGATGCTTAATGTTGAGTTGTTGTATTGCTTAATGTTGAGCCTGTTGCCACCTCCCGTGGTTGTGCATGTTCTACTGCTATGTATTCTTTTATTCATGAGCATGTGAATCCATGCCAGACCCCGTGCTGGAGAAGGAACAAGTTACTTACCTGTAACTGTTGTTCTCCAGCATGGATCTGGCATGGATTCACATGCGAACCCTCCCACCTACCCCTCTGCGGATCTTCACTTGGTCATATTGCCACTTGGCGTGCTACCAAATCTGAGGATGGCTGCCAGAGGCGGGGCTTAGGGAGAGGGCTGTCATTGGCTGAGGGCAGTATGACCCAGAGATCAGCGATTGGTTACTACTAAGAAAGATAGATCAGAAACGAAACTGATACTGATTTTTTCTTTACCGAGGATTCCCAGCCTGACGACGGGGAATATTCATGAGCATGTGAATCGATGCCAGACCCATGCTGGAGAACAACAGTTACAGGTAAGTAACTTGTTCCTTCTGACCTCCCAAAATACCTGGAAAATGTCAGATGCTTCTCGCCAGAGATAAACAACACTGAAATTCGCTGCATAACATACGCTGACCATCTCGTCCTAATGGATCTTACACAGATTGGTCTTCAACGCCTGATAACAAGCCTTTATGAGTATCTTAACAGAAATGATCTCGAACTAAATACAAGTAAAACAAAGATTGTGACCATCGGGGCCGGTGGTTCCAGAAAAGACAAGTCTTTTTTCTGGAAAATCAATAGAACCTCTTTGAACTCGGTAAATTCCATTCGATATCTTGGAATAACCTTTAACACCTCCATTTATGAACAACATTGGAAGTTGAATCTTACAAATCGCATGATTCATTTTAGCATTCAAGCGTCAAAAATAAACACGCAATATGGTAAATTTT